>NC_090937.1:686108746-686782628 GCF_040938575.1 Ambystoma mexicanum | reverse complement strand
GTGGAGGCTGCCCCTGCACTGCTGGGGGGTGGGGGTGATGGGAGACATGAGTGGGTGCCTGGTGGAGGCTGCCCCTGGTGGCTTGGGTGTGGGGGTGGTGGTTGACATGAGTGGGGGCCTGGTGGAGGCTGTCCCTGCCCTGCTGGGGGGTGGGGGTGATAGGGGACATGAGTGGGGCCTGGTGGAGGCTGCCCCTGGTGGCTGGGGGGTGGGGGTGCAGGGGGACATGTGTGGGAGCCTGGTGGAGGCTGCCCCTGGTGGCTGGGGGGGTGGAGGCTGCACCTGACCTGCTGGGGGGTGGGGTGGTGGTAGACATGAGTGGGGGCCTGGTGGAGGCTGCCCCTGCACTGCTGGGGGTGGGGGTGATAGGGGACATGAGTGGGGCCTGGTGGAGGCTGCCCCTGGTGCTGGGGGGACGGGGTGGTGGTAGACATGAGTGGGGCCTGGTGGAGGCTGCCACTGCACTGCTGGCGGGTGGGGTGATAGGGGACATGAGTGGGGCCTGGTGGAGGCTGCCCCTGTGGCTGGGGTGGGGGTGCAGGGGGACATGTGTGGGAGCCCCGTGGAGGCTGCCCCTGCACTGCTGGTGGGTGGGGGTGGTGGTAGACATGAGTGGGGGCCTGGTGGAGGCTGCCCCTGCACTGCTGGGGGGTGGGGGGTGATAGGGGACATGAGTGGGGGCCTGGTGGAGGCTGCCCCTGGTGGGCTGGGGGGTAGGAGTGCAGAGGGACATGCGTGGGAGCCTGGTGGAGTCTGCCCCTGGTGGCTGGGGGGTGGGGGTGCAGGGGGACATGTGTGGGAGCCTGGTGGAGGCTGCCCCTGCACTGCTGGGGGGTGGGGGTGGCGGTAGACATGAGTGAGGGCCTGGTGTAGGCTGCCCCTGCACTGCTGGAGGGTGGGGTGATGGGAGACATGAGTTGGGCCTGGTGGAGGCTGCCCCTGCACTGCTGGGGTGTGGGGTGGTGGTAAACATGAGTGGGGCCTGGTGGAGGCTGCCCTGATGGCTGTGGGGTGGGGGTGCAGGGGACATGTGTGGGAGCCTGGTGGAGGCTGCCCCTGGTGGCTGGGGGTGGTGGTAGACATGGGTGGGGGCCTGGTGGAGGCTGCCCCTGCACTGCTGGGGGTGGGGGTGATGGGAGACATGAGTGGGGGCCTGGTGGAGGCTGCCCCTGGTAGCTGGGGGGTGGGGGTGGTGGTAGACATGAGTGGGGGCCTGGTGGAGGCTGCCCCTGCACTGCTGGGGGGTGGGGGTGATAGGGGACATGAGTGGGGGCCTGGTGGAGGCTGCCCCTGGTGGCTGGGGGGTGGGGGTGCAGGGGGACATGTGTGGGAGCCTGGTGGAGGCTGCCGCTGGTGGCTGGGGGGTGGGGGTGGTGGTAGACATGGGTGGGGGCCTGGTGGAGGCTGCCCCTGCACTGCTGGGGCGTGGGGGTGGTGGTAGACATGAGTGAGGCCTGGTGGCGGCTGCCCCTGCACTGCTGGGGGGTGGGGGTGATAGGGGACATGAGTGGGGGCCTGGTGGAGGCTGCCCCTGGTGGCTGGGGGGTGGGGGCGGTGGTAGACATGAGTGGGGGCCTGGTGGAGGCTGCCCCAGCACTACTGGGGGGTGGGGGTGATAGGGGACATGAGTGGGGGCCTGGTGGATGCTGCCCCTGGTGGCTGGGGGGTGGGGGTGCAGGGGGACATGTGTGGGAGCCTGGTGGAGGCTGCCCCTGCACTGCTGGGGGGTGGGGTGGTGGTAGACATGAGTGGGGGCCTGGTGGAGGCTGCCCCTGCACTGCTGGGGGGTGGGAGGGATAGGGGACATGAGTGGGGGCCTGGTGGAGGCTGCCCCTGCACTGCTGGGGGGTGGGGGTGGGGGTAGACATGGGTGGGGGCCTGGTGGAGGCTGCCCCTGCACTGCTGGGGGGTGGGGGTGGTGGTAGACATGAGTGGGGGCCTGGTGGAGGCTGCCCCTGGTGGCTGGGGGTGGGGGTGCAGGGGGACATGTGTAGGAGCCTGGTGGAGGCTGCCCCTGGTGGCTGGGGGTGGGGGTACAGGGGGACATGTGTGGGAGCCTGGTGGAGGCTGCCCCTGCACTGCTGGGGGGTGGGGGTGGTGGTAAACATGAGTGGGGCCTGGTGGAGGCTGCCCCTGATGGCTGTGGGGTGGGGGTGCAGGGGGACATGTGTGGGAGCCTGGTGGAGGCTGCCCCTGGTGGCTGGGGGTGGTGGTAGACATGGGTGGGGGCCTGGTGGAGGCTGCCCCTGCACTGCTGGGGGGTGGGGGTGATGGGAGACATGAGTGGGGGCCTGGTGGAGGCTGCCCCTGGTAGCTGGGGGGTGGGGGTGGTGGTAGACATGAGTGGGGGCCTGGTGGAGGCTGCCCCTGCACTGCTGGGGGGTGGGGGTGATAGGGGACATGAGTGGGGGCCTGGTGGAGGCTGCCCCTGGTGGCTGGGGGGTGGGGGTGCAGGGGGACATGTGTGGGAGCCTGGTGGAGGCTGCCGCTGGTGGCTGGGGGGTGGGGGTGGTGGTAGACATGGGTGGGGGCCTGGTGGAGGCTGCCCCTGCACTGCTGGGGCGTGGGGGTGGTGGTAGACATGAGTGAGGCCTGGTGGCGGCTGCCCCTGCACTGCTGGGGGGTGGGGGTGATAGGGGACATGAGTGGGGGCCTGGTGGAGGCTGCCCCTGGTGGCTGGGGGGTGGGGGCGGTGGTAGACATGAGTGGGGGCCTGGTGGAGGCTGCCCCAGCACTACTGGGGGGTGGGGGTGATAGGGGACATGAGTGGGGGCCTGGTGGATGCTGCCCCTGGTGGCTGGGGGGTGGGGGTGCAGGGGGACATGTGTGGGAGCCTGGTGGAGGCTGCCCCTGCACTGCTGGGGGGTGGGGGTGGTGGTAGACATGAGTGGGGGCCTGGTGGAGGCTGCCCCTGCACTGCTGGGGGGTGGGAGGGATAGGGGACATGAGTGGGGGCCTGGTGGAGGCTGCCCCTGCACTGCTGGGGGGTGGGGGTGGGGGTAGACATGGGTGGGGGCCTGGTGGAGGCTGCCCCTGCACTGCTGGGGGGTGGGGGTGGTGGTAGACATGAGTGGGGGCCTGGTGGAGGCTGCCCCTGGTGGCTGGGGGTGGGGGTGCAGGGGGACATGTGTAGGAGCCTGGTGGAGGCTGCCCCTGGTGGCTGGGGGTGGGGGTACAGGGGGACATGTGTGGGAGCCTGGTGGAGGCTGCCCCTGCACTGCTGGGGGGTGGGGTGGTGGTAGACTTGAGTGGGGGCCTGGTGGAGGCTGCCCCTGCACTGCTGGGGGGTGGGGGTGATGGGAGACATGAGTGGGGGCCTGGTGGAGGCTGCCCCTGCACTGCTGGGGGGTGGGGGTGGTGGTAGACATGAGTGGGGGCCTGGTGGAGGCTGCCCCTGGTGGCTGGGGGGTGGGTTTGCAGGGGGACATGGGTGGGAGCCTGGTGGAGGCTGCCCCTGGTGGCTGGGGGGTGGGGGTGGTGGTAGACATGGGTGGGGGCCTGGTGGAGGCTGCCCCTGCACTGCTGGGGGGTGGGGGTGGTGGTAGACATGAGTGGGGGCCTGGTGGAGGCTGCCCCTGGTGGCTGGGGGGTGGGTTTGCAGGGGGACATGGGTGGGAGCCTGGTGGAGGCTGCCCCTGGTGGCTGGGGGGTGGGGGTGGTGGTAGACATGAGTGGGGGCCTGGTGGAGGCTGCCCCTGGTGGCTGGGGGTGGGGGTGCAGGGGGACATGTGTAGGAGCCTGGTGGAGGCTGCCCCTGGTGGCTGGGGGTGGGGGTACAGGGGGACATGTGTGGGAGCCTGGTGGAGGCTGCCCCTGCACTGCTGGGGGGTGGGGTGGTGGTAGACTTGAGTGGGGGCCTGATGGAGGCTGCCCCTGCACTGCTGGGGGGTGGGTTTGCAGGGGGACATGAGTGGGAGCCTGGTGGAGGCTGCCCCTGGTGGCTGGGGGGGTGGGGGTGGTGGTAGACATGGGTGGGGGCCTGGTGGAGGCTGCCCCTGCACTGCTGGGGGGTGGGGTGATAGGAGACACGAGTGGGGGCCTGGTGGAGGCTGCTCCTGCACTGCTGGGGGGTGGGGGTGATGGGAGACATGAATGGTGGGGGGCCTGGTGGAGGCTGCTCCTGCACTGCTGGGGGGTGGGGGTTATAGGGGACATGGGTGGGGGCCTGGTGGAGGCTGCCCCTGGTGGCTAGGGGGTGGGGGTGCTTTGGGACATGTGTGGGAGCCTGGTGGAGGCTGCCCCTGATGGCTGGGGGGTGGGGGTGGTGGTAGACATGGGTGGGGGCCTGGTGGAGGCTGCCCCTGCACTGCTGGGGGGGTGGGGGTGATGGGAGACATGAGTGGGGGCCTGGTGGAGGCTGCCCCTGGTGGCTGGGGGGTGGGGGTGGTGGTAGACATGAGTGGGGGCCTGGTGGAGGCTGCCCCTGCACTGCTGGGGGGTGGGGGTTATAGGGGACATGAGTGGGGGCCTGGTGGAGGCTTCCCCTGGTGGCTGGGGGGTGGGGGTGCAGGGGGACATGTGTGGGAGCCTGGTGGAGGCTGTCCCTGGTGGCTGGGGGGTCGGGGTGATGGTAGACATGGGTGGGGGCCTGGTGGAGGCTGCCCCTGCACTGCTGGGGCGTGGGGGTGATTGGGGACATGAGTGGGGGCCTGGTGGAGGCTGCCCCTGGTGGCTGGGGGGTGGGGGTGGTGGTAGACATGAGTGGGGGCCTGGTGGAGGCTGCCCCTGCACTGCTGGGGGGTGCGGGCGGTGGTAGACATGAGTGGGGGCCTGGTGGAGGCTGCCCCTGCACTGCTGGGGGGTGGAGGTGATAGGGGACATGAGTGGGCCCTGGTGGAGGCTGCCGCTGGTGGCTGGGGGTGGTGGTAGACATGGGTGGGGGCCTGGTGGATGCTGCCCCTGCACTGCTGGGGGGTGGGGGTGATAGGGGACATGAGTGGGGGCCTGGTGGAGGCTGCCCCTGGTGGCTGGGGGTGCAGGGGGACATGTGTGGGAGCCTGGTGGAGGCTGCCCCTGGTGGCTGGGGGGTGGGGGTGGTGGTAGACATGGGTGGGGGCCTGGTGGAGGCTGCCCCTGAACTGCTGGGGGGTGGGGGTGATGGGAGACATGAGTGGGGGCCTGGTGGAGGCTGCCCCTGGTGGCTGGGGGTTGGGGGTGGTGGTAGACATGAGTGGGGGCCTGGTGGAGGCTGCCCCTGCACTGCTGGGGGGTGGGGGTGATAGGGGACATGAGTGGGGGCCTGGTGGAGGCTGCCCCTGGTGGCTGGGGGTGCAGGGGGACATGTGTGGGAGCCTGGTGGAGGCTGCCCCTGGTGGCTGGGGGGTGGGGGTGGTGGTAGTCATGGGTGGGGGCCTGGTGGAGGCTGCCCCTGCACTGCTGGTGGGTGGGGGTGGTGGTAGACATGAGTGGGGGCCTGGTGGAGGCTGCCCCTGCACTGCTGGGGGGTGGGGGTGATAGGGGACATGAGTGGGGGCCTGGTGGAGGCTGCCCCTGGTGGCTGGGGGCTGGGGGTGGTGGTAGACATGGGTGGGGGCCTGGTGGAGGCTGCCCCTGCACTGCTTGGGGGTGGGGGTGATAGGGGACATGAGTGGGGGCCTGGTGGAGGCTGCCCCTGGTGGCTGGGGGCTGGGGGTGGTGGTAGACATGGGTGGGGGCCTGGTGGAGGCTGCCCCTGCACTGCTGGGGGGTGGGGGTGATAGGGGACATGAGTGGGGGCCTGGTGGAGGCTGCCCCTGGTGGCTGGGGGGTGGGGGTGGTGGGAGACATGAATGGGGGCCTGGTGGAGGCTGCCCCTGCACTGCTGGGGGGTGGGGGTGGTGGTAGACATGAGTGGGGGCCTGGTGGAGGCTGCCCCTGCACTGCTTGGGGGTGGGGGTGATAGGGGACATGAGTGGGGGCCTGGTGGAGGCTGCCCCTGGTGGCTGGGGGGTGGGGGTGCAGGGGGACATGTGTGGGAGCCTGGTGGAGGCTGCCCCTCGTGGCTGGGGGGTGGGGGTGGTGGTAGACATGGGTGGGGGCCTGGCGGAGGCTGCCCCTGCACTACTGGGGGGTGGGGGTGATGGGAGACATGAGTGGGGGCCTGGTGGAGGCTGACCCTGCACTGCTGGGGGGTGGGGGTGATGGTAGACATGAGTGGGGGCCTGGTGGATGCTGCCCCTGCACTGCTGGGGGGTGGGGGTGATAGGGGACATGAGTGGGGGCCTGGTGGAGGCTGCCCCTGGTGGCTGGGGGGTGGGGGTGATGGGAGACATGTGTTGGTGCTCAGTAGTGCAAGGTGACATGTGGGTTGGGTGGTCGGCATGGCCATGGTGGATGGGTTGCCTGTGGGACATGAGCAGGGGTGAAGGGTAGTACCCTGTGGTGTGGGCTGCCTGCAGGGGCCGTGGAGGGTGTAGAGGGAACACCTGGGAGGACCCACATGGCCAAATCACGTGTAGCATTCCCCGGCACCACCGAAATACACGTACCCTGCTGAAATCGCGTGTGAATCTTCCCGCTCTTCTCGGAATACACGTACCAAGGCCAATCGCGTGTGGAACTTCCGCGCACCCCGAAGTACAGGTACCCAGGCTAATCGCGTGTGGAACTTCCCGCGCACCCCGAAGTACACGTACACAGGACAATCGCGTGTGGGACTTCCCGCGCACCCCCACCTACCCAGGCCAATCGCGTGTGGAACTTCCCGCGCACCCTTTAGTACACGTACCAAGGCTAATCGCGTGTGGAACTTCCCGCGCACCCCGAAGTACACGTACCCAGGCCAATCACGTGTGGAACTTCCCGCGCACCCCGAAGTACACGTACCCAGGCCAATCGCATGAGAAACTTCCCGCGCACCCCCACCTACCCAGGCCAATCGCGTGTGGAACTTCCCGCGCACCCCGTAGTACACATACCCAGGCTAATCGCGTGTGGAACTTCCCGCGCACCCCGAAGTACACGTACCCAGGCCAATCGCGTGTGGAACTTCCCGCGCACCCAGGAACACGCGCACACACTATTTTTCACACAGCAGGTGTCCGTGTTTTTCGCTGCCCCTTTGCACCTCATTTGTCCTAGAGGGCCACTGTATGGCCCATTCATCATGGCTGTATATGGGTGTTTTTTGTTAGCGCACATTTTGGTGCACATTTTTTTAAGTCGCAGGGGCACTACCGCCTGCTTTCTTGTGGTGTACTTGTTTGGCCCTGTGCGCGTCTTTGACCGTGCGCTGGTTTGCCATATTCGATTCCATGAATACGGGTTGTAGCCGAGCGTGTGGGCGTTCCGCGCACTTGCCTCCTGTACTTCCCCGTGACGCCCATATTTTCACACATTGTTCCCCATTCCAAGTGTTACGCCCCGTGTTCCGCCTACTTTTGTGATGTGCGCCGCGCTATGTCCTATTTCGCAGTGGCCGTGGCGCACTCTGTTGGATGACCTGTGCGCCGGCGTGCGCGGTGTACATTTTTAGCGCACATCCAATGTTTTTCTCACGGACGGACTTCCATGAATCGCTGTACGCTGGTTTCCCTGCGATTTTCGCACTTGCACTGCGATTTTCGCACTTTTCCTGCGATTCGCACGTTTTGGCACCTCTGTGCGGGAATTTTCAGCGCACATTATTTCCATGAATCGACCCCAAAATGTTGTAAAAGAAAACTACTTCAGACTGAAACAATACAGGATCTCACTGCAACTCCTCCAAAGAAAGTAAAATAAGCTAATACTTCATCATGTACCACAACCAAAGAAGAATCTACTGCTCAAAGTAACTCAACTACTATTTCAAAGAAGCAACACACACTCTGAACAAATGACTTTGTCACAGAACTGTCAGGTCCATTCAAATTTTCAAATACAACCAATTATTGACAACATTTACTTACACAGTACAGACCAATTATGTTTGCAAATGTTAGTCCTTCACCTTCATAGAAATGCAACCAACAATCCTGACAACACTTACAATGTTCATGAAATAAGACAAGAATTGAACTACTGTGCTGGAATGGTCAAATTCACTATAAACTCACAAGAAGATCCACAAGAATTTCTAATGTACTTACTATTCATACTGGAAAACAAAAACAAACATATAAATGAAATCTTCCAGATTTCATACATGTGGAAACATACATGCACTCTCTGCAGCCATGTGACACAGGAAAAAGTCCCTAATGAACGCTTTGTGTAGGTATCCATACCTAACTGTAAATCCATTCCATGTCAGTAACTTGTACAAAATGCAAACCATGGCAGATTATGTACTACCTGCAATTCAGATAATCCAATTTACAAATACAGACACATAGTAAATACCTAATAGTAATGCTTTTACATTACAATGCAGATGGTACCAAAAACAACTGCAAGCTGACTGGATTCACACATGGACAAGTATCACTTGGTAAGAAAATCTTCACAACAATAGGTATAATCTACCACACAGGAGCCACAACCAATGCAGGTCACTAAACTGCATATATAAAAAAAGAATTGTGGATGGCTTGAATGTAATGATTCTACCTTTACTCTAAAGCAGAGATTACCAGCAAATCCTGTAAATGTTTACTTAATATTCTTAAAACGAAAATGTAATAACTAATCTTCAAAACTATGAACAGTTAGAATAAGCCAACAGGTATCTAACTGCCCAAAATTCTCAACAAGCAAACAGATAGAAGATTAGCAAGAAACAAGAAATAAACACTAAAACAAAGAAATACATATATTGTACCACAACATAGAAGGTTTTTGTTTAATCCAGCATGGATTTGTTACCCACAGACCCATTGATTTAAAAAACAAACACAGATACTTAGCAAATAGGGCAGTACACTGGTTTGAACTATAGTACTTCTACAGTACTAAATATGAGGTCGCAAAAAATACAGAAATGTCTATTATGCAATGCAATAACTCAATTAGAACTGCCTACACTAACATATGATCTTTTCCTTTATCCAATATATCAAAATGAATGTCTGATCCAATTACCCATGTCATGAAAAAACTGCATACAACCACAAACAAGTCAACCAGTAAGTATAAAATAAATTGCCTCACAAATACTGCTGCATAACACACCCATTCAAGCAAACATCTAACAATACACTACAATCCAAAATGTTTACTTCCATAGGTATCTAAATGTGCATTTAGAGTAGTAATGTGTAGAATTTCTTTCTATGAGTAAAGGAAATGCAGATGGAAAATATTTGTAGATCATTGTTGAGTGGCAGTTAGTGTGTGGAAGTTTAATATGTTCATGGGGTTACATGTAGAGTTTTTGGAAGTCATTGGTGGATGGATTTGTGACTGTTTGAAAGTAGGCAATGAGGGAGTGTTGCAAAGATAAAAGTGAAAAGGGTAGAAGGGTTGCCTTGTGCGATGGTGTGCATGTGTGATCCGGGTGTTTGAATGATTCCTCGTCTGGTAAGGGGACTGCAGAGACCATGGATAGGTATAAAGGTCCATTGATTATGGTTGTTGTATGCTATAGGAAAGTATTTGGGACAGAACATTTTTTCGGTGCTCTTTTGTTTTCCTCTACTATACAATTGTCCATTACTTTCATCAGGATAGTACAAAATGCTAATGGAAATGTTGGAGAATCGTATTGAGTCAGACTACTTTACTGAGCAATTTAAAGTCGATGGATAAACTGGGAAAAGTGGTTCCTATAGGAACCTTATTTTGTGTTTTTTTATATATATTCTTTTTGCAGGAAAGGTTAGGAAGTAAGGTGGGGGTGGGGAATAAAGGAACGGTCACCGACCACAGATAAAAAGAGGCAGGTGGACAGGGGAAGATGTTGGGTGTGCGTTCATTTTAAGGTGGGGGCAAGTGTTTCCTATGCTCCTTGATTACAGGCTCTAAAGCACTTCAAAATTGTTCCCCCTGCAGAGTGGTGTTTTGGAGTATATACACAGAACTGTTGTTTTGGAAAAATATGGATCAACAGCTTCTTTTATGGCTTGCAAGTTATCTGGTGAGATGGTCTGCCCCACAGGAGTAGCCAGCGTGGTGGTAGTATTGGTTGAGGAAGATTAGGTAGAGGAATACAGCCTATTCCTTCGTGAGAAAGGAACAGCCTTTCTCAGAGCATCCCAGTGGTTGGATTTAGTGAGGCGGTGCATGGAGTTTGTCCCGTAGGAGTACTCACCAGATTGTCTCCAACTGAGTACAACATTGCACTCAGTGAATTTCACCTTGTTAGCCTTAGCCTTTCGTACTTCCCCAACGGTGGTAAAGAATTGCCACACTCGTGATCATTTCTAGGTGCTAGAGGTAGCCATTTCCTCTACTTCATCTTCATCGTCCTCTTGATTGTTTTCTGCATTATTGTGCTACTTCCATTGTGCAGGCCCTCCGGCTGGGGTGATGGCTCCTGGGGAGAAGGGATGGCAATAGCTGATGCCAATTTTGAAAATAAATAGCAGTTCTGCTAATATTCTTTGAAGGATGTGCTTTCTCCTGGATTGCAGATGGAGAAGAATATGTCTAGGAGCTGTGCAGGGGTAAACTTTCACTTTAAAGCTTCTCAGATCAGCTAAAAATACAGTTCCAAACTGTTTGTGAAGGAGAGACTCATTCACGAAGTGCGGCCGTGTTCGTGGACACGTCATCATGACGCGTGCAAGTGCATGGTCACATGACACTGTCCGGATAGTCTGCAGTGACGTCAGATGTTCCCGGACATCAGCGAACACAAAAACAGTGGAAAAAGTTGCAAAATGTGTACAGATGTGTTAAAAATGGAGGTGGTTAACACCACAGTTTTAAGTTAAAACTTTGTACATTGGTTGAAAATGCTGCTATATTGAGCGTAAGTAGTATATTAGGAAGTTGTAGGAATGTAGGGTGCATTGATAAAACCCCACAAAATCGATAGAAAAAACTTTGTTAACGGTATGTTATGGTTAAATTGCATTAACAAAAACCCATGAAATTCAATGAAAAAACTTTGTTAAAGGGACGTTATGATTACAAGTAAAACTAAAAAACCCTTGAAATACACCAGTTATGAGAAGCTAAGCAACCATAACTCGCCCCACAACCGTGCACTGATAAAACGCCCAGGACATGAAAAATTACATGACAAATGTCATTGACAAATTGCCGAATTTCATGGGTTTTTCGGTTTTACTTGTAGCAATAGCATCCCTTTAACAATTTTACAATGTTTTTTCATCGAATTTAATTCTTTTTTTTGTTGGTGCAAATTAACCATAACGCCCCTTTATCAAAGTTTTCATTGAATATATATATATATATATATATATATATATATATATATATATATATATATATATATATATATATATATATATATATATATATATCACAAGCCACGGTAGCTGCCGTGTAGTTATGATTGCTAAACTCATAGGAAGAGCACTTTTTTGGCAGCTTATAACTTCGCTCCCCCTGGACGAATCCTCACTAAACTTTGCAAAAAACATAAATGGCCTGCTCTGAATTGGTGCAGGAGGACAATTATAGGCGGGGTCCCAACATTTTCTTTTCCCATTTGCGCACGGCTACAGCCTGAACAGCTGGGTGGATTTACACCAAATTAGCGGCAGGAGCGGGGGCTTGGGTCAGAAAGCATGACCCATTTCCCTGTTCGCTCCCCGGACAGACGTGTCATTGGCTTGCGGTACGGCATGCTGTCGGAGAACTTTGGACGCAGCCGGTGGTTGGCTGGAGGGAAGCGTGCTCTGACTCAACATTTTTTGGGCAAACGCCGCCATGGTGTATCGGAGGACAGTGCCCCGGCGGAAGGGTCTGCAAAATATACCATACGCCATCTGTTGGCAGCAAGAAGGGGGGAGAGGGTGGTTGAGTGAAAAGTGCTTCATGTGACATATGTAAATAGGTGGAAGAAAACAGAGGAGTGGCTGCAGTATTCGTGCATATTGCGCCAATTCACAGGTACCTAGACAGGTGACTACTTTGTGTGGTGATTGGAGGCAGCTGTCGTGACAGTTGGATAACTTCTGCCACGACCTGTTTGCAGTGTTCTCTTTCCATGTTGAGTGGTGGCAAGTGAATTTCTGAAGGGGATTGAATTGCACATGGCATAGGTTGGGTGGGAGTGCGGGTGGGTGTGCTCTGTGGATGGATAGCGGTAGTTGGGCACAATGAGGCATACATGGGTACATGAAGTCCCAGAGAGTCTGTTGAAGGATTAGACTATTGGGTGCATGGCAGTAGGCTGTAGAGCATGCACTCAAGAGCCTAGGGCTTCAGCACACCCACCGCAGCAATGCATGTCTGACTCTGCATCCGGTAGAGGGTGGTGCTTGCATAGTGTGGTGTATGCACATTGGTTGGAGTAGGGCCAATGTTGTGAACAGTATGTGGGTAGGTTGGCTGTGACACAATACTTTGTGAATGGAAGTGGAATGGAAATGTGAATGAAAGTGCACAGGGGTGCAGGAGACAGTCTTTTCTTTCTATATTATGGTAACTTGCAATATTTTGCTGCATAGCTGAATGGCGGAGCGCTGGTTGGGTAGGGATGTTGGTGGCAGTGGTGTGTATGTGGTCTGTTTTAGTTGGTGACATGATGACGATGACATGCATGGTGGCATTACGGTGCATTGGGTGTGTGCAAGGCCTAGACTATTGGGTGCATGGCCGAAGGCCACAGGACGTAAGCCATGCACTCAAGAGCGTAGGGCTTCAGCACACCCATGGCAGTAATGCATTTTTGACTCTGCACCAGTTAGAGTGAGCTGCTATGCGTGTATGCTTGGTTTCGCAGGTCAGGTGACTGTTAGAATATCATCAAGTTTTTCATGTGTGGTTGGAGTGCAATGAAAAGTCACGCAGTTTGGGCACTGGGTGCAGTGTTTGCATACTGTCAGTAAGGTAGAGGGTATGGTTGAAGGGCAGTTTATATATGCTTGGATAGTGTGCTGTGTGCAGATTGCTTGGAGCAGTGAACATTTAGGTTAGGTTGGCAGTGACACAATACTTTCTTAGTGGAAGTGGGTAAAACAATAGTATGTGAATGAAAGGGCGTAGGGGTGCCGGAGACAGTGTAATGTTTGTACATTATGTTAACTGTTGCATTTAAT
Source organism: Ambystoma mexicanum (assembly GCF_040938575.1). NCBI lineage: Eukaryota > Metazoa > Chordata > Amphibia > Caudata > Ambystomatidae > Ambystoma > Ambystoma mexicanum. The sequence goes on along the minus strand of NC_090937.1, from coordinate 686,769,558 downwards.
GATGTGCATATCAATTGCGGAGTGGAGGTTGGGTAGGAGTGCTGGTGCCAGTGGTGCATATGTGCATAGTGGTAGTTTGTGGCATGCGGACATGCATGGTTTCATTACGGTGCAGGGAATGTGTGCAAGGAGCACACCCACTGCAGCAATGCAGGTTTGCCAGTGCATCAGGCACAGGGTGGTGATCTTTGGAGAATGGGTGTGGAGCACATTGTAGACGTGCTACAGCAGCACAAGTGAGTTGAAAAGTGTGTATTGTGCATTCCATGGTTGTGGTGATAGTTGCAATATGCTACAGTATTTGGTGTGAGGCAGGAGATGGTTCAGTGAGACGTTGTGCAGTGTGGCCACAGGGTGCAATGTTTATATTATGTGAGTATGGAAGAGGGTATTGTTGAAGTGCAGCTTATATGTGCTTGGTTACTCTGCTGTGTGCAGATTTATTGAAGTAGGCACAATGTTGTGAATCTGTTGTGCTTAGGTTGCCAGTGACACAATACTTTGTGAATGGCAGTGGGAAGGGGTGGTGTAGGCTGTGGTATGTTTGTGGATTCTGCTAATTGTGACACGTTTTCGTGAATGGGTGTTTTATGGTGTGGGCGAGTTGGGTAGAAGTGCTACTACGTATGTTACGTTTGTGCATAATGTTAGCTGTCCACATGGTTGCATGCATGGATCCATAGTGTTGTGGTGGGTGTGGAAAGGACTGCACTATTGTGTGCATGGCTAAAGGTGTGCAGCGTGTGATTCTGGATCTTTGTGGATGCTGGAATGGTGCATTCTTTAGCAGAAGTTTATGGTGGAAGGGCTTTGGAATCAAACGGAACGTGTACTGAGAGTGTTTAACGGTAAATATGGAGTGGTGTACAGAAATGATAGTGTGCAATGCAGAGGTTTTGTATGTGATTGCAGCATGCGTTTTTGAAAATTTGACAGCATCCAATGAGGGAGTGCTGCAAAATGCATGTGCAAAGGGAAGAAGTATTGTGTCTGCTTTACTGGGTCATGGCCCTCACTGTAGATGAGAAAGCGCACGTTCCACATCCTGCCATTATGAGCATGGTGGCCATGGAAATGGAATTGTGAAAAATAGGCAATTAGGTATTTAGGGTGTGGTTGACAGCAAGGGGCGGTACCATTTCATCCCAATACTGTGTCATGAGGTTGGTCGAGATGGAGAGATGCACAGTGCTTATCGTCAGTGATACCTTTGTGCGCCATCTGCACAGGTGTTGTGCGCAAAGGGGCATTGCTGGTAATTTCGGGTTGGAAGGAGTGGATGCTTTCTGGGGCTGTCAAGGTGACTGTAGTTTCGGCAGGATGGTTCGCCTTTGCATATATGTGGTGTCCGTCACGAATGTTGACTTTGTCGTGGTACACTATGGAAGTCTATATTTGGGTTACATGTCCTGTGAACGTTTAATCCGTCATCTGAAAAGGTTGCTGAACACAGTGATCCTGTTTTTTCCTACTGCCCAGGTCATTTTTTCAAGCATAACACCAAGAGGAGTATAGGCCCATGCTGGTGCAATTTGTCCCCAGCCAGATGTCGGAAGTTGTGTTATAAATAGAATCATATGTGAATGTATGCATACTGATGGCATGTTCTCCACCCGCTATGAGATAATGAGACCACAAAATATGAAGTGGTTCCGTGAAAGTAGCATTTATTTGAGCGCCATTGGCAATGGCATTTTCTTTTACACTGTGCAAGAAGCATTGACCAGAATGTGGTAAAAATGTGAGGAGAGGCAAACAAAAATACATATAAAGAGAAAAAAATCCCCTACCCAGCTTGTTATTGCTTCCTCTGCCAACCCCTCCGCCCACCCCCACTATAAAAAAAAGGGAGCGGATTCCGCTGTACTTTCAGGAATACACGTGCTACATCCTGGGTGGCCATGTCGATGTATGTGGATGGAGAAATCGTGCATACTTTTACGGAACTTTGTAGTGGACGTACTTTGAAATGGCACAACACTTGTACTGTAAATGTGTATTGGTAAATTTGAAGTGTTGTACAGGAGTGAGAGTGTTGGATGATGGTGGCGTCGATGCAATTGGTGGATGCCTGTGTGCCTATTTATGCATAACCCAATGACGTAGTGCTGCGAAGGGAAGAAGAACTGCTCCAGCTTTACAGGGGTGCGGTACTTGCAGTACTTTGGGAAGTGCATGTGCCACAATCTGCCCTTCACATCATGTTGCCCAATTGACATTGCACTGTGGGGATTATCCAATCAGGTACTGTAGGTTTGGTTCACAGGAATGGGCGGTCAAACTGGTGTGCATTATACTCTGCGTACTGAGGGTGGCTGACATGGCAAAATGCATTGTGTTGACTGTAGGTGATCCCTTCATCATAGATCTGCACAACTATGCCCTGGAAATACACTTTGACGGTAATTTTGGTTTCGAAGGAGTGGGCGCATTTTGGAACGCTGTGTATGTGTGCAATTTTGCTGATATGCATGCACTTTACAAAGACCTGGCCGCTTTTGCAACAGTAGATGTTATTGTCATCCACTATGGCAGGATGCATATGGGTTACATGGCTTGCCTAGATTTGTTCTGTTGACTGAGGAGATTGCTGGATGTGGTGAAGATGCTTTTCCCACTGCCAAGGTGTTTTTTTCTTCCATAATACCACAAAGAGTATGGGGCACTGCTCATGGATGTTGTTCTGAGCCAGACGCAGGGAGGTGTCTCATCAACAGAAGCATGTATACTTTTTTGTTCGCTTGTGGAATGTTCTTCTGCAACAATGACCTCATTATTTGTGGAAATGCTGAGTTTTTCCAAGAAAATGGCATTTTGTTGTCACCCATTGAAAATGCAGTTTTGTTTGCCCGTCTACAGGATGCAGTGAAGCGTTTACTGTAATAATGTGAGCACAAGAAAACACAAAAGCAAATAAAAACTGAAATAAAGGTGTTTCTCTAGAAGCATCTAAAAAAAATACAGGCTCTTTTAAGAGCTGCCCCTTACCACAAACTTCCCCTACCCTGGTTGCAAGTTATTACCCCACACCCGCATGTTGCAAGAAAGCCACAGCTGGGGGTTTTGCAGATGGCAGCCATGGAAATGGGACTGTGGGGTTTGTCTAATCAGGTGATTAGGGTGTGCGGCATAGGAAGAAGGACACCTGATTCACTCGTGCCCGGCCCTCATGGTACTTGGGGAAACGCACATGCCACATTCTGTGCTTCTTACCTTGCTGGCCTATGGAAATGGGACTTTAGGGATTGTCCTATCAGATGCTCATGGTGTGCGTCACAGGAAAGTGCACCAATAGGAAGAAGTACTCCTCCTGGTTTACTGGTGTGCGGCCCTCGTGGTACTTGGGAAAGCGCACATGCCACAATCTGGGCTTCTCACCATGCTGGCCAATGGTAATGGTATTGTGGGGATTGTCCAATCGGATGCTCAGGATGTGCATTACAGGAAAGGACGGCAATTGGAAGGACTCCTCTGGCTTTCCAGGGGCACGCCCATCGTGGTACATGGGGAAGCGCACATGCAACATTCTGCGCTTCTCACTATGCTGGCCAATGGAAATTGTACTGTGGGGATTGTCCAATCAAGTGCTTAGGGTGTCCGTCACATGAAAAGGTGACAATATTTTTTTTCCTTACTCTGTGTAGTGAGGGTGTCAGGCAGAGATGGCGAGACGCACTGTCTTGATAGTCAGTGATGCCTTTGTGGAAGTTATGTTGCAGTATGCCCTCGAAAAAGGCTTTCATGGCAATTTCAATTTGGAGGGAGTGGACGCTTTGTGGTGCTGTGGCGATGTGAGCAGTTTCAGCACTGTGCTTGCAGTATGTCGACGAGTGGCCACTTCAGCTAGCATACATGGTGTGGTTGTGCACTATGGAGCGTTCCATTTGGGTTCCATGGCTTGTTCCCATGTGTACGTCAACTGAAGAAGCTGATGCAAGCAGTGAAGCACATTTTCCCCACTGCCAAGGTGCATTTCTCATGTATCCCACTGAGAATTGTATGGGCTTATTCCAAAGATTCTTGTCGCCAGCCAGAGGTCGGATGGGCTCTAATCAACAGAAGCATGTATGACTTCTTGAATGCTGCTGGGGTGTTCTCCTGTGAGAATGAGAACATTGCTTCTCGATATATACACCGTTTCAAAACAAATGGAATGTCTTCCAGTGGCAATGACATTTTGTTTCACAATGTACAGGCTGCACTGAAGACCCTATTGTAAGAATGTAAACTGATGTACAAAACCCAAAAACACTTATAAAAGTCGCAAACCAGGTGTTTCTATGCAAGCACCTTTAAAAATAATTTTAAAAATGCTCTTGTAAGAGCCGCCACAACTAACGACATCCCATACCCTGGTTGAAATGTATTCCCCCACTCCTGTGTTTGTTGAAACTCTGCAGATAATGCGATACTTGCAGGGTGGCACGTGTTAGATACGCCCCTTTTGCAGATGACGGCCATAGAAATGGGCCTGTAGAGGCTACGGGATTGGGCAATAAGGATTCTGGGTGTGGTGTTTACTCACAGACTGCGGCACACGGTGTAGTTGTCCACAGAAATGCAGAGGGTGCGGTTATGGCTGGGTGTTTCACGAGCCAGAGCGTGTGGGTTTTCAGGGAGTTTGAAATACATTGCTTCAAAGTAATGGTAAAACACTGTGCAGTAGCTGTTCATTGTGAATTCTGTCATGTGGATGTGTAGTGCTATGGAATACCTACAATGAAGTGACTGAATTTGGTTTGCCTGTGTGATGCTGTGGTGACGCGCAATCATGCCGACATTACTGTTCTTCATTGCGGAGATAAACTTGCGCAGCATGTTACATGAGTTTCAGTGCCGTTTGCAATGAAGGAGGCACTTACCCAGGTTGTGCGTCTGTTTCCGATCTCTTGCATAACTTTCTATTGCATTACACATACACCATGTGATTTTTCATTTGGTCCACAAATGGAGAACGCGTGGTACATTGCAAAGAAATCTATTTGCGCATTTCTACAACATGTGCCTATGGCGTACTTCACACTTAAGAATATGACGTTTCACTGCATGAACACTTTCCCCCAGCAAGAACGTTCTTCTTACTATTCCTGCCATCCTGATTTCTGCACACCCCATCCTAATTGCCTTGGTGCCCTTCTTGACAGTTGTGGAAGAATTTTTGTATTAAGTGTTGTGCACTGAAACTCTTCATAACAATCTGCAACACATCAAGAAACCACTTTATACAGCAAACCCCTTTCCACCCGATTCAACTACAGTGTTTTGCACAGTGCCATGCCTCCCGCCGTGCTGCCATCCATTGGCAATTGCATTGTTCATCTCTGAAAGGAGCTTTCTCTATTACCCTGTTTTCCTTTCCCAGTTCTTTTCTGTTTATTTTGGTCTTCTAACACATGCCACAGAAGAAATGGCAGGAAAGGGCCAGTACGGAAGGGGCTGCACCTGCATGGATACCATAGGGGACGTGCCGAGAGACGGAATTATTGGGCGGCCCTCACCTACATAGGCGCCAGTCATTGTCATGCTCCCAGAAGGACCCTTTCCACGCACTTCCAAGTACCTTCCCTCTGTAGAGTAGCTTGTTGCTGTACATGCACAATACAATGCCCTTTGCCGTGTAAGCGTCTGTAGCGCGGAATATGGTCTGCAAGGATGTTTTAGTGCCTGTTGCCCTATAGTAGTGCAACTGTTGTTGGCTGCAGCAGATGTGGAGAATGCTGTACATGAAATTACCCTACTGCATTGTTGGTAGGGCGGTAGACTGCCCACTGGTCCCTTGTGCTTCCATTTCAGTTGTTGTCACATGCACTACAAACAGTTCATGCTGCACCATCAGCTGTAGGAGTAGCATTCATTCTGGAATACAAGAATGTTTACAACAACGTGCAACACAGCTTCATTATGTGGAGCAGGAAAACAATTAGACAGTGTGAACCATGCTGCTACATTTCCTTCCTAACCACCAGTGACATTGATTGCGTTCTGCACATTCTGTTCTTTGCTTATTTGCCTTTACATGCACTATTATGTGCATGACCAAGCCGCACCAAATTTGCCATTTTGCACACTCACTACAAACTGTTCCACGTGCAGTTACATGTTCTCTTCAACTGTATGACCCACAGGCAACCTCTTGACACTTTCCATCACAGTGTTCAGTGCAGAGCCAGTGTGTCTGTTTCACGGTTCATGGAAAGGCAAGCAGCACCTCAAGCAAATGAATGCCACATTTAGCACACCCCTGTTACACTGCAGGTTGCTGTTCCTTGTTTACCAATGGGCCTCATGCAGCCAGGCATGCTGCAGCAATATCTTGGTACATTTGCAGAGTCACCAACGTGGTCAGAAGGAGTACTTGAAATGGGGTTGCATACTGTATAAATCCGTAGGGCTGGCGACAGGGCCGGTGTTACAAGCACACAGAGGATGCCCTACGTATGGGTATAGCTGTGCAACAGATACACATGCACTCCCACAACTATTTAAAAGTGCATTAGAAGATGCGGACATGCAGCCACTAATGGAGTCCTATGGATACTTGCAGTGTGATTGCACATACGCCGACCAGGTGCAGTCTCCCTAGGAAGCATCCATATTCCTCAGCTGCAGTCATCTCGGCCAGCACTGTGCGGCACAGATGCAGCATCCAATGTTACCACAAAAAGAGAAACCACTGAAACACTCAACACCACTTGCCATGTACATCTGTAATTGCTAAGATGCACCAACACTATTAGGAAAAGGAAGGGGTAGCACAAATGGATACATACACCAGAGATTTTGGCCTTTCCACACGTTCATCATGACAGCAGCCAAGGAATCAGTGACAAATCATTGTTAACGGGACATTATGGTTCTGTTGTAGTACCAAACAGCTATCATCTTCACAGAAAACACTGTGCTACAACAACATTCTGGTTACAGCACCCTACTAAAAACCTATGAAATTCACTAACAAAAAACATTGTTAAAGGGACGTTATGGTTAAGTTGCGCTAATGAAAACATTTCCCCTTTACTGAAACAACTAGCCTAAAGCAACGTTACAGTTAAAGTGCCCTACGAAGATCTATGAAATTCACTAACAAAAACACTGTTAAAGGGATGTTATGGTTAAGTTGCACTAATAAAAAACATGTGAAATTCATTGGAAAAATGTTTCTACAGGGACAATATGGTTACAGGTAAAACTGAGAAAATCCCAGAAATTCACCAGTTATGGTAAGATACTCAACCATAACTCGCGCTACCACTGTACACTGCAAGGACTAACACCCATGACCTTCAAGGTGACATCACTAATGTCATTGATGACATCACTGATGCCATCACATGTGCCTTTAGTTTTAATAACAAGCCTCCACAATGGATTGTCAATATAATGTTGCCACAAAACTATCAGAGGTCATTGGGAGAACTATCATGCGATACATAATTCAGTACACAATCCATTGCTATAAACACCATTGCACTACAGACTTCTTTCCAGTATAGCAACCAACCACCTCAAGCAGAAACGTAGGCATTGTCTGCAGCATGCACCATAGAGGTCCAATATTCAAATGTTTGCCATGTTACATAGTATAATGATGAATGCTTTATTTTCAGAGTTTCCCGTACTGTGAAACATGTAATAAGAAGCAAAAGCCCCCTCACTTACTACATATTTGTACTACTACACACAAACCATAAAGAGACCACAATGCACACAAATATGCCCATATACCAGGAAAGTAAAGTAAGCAAAATAACAGCAGTATTACCAGAATGTGTTAATAACCTAACTGATTATCTTCATGCACAGAAATGTTTGCTGTGTTTCAGGCCTGCTTCTTCCCCTATGTACTTGTATCACATGATGGGACTGACCCCTTAGGAAAATAGTGTAAGGACATATGAGAAGGGTAAGGTTTACACATATAGTACCTTTTGAATGTTCACTTCCTGCTTGTCAGTGAAGAAAATCACCTGCCCTACATATGTCAGTGAACAAAAAAGAGAGGGAGCTAGGCATGTGATGGCATCAGTGATGTCATCAATGAGATTAGTGATGTCATCTTTGAGGTCATGGGTGTTAGTCCTTGCAGTGCACAGTGGTAGCAGCCCCTCTTCCGTGACCGCCGCGGATCACACAGGAAAGAAGAGCATTTCCTGAGGGAGCAGTAAGTTGAACGCTGAGAGCAATTTACCACGCTCCATCACTCTTAATAATCACCATTCTGCCTATTGAGGCAATCTTTTGCGGTTCCCGAGCATGTGCACAGCCCACAGTGTGTTTTCGAGCTGTAGCATCACTACTTGTTATTGGGTGCAGCGTGGTCAATGGCCGCTGTCTTCTCAACAAGGCCGGTGCCTGCCTGACGCACAACTTCCTGCCTGACCATTGCCCAGCCACGGATTGGCTGAGTTCGCCTTTATCCCCACCCAACCAGCACCGATAGGCGGAAGCCGCTGAGAGGAGGCGCTCGCAGAAGGGCGAGCAAAAGGGCCTGTCTCTGCCTGTCTACGCCGGGCAAGCGCGAGGCGCATCCCTCTGCCCAACCAACTTCCCAAAAACTGTTCTTCATCCAAGGCACCCAAAGGACCTTAACAGCTAGAACATGTGGTAAGATCTACCTATGCTTATCCACCCTCAGTATATCATGCATTAGCAGACCTCTTTACAGTTTGTATCCTTATCCATCCTTTACCTAAACATTTATGTTGTGCCCAAATCGGAAGCCGCCGGTAGCACCTGGTCTGCCTCCTACCTACCCACCAGCCTATACTCCTGTAGTATTCAGAGCGCTTCCACCAAGCATGCCCCATCTATAAAGCGCTGTCTCTCTTGTTCACTCCTGTACAATCCTCACATGCGCAGCCGTGTTAGCCTATGCTCGGAACCAGTATATTGATCTAACTATCCATGCCAATCCTATTTGCTGCCCATTGTATGCCTAGCCTGTGTAGAATCTAGCTTCTTGTGCAGCCTGTGTTGAAATTTGCTTCCTGACAAAACTGTCCATGAAAATCCTATTTGCTGCCCATTGTATGCCTAGCCTGTGTAGAATCTAGCTTCTTGTGCAGCTTGTGTTTAAACTTGCACACTGCTTAACTGCCCACCCTAGTCATCCGCTATGTCCTCCTTCCATAGAGCCACGCTAGCGCTTACCTCTCTCCTTCCCCTAGTCCATCCAGGGACACCAGCACTCCCCAACCGCTCCCACGCTACCCTACCCTTTCCCAAACCTCACTCCCCCTTCACCATCAATCCCACAGTCCATGTCGCCCCACTCAGCCCATCTGAATGGATACAACGCTACGCCACACGTCCCACACCTCTTGTCCCACCCCCACTCCACATACGTAACCAAAGACTTGGCACTCGGCTTACTAAACCCCAAGCCTCTGCCAAGCCCAAAATCATACCCAGCCCCTCCCCTCACCATCCTCCCCACAGGAACACTAGTAATCCCCCGCTAGTACCTCCTAACATCAAAGGAGCCCTTATCAACGCTCGGTCCCTTGTGGCACACGCCCCAGAGATCTCAGACATTATCACCCTCAACAGTTTGGACTTCCTAGCAGTAACCGAAACCTGGCTCCACCAGGCAGCAGGCCCTGCTCTCCCATTAGCCCTACCAGAAGGCTATACCATCATCAGAGCCGACAGAACTTCCAATAAAGGCGGAGGAGCAGCCTTCATCGCCAAATCCTACCTAGCACTTAGAGCCATACCCCAAATAAACTTCCACTCCACAGAACTCTCATCTGTGAAACTCTCATTGACGTCAACCACCACAATACTCATGAACCTTGTCAACCGGCCCCCCGGCCCATCATCCACTTTCAAGACCGACATTCTTGACCTCCTCTCCACACACACCAAACTCGCATCAAAGACTATCCTCCTAGGTGACCTAAACCTCGGCCTCCATGACCCCAATGACCCACATGCCCTATCCTTGGCCAACTCCAAATCCAACCTCAGTTTTGCACACAGAATTTTCACGCCAACCCACTCCAAAGGCAGGACCCTGGACTGGATCGCTGACCTTAACTGTGCCATCACCATTACCCAAAATGAGCCTGTTGCATGGTCCGACCACCACCTCATCCAGTTCGCCATCCCGGGACCACCCCCTACTAAAACCAACATCGAACCTCCATCGCTAGCCAGAAACTGTCGAAACATCTCGATAGAAAGCCTCCAACCTCTCATTACAAATATTCATTGCAAACCAAAAGTTAACAACCTCGACCCAACATACCTAGTGGACCTCTACAACAACACCCTGAAGTCAGCCTTAGATACCGTTGTACCTCTCAAACTCAGGAAACCTAAGCCCCAAGCACACCTCAAAAAAATGGTTTACCCCCGAGTTGAAAAACCTTAGAACCTTAAAAAGAGCCAGTGTTAGGGAGAATTCTCTGTTTAGGCTGAATTTCCTAACCTAGTGAGTCCCCCAGCAGCTTTGCTGGATTTCTGGAGTTTGTTTTTTCCATCCTGCCAAGAGTGAGACTCTTTTCCTCCCACTCTTGGACATGAATGTGTGTAATTCCTTTGAATGTCAATGTGTTCTATGGGCTATGGGGTCTTTTACTCCATAGGGTCTCATATGTTTTTCTATGTGTGTTACACCGCACCCTACGTGCCGTAACACTGGGGCGTCCTAGCGGACCTCCACCATAGACTCCATACCCGGGGATTGACTACTGTCTCCCCGGGCATGTAAAGTCACCATTGGCTTTACTAGACTTAAATTTACTAACAGAATTAGTACCAACCATCTTATTGTGGACGTGCTAGTAGGGGTAATTCGATTACTCCTGGGTCTGTTACTCGAGGGGGCACTGTCCCGTCCCCCCTCGTCGAGTTTTGACTGGTGGCAGTGGAAACTACTTGTTATGTTCGACCCCGGGCATAACCCTATGGGATTTGTCCCATTGTTGGAGATTGATACTTTTCCTCGTTAATCTCTAACGTACCCCCGTCTACTTAATCTCTAACGTCTACCCCCGTTTATCTTAAATAAATTTATCAGATGGTATTGTCTGCCAGAACTCGGTTTTTAAAATGGCGTCTGTGTTTGTCTCTGTGACTCCTAAACCAAAGTTTGAGCCCTTTGTTCCACATTTGGCGGGCCTCTGTACAGAGACCCTCCAAAGTGGTGCCATTCTGTCTGGGTTACCACAGGGGTGTGGGAGGGGGTTTAGGCACCCTGGACCGAGTTGCCTTGCCAACTCCGGTCGCACTCTGGAGTGATTGGCCCAAGTGGTGAGCCTCCCCGCTCACCACTTAGCGGGTGTTGATTGACAGCTAGGCTGAATGAACGGGGTTTTCTGCATAAAAGCAGGGCTTTTGGGACTGGATCTTGAGAAGTCGCCACAGGACCTAAGAATCCGACGAGGGTAATGCTGAGCCGACCTACACGACGACACCTCCGGTGGAGCCCTGCGGATGCGACTCACCACTTCCCGACGACAGAGGAGATCTCCCTGCCGGAGAGTCTCTTCCCCTGACTGGTGGGAACAACCAGTCCGCTTTGCTTTTTCTTCGCCTCAGGACGCGGTGGTCGAATTGCCTGTGCAGAGCACCCTGGCAACCGGATAGCCACTTCCCCTGTACCGCAACCAAAAGGTGGTGCCTTGTGACGGAGCACTCCGCGGCTGGTTTCTTCCCTGGTGGTGCACCGGACTTCATTTTTCTTCGACAACGAGATCATCTCTACTCTTGGCAAAGACCCGACGTGCATCCACCACCAGGAACAACTGCCCCCCGCCGGAGCTGTCTCTCCACAACAAGGTACCGTGTCCGCCTGGCTTCCCTTTCGATCGGTTCGAGTGAGGTTTCTTAATCCTCGCCTTTCCGTTGGGTCGCCTCCAAGCTTTTTCTCACGTATTGTTCTGAACTGGTTCAATCTGCCGATAACAATTTGCTACAAAGACTCGGACGCACTTCCACTAGAGACTTTTTGGAACATATCGCCGTGCGTCTCTCCGAGTGGGCCTGGCCTCTGAACTTTATGATCTATTGTGGTTCTTGCCTTCGTGCCTTGCATTTTTTCCGTGAAGTATTGAACTGTGTTGATTTCGTAACCTGCCTATTTTTCTCTCCCGTCTTAACTAATATTAGAGTGCCATCTAGGTTGAGGTATACACCTCTGTCTGAAAATAAGTGGTACCGGTAGAACCAAGACTTGTCGAAATATTGTTAGGGGGATTGATCGTTTTCTTCTGCGTAGAGTAATTGTAATTGAAGTATTTGCCGTGATAGTGCCATAGTGTTTTCTATAGATGTTCCGTTATAAATAAATACCTTAATATCTTTACACTGAAGCCTTGTTGCGTGTTTGCTTGTCTTACTGTGAAGAATTGTCCTATATTGTATACTCCACATACTGCTCAACTCTTCTTGAGAGAAGTCTGACTGCTCAGCCACAGCTACCAAGTGAATCTGTGTGGTACAGACTGCTACCAAGTGGGTTCACCGCCAAACACCTGTAGTCCTAAATCTTTTGCAGTGGTCCCAGAGGGAACTGCACAGGTTTCTGCCTAACACTGGTGGCAGCAGTGGGATTTGTATCGAGTATACAGTTTAGAGTACTTTTCGACGCTTTAGGATAACTAACCACAAAGCTTAGCACTAAAAAGCAACTTTCAAAAACATGTCTACGATGGAAAGTTACAGTCAAGAATCCTTGTCAGGTGAAAATACTGAGAGTTTGCGAGCTCTCTGTAGGCAAGAGAATCTTTCCGTAAGAGGCAAGAAGTTAGAACTAATACAGAGATTGCTGGCGAACCAAAGTCTGGGTACTGATTCAGAGGAACCAATTTCTCCAGCAAATGTAGATAACAGTGATGGTGTTGATCTGAATCGTAATTCTGATGATAGCGATGAAGAGGCTGACAAGGACGGAGAGGCTAACGAAACGGTCTCCCCTGCTCCTCTACCTGCCTTACCAGCTGTACCTACGGGGCCCATACCAGGTCCCACAAGTAACCCTGCTTATTTTGAACTTGAAAAAATGAAGCTCGAATTAGAATACAAACGGTTCTTGGCTCAATCTGAACGAAACCAAGAGCTCGAGTTCAGATGGATGAATGCCCAGGCTGAGCAGAAGCAAGCTGAGTTAAGACTCAGGGAAATAGAACTTAATCACGAGTTAGAAATGAGAAAGGTTGTCTATGGAAAATGCTTCTCTCTTCTCTGGTTCCTTTAGGCGCTCCAGTCCCAAAAGACCCCGGATGCCGAAGGAATTAGTGGGTATGTATGAACCGAGATTGGATGTGTTGGATTGGTTAAAACTGTTTGAGTACAATCATGGGCTCCAGGACATCACCGGGAATGCTTTACTTCCCTGGTTGTTCTCTAGGCTCCCTCCTGTTGCGACTGATGTGGTAATGGAGTTGGGGGAGGCGGATAAGACGGATTACGAAAGTGTGAAACTAGCTTTGATAGCTAGATTCGGGAAGACCTCTTCCCAGTATCTTAAGAGGTTTAGAACCCTCAAAAAGCATGATGGTACCCCTTGGGCTACCTGGGTGAGTGAAGGGTTGAAAAACTTAGAGGGATGGATTAAGGGTTACAAAGTGAACACTTATGAGGGTATGAAGAATCTTTTTATGTTGGAGTCGATTTATGATGCCTGTTCTCCTGAGCTCAGACAGCACTTGGCTGATTCGAAGGAATTGGATTCCCGGACGCTAGCTAAGGCCGCTGACTTGTGGGTTGCCAACAGGGCTACTCATAAGGATTCTGGGGCAACTCAGAAAAAGGATGAGGGAAAACAGCCTAAAAAAGACTCAAAAGAGAATTCGAATAACTCAAATTCCAAAGAGGGCCCCAAACAAAACCAGAAGGGTAAGCCACCGGGAAAACCACAGCAGAATAGTGTGTCTTCTGGTGCCAAACCGGAAGGAGGTCAGAACAAACCACCATTCCAAAAAGCGTTCGGTAAATGCTTTGTTTGTGGCTCGACTGACCACGTGAAAGGAGATCCCAGATGTAAGGGTAAACCTTCAGGGGTCCAGCTTGTCTCCTTAGCCTTCGTTCCAGAGGAGGAAGTCCAAATGGCAAGTGGAAACCTTCTACTGCTAGCTGACGAACCCATTGGAGTCTCAGCCAGCGTTTCTTTAGTATCTCTGGGGTTGTGGGAACAACAGAATTTAGATGTCTATAATTCTATCCCCGATAATACTAAAGAGTATTATAAGGACAGTGTCCAGGTGAATGGCCAGGATACTCCTGCCATTAGGGACACTGGGGCCAGCATAACTGTGGTGGATAAATCGCTTTTTCAGGCTGAGGATGTTGCTAAGGCACCCAAATGCCTCACCAAGTTAGCTGGAGGGCCTGTGCAGATGCTCCCCCAATTACCAGTTCTCATCCAGTGTAACGACATGACTGTAAAGATACCTGTCAGCATACAGAGTGAGGTACCAGGACGCGTACTGTTGGGTAACGATTTGAAAACTCTTGGAGTTGTATCGCATACTCCCAGACCTCCTAGTAAACGGTTACAGGAGCTAACCAGATCCGCAAGAGAGAGGACCATGCGCGGTACTCTCCAGGAGATGATGAAGACAGAAATCACTCCTGCTCCACTAGAATTGTTGGCAGCTGTCTCCAAGAAATCAGAAGCGAAAGGGAAACCTAAGACTTCTATCCCGAACCAACAGCCAGCATTTCAGTGCAGCCAACACAGACTTCCCCGCGGTTGTCCAAAAGTACACCCGTAACTCCACCTCCAGCTGATGCTGAGAGGGAGGTACTACCCTGTGTGGTATAATTAGATTCTGAGGAAGAGCTAATGGAAGGCCAGGAACTCCTTGGAGATCTGGATCCTGTTGACCATCCTGAGCTGCAGTCTTTACTGGCAGAAGGTGGACCCAGCAGGGCAGACTTCAGTAAAGGGCAGAGAGAATGTCCAACTCTGGAAGGTCTTCGCCACCAGGCAGAAGCTCAGGCTGAAGGGCAAGAACCTGGGAAATACAGGTTGTACTGGGAAGATGGCCTCTTCTACAGTGAACCGACCGAGTCTGCACCTGGAGACTACAAACGACTTGTAGTACCCCAAGAGAACAGACCACAGTTCTTGCAGTTAGCCCACGAGATTCCTTTGGCTGGTCACTTGAGTTTCAAGAAGACTAAGGAAAGGCTCTCTCTCTACTTCTATTGGCCAAAGATGGGGGCCGAAGTAGAAAAACACTGCAGGAGCTGCCACACCTGCCAGACCTCTGGTAAGGTTGGCTCCAAGAATGTGGCACCTTTAGTTCCTCTCCCAGTTGTGGGAGTCCCATTTGAGAGAGTAGGGATTGACATTGTTGGTGCCCTTGATCCTCCAACATCCTCAGGCAACAGGTTTATACTTGTTGTAGTAGACCATGCTACTAGGTATCCTGAGGCAATTCCTATGAGGACTGTTACAGCTCCGTCTGTGGCTAAGGCCCTCCTTGGTATTTTTACTAGGGTCGGGTTTCCTAAGGAAGTAATCTCTGACAGGGGGTCAAACTTAATGTCCCACTACATGAAATCCATGTGGAAAACCTGTGGAGTTACTTACAAGTTCTCAACAGCTTACCACCCCCAAACCAATGGATTGGTAGAACGGCTCAACGGAACCATGAAGAGCATGATAGGTGCTTTGGAAGAACCCCTTAAGCGTAAGTGGGACCTTCTACTGCCATGCCTTCTCTTTGCTTATAGAGAAGTCCCTCAGGAGGGAGTAGGTTACTCTCCCTTCGAGCTTCTCTATGGTCATCCCGTCAGAGGTCCATTGGCCCAGATTAAGGAGGGGTTGGAAAGTGCTCCTTCCCCCAAGCCAGTCAGAGTGACTGACTACATGATAGGTCTCCGGAGGAGAATGTCGCACATCATGACGGAAGCAAGCGATAACTTGAAAGCTGGACAAGCATTGGTCAAGCACTGGCACGATCAAAAGGCTAACATGGTTGAGTTCGCTCAAGACCAGCTCATTCTCGTTATGATCCCAACAAGGCAGAGGGCCTTGCAAGATAAATGGATGGGACCCTTCAGAGTCGTGGCTAAACTCGGAGAGGTTAACTATCTGGTGGACTTGGGGAATCCCAAGGAGGCTCCGACAGTCTTCCACACCAACCGCCTTAAAGCGTATGTCTCACGACCTGATGTAGGAGCATTGCTTCTAGCATCATCCGAGGAAGAAGAAGAGAGTGAAGCTCTTCCGGATCTCCTCAGAGGCTTACCTTTAGACGAACAAATTGAAGGAGTAAATCTCTCCTCCAATCTGACACCCGAGCAACAAGAAGAGTGCAAATCCATGCTGAATCAGTTTGCCTCTCTGTTCTCGCTTTCGCCAGGCTTGACCCCTTGGGGCCAGCATGACATACTCACTGGTGACTGTCTGCCAGTCAAAAGCAGAGGATACAGAATGTCAGAAAACGTACGAACCCACATCAAAGGTGAGGTCGGCAAGATGCTTGATCACGGGGTAATAGAGCCCTCTACTAGTCCATGGTCTAGCCCAGTTGTGTTAGTGCCAAAGGCCGGATCTAAAGATCTTAGATTCTGCGTGGATTATAGAGATCTTAATGCAGTCACCACGACTGATGCCCACCCTTTGCCAAGAACAGATGAGTTAGTGGATAAACTTGGTGACGCCAAGTTCCTCAGTACATTTGACTTGACGTCAGGCTATTGGCAAATAGCCCTGACAGACCATGCCAAGGAGAAAACTGCATTTTCTACCCCCGTTGGTTTATACCAGTTTAAGGTAATGCCTTTCGAATTGAAGAATGCACCTGCTACATTTCAACGGATGGTAAACCAGGTTCTGAATGGGATGGAGGACTTCTGCATGGCATACTTGGATGACATCGCAGTGTTCAGCAATTCCTGGGAAGAACATTTAACCCACCTAAGAGATGTTTTGCAGGTTCTTGGACGAGCCAATCTGACCATAAAGGCGAGTAAATGCCAAATTGGACAGAGTAAGGTAGTCTATCTTGGACATGAGGTAGGAGGTGGAGAAATAAGGCCTTTGCTCAGTAAGATTGAAGCTGTGCAAAATTGGACAACACCTACTACTCAAACCCAAGTGAGAGCCTTCCTAGGCCTCACTGGGTACTACAGGAATTTCATCGAGAACTATGGGACCATAGCTTCTCCACTGAAAGTCATCTCTTCGCCCAAATCTCCTAAAAAGGTTAAATGGAACGAGGAGTGCAATCAGGCTTTTGAAAACCTGAAAAAGGCTCTTTGCCAAGCCCCAGTACTCAGAGCTCCTGATTACCGCCAACACTTCATTGTGCAGACAGATGCTTCCAATGTAGGGATAGGTGCCGTACTCAGTCAACTGGATGGGAAAGGTAGGGAGCACCCCGTTTGCTTCATCAGCCGCAAGCTGAAGGATCCTGAAACAAGGTGGGCAACAATCAAAAGAGAGTGCTTTGCTATCGTGTGGGCTCTGAAGAAGTTTAGGCCGTACTTGTATGGTTCTACTTTTGTCATTCAGACTGACCACCAACCCTTGAGATGGTTAATGCAAATGAAAGGGGAAAACCCAAAACTATTGAGATGGTCGATCTGCCTTCAAGGGTTTGATTTCACCATTGAGCACAGGTCAGGGTGCCACCACCAAAATGCTGATGGTCTCTCTAGGATGTATGTCATCGACTAGAGGTATGAGATTCATCCAGGAGTGGATTAAATCCTCCTGTCCCTTAGTCTGGGGGGGAGGGCGAGTGTTAGGGAGAATTCTCTGTTTATGCTGAATTTCCTAACCTAGTGAGTCCCCCAGCAGCTTTGCTGGATTTCTGGAGTTTGTTTTTTCCATCCTGCCAAGAGTGAGACTCTTTTCCTCCCACTCTTGGACATGAATGTGTGTAATTCCTTTGAATGTCAATGTGTTCCATGGGCTATGGGGTCGTTTACTCCATAGGGTCTCATATGTTTTTCTATGTGTGTTACACCGCACCTTACGTGCCGTAACACTGGGGCGTCCTAGCGGACCTCCACCATAGACTCCATACCCGGGGACTGACTACTGTCTCCCCGGGCATGTAAAGTCACCATTGGCTTTACTAGACCTAAATTTACTAACAGAACTAGTACCAACCATCTTATTGTGGATGTGCTAGTAGGGGTAATTCGATTACTCCTGGATCTGTTACTCAAGGGGGCACTGCCCCGTCCCCCCTCGTCGAGTTTTGGCTGGTGGCAGTGGAAACTACTTGTTATGTTCGACCCCGGACATAACCCTATGGGATTCGTCCCATTGTTGGAGAGTGATACTTTTCCTCGTTAATCTCTAACGTACCACCGGTCTACTTATCTTAAATAAGTTTATCGGATGGTATTTTCTGCCAGAACTCGGTTTTTAAAATGGCGTCTGTGTTCGTCTCTGTGACTCCTAAACCAAAGGTTGAGCCCTTTGTTCCACTTTTGACGGGCCTCTGTACAGAGACCCTCCAAAGTGGTGCCATTCTGTCTGGGTTACCACAGGGGTGTGGAAGGGAGTTTAGGCACCCTGGACCGAGTTGCCTTGCCAACTCCGGACGTACTCTGGAGTGATTCTCCCAAGTGTTGAGCCACCCCGCTCACCACTTAGCGAGTGTTGATTGACAGCTAGGCTGAATGAATGGGGGTTTTCTGCATAAAAGCAGGGCTTTTGGGACTGGATCTTGAGAAGTCGCCATAGGACCTAAGAATCCGACGAGGGTAACGCTGAGCCGACCTGCACGACGACACCTCCGGTGGAGCCCTGCGGAACCGACTCACCACTTCCCGACGACAGAGGAGATCTCCCTGCCGGAGAGTCTCTTCCCCTGACTGGTGGGAACAACCAGTCCCCTTTGCTTTTTCTTCGCCTCAGGACGCGGTGGTCGAATTGCCTGTGCAGAGCACCCTGGCAACCGGATAGCCACTTCCCCTGTACCGCGACCAAAAGGTGGTGCCTTGTGATGGAGCACTCCGCGGCTGGTCTCTTCCCTGGTGGTGCACCGGACTTCATTTTTCTTCGACGACGAGATCATCTCTACTCTTGGCAAAGACCCGACGTGCATCCACCACCAGGAACAACTGCCCCCCGGCGGAGCTGTCTCTCCACAACAAGGTACCGTGTCCGCCTGGCTTCCCTTTCGATCGGTTCGAGTGAGGTGTCTTAATCCTCGCCTTTCCGTTGGGTCGCCTCCAAGCTTTTTCTCACGTATTGTTCTGAACTGGTTCAATCTGCCGATAACAATTTGCTACAAAGACTCAGACGCACTTCCACTAGAGACTTTTTGGAACATATTGCCTTGCCTCTCTCCGAGTGGGCCTGGCCTCTGAACTTTATGATATATTGTGGTTCTGGCCTTCGTGCCTTGCATTTTATCCGTGAAGTATTGAACTGTGTTGATTTCGTAACCTGCCTATTTTTCTCTCCCGTCTTAACTAATATTAGAGTGCCATCTAGGTTGAGGTATACACCTCTGTCTGAAAATAAGTAGTACCGGTAGAACCTAGAATTGTCGAAATATTGTTAGGGGGATTGATCGTTTTCTTCTGCGTAGAGTAATTGTAATTGAAGTATTTGCCGTGATAGTGCCATAGTGTTTTCTATAGATGTTCCGTTATAAATAAATACCTTAATATCTTTACACTGAAGCCTTGTTACGTGTTTGCTTGTCTTACTGTGAAGAATTGTCCTATATTGTATACTCCACATAGTGCTCAACTCTTCTTGAGAGAAGTCTGACTGCTCAGCCACAGCTACCAAGTGAACCTGTGTGGTACAGACTGCTACCAAGTGGGTTCACCGCCAAACACCTGTAGGCCTAAATCTTTTGCAGTGGCCCCAGAGGGAACTGCACAGGTTTTCGCCTAAAAGCCACCGAAACCACCTGGCGAAAAACACCCTCTATCTCCAATAGAACAGCGTTTACGCTAGCATCCACAACTTACAAAACAGCCATTTTATCAGCCAAAAAACATACCTACGATACTAGAATCCAAAACGCCAATTCCAGAACAAAAGAATTATTTAGCATCCTAAAAGAGCTAGAGTCCCCAGCACCCCCTACCCAAGACTGTATCAAAAATGTAGATTGGTGCACCAAAATACAGCAAGCCCTAACAGACAAAATAACCCTCCTCCAAAACAAAATCAAAGCTAAAAAGGCTACCCTTCAAATGGACCGCCAAGCTGTTAACCTCCACCTCGACAGAACCCCCACCTGTCCACCTTTCTCCTTCTCCCAAGTAACACCTAAGGAAGTCGAAAACATTATTAAAAGCCTAAAACCCTCTCACTGCCAAGGCGATGTCTGCCCAGCCATCATCATTAAGGATGGAGCTAAATTCCTACCCCCCTTCATAACCACCCGAACATCTCCACCAACTACAGGCATATCACCACAGTCCCCTTTCTCCTAAAGATCCTGGACCGTGTGGCATATTTGCAAATCCAGAAACACTTAGATGTGAACAGCCTCCTCGGCCTTAGACAATCCGGATTTAGACCCAGACATGGGACTGAGACTGCTCTCCTAGACCTAAAGATTCAAATGGATGAGGCAAAGGATAAAGGCAAACTTGCAGTCCTCCTATTCCTAGACCCATCTGCAGCCTTCGACCTTGTCGAACACCAAATCTTGGCCAAACACCTCTCCACTGCCGCAGCTTTCTCCTCTAATGCATCTGATTGGATCAAATCCTTCCTAGCGGACCGCACTACCAGAGTCTTTTCACCCTCAGCCTCCGCAGACCCAACTCTAATTCTGTGTGGCGTCCCGCAAGGCTCGTGTGTGTCACCCACTTTATACAACATCTTTACGAAGCTCCTCTTCGACCGACTTGACAACCTGGTTGTCGTCTATACCAACTACGCTGACGACACCCAAGTCCTCATCCACCTCACTGGCTGTTACGACCGTGGCTCTAAATTACTCAACAGCATCTATCTCGAAATCCAAGCCTGGATGGCTGACAACAGTCTTTGTCTCAATGACGACAAGACAGAGCTGATGATTGTAGGCTCTCAGGCACGCCTGAACAAACTCAATCACAGCTACTCCTCTTTCGTCATTGACAACAACACAATTAGCGTCTCCAAAGAGATAAAAACCCTGGGGGTCTACCTCGATTCAACCCTCTCCCTCAGAAAACAGGTCAACAGCATTGCATCCTCCACAGCCTACACAAACAAACTTATATATAGTTGCAAACCCTTCCTATTTCCTATCTACAAGTAGCTGCTTAACACTAGCCAGAGCACTCGCTCTCTCCAAAATTGATTATTGTAACACACTATTCCTCGGCACTTCGGAACATAACCTTAACAAACTTCAGGTGCTCCAGAATAACTCATTAAGAGCAGCTCTCAGCCTCCCTAGGTCCTGCCACATCACCACACACAGACAAAACGCCAACTGGTTGCCCATCCGCGACAGAATTACCCTTCGCACCCTGGCCATCACGCACAAATGCCTCACCAATTCCGCACCGAAATATCTCGCAGATAAACTCTGCCCCCACCAACCCACCCGCATCACTAGATCTTCCAACTCCTCAAACCTAATGATCCCAAGATGTAACCTCAAATCAGCAGGCGGCCCCAGCTTCCCAGTTCAAGCAGCCAAACGCTGGAACGCCATCCCCATCACCCTCAAACAGGAACCCTCCTTCCTCACCTTCAAAGCCAGCACAAAAACGTGGCTAAACAACAACCCTTCTCAGTAAGGGACCAGCCACCTCAGTTACAGATCCCAATGTAACCAGCGTACACCGTTGCCTTACTATCTGTGTATCTTGTAAATCGACCCAACTGTAACCAGGGTCACTGTAACCCGCTATCGACCCAACTGTAACCAGGGTCACTCCTTCTGTTATTTACTGGTATAACCTGCATACCTATTGCAACCTGTAACTTACATTCTCAAGCGCCCAGTTACCCCTGGGTTTGGCGCGCGATACAAATAATAAACAAATACAAATACAAAAAATACAAATAGTTGCGTACCTCACCATAATTGATGAATTTCTGGATTTCGGTTTTACCTGTAACCATAACGTCCCTGTAGGAAAGTATTTCCAATGAATTTCATAGGTTTTTTGTTTTAGTAGTGCAACTTAACCATAATGTCCCTTTAACGTTTTTGTTAGTGTGTGTATATATATATATGTATATATATTCAAAGAAAAAACTTGTTAAAGGGACGTTATGGTTTCAAGTAAAATCGAAAAACCCCAGAAATTCACCTGTTATGGTAAGCTAAACAACTATAACTCGCGCCACCACTGTGCACTGCTAAGACTAATACCCAGGACATCAAAGATGACATCACAAATGAAATAAATTTTGATGAAAAGTCCTTACAAGGAGTTGTGTTTACATTGTTGGTAACAAGATGTCAGGGGTGATCAGGAGACCTATCATGAACTACTTAATCTATTAAAGAATGTACTCATCTAATATCATTGTATTGGAGTGTTGTCGTTAATACAGAAACCTAATCATATATAAACATAGGCAATGACTGCAGGATGCACCATAGAAGTACACTATTTATAATCTTGTCATTTTATATAGTACAATAATGAATGCTACTGTATCAGAGCTTTGAGTAATGTTAAACATGTAATAACTAGCTAACAATTCAAGATTTACAGCACTTGTGCTGGTACAAACAACACATATGAAGAACCACAATGCATACAAATCAGAGGCACATACAGGGAAACTAAAGTAAGGAAGAAAGAAACTGCATCATCACAAAATGTTAATGACATTAAAGTTTATCTTCATGTATACAAATGAATTGTGTGTTTGAGGCCTGCTCATTTCCCCATGGACCTGCACCATGAGCTGAGACCAAACCCTATGGAAAGTACTTAAAGAACATATGACAGGGTTAACCTTTAGATATATAGCACCTTTTTCAATTTTATTATTCTGACTGCCAGTGAACAAAACCACCTGGTCTATATATGTCAATAAGCAAAAAAAGTGGCCCAGATATGTGATGTGATGTCATCAATGACATTTGTGATGTTATCTTTGATGTACTGGGTGTTAGTCTTAGCAGTGCACAGTGGTGGTGTGAGTTATGGTTGTTTAGCTTACCATAACTGGTGAATTTCTGGGGTTTTTCAATTTTACTGAAGCCATAACGTCCCTTTAACAAAGTTTTTTCTTTGAATTTCATAGGTTTTTGTTAGTCCAACATAACTATAACGTCCTTTAAACAAAGTTTTTTCAGTGAATTTCAAAGGTTTTTATTAGTGCAACTTAACCATAACGTCCCCTTAACAAAGTTTTTTCATTGAATTTCATAGGTTTTCATTAGTGCAACTTAACCATAATGTCCCTTTAACAAAGTTATTTCATTGAATGTCCTAGGTTTTTATTAGTGCAAATTAACCATAACGTCCCTTTAACAAAGTTTTTTCATTGAATTTCATAGGTTTTTATTAGTCCAACTTAACCATAATACCCTTTAAGAAAGTTTTTTCTGTGAATTTCATAGGTGTTTACCAGTGCATGCTATTTTTCTACAACTTACTAATATCATACTTACCCAATATAGCAATGTTTGTGTCCAATTTACAAAGTGTCACCTTAAAACTCTGCCATTTCCCACCTTCTGGAATCATTTTTAACACATCCATACACTTTTTGCAACTATTTCAACTTGTTTTGCATCCGTAGAAGTCTATGAACATCTGTCTTCATAGCGGGCCTTACGGAGAGTGCCACATGACCATACGCTGGTGCGCTGCATGATGACGTTTCCGAGAACCCGTCCGCACTTCACAATAAGATCTCTGCTGGTGAATTTCTGGGGGTTTTCGATTTTACTTGAAACCATAACGTCCCTTTAAGAAAGATTTTTCATTGAATTTCAAAGGTTTTTATTAGTGCAACTTAACCACAACACCCCATTAACAAAGTTTTTTCAGTGAACTTCATGGGTTTTTACCAGTGCATGCTATTTGCCTACAATTTACTAATATCATTCTTACCCAATATAGCAATATTTGTGTCCCATTTACAAAGTTTCACCTTAAAACTCTGCCATTTCCCACCTTCTGGAATCATCTTTAACACTTATATACACTTTTTGCAACTAATTCAACTAGTTTTGCATCCATAGACGTCTACGAACATCTGACTTCATAGTGGACCTTCCGGACAGTACCACATGACCATACGCTGGCGTGCGGCATGATGACATGTCCGAGAACCCGTCCGCACTTCATGATAAGATCTCTGCTTCGTGGACAGTTTAGAACTGCATTTTCTACTGATCTAGGAAATTTCAACTTCAAAATTTCCCTTGCACAGCTCAAACACCTATTCCTACTCATTATCCATTAACAATCTAGTACACAGTACATACTTTTAGCAAAAAACTGCTTTTTATCTTAAAATGGCATCAGAAAATGCCATCCCTCCTCACCAAGAGCCACCACCAGTGCTGTAATCAAGGAGCATGAGAAACACTGCCCCCTACCTTAGAAATAACACACACACAACATTTTTCCTTGTCTTCCTACCCCTCCATATTAGTGTTTGGTTCCTCTTCCTTCATTTCCCTCCCCACCTTTCGTTCTCAGCTCTCCTGCCAAAAAAATACATCCAAAAACAACAAAAGACATATTCCTTTAGGAACCACCTTTCACATTTAAAAAATAGAACTAAAAAATCATGCATCTACTTTATATTTCTCAGTAAAGTACATAGACTCAATACGATTTTCCAACATTTCCATTTGCATTTTGTGTTATGCTAATGGGAATATTGTGGGGTTCATCCTCTGCTCCAGGGACTGGAACGGTGGATACCGGCCCAGCAGCCCAAGTTATCAGACCATTAACCCCCCATTCCAGCCCCTGAAATGTGGGATGAAGGCCATTAGCACTCTAGGTTCCCAAAGCCGGAACCCAGGGTGCTAAATACAAGGATTTTTCTTCCTAAACGGGACACCTGTGGCTTCCCGGTGTAGGAAGGAAAATCCTTTTCCAAGATGGCCACCATAGAAAGGGAAGGCGAGGGTTCCATACAGGTCCCCTCTTCACTTTATATGGCAGCCTGCAGAAGGCAAAAAGAGAACCCTATGACCATATTACCACAAGCACATTTTTCTTCCCTTTCAGATCTATCCTAATTTCGAATAACTTTACCACAAAGCCAGTTCCAGGTGGACATGGCCACTTTAATCCTATGTTTTGTCTCTTGTGGTCATGGCCAGTAGCCAGATTGTTCAGATCATGACCTTATTCCATGACCCGGACAATCTGGCCACTGCCCATGGCCACAGGCTACCCCTCAGTCACTAAAGGTATACCGCTATTTTTTGTAGCTACATTATGACACTTGTCAAATAATAAAACACTTGCACATTTGCAAAACCATGCTTGCAGGCCCTTACCAATGCTCCTTATGCAAGTTTGCTGGAAATCCACCCATGTTTTATTTTTTCAAAAGTATCAAATGTATGCACATACAATCGTCATATAACCTAGCACCCACTTGACAAAATCCATTCAGACTTTACGAAAACATCTATATCGAGATCAATAATCTTTTTGCAAACCTTTGTGTACATTTGTGAAATGGCACCACATTTATACAATATTTTGGGACCCCCCTCTAATTTTGCTCCCTCTTCACAAAATCACACCAATCTTCGCAAAAACATTCATATCTAAATGTATTTTCAGTTTCCCAAATTAATTGTAGATTCGTCAAATGGCAACTCATTTATAAGCCTTTACATTATTATGGGACCCCCCCTCTAAGTTTGCCCCCTCATGACAGAATCCCACCAAACTACTCACTCAAAATCATGTCAGAAATATACATGCAAAATTTCATGCAGTTCCATTAAGTGGCGCCAAAGTTATAAGCCATCCAAGAACTGCATTTCATCAACCCTGTACTGCTGAGGTGTTTGCAAACTTTACAGGACTGTTCACGAACATCCGAACTGTTCGCAGACTTTTGCGGCAAAAACACTGATTTTTCTTTGCTTCTTGCAGCCATATCCCATTCCATCCTCATCACCCTTCACCTCCCCAGAGATTGTTTGATAAGTTTTACAAGTGCAATGTTGTGTTTTTTTAATATGTTTTTACTGCGATGTCCGCGGACACAGGCTGCTGTCCGCGAATCCAAGATGGCGGACGTTTCCAAAAATCTGATGCACTACACGCTCTTGGCCATCCAATCAGCGAACACGTTGCATGTCCGCAGACATGACGCAAGCCAATTAACCAATCTGTGTCCTGTCCGCGGAGCGAACATGGAAGTGTGTCCACGGAGCGGACATAGATATCCCTAATTTTTTGTGACCTACTTTTTGGTTGTTTTACAAAAAAACTACTGGACAGATTTTCACCAGATTTACAAAAGCACGCTTTTGTGACCAAGCCGCTGCTGCTCCTGCTGCAAATTTGGTGAAAATCCGTCCAGCGGTTTGGGCTGTAGGAGTGAGCACATTTTTTCCCTCATTCAGTCTATGGGAAAAAAAAGAAATTTTGGGACCCCCCTATAACTTTCTCCCCCCTGGACCAAACCTCACCAAACTTTGCAAAGAAATTCAGAGTTGGCCATATACTTTTTTTGGAAATGTTTGGTGTGGCTCCGTCCAGGGGGATCGAAGTAATAATAATAAGCCACCCAAAAAGTGGCTCTTCCTATGGGCCGTGGCCCGTGTTTTATATATATATATATATATATATATATATATATATATATATATATATATATATATATGTATTATAAGGCAGCAATAGTCGCCCTATAGTTAGTTAAGGTGAGTCTGACTCCCATAGGAACGCCTTACTTTTAGGAACTTTTGAATCGAGTAGCGGGTTTGACCGAAATTTCCAACGTGATTAGGGACTTGTGGACCCCCCAGACTGCAAAGTTTCGTAAAGATATTTTAAAAAATAAGAATGTTATCAAGAAGACAATACATTTTTTTTCAAAAGTTGCGGCCTACGTCCAATTCATTTACCCATAGACAAAGTATGTAAATATTTGCCAAAGCACACATCCCAAATCGCTGGACAGATTTGGCCCAGGTCCAAAACAACTTGGGCACAAAGCATTAACTTTCGATCCAGGTCAGACCCTGCTTAACTTCAAAGTGATGACGGGGCCAGGCTTCTCAGGCCATGTTGCCCAATAAATATGCCACTGTTACAAGACCACTTAGAAAAAAGGGCCGGCCCTTTCCTTGCTTTGGAGCTAAGCATGGTCAGTCCCGCTTTGAAGCTAAGTGGGGTCAGTCCCGGTTGCTGCATGAATGAGTGACCGAATGGGCAGACACATTTTTTTTTAAACTGTTCTTTTGTCAGTCCTTAAAAGTTTTGTACTCAGAGACAATTTGTTTTTTCTTTTGCTGAATTGCATTCTGGTATTTGTAATCTCCCAGTCAATAATAAAACAAGGGAGGGGTCAGCTGCCTAATGCCATATTGACTACTAAATTAGCCCACCTTTCAAGACCACTTAGAGGAACATGGCCTAAGGGGGCTGTATCCTTCCTAGTTTTGAAACTAAGCTGGGTCGGTCCCAGTTACTGCATGGATGGGAGACAGTCCACAGTCCTGAATGCCATGTGTTTTCTTAGTTTTAAGTATCTCATAACACACGGCATACACAATATTTTATGCACTCAGATACAATAATTTTTGCCTTTTGCTGAATTGCATTCTGGTATTTGTAGTCTCACAGTCACGATGGGAGGAATAATGCCACAATTGTACACCTTTGCCTAACATAGTTCTATAAGGATTTATATATTTGAGTGACACTATAATATGTGTACTTTTCAAGATAGCTTTATAGAGCAGATTATTGTTGAAAGTCAGACATGGGTGTGAGGAGGGGAAATGATGTGAGGGCAAGTAAGTCATGGTTATTTGCCCATGATGTAGCAAGAGAGTTTGCAATCTGTGACACTGATGCAGTTATTTCCCCATGGTTGTGGCTGCTTTTTTTGACACCAGTAAAGGACACGTGGGTGGATAGCGTAACATATTTTCGGAGGGTGGACGCATCCCCTTAATTTATTTGAGGTTGACAAGCTTGTTCAAGTATTTGAATACCAGGATTTTATTCAGGTTTTCATGTTCCCAGTGAAGATGCTTACCCGCAAGACCACAAGAAATTGTTTTGTATTGAGATTTTGTTTACCAGGTAATATTTCAAAGCAGATTGTCCGGATTCCGGTGGGCGCAGGACCCACATCACTGCAGGAGCAGTGCTGCCCCCACGCCAGGTGAGGCCAGGGCAGTCTCACATGGCAGGACCGCCATTCGCCACTTTTCTCCTCCAACGCGACGAGCAGATTCGAAATCTGCATTATCTGCTATAATTCAAGCACTATCGCTTGATCAGTGCTCCGTGCAGCTCCGTGCCGCGGACACTGCACCGAGGCTATTCCACGCTATTGCCGCCATTAGCCCCCTCGAGGCTACCACCCACTCCAAGATGGCCGCCCGCCCGCAATCGCCAGGTCACACAGCCCACCGCAGTGTGATCCCGGCTTGATTGGCTCCCTTCCCGCATTTCGGCCAATCCAATCGCCGGCAGGCGTCAAGCCGGCACACCCACGAAGGCCACACACCAAGGCTGCCTGTCTGGAGCCTGTGACCAGCAGTTCGTCCGGATTCCGGTGGGCGCAGGACCCACATCACTGCAGGAGCAGTGCTGCCCCCACGCCAGGTGAGGCCAGGGCAGTCTCACATGGCAGGACCGCCATTCGCCACTTTTCTCCCCCAACGCGACGAGCAGATTCGAAATCTGCATTATCTGCTATAATTCAAGCACTATCGCTTGATCAGTGCTCCCTGCAGCTCCGTGCCACGGACACTGCACCGAGGCTATTCCACGCTATTGCCGCCATTAGCCCCCTCAAGGCTACCACCCACTCCAAGATGGCCGCCCGCCCGCAATCGCCAGGTCACACAGCCCACCTCAGTGTGATCCCGGCCTGATTGGCTCCCTTCCCGCATTTCGGCCAATCCAATTGCCGGCAGGCGTCAAACCGGCACACCCACGAAGGCCACACACCAAGGCTGCCTGTCTGGAGCCTGTGACCAGCAGTTCGTCCGGATTCCGGTGGGCGCAGGACCCACATCACTGCAGGAGCAGTGCTGCCCCCACGCCAGGTGAGGCCAGGGCAGTCTCACATGGCAGGACCGCCATTCGCCACTTTTCTCCCCCAACGCGACGAGCAGATTCGAAATCTGCATTATCTGCTATAATTCAAGCACTATCGCTTGATCAGTGCTCCGTGCAGCTCCTTGCCGCGGACACTGCACCGAGGCTATTCCACGCTATTGCCGCCATTAGCCCCCTCGAGGCTACCACCCACTCCAAGATGGCCGCCCGCCCACAATCGCCAGGTCACACAGCCCACCTCAGTGTGATCCCGGCCTGATTGGCTCCCTTCCCGCATTTCGGCCAATCCAATCGCCGGCAGGCGTCAAGCCGGCACACCCACGAAGGCCACACACCAAGGCTGCCTGTCTGGAGCCTGTCCGGAGGCGTCCTAGACCTGGGCCACGGACCCTGGACCCATTTCGGTAAGCCTATCATACCGATCATCTGATATGCGCAATTGTCGGTATCCTTGATCGCCCGTAATCTGTACCCGCTGCTTGCACCATAGCTATTATGGAATATTCGCTGCATGATTCAGCCTGCACACGCCGGCGCTGACCCACACCACAAAGGCGGTCACCTGCCGCTACAAGGAGCCTCTTATTCAACACAAACATACAGACTACAGTAAAACAATTCCCACAGGATCGCTACATTGACTGCTACTGTGCACACTGCCTGTTTAATGCTTCCTACTAGACACAATGTTGATAGACACACTCCATCGGTCTAGTCTTCATGTAGGCATCTAACCATCACTCTCAGGAGAAACAGCTGTTCCCTATGGCCCAACTGCAACCCTCAATTCTAGGTGTCCCACAATGTATGCGTTTTTAAAGTTTTGTTCCCTGGAGGTCTCCAGAAAATATTATACAACTGTGTCATGCCTTATGGTCGCTAGAGACCACTGAACCATTGTGTTATGCCTTATGATCGCTTGAGACCACTGAACCATTGTGTTATGCCTTATGGTCGCTAGAGACCACTGAACTACTGTGTTGTGCCTTATGGTCGCTAGAGACCACTGAACCATTGTGTTATGCCTATGGTCGCTAGAGACCACTGAACTACTGTGTTGTGCCTTATGGTCGCTAGAGACCACCGAGCTACTATGTTGTGCCTTATGGTCACTAGTGACCACTGAACCATTGTGTTATGCCTTAAGGTCGCTAGAGACCACTGAACCATTGTGCTGTGCCTTATGGTTGCTAGAGACCACTGAGCTACTGTGTTGTGCCTTATGGTTGCTAGAGACCACTGATCCATTGTGTTATGCCTTAAGGTCACGAGAGATAACTGAACTACTGTATTGTGACATTTTGGTTGGTAGAGTACCCCGTGCCTCTGCATTGTTTAACCCATATGGCATCCCAGCTCCCTCACTCCTATCCCAATATGTACACCACTCACACACCTTACATCCTCTTAGGTATAGTCCACATCGTACTTACTAGCAATATTGCCTACCTCATGCCCATAGGGCAACTCAACAGCCTTAGCATGGAACCCAGACACTACACCACACACGCTTCTCCCCCCAATATGCCAGACCTCATACTCAGGCAGCACAGACTCAGAACACGTACATTACCCATAGCATTCCCAACCACACCTATGCAGGTACCGCCTAGGAACTCACGTCTAGGATCGCGCACCCATGCGATGACCCTCCGCTTGCCAAGCAACACCACCCATAAGCACCTTAACAAGACTCTTACGCTGGCTCCTCCTAGACCTCACCTGACTAATAAACCCACTCACACTACCAAAAAGCCCATTCCAACCACCGACCTCAAGCCACCTCAATCAATTAAGCTCCAACACCTGAAATGTGCCTTATTAAATGTTCGTTCACTCAACGCCCACGCACTTGAAGTCAATGATATTATTACCAGCCAAGACTTAGATATGCTAGCCTTAACAGAAACTTGGTTGCATGCGGCATCTGGTCCTACTATCAGCCTAGCTGTACCACCAGGATACTCAATCTTAAGACAAGACCGATCAGCTAAAACAGGAGGAGGGGTCGCACTAATTTTTAAAGATTCCCTAGCCATAAGGCAGACCTCCACCACAGGGGAAGACACTACTGACATCCTATCGGTCAAACTCACCCTTTCTCCCAAAGAAACAGTAAACATTCATGTCATATATAGACCTCCAGGCCCCGCCAACAACTTCACTAACATAGTCAACCACATCCTTGGGAAAAACATCAAACAAACCTCTAAAACTCTGCTTCTAGGTGATCTAAACCTCGGATACAATGATAAACTTGACAAAGCAGCCACCTCACTCGCTAGAAATCTCACAGACTTAGGATTCACACAGATAGTTACTGCCCCGACCCACAATAAAGGCCGTATCCTAGACTGGGTGGTAGATCATAACTGTGGCTCCACCATCAACTCCAACACAGCCCTCCCATGGTCCGACCACAACTGCCTCC
Source organism: Ambystoma mexicanum (assembly GCF_040938575.1). Lineage (NCBI taxonomy): Eukaryota > Metazoa > Chordata > Amphibia > Caudata > Ambystomatidae > Ambystoma > Ambystoma mexicanum. Next base: position 686,737,994 of record NC_090937.1, on the reverse strand, counting down.
AATTCTACATCCCCATATCATCATACTCCAAACCACTTATACCTGCACCAGCTAAGATGACCAGAAGTGCCAAAAAGCTTACAGCAGACAATATACGCCCCTTTCTCAACAACCCATGCCTAGCACCGCCCTTCTCCTCTGACCCCAACATTCTAGCAGAGATTTTCAAAGATACACTCACTCATGCCATCAACACTGCAGCTCCTCTTGAAAGCAAAAAGGAAAAAAAATCATTTCATTCCAACTCATGGTACACAGAGGACCTATTAAACATACGCCAGTGCAAGCGCCAAGCCCTCAAAACATGGCAGGCCAATCCCTGTGACGCCACCAAAAAAGACTTTCTGCATATTTCTAAAAAGTACAAATGTGCTATATTTCAGGCTAAGTCTGAAACATACAATAAACGTATTCTGGAAGCCAACTCCCACTCAAAAGAACTTTTCACCATCTTTAAAGAGCTCACTATCCCCCCAATCTGCACAGATGAGACTGTTAAGGATGAAGCCTGGTGCAATAGCATCCAAACAGCGATGTTAAATAAAATAGACCTTCTTCAAAATAAAATAGCAGAACATTTCAAGGCTCTGCACCCCCAACAGACCCCTGTCGCCAATCCCACTAACGACCAGCACGCCTCCAAATTCAATTTCTCGCCAATCAGCGAAGCAGATGTTCTCCTAATCCTTAAACAGATTAAACCATCTCAATGCAAAGGCGATATATGCCACCCTAACATCATTAAAGAATGCGCAGCACCCCTCACACCGATCATCACAGCATTCATCAACGCCTCATTCAAGACGGGCATAGTCCCTCATAGCCTTAAAGAGGCCTGGGTGCGTCCGCTCTTAAAGAAACCAACCCTGGACCCTGCCCAACCCAACAACTACCGACCCATCACAACGGTCCCATTTCTCCTGAAAATCTTAGATAAAGCGGCTCACATGCAGATACAGACTTACCTGGAAAACAACTCTGTCCTAGGTAAAAGGCAGTCCGGATTTCGCAAAGGCCATGGCACTGAAACCGCCCTACTAGATCTGAAGAACCAAATTACCCTTACACTAGACAATGGGAAATTGGCACTTCTGCTCCTCTTAGACCTCTCGGCGGCATTTGACCTAGTTGATCATGCCATCCTCACGAACCATCTCATTCAGGCCGCACATTTCTCCATACAAGCTACCAACTGGATCACCTCCTTCCTCGAAGGAAGAGTAATGAAAGTGTTCTCCAATATAGCTAATGCAGATCCTACTACCATCAAGCACGGAGTCCCGCAGGGCTCATGCACGGCGCCTACCCTATATAACCTGTTCACCAAACCCCTCTTTGACAAACTGGATGCCCTGGGGATCACATACACCAATTACGCCGACGATACCCAAGTACTCCTCCCGCTCACAGGACTCTACCATCAGGACACAGCCACCCTCCAGAACATTTACGCCACCATCCAAGCTTGGATGGCCACAAACGGCCTATGTCTTAACGGAGACAAGACCGAAATTCTCATCCTTGGTCAAAAATCCTCACTCACTAACCTAGACCCACTATACACCCACTTCTCCATAGACAATTGCATCATCCCAGTTCTACCCTCTGTAAAAACACTAGGAGTACACATTGACGCTACACTCTCCATGGACAAACAAGTCAACTCCATTGTCTCTGCCTCCGCTCTGAGCACTAAGCTCATCAATGCCATCAAACCTTTCCTAACCAAAGATAATTGCCTCTCTATCGCCAGAGCCACCATTGGAGCTAAACTAGATTACTGTAATGCGTTGCTAGCTGGCACCTCCAATTCCAATCTCATTAAACTCCAAACAACACAAAATAATGCTCTAAGAGCAGCTCTCAATATACCAAAAAGGAACCACATTGCACAAGCCAGAAAGGCAGCACACTGGCTACCTGTCAAAGATCGCATCACTTTCAAAATACTCACCACTGCACACAAGTGTATCAACCTGACCGCACCCTCCTACCTGTCTGACACCCTAGTCAGATCTCGCTCCTCCAGACCAACTAGGCAATGCCACTCCAACCAGCTCAGGGTCCCACGCATCAAACGAGCTAGAGCAGGAGGAATAAGCTTCCCCTACATTGCCCCTAAGCTATGGAACGCACTACCTAGCACACTCAGAGCAGAAACTTCTCTCATTGCCTTCCGAAAAGAGCTGAAAACTATCTTGTTTAACTAATTCCTCTTCTAGTTCGCCACGCTCTCCTCTTTGATCTCCTCTCCCTCTTCCTCCCTGTAGCTATTTCTCGCTTTCCTGCAACTAAGTAATGATTTCAATGTATGCACAACTAGCCATTTCTCATAGCTGCAATCTTCTCATGCAACTAATAAATGACTTCAATGTATGTACAACAAATCATATCTGTAACAAGCGCCACAATGCCTCTGGGCTGCATGTGCGCTAAACAAATGCGAATAAATAAATAAATAAATACATTGCTGGGTTTAAAATGTGAGAACCTTTTAGACTTTGCCCATATATTTATTGGAACATTTCTTATACCAGGTTAATTTTCTGGTGTTCATTATTTTTTTTTTATATGTCCTAGGCTATTTTGTCTTGCACACTTTCACAACAGTGTTTGGTTGTGGCCAAAGGTCATGGCTGGTGGGTGATCTGATGGTTTTATAAAATGGACACTGAGCACGGCCAAAGTCCATGCCCACTCACCATGGCTAAAGACCATGCTAGTGGTTTGGATGCATTCTAAGAATCTAATGAATAACACAACCCTTGAAATTCAAGGACAAAACATTAGCTGCAGGGACGTTAAGGTGAGCAATGCATTGTAACAAAACCTTTGAAATTCAAGGAAAAACCTTTAGTTGCAGGGAAAAACGAGTCGCCCTCACAGCTTGGAAAGCCAAACCCAATGACACAACCAAATTAGCTTTCAAGACTATCTCCAAAGACTACAAATCGGGCATAGCCCATGCCAAAGCCAACTCCTTCAACGCTAGGATAGCTAATGCTAAATCAGGCACCAAAGAAATCTTCGCCATTTTTAAGGAGTTGGAAACCCCGTCCACCCCGCCACCTACGCTCCTGAAGGATGAAAACTGGTGCAATAACATCAAATCTGCCATGCTTAACAAACTAAATACCCTGCAAACAAAAATCCTAGCTCACCAAAAGGCCCTAAATCTCCAAATTGACACTCAGAACAGTAACCAGAACAAGGAGACTAAAATCAATTCCTCCCTGGTATTCAAATTCAAGGATATGAGTGAATCCAAAGTCATCTCTCTCCTAAAAACCATCAAACCTTCCAACTATAAGGGCGACGCATGCCCTGCTCAGCTCATTAAAGACTGTGGCTCGACCCTTTCCCCCTTTTTGACAGCATTTATTAATCCATACTTCACTCTGGCCATGTCCCATCTGACCTTAAGGAGGCCTGGGTACGACCGCTCCTCAAAAAGCCATCCCTTGACCCATCGGCACCAGGGGAACTACAGGCTCATCACCACTGTCCCCTTCCTACTCAAAATTCTGGACAAAGCAGCCTACCTGCAAGTCCAAAAATTCCTTGAGGACCATCGCCTTCTGGGCCTTCGGCAGTCTGGCTTCAGACCATGACATGGGACCGAAACGGCCCCCCTCGACCTAAAAAATCAAATGGTCGACATCAGAGATGCCAGCAAACCTGCGCTCCTTCTGCTCCTTGACCTATCAGCCGTGTTTGACCTCGTGGACCACAACACTCTCTGCCATTACCTCCCCATTGCAGCCAACTTCTCCCCCAAGGCGTGTGCGTGGATCACTTCGTTTCTACAGGAAAGGGCCATGAAAGTCTTCTCTGACTCAGCGTGTGCCTCTCCTAGTCACATTAAATGTGCGGTGCCTCAGTGCTCCTGCATTGCGCCTACCCTTTACAACCTATTCACTAGGCCCCTCTTCAACCTTCTTGACACCCTGGGCATCTCATACACCAACTACGCTGATGACACTCAGGTGCTCATCCCTCTCACAGGTGACTATGAGGCAGACAGGACCACCCTTAATTCCATTTATTGCACTATCCAAGCTTGGATGGCAGAAAATGGGCTGTGCCTCAACAGTGACAAAACCAAGCTTTTGCTGATTGGGTCACCAGCCATCCTGGGCAACCTCGACAATAACTATTGCTCCTTCACCATTGGTAATATATCCATCGCTGTGTCCCATACAGTTAAGACCCTGGGAGTCTATTTAGACTCTAATCTCACCATGAACAGGCAGGTAAACGCCATTGCTTCCTCGTCGGCATACTATGCAAAACTGCTAAATGCAGTAAGACCCTTCCTAACCGCACAAAACTGCCTTACCGTCGCTAGGGCTAGTATCGGCTCAAGACTGGATTACTGCAATGCTCTCCTCGGAGGGACTTCCAGCAAAAACATTGCCAAACTCCAACTTGTCCAGAACAACGCCCTCAGGGCTGCCACAGGATTTTCTAAAAAGGATCACATATCTGACCTGAGAAGACAGGCTTCCCGTTAAACAGAAAATCAGCTTCAAAATCTTCTCCCTCACCAATAAATGCCTCCATGATCTGGCACCCCCCTATCCATGATCTGGCACCCCCCTACCTCGCCCAGTGCATAGCCATGCCAACATCCATCAGGCCATCCAGACTAGCCTATACCAACATGATCGTCAAGCCCAAAACATGCAGAGTGCGTGCAGGGGGCTCCAGCTTCCCAGCCATTGCTGCCACCCACTGGACCCACTGGAAAGCCCTACATACGCACATCAGGATAATCGACTCTCACCTAGCGTTCCGCAAAGCAATCAAAAACAGGCTATTTGTCTGAACTGTTAAATCCTAACTCTTACTCTGTACTCTATTGAAACCAACCATGTGCCCAACTGTGCTTTGTAACCTAGCACATATGATGTAACCTAGTAACCGCATGTCTTATTCGTAATCCTGCTTATGTACACTTTCATGTAAAAAGCACCGCAATGCCTTTGGGCTGTAGTGCGCTCTACAAATGTAAATAAAAAAGGGTGAGAACTTAACGCAGCAAAATCCCTAAAATTCAGCTAAAGCTACCTTAACTTGGCACCCTCTGTTATATGATATGGTATTTATAATGTGCCTATACCCAAGTGTTTCAAGCTGCAATAAGGGAAGGGAAGGGGAACAGAGGGGGGACAGAGACACTGATTTTACTAGGCCAAGTGACAGTAAGATCACGCAAGTGCAGGGGAGGGGGGAGGGGGAAAAGTACCAGGTGAGGGGGAGGGGGCAGTGCTGTACAATGGATCAAACAAAAACAGGAAGTGTGGCCAGCAAGTGGCAGGTGCAAGGGTAAATGCAAACAGGAGGACTGTAGGGTCACAGATACAGACCCAAGTGCTAGGGTTGCCAGGAAGCAGTGCAGGTGTGCAACTGGGCAGGCAGGGACCTGGGCCTGAAATCAGAGGGTAGCCAGGTGACCAGTGCATTATCAGACAGGAGATCAGCAGGGGAGAGGAAGCGAGAATTCAGAAGCAAAGATGAAGTTCTTGAGGTGCTTCCGGAACTAGAGATATTCTCCTCAAGTTTCAGAGAGGCAGGCAGGCTGTTCCAGTGGGAGGCCCCAGCCGAAGAAAGAGATCTACCTCCAACTCGTTTGGAGAAGCATCTGACCCTGAGAGAGGAGGAGTGAAGAGCTTGAGTAGGAAGGTATTTACGAAAAGGGAGTTGGAGGCATTGGGGACCTAGGCCCCAGAATATCTTGTGGACAATGTAGATAACCTTGCAGCCACTGGGAGCCAATGAAGAGATTTCAGTGCTGGATGGATACGATCCCTGGGCTTAAGGCCACAGCCGGGCTGGACTGTTGCGCAGCCTATAGCCACAAAGATGACATCACTGATCACATCACTAATTGCATTACAACAGTAGCTGTCATTAAGCATGACCGTCTTTTGTCTCAGATGGGGTACATGGTGCCTTCAACCCTTTCTCCAACCCAGGCTTTTTAGTTCTACACCTAACTAGTTCACATATTTTCTAACCATATAAAGTTCTTAATGTTACTCAGGGCTGCCTATTCAGTATTTTCTAAAATGGTAGTGCTTTACTTTTGGTCCAGTTAACCCTACATCATGACAAACTCCAGGAGGTTGGTATAGATTTTCTATCAATGACTTAGAGTCAGATATCAACATCATTATGTTTCCCATTTAAAGCAAGCTTTTCAGTCTCTGTACATTGTACACTCAAATGTTTCATATTGTCTCATGGAGATGTATATATGTTCCAGCAGCATAGCAAACAGATGGGGTTATTGAACAACACCTCACCCCTAGATTTAGTCTGGATCCCCTTTGTATGCTAACTTACTCAAAGATGATTCATTGTAGGGCACTCACTAAGGGGAATTCTTTTATAGTTGTTCAACTTTCGTTATGGATTTTCAACCAAACTGAAATCTCTCCTTGATCGAAAGAGGTATCCAAATCAACTGCATCTTGACAAACTGTTTTCATGTAACTTCTCTGATTGCCTGTCTTACCTTATCAAATGTAAAAAGGGTTCCCAGTTTATGTCCAGTTATGACCAGGAAAAAACACCTCTAATTTGGGTACGGTTTAGGGTATTATTTATTGCAGTTTCCACCCCAGAACTCTTGTTATGATTTTAGTAATTTTAACATAAACATTACATCAGGAAATGGTCCTAAAGTTTTATCACTTAATCAGGTATCTGATTGTTTGGGAAGGAGTAAGTAAGTAAGTAAGGGAGTAATGTGTCAGAGATGTGGAAAATGTAATCTCGGGGCTTCGAAGGGGAGGCCCTGATAGGTACATAGAATATGACATTATATTGCATTGATGGAATTAATGTCTGTAATGTTTGTTTTAGAATTTTGTGCCAGAAGTAAATTATTGCCATTTGCATTTAACTAAGAGTTGTGAAGTATGTGAAGTATACGATTAAAAATGTGTTAGTGTTTCATAAACTATAAATGTAAAAAATAACATAGGCCAAGGCACTACCATAGATATGCCACTTCAGCATTGTATGGCCAGTTACTCCCAAATTATGCCAATTATAACTACATATCAGGTGTTGTCATTATATGAAAAGTAGATCCCCTCCATTGCCAGATGCTGCGATAATACAGTATCCAAAATCCAACAGATGCAAGTCACTTTCAGTGCACAGGAGCATTCATGGTTTTATGATAATGATTTGTTATTTATATAGCACTTTTGCCAAACTGCTGAATTGTAGCTCGCATTTACATACAATTATCATCCCAAACGAAGTTGGTACTCATTAATTAACCTTGGAAGAATGAAAAAATGAGTCGGCCATGCCAGAATTTGAACCTGTGAATCACACACAGATCACATCAGCAAGCGTTCAACCATTGTCTATATAGACAGCATCAATCTTCAAAATACATGCACCCTGAAATGGGATGATGTCTCGCAGGTATTAGCTTTCTCCTATCAACTCTCATCCAATGATTCCTTCAAAATGATTCTGTGTGACAGACCTCCAGGTTCGGCTACCACTTTTCTAACCACTATGGATACCCATTTAGGGGAAGAAGCAAAAATCAGCCCAATATTGTAATTTTGGGAGATTTTAATATCTGGTGTAATAAGCCAGAAAACACTGATTGTCTACATTTCACAAGTATTATGGATTCACATCATCTTTGCCTTCTTTCGGATCTACCTACTCGTTCAAATGGACACTATTTAGACCCCATATTATCTAGAGGATTTCATCTGAATGATGCAGTAATTGAACAAGTCAGCTTGTTTGACCACTCTTTGGCTCAGTTTAATTGGACGGCAGTGCCAAATACAAACACAAGTAGAACATTGCCTACTATAGAACATCAACGTCAAAAATAAGATTTGGATGAAATATCTGATGCTAATCTGATGACTCATGTTCCTGAACGGTATGACAGCCCAGGCAGCGCAGTGGATTATATGAGCCTGATGCAACAACTTCAGACAAATCGTGATCTTTTAGCGCCTGTCAACATTTTTTTTAATAAAATCTGCTAGGAGAGGGAGTGAATGCTTTAATTAGAAACTGAAGAAATGCCAAAGCCATTATCGGAAATCAGAAAAGAAATGGTGCCTGACCCAAACTAGTGATGACCTCATAATAGCCAAATTAGCATTAAAACAATATAAACATGAGATTAAGCAGGCAAAGTCACAAAGTTTACTGAAACATATCAATTTGGCAATAGGTAGACTGAAAGAACTTTTCAAAGACATCAGAAACTTAGCAAATCCTGACTGTATTAATACATGCCTGTGTCCGAGCAAGAAGATTGCTAATGATTTCAATTGTTTTTTTCTTTCGACAAAATCGAGCATATTAGATTGAATATTGACAGTCAATCCACCTTTGTCTCTTGTCCAACCAATCTTGCCCATGAGGTGGGAGAAAAATCGCCCCATATGGAGTTTTTGTTCCAGTGGGAAAGGAGATTATTGAGAACATTTTAGGTGCTCTCAAACCTACTAACTTTATTTATGACCCTAACCGAGCATACCTGGCGAAACAGCATGCAGAAACCCTGGGTGGACCAATGCAGAGCTTTGTAAATGCATTGCTGGCCCAGGACTGTGTGCCACAGGAGCTAAAGAAATCACACCATTACTGAAGAAACATAGTTTGGATCATAATATTCTGGCAAATTACCACCCGATTGCAGGGCTATTATGGCCAACTTAGATCCGGGAGAAAGTTGTGACCATGCAACTCCAGAACCATCTTGAAAGTAACAATGTTATAGATATATATCAATCTGGCTTTAGGTCGGGACATGGGACACAGACTGCATTGCTCAAGCTATGGGACGACAAACTTGAAAATGCTGACAATGGCGACATTAGTATGCTTGTCATGCTAGATCTGTCGGCAGCTTTCAACATGGTTGATTTTAATATCCTCAGTGTGAGATTAAGCAGTTTGGCACATGTCTAGATTTATGTTAGCTTAAGACAACAGATTGAGGCAGCAGAGGACATTTTGAAATGTGCAGAGAAAATAATTTGAGTGTGAATGCTTGACAACAAGCTCCAATGGAATCCCAACAAGACAGACATAATCGTCTTTGGTTACAAGAAGAAATCGGAAACTACCTTTCCAAATGGTTCCATGCCCCTCGCTATTTTGAAGTACCTCAAAGTACACAGAGTCAGTTAAGAACCTAGGTTACATCTGGCAATACAATATGGGGTATAATTTGCATGTTAATCAGATGATTAAATCTGTGTATTTCCAATTGAAAATGTTGAAACCGCTTCTCCCTCTTATTTCAGAAGGGTACCGAGCAACTGTTGTGGGCTCACTTGTTAAGCCCAGATTGGACTATTGCAATGGCCTCCTGGTAGGCTGTCCTAAATACCAGTTGCAGCGCCTTGCAGTGACACATAAATCAGCAGTCTGTGTATTTTTTTCTTTATCATGGAAAGAGTCAGCCTCAGAATTTAAGAGGAAACTTCACTGGCTTCCGGTCCATCGACAGATTCAGTTTAAGCTTTTGTGCTTGGTTTTCAGATGCATGCACGGCCGGGCACCTCTATATCTTACTTCTAAGATTAAAACATTCATCCCCACTAGATCCTTGCGGTCTATGTATCAACATCTACCTCTAGATCTTTCCGTTGGGGGGAAAGATGTTTTCAACTGCCGGTCCTCGTGCATGGAACTGTTTGCCGCTCTATCTATGGAAGATAGAATCTCTGACTGTGTTCCGGAAACAGCTTACAAAGTTTATGTTTGAGTAGGATCATATTGAGTAGATAACAATATGTCTGACTATACCGTAATTTTTTAATCTGCACCTAGATGTGGCTTGTGGCTTGGTTCCCCCTGAGGATATGTGTTTTAGAAATTCTAAATCAAATCAAATCAACCCAGTGAGTTATCTTGCTGCTTTGGTATTAAAAATGCAGTGCCACCAAAAGAAAGTTTGTCAAGACTGGCTGTACAATGTAGACCAGACATGTAATAACTCTTATCATGTTTGTTGTAGCCTTGATGATGCACACTAAAAAGTGTCATGCCACAGTAAGACATACCTAAAATGGCAGCACCAAAATGGCACTCTAACCATGTAATAACACTGATAATGCTTACTTTATCATAGCTGCCCAGAGAAATATACAATTACACAGTAAGGACTGGCTGCACCCAAATGCCACTCTAGCCAGGTAATTATACTTATCATGATTGCTTTATCAGAGATGCCCAGTGCAAAATGTCAAGCCACAGTGAGAAATGGCTATGCTAGCTGCAGCAAAATGCTATTCTAGGCACGCAATAACACTTATGATGCTTATTTCATTTATTTATTTATGTTATTTGTTTATTTGTATGGCACCAGAATCCCACAGATATCAGTTTACACATGTTCACAAACATAGAAAAAGATGGGACAAGAGGGGAGAGAAGAGAGCCCTTCAGATGCTGTCGGGCTGGAGTTTTACTTAAAAAGCAGTGTTTTTAATGACCTGCGGGACACCCTTGTATTTGCTTCCTATCTTAATTTTAGGGGGAATGAGTTCCAGATCTTAACTGAACAAACAGGAAAAGATCCTCGGAGGACATTTGTACGCTTGAGGCTTGGTCAGATAACCTGTACCAGATTCAAAGAGTGTAAAGTTCTAGTAGGTTTGCAACAGGACACCAATGATTTCAAGTAAAGAGGAACAGACTCATGGAGGCATCGATGGACCAGGGTAGCCACCTTGAAATGTATGCGCTCACGCACTGGGAGCCAATGCAGGTCTTTCCTGTACTATGTTCTATCCTGGGTATTCCTTTTAATGATTCGAACTGCATCGTTCTGAATAATTTGTCATATTTGAAGGCAAGTGTTGTTCACACCGATCAGGAATCCAGCCTCGAAAGAATGATTGCACTGGCTATGGTCACACAATTCTTCTCCGAAAGGAATGATTGGATCTGTTTAAAAGACAGAGGTAGTACGTGCAATTCCTAGCGACCTGGTTTGCATGGGCTTCTGTGCTCAGAGAGTTTTCGAGGTAGGTGCCTAGTGTTTTTACACTACTTAGTACTGGGATGCTGCAATTCTGGATTCTAAAGCTCAGGTAGTCAGGGCTCAGTTAGCTTCTAGCCTGAGGAGAACCTAAGATAAGTAGTTTGGTTTTACCTCCATTAAGGCACATCGAGCTATCAATCATCCATGACTCTGTTAAACTGTATGTGGATTGGCAGTTAGCCGCATCAAGGTTCTAGTCTCCACTAATCTCCACAACAAGCCATGTGTCATTGGCGTAGTTAGTAAAGAAAAGGCCCATTTCCTCCAGGAGTCCACAAAGCAGTCAGGCATATAAGTTGAAAAGGACCAGCGACATACAAGATACCCAGGAGAATAGCTCAGCGGCAACGTGCTCTCCTTGGAAACAAGACGACACGAAGCATCACAGGTTCGATCCCCGGGTACGCGCTTACAAACTTCTGGGCATTAAGCGTGTTATAAATACGCAACTAAGACCTATTCTTGTAACAGCACCTCAATGCTCCCGGGCTGCGTGAGCGCTTTCAAAATGCAAGTAAATAAATAAATAAATACCTGGGGCATGCCACAATTGATGGCAGTCGATGAGGATGAACATCTCTCAGCAGATTCTAAACATACAATGTGACATGAAGGACTCGATCCACTTGTTTGTTTCCTTCAATCAGTTGCCTATGTCTTCCAAATTGTGGAGGAGGTGCTCGTGGTCGAGAAGGTTGAATGCCACAGACAAGTCTAGGAGGACCAACACTCCAGCCCTTCCCTTGTCAGTAATTCCAACTTGTCTGTCTGGAGATCAATAAGTGCTGTCTCCGTACAGTGTGAAACCAGATTGCCTAGTGTGTATAAAGCCATTGGCTTCCACAGAAGTTTGAGGCTGAGACATGGCAACTTTATTCAAATTTCAGCAGGAAGTTTGAATTAGTTATAGGTCTTAGGTTATTGGCATCCTTAGGTTTAGACTAGGTTTCTTTACCAGAGGGGTGACTGTAACAACCTTAATAGAGTCTGGGACATGTTTAAGGAGGCATTGACGAATGGGGTAAAAAACGGGGCAAAACCCCTATATGATCCAAGAACATTTTAGGTGAGAGGACATTTTCTGGGCATGACGTGGAATGCATGGTGGCCAGTGTTTTCTCCATGTCTGAGAGGGTAATGGGTGTGAGCTTCCATTTCAGCTGTTCTGTATTACTTGGGGACTTATTCACTAGTTTTACAAAGGGTAAAGTATTAGCCTGATGAATTGTCATCTTTTTTTGAGCTTTAGTCACCATCGCTGCAAAGGCCCTCTGCACTTCTGCACAGTCCTGGGTAGTTGGTGAAAATTAAACTGTTTTTGGCCTTATTAATCTGTTTTTATAGAGGTTTTTCTTAATTTCTACAGTGGTGGATTTATATGAGTTTTCCAGCTTTTTCCATGAGAGCTTGTTCGCATCAGAGGGGCACTTAAACCACAGGGATTCTGCTTTTCTTTTCACTTTCTTCACGAGATTAGGCTCTGGGATGAACCAGCTTTTGTGTCCCACATTATCCCTTAATAATGTATTTCTAAGGTGGGCTTTTATGTTTAACTTGTCAATCAGGGTGGAGTTATAGAATGTCACCAGATGCTTTGCAGAGTCCAGATTGAATGTACTGGTCATAATCTCATCAAGCCATCCCTAGAAATCGAAAACCTGTAACTTTTTGAAATTGCAACTGAATTCTTTTTTAACAGGAGTGTTGGTTTTCAAGAGGGGGGCCTGCAATTGGATATGAAAATCAATGATGTACTGATCTGACCATATGCAGGGGGTGGTGATGTCGACATGTGCAACTAGATTTCTTTCCACCACCCATTCCAGCAAATTATTATTATTAGCCGCATTGGGATCGCTGTGAAATACTTGATAGTTGATGTTATTTAGGGCCAATTCCAAGTCAATGGCCTCCTTATCTGAGGAATTGCTGTGCCAGTGATTTAAATTGGCCAGAAATAAGGTTTAACAGTTAGGTCCATTAAATGTACCCAAGATTTGTGCGATTTCGTCATTGAAACCGGGCATTTCAGACGGGGGACGATAGATCAAAATGAAGTTAGTATAACTGCTATGGGTTGCAGTCGTTTTAAGAGAAGGATTTCACAATGTTGGCATTGTATAAGCGCTGTAAAGAATCTAACCTTGTTTTTTGTAATAACAGCCGCCCCTCCCCAGGTGTCCTGTTCCTGATTCTTACAAAAAATGGTATAGCCCTCAGGGGTAGATAATTCAATCATCGACCCACTGGCCTCTGTTATCCATGTTTCTGTGAGGCAAAGTATGTCTAAATCCCTATCAATGATGTAATCATGGATGTGCAGGGCATGTTTATTAAGGGATCTGGTATTCAGAAGGGCCATTTTAATTGTCCTGTTATCCTTGACTTGCAGTGGATCGGCCATTTTAGAATCATTTGTGGGCTTATGACCCGGAAAAGCTGGTCCCTTACTATGGTTTGTTGCCATCATTAGAGATGCCCTGTAAACATGTCATGCCACAGCAAGAAATTACTAGAATCGCTGTACCAAAATGCGAGTCTAGACACTAATAACACATATCATGCCTGCTTCATCAATGATGCCCGTTATGTGATAGCACACTCCCAACTGTCCCACACTCCTGACATGTCCCCTATCCCTCTAACCCTTCTTTTCCAACCCCAAACTCAACCCTGGGCCCAGTATTACCTCCACGTTCCTCTTCCTCGTACCAGTACTTACATATGAGGCAAGGTCCTTCTTAGTCAAGTACTGGGGCGAGGAAGAGTAGGAATAGGAGTAATGAAGAATACAGGCAAGTAATCTAAGTATGTAACACAAGCACTCCATTCACATGCTCATTTATACTGCACCCATCCACCATTCATTCACACTCACAGCCACCCATACATCATGCACTCCCTCCCACACATTACATACTATACATGTACATATAGACAAACCCTTTCATACACACAAACCTACAAAAACCCCTCACTTGCTTACCTTTTCCAAATCCATTGCTGCTCCAATGAGGAACTCCTCTGCAGACAGGCCTATCTCCCATGCTCCATGCACGGAAGGAACCAGCTCTGTCATGTGTGGAGCAGGGGAGACAGAGCCTTCCATGTACTGTAGGGGGAGAGGGTTATTTTTGGAATCTGTCTTACTTCAAAACGAAATTTAAACTGTAAAGGAAATAATTTATTTTTGAAGTCAGACTGACTTAAAAAAGAAATTAATGTAAAGAGCGCTCTCGTCTGAGAGCCCTCTTTACTTTCAGTTCCTCTCTGCTAGGAGTCACAGAGGCAGAGCCAGGGGTTGCACAGGAGTTGCCAAGGGTTCAGAATTGCGACCCTCTGGTCATTCCCAATTGACGTCCCTGCTAAGTACATCTGATCTTTACAATGCCTCCAACAAATTCCTAAACAAAAGTAAGCATAAACATGTCTTAAATAAGAACCCTTCAGGAGATAGATTGTCTTTTCCGATCATCTTCTCAACACGTATGGGATGATGCCAGTATGGGCATAAACAGAATATCAAAAAAGTGATAAATGGTTAAAAAACACGCCAAAAAAAATAATATGCCATGGTTAACTTACTTCAAATACGTATTGTTTGAGTATGGCATATCAAATGTAATGAAGTATGTACAAAAATCAAAAATAATATCCAATGCTACTAATATTTCAAAACAGATTATACCTCTGAGAAAACCAATTCATTAAAAAATATGTTTGTTTAAACAAGCATATGTATCACAATATCAGGTTAATCAAAGAATGTAGGCAAGCATATATAATAAAACACCAAATAAAAAATAGATGAAACATCAAATCAGTCAACACATATTCCATGTATGAATCCATTTACTGACACACGTTTCACCCACTTTAGCAAGGCCATAAGACACATGCATATGCTAGATCATTGGAATACCGATAAACTGGATTTTAAATATCAGTAGAAATTAAATTTCATCATGACGTTGACTTGAATACGTAATAGTGTAAGACATAAAGGGGGTAATTCATAGATTTCAGCGCAGAGGCAGCGCATGCGAGCAGCACAGAGAGGGATCGTGCGCCAGCGTGCGGCAGCCGTGTGTGCTAAACAGCATTCTGGCGCACCGCGAATTCATGGAATTCCCAAGGCAAAAAGAGCCCTGGCGCAGAGAACATCCCGCAGCGCCAGCTACGCCCCCAAGAACGCCTCTTGCGCAAGGAAAAGCCATCAAAATCCCCAATCCAGCGCAAAGGGCTGCGCTAACCCTGGACCAGCTTACAGGGCCGCTACACAGCAAAAGCAGAGCGGGGAACGTGTATTCCTAGGGTGCGCTGGAATTATCACACACGGTAGGTCTGTGCGAGCAGGGTACGTGTATTACTGGGGTTCGCGGGGAGTTTCACACATGGTCCCTCCACGGGCCCTGCAGGCAGCCCACACCACAGGGGACTACCCTGCACCCCTGGTCATGTCCTGCAGGCAACCCATCCACCATGGGCATGCCCCCCTGCCAGGCCACATGTCACCTTGCACTAGTGATCACCAACTCATGTCTCCCTACACCCCCACCCACCCAGCATTGAGGGGCACCTGCCAGCAGGCCCCCAATCATGTCCCACTCATGTCCCCCTGCACCCCCACCCCCCAGCAGTGAGGGACACCTGCTAGCAGGCCCCCACTCATGTCCCCCTGCACCCCCACCCCCCAGAAGTGAGGGGCACCTGCCAGCAGGCCCCCACTCATGTACCCCCTACATGACATAAAGATGCACAATCATGGCCCACTTCTGCACCAAAATACCACAGCACGCCACCCCAGTCTTGAGACGCAATGATTTTCCAATCCACCCCACACTGACATGCCTATCTCTAGACACAAACCAAAAGTCAACTATGTACATCAACACATGTCCGTCACACACACACACTGGTTGGCATTGATTGCGTAAACCCACATTTTCAAATGCATGAACCCAATGAGCCAATCACACACATGGAAGTAAAATATCAAAATGTATTATGGACAAAAATAAAGCAAAGAAATGAAAGCATAAAAAAATAGCAAACATGAAATGAAAAGCATGTCCAAAAGATGAGTAAATGAAAAGTATAACCAATCCAAAGAAATCCAAAAGAAAAATAGTCCAAACTCTCCCTCCAACAAAGCAAATCCAAAGGAAACATAAAAAGAAAAATCCATTAATCCATGGTGAAATCCAAAGAAAAAGTACAAATTAATCCATTGTCCAACTATGTACAATCCATTGTCAAGGGTCCATGAGCCCAACAAAAGAAATGAAACCTACCTAACAAACTACCTAAGAAAAAAAAGTATATACAAATGTGTGGGGCATAGTCCAATCACCCCAAATCAAAGGAAAATGAAAATAAAACCTAACACTAAAAACTATTTACAATGGCAGCGGACTAGTCCGACGGCTCACTTTTCGATGTCCCAGGCCAGGGCATCATCGAACTCCCGCTCAATGTCCTGGAGGCGGTCCTCTTCCATGGCCCTGAGGGTTCGCAGGGACGATGACATGTTGACTTCCAACTCGCTGTGAATTGCCTCGAGTCACTCGGCCCGCCTCAGTGCCCTCCGCATAGAGTTCTCCGCCCTGACCATTGTGAGCCGTGCCTCTTCCGCCCGCTGCCGCTCCGCATCTATGGCGTGGCCCAACTGCTGCCACACGGAAGACACTTGTAATCCTGGGTCCTCCTGCCCTCTGGCCGATGTCTTCCCCTGCGATGTTGATGGCCCCGAGCCATCATGGCTCCCACCTTTTTGCCGCTGCTGCTGTGCCTGTGCCCCTGCTCTTGCTGCCTGCCCGTCCTCCTCTGGCTGGGGTGCAGTTGTCGTGGTGGCCACCCCTGCTGGACGTCCGACTCCCGACTGTGGCAGGGATGTTTCCCCCACCAGCCTGGCCGCTGGGTCAGTGGCAGCTCCACAGGGTACCCAGGTGATACATGGGTGGGAAGATGGCATGGAGGAAGACTGGTGCGTAGGGTGTTCAGGTGAGGAGGGGGTCGGAACAAGGTACAGCAAACGGAGGAATCCATCCCTGGTGACCAGTCCCAGTAGGTAAACGTGGTCAATGAGGCATTTGAGATGATGTGCTTTGTCTTCACGAAAACACTGCAAGTCACCTCGCATGCACCGCTATCGCAACGCCATCCCACTCAGGACAGGCTCAACCCGGTCCCGGATAGCCACGTCCTGGGCACTGAAGCTGGTGGCCCTCTGCCTCTCTGGCTGGGGGTTTCCAGTGGTGTCAGATGGTGCTGTGCCCGACATGGCAACCCCAAAGGCAGGTGTGGGTGGGCAACTGGGTCCTGGGGCTGGGCTGTGGAGCGATGGTATCCCAGTCGGGAGTCTTCAGTTCCAGCAGGGGTGGTCACAGCAACTGCACCCTTGGCTGACGTGCAGGCAGCAAATAGCAGGACACGTGGGCAGCAGGCAGTCAGGCAGCAGCAGATGGCAGGTGGGAGCGTGCTCGGGGCTCTGGGGGGCAGGAAAATGCCCTTTTGGGCAGGAGCGTGGTCTTCCGTGTGTATTCGCGTGGCCAGCTTGATACGGAGTGATTTGGCACGTGAAAAAATTGCACGTCAGCATGTAATTCAAAGAAAGGCCCTTAGCGCGTAAGCGCGTCAGTGACGTTAGGCACGCAGGCGTTGCCCACAACACGGGTGCATAGTGAATCCGCACATGAGAAAACTGCACATCACCGTGCTATTGGAGGAAAGGGCCTTAGCGCATAAGCGCATAAGTGACGTTTCACATGTGGGCTGGCTTAAAAGGTACAAGTATCACGCTATTTCCTTGTACGTGCTTTTTGTGGAGAGCGAGCGGGTGTATCTTGTACTTCTTGTCGGTTCACACACGATTACTTCACAACGTTTCCAGTTTGTACTCCCTGTTTCTTCAGACTGCGTTCTTTTCTTCTTTTGGCGGGGGTGTTGCCAACACGCACACGTGCGTCTTTTTCATGTTCTTTTTCAAGGCAGATGGTGAGTCGCGCACGTATTTTCCAACTGTGGTTGCCCCCATGTGTCGCGTACCCCTTCAGAGGTCATTGTAGGCTGCATGTAACATGCGTACGCTTATTTTTGTGTTTCTGGGTGCCACAGCGTAGTGCAGGTTTATTTTTCCACGCACGTGGTCTACCAGGGGTTGCGTGCACGTGTGCTTTTGTTTTTGGGGTGCCTGTGCGCTGCGTGACACGTCATCTTCCCCCAGGGGTCACATAAAGCCTTGCTAGAGCACTAGGGTACGAATTCCATCTAGTACCCTACCCCTTTCACCCCAATTGCCCAGGACAATTGTTTACTGCAAATCCCATATGCACAACAACATCAGTGCCATCGTTGGAGGTGACCAAGCAGTAAGGGAGGCAAAGGTGGCCGACCTCCAAAAGGTGGGCATGGTGGGTGCAGTAGGGGACATGGCCAGGATTTGCAGGGTGCCCCTAGACCCCCATGTGTGGAGGACCAATCAGGGACACCCATGCACCCCCCATGGTTGTGGGAAACGTAGCTGACATCATCCCAGCTCAGCCCTTGTTGGACCGGCCCAGTTTGGCACCTGAACCAGCACAGGATGACTCCCAGGCTGACTTCCAGGTCAGCAAGTCTAAGCCACATGTGGCGGTGCAAGTTGCTGTCACCAGGCCACTTGGATCTGGGGCAGCAATGTCATCTGCTGCCCCAAGTAGGCAGGGTGGGGAGGCTGCAGGGGCAGCTGCAGCTCTATTCACCCCAGCTCTGAGTCTCCCAGCCAGGACAGTGGCGGTCCAGGTCCATCAAACTGATGTTGGCCCTGCCAACGTCTCCCTGCAACCAATGCCTGCACCAAGACATATGGTCATTGTGCATACACACACTTCTAGTACCCACTCCACCTGAGTTTCTGCCCCTACTGACCAGAGCAGCGTAAGCCACTCAGGATCCGCACCACCTTTGAAAAAGAAGAAGAAGGGTGCTCTGGCACTACAGGCTGAGACCCCAGACATGGCTACACACTCTGGCACGTTAAGGAAGCTTTAATGACGGCGAACTTGATGCACTTGTGGCCTATTTGTCGGCACATAGCCTCAAAATGGTGGTGACTACAGGGTGCAAGACCACACCTGGTCAACGTATGGCAAACTGGCAGACCATCGCGGACCAGATTAGTGCCCTTGGATTTGTGAGGCGCACAGCTGATGATTGCTACAAGCGGTGGAATGACCTGAAACGCAGAGCAAAGAACAAGCTGGCCTCAAATCATGCTTCTACTCTGGTGACTGGCGGTGGGTCTCCACCAGAGGACAACCAACTCACTGAACATGAGTCTGTTGCTGGAACCTTCATCACAGAGGAACAGATCCAAGGCGTGGGGGACCTACCAGATTATGACGCATTGTCCGGTGAGTGTCCATGCATGTGTGTGTAATCCATGTGTATGTTGTTTGGGTGACGGGTTCTGATTGAGTGCCAGGTGAGGGTGTGTACTCCTGAGTGGTATGGGTCACCCATGTGCTTCCTCCAAAACATTCACCGGCCTTTGATTTGGGTATGACAGTATCTCTTATGCCCACAGTAGCCAATTAGCGCCACATTACTTCAGTTGCCCTTGAACTGTCATTTTGCTACAACATTGTACTGAATGTTTCAGTGTTCATTCAGGCTGATTGTTTCAATTCTCCCATTATTGCAACACATTTTTCAGCCCTAATGCCACATATGTGACTGTCATTGATTACACCCCACATTGGCCCACATTTGTTGCCTTGTTATGTGAATGATTAGACCATTCAGGCTGATTGAGTATTGGCCTGCTCACATTCATTTTTGGGGCATGTTTGAATGTGGAACATGATAGTTGTTTCCTGTCATATTGAAGTGACCAACCATTGATGTGTACATCTGCCTGCGATCACTGTATTATTGTACACTGGATGTGTTGCTGTGTGTGGCATATGCGTATTTTGTCACACTATTTAGCATTTTTCATCTCATCATGTCCATCTCACATGGATGGTTGACAGTACTCATTCACTGACATATGGCTATACTTGTCAAATGTACCATAGCTAGGCTACATGCCATCTATGTGCTGGCAGGTGTCATCTATGTTTATTGGACATGCCACTCACAGGCTAATGTGTGATGCCAGTGCTACCCAGCATGCAGAAAATGTGTTGCTTTTACATCTTGGTGTCCTCAGTGTCTGCTTTTTGCCTCCCCTTCCAACTCATTGACAGTGCATGCATGCCAGGGTCATTGTCATGTGGGACATGTGTAAATCATGTACTGGATCTCTGGCTTGTAAGGCCTATGTGTGTGCTGTGGTGCTCATGCCTGTTTCCATTTGTTGTCTTTCATGTTTTTGCAGGTGATGACGCACTTGATGCTGTAGAGGTGGAGGAGATGGTGCAGACCCAGGAGGAATTTCAGGCACGACCGAGCACCAGTGGAGGACGTGGTGTGGTGGTGGGTGAAAACCCAATCTTATTGCAGACCATACTGTCCAGGGGTGTCTCTGGTTGCACCTCCCCAGACCTCTATGATTCAGGTGCTGAATCGGATGATGAGACTAATGTGCTGTCGCAGGTGAGTGTTTCTGGCAGGGATTCTGTTCTGTCCAACCCAGCTGCACCAGTGGTAGAACCCTCTATGGGGATGTCAGTGTTGGTAACTCCGCCTTTTGTGGTTACGGATGCAGGGTCACACTCCACAACATCTGATCCTGTTCCTGGGCCAGCAGATCAGAGGGGGAATGCAGTCCTGCAGCCTCAGGCAGTGCCGGCACAGCAAGGTGCAGATCGCCTTGCCCCAAACAGGTGTGGTGCATGGCGATGCGGTGGCTATGCGCCACCAGGCAATACTGTATGGGAAAACTCCATGTACGGTATTGCAGCACAACAGTGAGCATCAGTTGAAATGATGACTCAGGCAATGGAGAGGGTGGCCACTTCCATTCTCCCCCTGAAAGGCAGATGGAGCAACAACAGCAGGCAACAGACTCCATTTGCCAATCACACAGGGAAGACATGTTGGCGTCCAACATGGACCGGCGGGCGGCACTGGAGACTCTGTAGGAAGCCATTTCTGTGGAGTCACAGGGCCACAGGGAAGCCATGAGGTTAGAACTCCAGTTCATCAGGCAGACTCTAAGTGAACTTGAGGCTTCCCGAAATTTAAGGTCACAACAGCAGCTGGAGCAGCTCACACGTTCGCTCTCAGCTGAGCTGCAGGCAACTCAGGAGGAGATCCGGGCATCAAGTGAGACCATGCATGCAGAAATGCAGGCAACCCGTGAGGTGCCGCATGGGGATCTCCGCACTATCATCCCCCAGAATCAGACCTTCAACACCCGCATGCTTGCTGCAATGGAGGACCATACCACGGCTTTGCATGGGCTGCCCCCCGTAGCACCACCACCTCCTAATGCAGAAGTTGAGGGTGAAGAGAGCGACAGCAGCAGTTCCTCCACAATAGCATAGCCGTGCAGGCCATGAGCCCTTGGAGATATTTTTTTTTGCAACATCCACGCAGGTGGGTGTTGGTGTGCACCCGGTCCTCGAACCTCCTGGGTGGCCTCCCCCCTGGCCCCAACATGGCCATTTTTGTTTTTTTTGTTGTATTTTTTACAGTGTGTTGCCTTGTGTGGCTCCCGTGGGCATCCACTGTGTATTCCAGCTGGCCACATGCAGGCTTGTCCTGTGTTTGGGTTAGATGCTTGGGTTCCTGACACACACACCCGTCCTGCTTCCCTTTCCATGGGCTTGCAAAGGGTGTGACCAAGTGACAGTGGCTTACACAGTGACAATGGGCTCCCATGAGCTGTGTGGGCCGTCTTTAGTCAAAACTGTGTGTACATCCCTAGTGGGGATTGTTGTTGTATTGAACACTGCATGGTGTATTGATATGTGCTTGTGCATCAATGTCTTCCTCCTTATTCACAGGTACTGTCAGTCTTCCTTCTTCTCAACGCAGAGGCAGCACAAACGCCGCTAGAACACCTCCCTCCCCGTCGGGTCTTGGTACCTGGGAGCAATTAACTCAGACCACCTTGACCCTAGGGGGAAAGAGGGTTAGGGTCCGATGATTGGATGGGTAGAGGTTGTTTAGGAACACCGGGAAGAGGGGAAGAGAGAAGTTATGGATGGGGATGGGGAAGAACAGGGTAACATGCTCCTCAGCTCCGGGTCCCGTATCTGGAGTTCTCCGCCCTGGCGCTTTCTTGCATTCACTTGCAATCTTACTTATGCCAGATGAAATGGGCCTTTGTACAGGAGCCCCAGACCAGTTACTGTGTTCAGTTTACATTAAACTATGCACACTTATACCAGAGAAGTTCGGCCTTGGTACTGGAGCCCTCAACCAGTTACTGTACTTGTTATTCAATCACTATCCTCAGATTACTTCATGGAGGAATGTACTGTCTGCATTAACTTCATACAGAATGAAAGCACTGTCTGCATTAACATCATACAAAATGGAAAACGCTATACCCAGTTTCTAAACGTGCCCTAAAATAAACAATGTAGGTTGCACTTAGCTTCGGCACTGCTGTGTAGTCTTCTGGTCTCTTCGTGCTGCTAGACCCCTATGGCGTTCTGTACCTCACATGCGCTGCAAGAGGCAAGAATAAAGTCAGAATGGAAGCGTACATATAAGCGGAGTCGCTGTTTTAGGGTTAATAGTTCTGAGTTAGCAATTCTGCTCTACAGTCTTTTCAAGTCTAAACACATGTAGGAAGCATGCTTCGTCTAAGAGCACAATCGCGTGTTAATGGTGTCTCATGCTGGGTTATTGGACGGAGCGCCATGCATTCCTAAACCGCTTCGGGCGCGGTTCCAGTTCGGAAATCCAAACGCGACTTCCTCTAACAAAACCGTCATAAGTATGCTGCCGGAACGTGCGCGCTTGGTTCAGCACTTATCTTTTCTGTCACGCGGGGCCTGGGGTGGGCTAAAAGGTGGCGGGTGCCCCGCGTAGGCTTGCCGTCAGGAGCTCTGGCTCTGCACGTCCTTCCTCTCTGCTGGCCAGAATCGCAAGCGTGGGGCTTTGGGCGCGGTTCGCGCATGCGCACTCGCGCGGGCGTGGCTGACTCCATCCCAGCAAGCCTGTGCCACGCACGGCCTGCTGGGAAACGTAGTTCTTGGGCTGTCCTTCATCCCGGAGGCTGTTTCCTGAAAAAGGGATGAAGGACACGCCTGGGGAATAATGTAGGACGAATCCTATGCACCATTAGGGCACCCACCACACTGCCAGAGCCCCCACCAGCCTCAATCCTGACAGTACTCCCCCTCCCACCGGCAGGCTCAGGCTTAGATGGATTTGACAAATGAAAAAGGCGAAGGAGCCGAAGAGCATGGATGTTTTCAGCAGGCTCCCAGGACCTATCCTCCGGGCCATACCCCTTCCAATCTACTAAGTAAAAGAGTTTACTCCGGATACAACGGGAATCAAGAATTTTGCGGACCTCAAACTCGGGGTGCCCATCAACTAGAATAGGAGGAGGTTTCTTGGTCCTGGAAGTGGCCGGGGCTGGTTTGAGTAGAGCAATGTGGAACACTGGATGTATTTTCATGTGTGCTGGCAAAGTCAATCTTACAGCCACTGGTCCCACCAATGCTTGTACAAGGAACGGGCCGATAAACCGGGGCATGAACTTTCGTGATCCCTGTAGCCAGAGATGACGAGTGGACAGCCACAGCCTGTACCCTACTTGATATTGTGGACCTGGCCGCCGTCCTTTATCTGCTTGGTGTTTATAAGCTTTTTTCACTGCTCTCAAGTTATCTTGTACCGAATGCCATATTTCCTCAAGATGTTTTTTCTTCTCGGCTGCCACTGGTACTTCTGGTATGTGTCCTAAAATGGCTGGCTGAAAACGGGGATGATACCCATAGTTACTGTAGAAGGGGGTTGTCTTGGTTGATGTATGTATGGCGTTATTATACGCTATGTCAGCTAACCAAATAACGTCCGCCCAATTATCTTCTTTACCAAGAGTAAGGCACCGGAGGTATTGTTCGAGAGTTTGATTCAACCTCTCCGTTTGCCCGTCTGTTTCTGGGTGGTAAGCGGTGGAGAGTCGTATGTCCATACCTACAGATCTACAGAAGGCCTGCCAAAATCTTGACGTGAACTGTGGTCCGCGATCAGAGACGACAATGTGCGGTAAGCCAAGCAGGCGGATGACATGCTGCAAAAACAAGTCTGCCAGAGTACTGGCTAATGGGGTTCCAGTGCATAGAATAAAGTGAGCCATTTTGGTTAGATAATCCACTACTACATAAATAGTGTTAAACCCTCGGTTTAGCGGTAGATCCACAATTAGGTCCTTAGACACGGAGTGCCAAGGAGCAGGAGGCGTTGGTAAGGGTTGTAGAGTTCCTGATGGTCGTTGATGATCTGATTTGTTTCTGAGGCAAGTTTCGCACTGGGTCATATATATATGAACATCTTTAAGTATGGATGGCCACCAAAAGTGGCGTATTATTAACTCAATTGTTTTTGCTTTCCCGGGGTAACCTACGAATTTAGAGTCATGACACCATTTTATGGCTTGTTGTCGCAGAGGCGTTGTGGGTAAATACAAGGCTGATTTAAAAAAGGGCAATCCTTCCTTAATAGTCTGGTTTTTATTCTGGCTAGCCCATTGGACTAATTGTTGTGCAGACATCGCCTTTCTTACAGTATCGAATACTGCATCCGCAGCTACACTCCCGATTACACGACTGGGATCAACCATTGACTTAGGCTCTTCTACTCTCGTGGTGGATTGATCGGGATCCGGTTCCGGATACCTTGATAGAATGTCTGCTTTTCGATTTTCAACTCCTGGGCGATAGGTGACTACAAAATCATATTCGGAGAACTGCGTGGCCCATTTTAGCTGCCTAGGACTGAGAGCCTTTGCTGATTTCAAGAACTGCAAGTTTCGATGGTCAGTAAAAATGGTTACAGTATGTCGAACCCCCATAAGGTAATGTCGCCATTCGTCGAATGCTGTCTTTATCGCCAACAGTTCCTTGTCAGCTATGGCGTAGTTTTGTTCTGCAGGTAATAACATCCGGGAGTAGTAGGCAACTGGGTGTAATTGTCCATTTTCTGTTTGTTGCAAAAGAATGGCCCCCACAGCATAACTGGAGGCGTCCGCCTCGACAATGTACGGTTTGGTTGGATCAGGATGCATTAGCACCGGGCGGTAACGAAAGCCTTTTTTAGAGCCTGAAAGCCTGCCTCAGCCGCTTCGTCCCAGGAAAAGGTTACCCCCTTCCGTAACAGTCTAGTCATGGGCTGTACCTTCTTAGCGAATCCGTCTATGAAGTGACGATAAAAATTGGCGAAGCCAAGGACTGTTTGAATGTCTTTCACCGATTTCAGTGAGGGCCAATCCAGGATGGATTGTACTTTTTTCCGTCCATGGTGACTCATTGAGGTGACAGAATGAACCCTAGAAACTCCACAGTGGATTGATGGAACTCACACTTCTTGAGTTTGGCGAATAGTTGATGCTCCCGAAGCCTCGGTAGAACTGCCCGGACGTGTTTTTGGTGGTCCTCCAAGTTTTGGGAATAAATCAAGATGTCATCGATGTAGACCACCGCGAACACGTCCAGGTAACCGCGGAGTACTTCATCCAGAAAATGCTGGAAAGCTGCTGGGGCATTGCATAGGCCGAATGGCATAACCTGATACTCATACAGGCCAAATTTCGTCCGGAATGTCGTTTTCCACTCATCACCGTTGCGTACCCTTACCAGATGATAGGCCCCACGAAGGTCCAATTTGGTGAATATTGTCGACCCACGCACCTGGTCCAACAACACCGGTATCAAGGGCAAGGGATAGCGGTTCTTGATGGTAATTTTGTTGATCGCCCTGTAGTCTATACATGTTCTGAGGTCTCCGGTCTTTTTGGACACGAAGAATAAGGGGGAGGAGACTGGCGATGTAGAGTGTCGGATAAACCCGTTTGCCAGATTTGTTTCTATGTAATCTTTCAGGTATTGGTTTTCTGCTTCAGTGAGGGCATATATCCTACTACAAGGAAGTACTGCCCCTACTTCCAAATCAATCCGGCAGTCGAACGACCGATGTGGTGGTAGGGTTTCGGCGGTGGCCTTGCTAAAACCATCCTGAAAATCTTGATATGCCTGTGGTAATTCTGGAAGTGCACTTCCTGCGACATACTGCGAGACGTACACTGAACAATGTTCTTGACAGAAGACGGAATTAAAAGTAACTGAACCGGCCTTCCAGTCCACCTGTGGATTGTGAAGTCGCAGCCAGGTCAATCCCAGGATGAACCCGAATTGAGGGACCGCTATGACATCAAAGCTAATTATTTCCTGGTGTGTGGTACCCATTTTCAGATGCAACGGTTCGGTTTGCTGAGTCACTGGCCCTGAGACTAATGGGGACCCATCCACGGACTTCACTTCCTCTGGTAGAGTCTTAGCACGTAACGGAAGACCCATTTTCCGAGCTAATTGGACATCCACAAAGTTACCTGTGGCGCCCGAATACACCATCAGAGTAACGGGTACCCGTTCCTCTTGCCAGTGTAAATACCTGATTACTGTGATATGGGCTTCTTGGGTAGTGTGCACATTTGCCAAAATCAGTGGGGTGTTTTCTGCTCCGCTCGCTCCTACCACCCTCATGGGCGAGCTTTCTCATTTCCCGAAGGCCCTCCTTTAACTGGCTTGGTAGGACATTCCCGCACGAAGTGCCCTGCTTTTCCACAATATAGACATCATTTGTCTCTACCCCTCTTGTCTTTCTCCTCCTTGCTCAGTGGACCTCGCATCGAGCCGATTTGCATGGGTTCCTCTGTTCCCTTCTCCACTGCTCTGGTTAGTTTTTGCTGGTCCAACCTCACAATTGGCTTATTGTCCCATTTTCGCCTGTCCTGCCGCCGCTCACTCTGTCTTTGATCCAGCCTGAGTGCTAGGTCGATCATAGTGGAACAATCATCTGGTTCGGGATCTACTTGAGCCACGAGGTCCTTTAAGTCCTCACGTAGACCCTGATAGAACAGAGCATTTCTTTTTTCCTGTGGCCAGTCGGTTTCCATGGCCAACCGGTTAAACGCTGTTACATATGAAACCAAATCTTTGCTCCCTTGTCTTAGAGTCAATAGTTCCCTGTCCTTAATTAAGGTTGCAGCTCGTCTATTGAAGATTTTTGCCGAACTCCTCTAGGAAAGTGTCCCAACTATAAAGCAGAGTGTCATCTTTTCGAACTAGGGGTGTGGCCCAAGAAGCTGCATCCCCACTCAGATATGAGATCACAACAGCTGTACGGGACTGTGCTGTACGAAACACTGCCGGCTTGGTTAGGAAATGCAATTGACATTGCATAATGAATTGGTTAAAGGTTTGAGGGTCACCATGATACCTTTCGGGTGCTGCTAGAGGCAGTTGAGGTTCTGTAGCTACCTGTACCTGAACCGGGATTGGCGGAGGTGCCCTTGGTAGTGGAGTGGCTTGGGCTTGTTGTTGGATAGTAAGGGTATGCACCCGACCCTGCCTAGTTGCTATCAACTCGGCCTTGAGTTCTTGGAGTAGGGCTACTGCGTCTGCCATGGTTGTGCTGCATAGGCGTCTGATGAACACTTGGGCTTGCGATTCTGTCAGACTTCCTTCTTCTCAACGCAGGGGCAGCACAAACGCGGCTAGAACACCTCCCTCCCCATCGGGTCTTGGTACCTGGGAGCAATTAACTCAGACCACCTTGACCCTAGGGGGAAAGAGGATTAGGGTCCGATGATTGGATGGGTAGAGGTTGTTTAGGAACACCGGGAAGAGGGAAAGAGAGAGGTTATGGATGGGGATGCGGAAGAACAGGGTAACATGCTCCTCAGCTCCAGGTCCCGTATCTGGAGTTCTCCGCCCTGGCGCTTTCTTGCATTCACTTGCAATCTTACTTATGCCAGATGAAATGGGCCTTTGTACTGGAGCCCCAGACCAGTTACTGTGTTCAGTTTACATTAAACTATGCACACTTATACCAGAGAAGTTCGGCCTTTGTACTGGAGCCCTCAACCAGTTACTGTACTTGTTATTCAATCACTATCCTCAGATTACTTCATGGAGGAATGTACTGTCTGCATTAACTTCATACAGAATGAAAGCACTGTCTGCATTAACATCATACAAAATGGAAAACGCTATACCCAGTTTCTAAACGTGCCCTAAAATAAACAATGTAGGTTGCACTTAGCTTCGGCACTGCTGTGTAGTCTTCTGGTCTCTTCGTGCTGCTAGACCCCTATGGCGTTCTGTACCTCACATGCGCTGCAAGAGGCAAGAATAAAGTCAGAATGGAAGCGTACATATAAGCGGAGTCGCTGTTTTAGGGTTAATAGTTCTGAGTTAGCAATTCTGCTCTACAGTCTTTTCAAGTCTAAACACATGTAGGAAGCATGCTTCGTCTAAGAGCACAATCGCGTGTTAATGGTGTCTCATGCTGGGTTATTGGACGGAGCGCCATGCATTCCTAAACCGCTTCGGGCGCGGTTCCAGTTCGGAAATCCAATCGCGACTTCCTCTAACAAAACCGTCATAAGTATGCTGCCGGAACGTGCGCGCTTGGTTCAGCACTTATCTTTTCTGTCACGCGGGGCCTGGGGTGGGCTAACAGGTGGCGGGGTGCCCCGCGTAGGCTTGCCGTCAGGAGCTCTGGCTCTGCACGTCCTTCCTCTCTGCTGGCCGGAATCGCAAGTGTGGGGCTTTGGGCGCGGTTCGCGCATGCGCACTCGCGTGGGCGTGGCTGACTCCATCCCAGCAAGCCTGTGCCACGCACGGCATGCTGGGAAACGTAGTTCTTGGGCTGTCCTTCGTCCCAGAGGCTGTTTCCTGAAAAAGGGATGAAGGACACGCCTGGGGAATAATGTAGGACGAATCCTACGCACCATTAGGGCACCCACCACACTGCCAGAGACCCCACCAGCCTCAATCCTGACAGGTACCTTCTTCATGTCTTCACAAGGCCGTCTCCTTTGCGGATGCAGTTCATGTTGTATGCAGTAAACTGACACATTTGCCTGACGTCAACCCTCTGCAGTTGGAAGGGGTGGATGTGCTGGCTTATTCAGGTTGTAAAACTTGCTCTACTTTGATTTGGTACTGTCATATTTTGGCAATGTTTCATCCTGTGTTGCTGTATTGTGTTGCTGGTAAGTATTTGGTCATTTGTGCTGTTTATTATTGATTACTGGGAGCATATTGTCTGTGGCCTGTTTCCATTTGGGACAGTGCACTTTGTGACACTTGTGTCCTGTGTTGTGCATTCCTTTGTTTGCTTTCACATTGCATGACGTGCCATGGTGTGTTGGGTAGCAGAGATGGGGAGGGGTTGGGTGACATGGCACTGTTTTCATGTTCTATTTTGCAAGGGGGTAGTCATTCATGCAACATAAATGTGTGTCTTTTTGTGGCACAGCATTGGTTGTCTTTGGGTAGGTAGGGATGCACACAATGTAACACTTCCAGGTGACCAATCTCAGGCTGGTATGGTTGTGACAGTTAACTGTCCCTTATGTCATCATCGATTGTCAGCTGGTATGTGGCAGGGCTGTGTGCACCCCACAGGGGTGTGATTCTAAGTGAAGTAATTAGCCACCAGCTGCGCTCGGGCTGCCTCACCCCGTGCCCTTTCACCTCCCATGCGCAGGGGGCGTGCATGTGGTTGGGGATGTGGGGGCACCACCATGTCCACAGGCAGGCCCCGGCATGTTGCAACGTTGTGCAGGACACATGCTGCCACTATGATCCTGCACACTACTGGGGGCGCGTATAGCAGCTGCCCACCACAGCGGTCAAGGGAGCGAAAGCGTGACTTGAGCACTCTGAATGTGCGCTCCACTATGCCCCGGGTTGCAATATGGGCTGTGTTGTATCTTACCTCGGGTGGTGTGGTGGGGTTCCAAATTGGCATCATCAGGTGCATGCTCAGTGGGTAGGTACTTCCCCTGGGGAGGTGATGATGGGTATCATTAGTGGGGTTGTGACATTACTCAGTATCTGACATGCATGCTTGTGCAGAGGCATTTATACTCACCAAGCAGCCATGTATCGCCATGCCGCCCCGCTTCTAGGTCCCGGTTTAGGGTTGACATTCTGTAAATGAAACTGTCACGGGTGGACCCTGGATAGTTGGCATATACAGAGGTGATGATTCCCTTGGCATCACATACTACCTGCACGTTGATGGAATGCCAGTGCTTGCGGTTTCTATAGATGTGCTCAGTTGCCCTGGGAGGACGTAGTGCCACATGGGTGCAATCATTGGCACCTAGCACTTGGGGGAAGTGTGCCACCCCGTAAAAATCCTGGACAGCAGCCTGCCTTTCTGCTGGTGTTCTGGGCAGGTATATGTGCCTGCGGACTGATGGGCGTGCAGTCATGATGGCCAACACCTGGTGTAGGCAGCGTGACTGCGTGGACTGTGACACTCCCCCACTATGACACTTGTCCGCTGAAATTAACCAGTGGCCAAGAAGTGCAGTATATTGAGCACCTTTTCCAAGGGGCTCAGTGCTTGGGAGCACAGGGTGGGTGATGTGAGGTCATCCTCCCACTCACTCACCAGGTCGAGTATTATGTGAGGTGGAAACCTGTACCTCCCACACATCTGGTCATCAGGCATCCCAAAAAGGCAGGTCCTGGGTGTAAAAATTCTGGCCCTGACTATCCTCCTCCTCCTGCGGTGTCCCACGACCACTTCTGCGAGGAACGGTATATTCATTGTAGCGTCTGAGCTTGTTTGTTGTTTGCGTGCACTTTTATGCTGCACGGGTCCGCGTATGCCTGCTTCCTGCTGGCGTACGTGTTTCCAGATTAGCGTGTCTTTTTTGGCACACACGTTTCCCCTGTTCGATTCCATGAATACGTGCTGTAGGCACGCGTGTGGGCGTTCCACGCATTTGCCTCCTGTACTTCCCCCGTAACGCCCACATTTTCACGCGTTGTTCCCCATTCCGCGTGTTACGCCCCGTGTTCCGCCTACTTTTGTTGTGTATGCCGCGCTATGTGCGATTTCGCTGTGCGTGTAGCGCTCGCCGTTTGATGACGTGTGCGCCCGCGGGCGCATGCAGGATTTTAGCGCACATCCCAGTATTTAAACGCGCACAGACTTCCATGAATCGATGTGTGCGGCTTTCGCGCGCTTGCACTGCGATTTTCACACTTTCGCTGCGATTTGCATGCTTTCGCATGCTTGCGCGGAGATTTTCGGCGCACATTAATTCCATTAATTGGCCTGAAAATCCCTTACTAAGGCAGTTTACTGTTAACTACTGCTCTAAAAGTCCTTTGAGCAAAATATACACCATGATGATTTGGAAAGAATACAGAAAAAGTAGAAAAGCAAAAGACAGACAACATGTTTTCTATTAATAATATGCAAAACAGTGTTTGAAAAAACTTTAAGGAGACTTTTAACAAATTGATATTGTGCACATAATGCCATGTTTTTAATTTCACTTTCAATGGGTATTATAAGGAGTATGTACATATATTATTAGTGCAAGTGCACACATTATACATTATTTAAGACTGGGAACAGCAGTCTCAAAATCAAATATTAGCTCACCACATGAAACATTTTCACTGGACATATTGTTACAACCTCATTGAAAGATTTTGATTTAAATTAAATGGTAAAAGTAGAAACACTCACTATATTGGAATGATTCCAATATAAAATATATATATATATATATATATATATATATATATATATATATATATATATATATATATATATATATATATATATATATATATATATTCCTCTGTTTCCAATGTGCCTTTATGTCATCTATAAAGAAACAAAGAACATCATAATGGAACACAATATTTACTGTAATGATATATCCAGCGGTTGTCCTTGAATTTCAATAATTATAAAATCACCCAAGATAAGTGATAGTTGTAGGGACGGTGCAGTATCAGACTGACACAATGGATACAATTTGTAAAACCTTTATTGAAAATGTTGGCATCGTAGAAACTCCTAATCTGCCCTGTAACTAAGATGGGAGCAGTCTCGACCATTAAACGATAAACAAAACAGTCCTAGTGGCATCAGTCAAATCAAAATGGCCTATGCTAACAAAACCTAATGCCTGCCCTATCTCTTACACAGAAAGTGTAAAAAGGAGAAATGTATGTAAAAGGAAACATCAAAGTCTTTTTCTTGACATTCTTGACGTTCCAAAATGGTATTTCCAATGTAAAGTTCACAAAGGTCTCCACTGCCAGGCTCAGCCCTCACAGCACACAGTTCACGAAGGTCCCTCTCTGCCGGGCTCAGACCTTCGAGCACACAGTTCACAAAGGTCCACCTCTGCTGGGCTTAGTCCTCTCACATCTTAGTTCAACACAAACTTGCAAGGGGGCTCCCTGCCCCACGTTTACTGTACTTCGGGTCTCCCTCAATCGGGCTCAGACCCCATTTGAAGATTTTCAAATGTGCGTGGTGCTTTTATCAGACCACTGCAGGACCACCTATATTCAAAGTTCACCGTTGCTTCACTTAATTTGCTTTCACGTCTGTTCATTTTACAACTTCAAAAAAATGTACCTTTCATGGAGACTTTTGAATCGGTTACTTTCTTTTGCCAAACAACACCTTTATTTAGTATCACTGATCTCTCAGCTGCTTTTTACTTCAAAGTTCATTCACAGGCCTGCTTTTTGTCACATCTCATCCACACTCGTGCAGGCCTCACTTGTTATATAATGTTGCTACTTCATTCACTTCAACACACACTGGTCTCTCAGGTCGCTTGCCAACTCACTGGCTGTGTGCGTTTCTTTCTTTTTTCTTATTTTCAGTTCATGCTTCAAGGTTAGTACGACTGGCTTGGCCTGGACCTTCCCAACTCTGCCGTTCACCTGGGAGAGTTGATGGCATCCTTGGAACACAATGCAATCTTTACTTATGGGTTCTGGCCATCTCCACATGTGTTTCATGTCTGTCGCAGGCAACATCCTCCAGTAGGGAACCCTTGGCGTGTTTGACCCACTGCACATGTCCCTTGGTCCTTTGCTTTGCTCCAGTAGGTGTGCCCTCATCCCGGATGCTCTGTGTGTGCTTGTGTTCTGCCTTGCTCTGAGTGTGTCTTTAGGTGTAGACTTTTCTTCGTGTGCGGACAGCTCACTGGTATCAGGTGTCTGCACTTAGTGTGAAGTGCCTGACTTTGCCTGACCAGTTTAACGGGACCTGTCCAGTACAATGTGAAAGAGTTAGTCTTGTTGCTCTCCGTCATCCTCTTCCTTGGCACAGTTTTTGTAGAAAAAGGGGTGAGGGGAGGTCGGACCTCGGAAAATTAAATAAAATAGGATGGGGTAGATAAACAAAAAAGGGGGGAATACTGCATCTCACCTTCGGCAACCTCACCCCCACTCCCTGAAAACCCCTCACCCAGGTGATCCTCCAGCATTTGTCCATCCCCAGGAACTGGATCCAGAAGCGATGGCTGTGTCCTGGCTACCTGGATGACAAGTCCCTGAGGAAAGGCGGGTGAGGACGCCCTTTGATTTCTCATGTAGTCCTTCACACTTCATTACATTTCTTATTCTATATACATTTAGATAACACCAAATGAGCTGCATAGTTCCTAGTTCCTAAAATGTACATACAAAGCAGCACACTAACAAAAGAGAACAATGTATCATAAAAGAGAAAGTTTCCCACTACAGAACTGAAAAAAACATTAATGGTCACAACTTACCATTATTTGGTTGCAGTGGGGTTCATTTACCTTACCAATGTAGGTAAAAAATGAAGTGCGTTGGCATCCCATGTGGTAGTCGGTTGCCAGTACCGATATTTATATTACATCACATTGTGATATGTAATGTGATGATGTCATGTGGCTGACCTCATGACTTACCATAAGAGTAAATAAATACTGGTGTGTTTGTATCAACTCGATATACCACACACTTCTTAACAAAAAACAAAATCCTTTAACTGTAGTTGCGCCTAGTAAAACCATTGTCAAAAAGATAACATAATGAATGTTACACAGACACCTAAACTCATGTATAGGAACAAGGTAAATATGTAATTTCAGTTTTGTATTAGACATTTTACATGAATACATCCACGTATGATTAGTGAAGTCTATGATAGTACTATGCATTCCAAAGCCTGAATGAAGATAATTCTGTATAATGAGTTAACAAAAAGCTGTGTATTTGTATCAAGTCATACAACATCATAGATAGTATGTGAACAATGTTAATGTTACAAAGCTCATGTCTGCTTGTAGGAAATCATTGAGCTAATGTTCTGTATTCAAGCCATGTATTGTTCTTATCTCACAAATGTATTTTGCTTCCAATCTTCTTAGAGGGAGTATCTGACTTTTGCCTCTTAACAAAGTTTTGGCAAAATCAATTCCTAGAAATCTGATGTCTTTATTTTCATCTTGATGCTCATGGTAATCAGATCCTGGTTGACAATAATATTGATATGTTCCTGAATTCTTTGCATATGTTCTCTTTTCATGCTTTTTCCATATCGGACTTGTTCCAAACGAAAACAATTAGACATACTACAAACTTCATTTTGCAATGAATACATTCTTTAATCCAAATGTGTTTACCTTGAACCATAGTAAATGTCACAATATTATTCTATGCACATTTACACATGCTATAGGTACCGCATTTAAAAGAATCATGTATTAATTGTCTGCTTGTAATTGAACCCTGATAATATCCTTATGTGCTTTTATGTAAGTAAGAGAAATAATAGTATGTAATGTAGACCCTTTTTATGCACAATTGTTGGAAAACTAGATAACTAATACATCAAGCCTTAATTTAAAAGCAGTATATGCCAATGTTTAATGACATGTTATCAATTTTATTAGGTTCACTAGAACATGTTGTGATCAAATGTACTTTTTTTGGAAGCACATTTCCAAATAATCACCTGATCCAAAAATATTGCTCTGCAATGCATAAATGCATTAGAGGTTGGATTAGTGGGGCTTTTTCTTACCTCGTTGCTTCGGATATCTGTGTTAGGTGTCTCTGCTCATGCTATGTACTGGGGTGTTTCATGGTGGTCACTCGCCGGGTTCTGCACATAGTGGTGACCTGTCTCTGTAACTGTCTGGTGGTCTGTGGGCAGGAAGGTGGTGAAGGCCTCCCCCCACCCCTAGGTGGAGATGGGTATGGTTGTAGAGTTTGCTGTTAGTTGTCAATGGGGTGTGCCTGCCATCGCCTCCCTGAGATACTAGGGTGGGTCCTCTCACACCGAAATCCAGGTGGTCCATGGCCTTTTGGGGTGCCAGTTACTGGTTAAGGCACCCTCGTCTACAGCTAAGGTGCCTGTCCCATAGCATAGGTGATTCCTAACGTAGGGGTTTGGCTTGTGGGTATATCCTGGGCTCCCTCCACCAGCTTCTTCCTTTCATGTGCGTTTGTTGAGGCACATTCTATTTCCAGTGGTGTCTTTGTAATTTCTATATGGTTTTAAGGTGAATAGTCAAATTTTAGGTGATCTTTCGTATTGCGTATTTTTTTCGGGAGGGTGTTCGAAACTTTTGCTTCCAGGTGGGAGAGTGACGATCCCCCAAGTTTTTTTCTTGTGTATGGTTTCGGTTCTAGGTGGATGTCGTTGCTTGATCTGAGTGCTCTTGTCAATAGGTACATAGTTGTTTTCTTTTGTAGAAATTCTGCTCCTTGGCCATGGTTTGCTCTGTGTGTTATGCATATTGTTTTGAACGTGATCAGTTGTTTGATTGGCAGCCAGTGTTGCATTTCTTAGCACTGGGGTGATGTGGTCCCTTCATGATAGTTTGAGGTGATATCTGGCCGCTGCATTTTGGATACGTTGCAGTTTCTTTAGAAAGGGTTCCATCATTCCGAAGGCATAGGATGTTGGCATAGTCTATTCTGGACATGATGGGGGCAATGATAGTGTTTTATTTATTTATTTAGGTTAATAAACATATGGCAATAAAGCCTTGTACATACAACATAAAACATATTACAATACATAACAAAAATTAAAAGAAATGACAATTAGAAAATGTTTGTGAAGAGTTAATACATAAAAACACAATATATAAAACACACATTTAGTTCCTTTTTTAAATTAATATAACGATCCATCTTAAAATGCATAATAGTAATTCAATTAAAATGTAAGGATAAGACCACTGCATGGGCTAAAATTATAAAATTCGTAGAATTTCAGTGTATTTCCAATAAAATTTGTCCAGAAAGTAAATCAGGTTTATGTCGCTCGAATAGTGACCACAGATGTAAGCGATCAGTGCAATCAATTTGGTTACTATACATTTTCATGTACTCCGCTCTAAGTGGGTACAGGCCTTCGCATAGCACTAAAATATGTTTCAAGCTTTCACTTGTGTCCTCGCCACATAGGCGGCATTTGCGTTTAACTCTGGAAATACCCATTTGACTGCACTTAGCCTCCAACGTATCATAAATGTAAAATTTTAGCGGGAGATACTGGCGTAGTACTCCACTGTTAGGATATGCCAAAAGATATGATGGTCTATCGACTGCTCCATTAAATTATTAATAAAAGCACCACTGTTGCAATTTGAGCCCAGTTGAACAATTCGTTTCTCATACATAAGGTTACTTAACTTCTGTTTTAGCTTAAACGTAATAGTAGAAACTTGGGTACTATTTGGGAGAATATCCATATCAGACCGCCATCTGTCAAACACCCCTACTATATTACCAATAGTGTCCAAGTCCCTAAAATTCTCCAATTTGAGAAATGAACAAATATATTTTACTTTACTCGTACCGTTGCTTAACCTAGTCAGATTTGTCCAGCTCATAAACGATCTTTGGATGAGTGTTGAAGCTATCCCAGATACACTAAAATCAAGACAGTGGGCCTCATCACGAGTTGGGCAGTAACGCTGGCGCTATTAGCGCCGGCGCTAATAGTCCTATCGCCAAACCCCCCAGCGCTATTAGCGCCGGATCACGGGTTTGGCGGAAGGGTTATTGCCCATTCCCCATTGGGCCCATTCGGGAATTCCTCATTCCCCATTGGGCCCAATGGGGAAAATTCACACTATTACCACCGGCGGATTTCCCGCCAGTGGTAATCGTGCCAAAAATCAGCAATTTTGCCACAGATTTCCCCCAGGTCAGAGCAGGGGGAAATCTGCCAAACCCATGGTCTGGTGGACCCTTAAATGCGGTGGTAATAGCACTACCGCCGCATTTAAGGGTTACCGCCAGACTCGTGATGAGGCCCATACAAAATTAATGGAGAGAGCACCACAAATGGCCAGAGGTGGAGAGAGACGCCAGCTGTGTGAGACAACGTGATACAGCCCGAGACAGACCGGGCAAAAGCTGAAACCGTGGAACCTGGAAAGAGCGGAAAATAAAAAAGAAAAGACACAGAAAAATAGATACCGAGCACATGGCATAAAGGAAGGATTGGACGATTTTGCTCAAGCCTAACAGCAGAGAGTAAGATCGCAGAAGCTGCTAGCTCACTCCATCATTAGGAACCGGATCTACAATAAGATCAGGGGAAGAGCACAGAGATTGTTCCAAGACAGTATCCGGTATCCAGCTACCTAGGTCACCATAACAGAGCAACTTGTCTAAAGGTGACAGACTAAGAAGACAATAAAAGAAGAAGTGAATAAGATTGAGTTATCCGTTTGATGGTTGGACCTCATGGAATGGACCTCATTGATAGTGGATCCTTAGAAAAAATTCTAAAAGAAGACAAACATAGCTGTACATCGAAATGAAATGTGGAATAAAATAGTTTTTACCCCTGAAGAATTTCCTAGTGAGTTGTATGAAAGTGTGTAAGGAATGAAACATGTCGGGCATGGTTTGAATGCAGTATGAAAGTAAGCATGGGTGATATGAATACAGAGTGAAATGTTTTATGACTGGGATGCACTCCTCTATGAGAGAGGGGAGCAAACAACAGATCCCTATGAATTTTTTATTTAAAAAAATTGTTAAAGAATGAATTACTACAGGTTATTAGATGTGCATAGTGAAATTGTAAATCATTGAGATATATGTTTGTGTGTTTAACAATTGTATGGAGAAGTCCTACAACTATAGAAAAGAAAATTGTAAAAAAGTGTTTTATTAGCAATGTGTTTAAAAAACAATAAATTAATATTTTTGATACAAACTGGTGTAGTATATGAGAATATAATAATTATAAATCATATGTAAGAGCGACAAAACCAAAAATGGATAGTGGGGAAGCAAGTGACCCTATAAGCATAGTGTATTGTTTAATCAAAAGTTCGCTGGAGGGCTGTTTATAAGTGGTCGGTAAAAAAGTACCTCCGGTCTCTTCTAGTTTTATTGTGAGAGCAGATGGCA
Source organism: Ambystoma mexicanum (assembly GCF_040938575.1). NCBI lineage: Eukaryota > Metazoa > Chordata > Amphibia > Caudata > Ambystomatidae > Ambystoma > Ambystoma mexicanum. The sequence continues at coordinate 686,699,573 of NC_090937.1, read as the reverse complement.
TACATAGTCATTTCCAGAGAATTTTTAGCTTTGAATAGAATCAATTGAGGTCCATATGCGTTACCCCAAAATTCAATCCCAATTCCTAGGCCAGAACTGGGACTATTTTAGTGGAATAGAGCAGACGTACAGTGGGTACAGATATGCCCCAATTTCTACTTATGTAGATGCTTATGATGTTAGCTATAACCATACATTTGGCTTTAATTTCCAACCATTGAAGGTTCCATTTCAGAAAACGGTCAACAATTAGGCCAAGATATCTGTAGCTGGTTACAGTTTCTAAGTGAGTATCTTCCATCCGCCAAGCAGGATAAGATTTCACCCTCTTAGACGGAGGAAAGATTATCACTTTGCTCTTGGAAATATTCACATTCAAACCATTTTGAGTGGGAAAATTCCCCAGTGCAGTAATCATTGCCTGAGGGTACTTTGGCGTGTGGTCAAGTAATATCAAGTCATCAGCATAGGCTAACCAACTGATAAACTCAGAACCCACTTTCACTGCGCAGTGACAGATGCCATCAAATGCCTTGTTCAAGTCAGCTAAGTAGAGATTGAAGAGAGTCAATGCAAGAATGCACCCTTGTTTGAAGTCTCTATTGGTACACATAGAACCAGAAAGTGTCCTCTTCCATCCGAACGTACCTTCACTTTGGTGTCTTTGTGAAGACGCATTAACATCCTTAAAAGGCCTGCAGTCCACTTAACTCATTTTGCCCATAATGGATTTCTCAGGACTGAGTCGAATGCTGTGCTGAAATCTATAAAGGCGCAGTAGACCGCAGTAGACCGCTGTATCTCACCTCAGGTTTGGAGTATTCTACAGTTGATACTAGTTAGAATATTATGGCTGGTAGTAGATTTAGCACTGAAGCCAGTTTGGCATGGGCTTAGTATATTATTTGCATCTATCCAATCAGATAATTCTGCCAAAGGTACTCGAGCAAATATCTTAGCGGGCACGTTGAGCATCGCAAGCATGCGATAGTGTGATGGACAGTTCCAGTGGCCTTTCTTATGGACCACTAAGATATGGCTTTTGCACCAAGTCGGGGTCAGGGGAATACCTGATTTGCCAATATGTAAAAATAGCATATGTAAGGCACCAGCCTATAATTCAGGTATTGATTTCAAAAGGCCATTACACATGCCATCTGATCCAGCAGCACGAGACTGATTGAGGTGTTCAATCAGGATGGTGATATCAAGAGAAGAGGCCTTACATACCCATTCAGCTTGTGGGGTTACTACATGTTCATCCTCTGGCGGTGCTGACCCAAGAGTGAGGTGAATGTGTTCCACACAGGTAGCTTCAGGAACGCTATTGACGGGTAAGTCGCGTTTAGTGCTGTGACGCAGAATTTTCCAGATCGTAACATTGTCATTTTTTTTAGCAAGAACAGCTTTCTTCATCCATCTGGTTTTCTCCAGTTAGGCTTTATCATTTTTAACCCAGGACTGATACTCTGCTTTCACGCGTTTAATTTCTTGGTTGGCTAATTCAGATCTACAATTACCAACTGCAGGGTACATGAGGGTTTTAATAACATAACATTTCTGCTGCAACATTTTTGTTGCAGCAGAAATAACAGGATCAGAGTCTATGCATCTTGTTATAGCCTTGCTACAGCATTCTAAAGGGGACTTATAATGTCTAGGTTTCTGTATAAGTTCACCAATGGATGACAATAGTTTTGAAAAGGAGGCAGCGATAAGCACATAAGCTAAAGACATAACTGAATAAGTATCAATAAATCGAGGCAATAGACTTATTGATATTTCTTTGCCTTTGCTTTAATTAGGGGTTGTCCATTGGATACCTCCTTGGTTAACGTAGATGTCTCCATTTAAGTCATACTGACTTGAGGGGAGCTTGGACCGCAGATGATGGAAGCGGACGCATAGCGGGAGGTGGTCGCTTTCTTGTCTTGTAACAGTTGCCATATCCTCCACCACAGTGAGATCCCTATCAAACACATAATCTAGTGTAGACATAGCTCTACCACTTATGCGAGTATAGGTACAATCAAGGTCACCTGTGCATAAGCCATTAAGACTTACAGCACTGTTTGACTTCAGCAGCGTACTCCATGTATGGGCTTGGAGCGTGGGTACTTTAGCACAAACAGGAGCTGAGGACGTCTTTGTTCTTAGAAAAACCTCATTAATGTTGATGTCAGATTTGAAGTCACCCACTACAAAATATGGTTTTAGTTTCCCATATTTGACTAGCATGTTTTTAACAGTGGTTACATTCTATTTGCTGGCTTTACAGCTAGGTGGAGCGTAAACGTTAATAAGTAAAAAAGAGAGATCTGCAAGTGTTAAATTAGCCCCTTGAACAGAACCTGTTGATTCGGGTAGTTCTGTGATCTGCCATGTATGGCAGACCGATATTAGGAGGCCACCCTTGGGGCAAACAAGGGAGCCTTTAGTTGTAGACATCTGTATCGTAATTTGTCCATCTAGGTCTACAGTCTCTATGAGCCATGTTTCTTGTAGTGCCAAAATTGCAAATTAATCTACTGCTGACCATAATCCGCCCATCTTCAAACATGTGCGCTAAGCCTCTCGTGTTCCAGCTACATAATACCTCTCTGTCACCCCAGCACACAGGCAAAGATGGCTTTAAATTCTACAGGTGCCATTGCCAACATCCCTCACAAGGATTGGGATCACAAGCGTTCGTCATACCACTGCTCATCACCAGATTGGATCCTGTTGGAGGTGGTATATGTACCAGATTAAAAGTAGGCATAGATGAGGTGCGGCCTGCAACTCCCAAAGAATTTATTTCCATATTTGATCTTATGGCATCATCAAATGATGAAAACCTGATGTTGGCTGTCTTATCTCGCAGTGTACAGATGCTAGTTACTTGTGAGCTGTGCTTATCATAAGGTATGTAGACTATTTTACATTTATAGCCCAACCTGTACAGCTCAGTTTTGTAATTTAAAACATAGGAGTGGCTTCAGAACTGAACCAGATATTTGAAATGCTTGCAGTAATATGTTCAATCTGAAGACTGATTGCAATTGTAGGGCTTCGAGTGAAGGGCCGGACGGAGATTTGGTAGGATCAGCAGCCGCAGTGTGAAAGGTAACCGGGTCAGGCAGTGCTGTCATGGCCCAGTGATCAAGCAAAGTGGATTGAACCACTTTCTCTTGGAGGATGGAATTACAGGTGATTGGGAGGCAGGCAAGAGGAGGCAATGGGCAAGAGTTACAGGGAATATTAGAATCAAGAAGAGCAGAAGGGTCTAAGGCAGAAGAATCAACTGGAGCTACAGTAGATGTGACACTAGATGATGCAAGTGGCATCTGAACGGTAGCTAACATAGAGGCTGGGGTAGAGATACTCAGAATAGAGTCGAACTGTGATAATGTGGAGGTAATGCTATGGTCTAATGCTACGTTTGCGTTGGGTTTGAGCTATGTTCTTCTTGCATACTTAAATGATTGGGAAGCTGGGTGAACTTTCTTTTTACCCAGAGCTCTTTTGGTTGAGAGAGATGGCCTAATTGGAGGAGAAAGAGCTTTAGGGCTTTGCCAAATGGTTGGTGCATGAACAGGCATAGGGGTAGTGGTAAAAGATCCAGACAATACCGTATTACTACATTCATCTTTGACAATTGTCCGACTTCGGTTTATGCTTTTATGAAGCAGAACAGATTGCAGGACTATTTTGATTTCCAAGTTCTCACATTTAGTGATCAGAATTGTTAACAGATTTTCAAAGTCTGAACACATGTCATTGGATGACATGCTAGCAGAGCTCAAATCATTAGGGTCTGATTGCTGTGGTAGGGGTTCCAGATCATTGCCAGGCGAGTCCAGAGGGGCTTGGATTTAAGCAGTTGAACAATTGGCTGTGCTGTCAACTGTAATTGGATTCTGCATGTTAGATACACGTGGTAAAGGGTGACTATCAAACAGAGACTGAGGCTCAATGTTAAGTGAGTCTCCTAAATTAGCTATAGCCATCAGATCACCCAGATATTCGGCCTCTTCCACTGTATATTCGAAATCATGGTTCATTTCTGGGAGGCTTAAAAGGTCATCATTGGCCGAGCTGTGAACCATGGCCGAGATCAACATAGAAGGAAAGATAGAGGGCAGGGAAGTAGGAGCATCAGTGGTAAGGTCGATGAGTGTGCCACCAGGGTCGGCCAAATGAGTCTGTGCAATTACAGCTGATTTTGTGGTGTTGCTACATATGGCCAGAAGAATACATGTTGGAGCGGATGGTCACTCTGAACATTGGTAAAAAGGGTCACCCTCTTCGGGTGCTGTAGCACCTGTTATTGTGGAAGAGACATCATGCCCTTTAAGAACCGATTCAATAAGTTTAGAGCTTATACAGCCAATAGAGGAATTTAATTCTGTAACCAATTCCTGGGTTGCAGTTTCTTCAGCAGTACTTGCTATCAGGTAAATTCTCGTAAAACAAGCCATTAACTTGTTTGCATGTTTGACAGCGGCTGCTTGTTTGCATGTTTGACAGCGGCTGCGGCAGAGGTCGCGCGAGTTATGATCTGTGGAGGACGTACTCGACGGACTCTATTGGAAAGTTTCATGAGGGGTGTGGCCTCAGACATAGCCTGATTATCTAGACTATTAATTAGGGTGTGATACAGTGAAATACAGTATCACAGAAACACAATTGGAGCCTGCTGCTGCTTTAACAAAATGTCAAAAGGAGAGAAACACTCCACGCGGTACTCTGTACAATTTGTGGTCCTGCACACGTATTTACCTGACGAGCCACAATAAGGGCAGTTTAGGATGCATATGTCTCGTGCATATATTACGTGCTAAAGCCAACGCTTTAGCGAACGTTAGCAAAAACCATACACCGGCTGCGTGGATATTGTGGTGTGAATAGCAGAAAGACATCAAACGACTTCTGGCTTTCGTAGAAATACAAGACAGAGACTTTTACTTACAATCAGAAATGGAGAGCCGCCATTGATGACATTGATGCTTTCACGATAACAAACTGCACATATGGACTAGTGTTAGTACTAAGCGTCATGGAGAGCTACACACCAGAGTAAATGTGACTAGGAGGGGATGAGGGGAGCAGAGCAAGGAGCAGGGGGGGGCGCTGGTGTTGCTGCTGCTGCTGCTGCTGCTGCTGCTGGTGGTGGTGGTGGTGGTGGTGGTGGTGGTGCTGGTGCTGGTGCAGCTGTCAGCGTAACAGCACACTTCCAGCACATATCTCGTAAGCGCGTGCTGATTGCGCGCAGACCCCAGCTTTTATGCAATTTCCGGGTCAAGGGGGCGGGGCTTACAATCCTTAAAGTAAATAGAGTTGAAATAATAAGTAACACCGTATCAGCGTATTAGACAGATGGTATATGTTGTTTGAGGATATTAAATTAAACTGATATAAGGGGGGGACGATGCAGTTCAGCTACAGACCTTGTAGCAACAAAGTAATAAGTAGAGTCCAATATCCACAAAGAATCCGGCGTAATTCGTAACAGCACACTTCCAGTGCACTTCTCATGCGCACATGCCAATTGCACGCATAGCCCAGCTTTTGAGCAATTGCCGGGTCAAGGGGGCGGGGCTTACATTCCTTAAAGTAAATAGAGCTGAAATAATAAATAAAAGCCTATTAGAGGATTAGACAGGTGGCATAATTTACTTGAGGATCTTAAATTAAACTAAAATAACGGGTGAAGATGCAGTTCAGCTACAGACCTTGTAGCAACAAAGTAATAAGTAGAGTTCAATGTCCACAAAGAATCCGGCACAACTCCTAAAAGCATACTTCCAGCGCACTTCTAATGCGTTTGTGCCGATTGCATGCGGACCCCATCTTTTATGCAATTTCCGTGTCAAGGGGGTGTGGCTTACAATCCTTAAAGTAAATAGATTTAGAGCAAAAGTTGTATTCACACTGCGCACAAATCACAAAAGTCCATGCATAAGTTGCATTTATTTAATTGATTGAAGGTCAGCCTGACACATGTTTCTTCGAGCTATGTGTTCTTAATCTGAGGCTGAACATATCATATACAAATGAGTTTTATGTTTCTGTGAATGTATAATTCTGAAATTCTTATTGTTTTTTATGTGCACCAACCCAAATGAATTGTCATAGGGCTTATGGTTCTCTGCCCTGCTAAACTGTCTTTTGGTTTGTGTTACCTCAATGGAAACATTATTTTGATGTGGTTTTAAAACTCATTTGTATATGATATGTTCAGCCTCGGACAAAGAGCACATAGCTCGAAACAGGTGTCCTTCAATCAATTAAATACATGCAACGTACACATGGACTTTTATGATTTTTGCGCAGTGTGAATGCAACCTTTTCTCTATAACTTACAAATTGTGGCAAGCTTGGCAGGCGAATCACACCTTGCATTTACCCGCAGCCGAATTCACTTCTAACATAACAGTACAAGTGCTGAGGTTTTCAAATTTCGCTCTCTGCCAAACTATCTCAGTCTTAAAGTAAATAGAGCTTGTAGCAACAAAGTAATAAGTAGAGTCCAGTGTCCACAAAGAATCTGGCGAAACTCGTAATAGCCCACTTCCAGTGCACTTCTCATGGTAAGTGTTTTATGAGTGAACGAGAGGAATGGTAGGGTCCTTTTTGTCATGTGTAGGAGGAAGAAGCATTTCTTGATTATTGGGTTTACTTGGGGTTCTAGTGTTAGTTCATTGTCCATTAGGGTTCCAAGGTTTTTGACAGTTTTCAACGGTGTTGGCCCTGTTTCTAGTTCTGGTGGCCATGGGATATAATAATTACGTTCCTGGTTTTTGGATATAATCATGAATTCTGTCTTGCATGGGTTGAGTTTGAGGCTGTTTGTGTTCATCCATTCATATAGTTCTTTTAGACAATCTTCCAGCGTTGTGTTCGCTTCCTGTGCATTTTATAGATGATTTGTGTCATCTGCGTAGTTGCAGCATGTAAGGCTGTGTCTTTTTTTTAACTGGATTAATGGAGTCAGGTAGATATTGAAGAGCAGTGAGGATAGGGATGATCGTTGGGCTACTCCACAGTTGGTATCCCAGGGAGTGCATTTGAAAGTTTTTATCCAGACAGTTCCCATTCTATCAGTTAGGAATGATTTTATCTAGAGCAGGGGTAAAATGGTTATTCCTATTTCATCTAATCTCTTGATGAGGATGTCATGGCTGGCTGTGTCGAACGCTGCAGAGAGGTACAGTAGTATCAGGGCTGAGTTTTCGTCAGAGGCTGTGTTTGTCATTAGGCCAACCCAGATGGACAGGAGTGCTGTCACTTTCCCTCTCGTAGGTCTAAAACCGACTTGTGCCTGGTCCAGCAGCTGGTATTTTTCTATGTGCTCCTGAGTTAGTCTGTAGACGCAGGTTACTAGCAGTTTTGCTGGGTAGGGAATGTTTGAAATAGACCTGTAGTTATAGAGGTCTTCCACATCGACTGCTGTTTGCTTGAGAAGTGGTTTGAGGTATGCCGATTTGAATGATCGCTGTACTTTCCCTGTTGCGAGTGATAGGTTAAAATGTTCTGTAGCATTGCAGTGGTGTGCCCTGTGTGAGGATTGAATTGTAGATATCTGGTGGGCACGGGTCCATGGGGGAGCCTGCTTTATTGCCATGTCTTGCCAGCTTGACATATGTCTCTACTGGTGATTGGGGGAAGCTTTGGAGTTTGTTCTGTGGTTCTAGAGTTGGAGGGGTGGTTTGTGTGTTTTGTTTGACTGGTCTGCTTTGTATGATACGATGGATGCCGCTGATTTTATTTTTGACATGGTATGCAAGGTTGTTGAATTGTTTCTGTGAGGGAATCAGAGTGTTGTTGCATCCCGATGGGTTCCTCATTTCGTTTTTGATGTTGAACAGTTCTTTTTGGGTATTGGTGGCTTTGGTGATTCGGTTGTCGTAGTATTTCTTTTTGACCTTTTGAATTTCCTTTTTGTAAGATCGGATTTGTTGTTGATATTGTGTTTTTTTGCCTGGTCATATTTTTTTCTCCATTGTAGTTCAAGCTTGTTGTTATTCCCTTTCATGGCACTGAGGAGGGGAGTAAACCATTTTGCCATTGGCCCTTTTTGTGATGGGATGAAAGACTATTCCTGGGAGATGCTGTCGATTGTTTCAGTGATCCATGTATGAAATAGGTATGCATTGTTCTTCCATTGTTCTATTAAGTTGCTTTCTTTTATGGCCTTCCAGGTTCTTTACATGCTAGTTAGAGGTTATTTGGGCTGCTAAGCTGCTTTAGTTGGTAGCATGATCACAACTGGAATGATGAGGTGGTCGCTCCAGAGTGTCTGTATTGCTGGTGCAGTGGTGGTAAGTTTTTTGTTGGTGAAGTTTGCGTCAAGCATGTGTTCCGCTGTGTTTGTTGCTCCTTTAACCATCTGGCATAGTTTCATTGGGCCTCATTCCGAGTATGGCAGTAGGGGGTTAACGGCAACGGTAAGGATGTCTGTGCCGTTAACCCCCTACCGCCATATTCCGAGTTCCCTTAGCGGGTCCCACCAGGAACGGCTGGTCTGACCAGCCGTTCTTAGCGGGACCCATTAAGGGTCCATGGAGCTAATAACGGGCCCGCAATTTGTGGGCCCGTTATTAACTCCTTCCCCATTCCCATTAAGCTCTATGGGGGCTCAAATGGGAATGGGGAATGGTTTTCTGAATGGGGATTTACTGGGTCCTCCAAGGTTGGAATGACCCAGACCCAGTAAGTCCCCATTCAGAGACACTGAACCCGGGTTTGGAGGCAGCCATGGTGCTCGTAATGACCCCCATTGTCTTGAGGTGCTCGATTAGCGATTTTTGTGAGTTTGCGTTTTCTTCTTCAAACCAAATGTCGAAGTCCCCAAGGATTATCAGGTGTTCATGTTCAATGGATAAGTTGGTGATGGCTTCTATGAAGGTGTCAACGAATGTTGCGTCATATGTCGGTGGTCTGTAAACAAGTATGGATTGGAGGTTTGTTTTGGGGTTCACTGTCAAGTGAAGGATTAGGGATTCTCAGTTTTTGATGTTTAGTGGTTCGTCTGTTTTTATTTTGAGGTGGTCCTTGATATGCTATGCTATGGCATTTATAACACACCTGTAAACAAGTTTTTCTTGTATGCTGTTGCTTGTCTTCCTCCTCTTTTTTCTTTCCTATTTACCTGTGAGCACTTGAAGCTGTTGGGTAGGCAGCCGTGGAGTGTGATTTTGTAGTTGTCGTCTATCCATGTTTCTTTGATGAATCGGATGTCAATTCCGCCATCGCACAGTAGGTCGTAGATCTCTGTGGAATGTTTGGACATCAATCTTGCGTTGATTAGGTTTCAGTGGATTTTTTGGGCACAGTTTAGTTTAGTTTTGAATATCGGCTTTGTCACATGATTGCCGTGTTGGTCTGCTTCCACGTTACTCTTGGGCTGTGATGGTTGGTCATTGGGGTTTGTTTCATCATCGAGTCGAGGTCCAAAGCCAGATTGGTTGGACTGAAGGAGGTTATTGGCTTTGGCGTGTTGGAGGTTTTGCGTGACGACTACTTTGTGAAGTTTCTTACCAAGAAAGAGAAGTTTGGTGTTTTTAAAGGGAAAGGTGCCTTAAGTTAGGAAGCAGTTACTGGTTTGTTTGTTGAAGTTCAGTAGTAGAGTGTACAATGGTGTGCAAGGTTTAGGCTTGATGGTGTGTTTTTTCTCTGGAACATGTAGTTTGATGTTGTGTTTGTGAGGCTGGTGTTGAGTTCTTGATGAAGTGAATCACAGTCCTGGTTCGTCAGAGATAGATCAGCCGATGGGAGGTTGTGTTTGGTGAGGTCTTCCATGAGACCCTACACTGGATCTGAAGGCTTGTTTTCTGGATTGCCGATGGGTTTGTTTGAGAGGGGTGGTGTGACTAATCTCAAAGGGGATTGCCAGATGGTCTTACCAGTCGAATGGAATAGGAAACCAGTGATGGAGGTTAGTCAGGGAGGTAATGATGAGGTCGAGGATATAACTGCTCCTCTGAGCTGAGTCTTTTGTGTGTTGTCTGATGTTCAGAGTGTCAAGTATGCAATGGAGATCTTTCATCATTGACTTGGTTGCTGGGCTGACAGCGATGTTGAAGTCGCAGAGGAAGACGTTGTTGATATGCGTGAGAGACATGGTGTGTGAGCAAGTCAGAGAAGTGTTTAAGAAAGGAGGTGTTGGACTACCGTGGCATGTAGATGAGGTGAAAAGTGGATGTGTCCATTGGTGATGGCGGGAAGTTGCAGGATAGAAAGTTGAAATGGCGGTGGTGTCCAGATGCGTGCATGGCCATGATGCCTTGTAAATGATGGTGAGGCCTCCACCAAACGTGTTTGGTGTTGTAGAATGCTGTAGCTGTGTGGGTGAGGACATCCATAAAGTGGCTGGAGGTTGATGTGAGCAGGGTCTCAGTAATGAAGATGGCATCCAAGTCCTGTGTGGTGATGTGGTCAGCAATGTCTGCTGCATGGTTAATTGCTTAGCAGCCATTTGCAAGCATCAGTTTTCATGTAGTGGCAGATGATGGAGTGGTGATGGCGTGTATGGTTGTGTGGGCGAGGTTGCTGTGATGTGCTGTCCTTGATGTTGCTGGTGAGCGGCGTGGTTGGCAATGAGTGGCAATGGTAAGGATGGGCTGTTGGTAGAGAGGGGTGAAACACATATTTAAGGGAGTTTAGCAGATGATAGAGGAGCAGGGGTTCTGGTCCTGGGTCTTTCTGGTCCAAACAGGTCCAAGAGGAACTGCCCTTTTCTTCGATATGTGTTGACTTACTATATTATGGCAGTTCAATGAAGGATGAACATGGGCTCTTACTTGACTGATGATGGTGGCAGAGCAGAGGTAGCTGCTTGAATTTGATTGGGTGCCTGATCAGGTGCAAAATTCAGTAGAACAAGGTCATGTGAGTCTAAAATGTCCTCTGGAGTTTATGTTGGTGGGGGTATCTGTTAGAGTGTTGTATAAAGTATGCTTTCAACATATATACTCTTAGGGATGGAAAAATCAGACTGCGCTGATTTCTATTATTTACAATGCTCTAGGAGTGGATTTTGGTGATCTTTCAGAGCTATGGTCTTTGACTCAGAACACCTGTAAGAGGCTTCTGCATACCAGTCAAAGAAGGAATCGCATTGTTGATGCACATTTTTGATCCACAAGTTTCAATGGGATCTTTCAGATACATAAATAACTGATTAACAGAAAATGGTCCTTCGTAAGGGAACTGTTTGGCAGGGCCACTATGAATAAAAGAGTCCCATTCTTCCAGAAACATACAAGTCCTTGGCTGGAGGTTTGTGCACCTGAAGCAGACAGGACTTCCCTTCGGCTTTGATTTACCTGATCCCATTCTCTCAAGGGTAAGACAAGGATTGGCTTACTGAGGAAGTGAATGCCACTCTTTTGCAATGTCCCACGCTATAGCATGAAGACACCACTGGACCCGGCACGGCTCATTGACTGCTCAGTAACAGCACTTTACACAACAGTGCCAGAAGCCACTCTCCCCTCCCCCCTACAATCAATGTTTCAGTTTCTCATTTCCCACCGACCATGCTCCACGTAACAGCATTATGGCTGTTACATTGAACGTCATTAGTGGTCTAGAGGCAGGCTACGGAAGAAGACAAACGTGACACACACACACATAGCAAGGTGTAGCTGAAAGCCAGATCCGTTTTGTTACTAGAATAGGAAAAGCAGAAACAAATGTCTTCACCAAAGCAGCTTCCTGAGGCAACTAATCCATGGCTGCACAGATTAAATGGTTTGGGGTGGAAGGATGGATGGACAGACAACAAACAAATAGGATTAAACCTTAAATATCTTACAAACAAGCCTCTGGCAAGTGTGACATGGTCAGGGCTTGACACTGGAATGTGGACCCCTCCCAAACCGTGTTAGGTGGACTACAGACACACGTGCCAGAGCTGGTCCTACCCCCAGGGGATGGGAGTTGGGGGGTGTCCATGAACCCCCTAAACCTTCCTACCATGCTCTTAATCCTGGTGCCACTGGCTGTCACACCATGCTTCCTGCCTCTTGTCTGTCCAGAGTTATGTACTTTTACTGACAGGGACCCAGTTTCTGGTATCCAGTTCCTCAGTGGTGGAGAATATTGGACGAAGAAACAGCAGCACCATACATGAATCTCATTCTCCAGACTCCACCCAGACCACCGACAGGAACACCAGCTTCTTGGAGCTGCAGGAAGGAGATGCACACGTCAGCAAGAATGGGCCACAGAAGCCTGCAAATGTCTGCAAGAAAAAGCAGGTGGGGTCAAGAGGGTTTATTTAATATTTCTGCCAATGTGACACAGTCACCAGTAAAAACACAGGAATTGTTTGACCAAGAGGTCGGTGCTAGTAGGTACTGATGTGCAGGGGGAGAAGTCAGAAAAGAAAGAGGGTACAGCTATAAGAGGCCTGCTCCCACAAGCATGGATGAAGGGTATTTGAATAAGGTTAGGCGATTAGGTGGTGGACCTACAGACCAGGCTGAAGATATTGAAAAACACTGCATGTAAGATATTATGTGTGAGAATGAGAGAAAGAGAATCGTACCAAGCATGAGCGAGAGGAGTAGTTGAGAGAGTGGGTGTTAGAACAATAGAATAAGGTGGTCAGCAGGAGAGTGAAAAAAAGAGAAATATTGAAGGGGCAGGGAGATGAGGACAGAGGGGAGGAAGTAATAGAAGGTAGACAGAGATACGGTAGAAGAGTGTGAATGGCTGGAAGGAGAGGAATAAAGAGACATAGAGACAAGAGGGAGTAATAAGAGAGAGAGAGAGAGAGGTATGGGGGCAGGGAGGAGAATTGGAAAGCCCAGAGAGAGAGAAAAAGAGAGAAAGAGACAGAGATACAATGGGACTAATGGGGATTAGATAAAGGAGGAAGGAAGAGCATAGGATGCAGGAGATGGACAGGTGAGGGGAGTGAAGGAGGGTGTAGGGATAGGAATAAAGAGGGGCACGAGTAGAGAGAGGAGGGGGAGAAACAGTGTCTGAGAGAGAAAATGCACAACAGTAACAAACACCATATTAGCTGACATCATTAGAGTAGGGCTTTCCAAGTAACATCCCAGAAGAAAATGGATAGAAAAGGCTGCAGCCTTTAGGCCCTCATTGGAAGTGCAAGATAGAAAATAGATAGTAGGGATCATCTTTTGCTAGTCCTGACCTATGGCTGGCTGGGGAGTAGGGAATACTGGGCTAGGATGTAGTGAGCACACAGGAGATTGACGAATATATCAGGGACTCCCGTTAGTCTGGCCTTCCTGTAGTCCTTTGCTAGCCAAAAAGTAAACTCTCATAATAGAATATCTGAACTACCTAACTTATTCCTCGAATTCTTGAAGCAAACTGTTACACTAGAAATGTCTCTCTCTCTCCAGTTGCCAAATAGGCTCCCTGGCCCTCCTGGTCCCATCAATGAGACCCCCATTAGGACAAGCACCATACCTTCTTCAGGTGTCCCAGGGCATTGCTGCTATGCTTGTCTGCTACTCTTCTGGGGGGGCAGGGGGTTGGAAGGGCACTGCCAATGGTGTCCAAGCAGCAGGTACCAATCATGACAATGAAAAATCATACTCAGGACTCCAATTTAGGTGAGGTAGGTTCAGTAGATATTTAATAGCAACAGATAGAGGTGGACACAGAAAACATATAGCAACAAGACACTTCACACTATCCCACTCCAACATGCCCCCGCCCCCAATGTATCATCTTATGTTGCTTTGTCAATGATTTATACCCAATGAGCATGTCAAGCAAATACATATTTTCACACCTTCCAATTAATAAAAAACCTCCCTTATGTGAACGCAGAAAAGCTCTGTATTTCTCCCAGAACACTGTCTAAATGATATCAGCGTAGTTGTCTTCTAACATCCCAATTAAAATGTCAAACTCCTATAAGTATTCTGTTTGAAGCTATGTCCGCTCATACCAAGCCGGAGATTAACAGTGTGTGAAGAGGTTCATAAACAAAGACTTGTGCTGCAGTTAGCAAGTGTGTAGATGAATCGTGTGCGCCAAAGAGGAACTCATTCTCGTCAGCATGCGTATGCGTATTGCCCAACGGAGTCCTTGCTAACTATAACAGGCTAGCAGAGCAACTATGAGGCCTAGCCTTCTATAATTAGACCCTTTTCTCTGCTTAGGATCAGAATTCACGTGCACGTATATTTCAATTTTAGATTCTTTTGACTCCTCATTTCATCCAACTGCATTTTTCTTCAACAGGAGTAGGGACAAGAGCCTGCAGACAGAAATTACAAACCACACTTCAGGTTTCACAGTAACCAGAATGATCTCTGTTTTCAACAAATGTAAATGCAGCCTCTTATTTATTACAACTAATTCTTCTCGTCCTTCTCAGGTAAATATATCCCCCAAATTGTATAATTTCAAGACTTTCTATTAGATTCGCCCATGTGATAAAACATTAGTGGCATCAGGAAGTGGTCCAAGATATAGGACCATGATATTGGTCTGGTTCAGAATTCATGTTTAATATTAAAAGCCACAGGATGAGTGTAATGACAACTACCCATATGTATTCAGAGCTTTGTTGCTACCTCTAGCGGTAGTATTCTACATCCCATTTCTCGAAATCTCCTTTGAGCTTTAAGACATGCCAACATTGTGCCATTGCCTCACAGGATTTGTATTTTCTAATTGTATGTATTGATGAACCCGGTGTCAGTTTGAAAAGAAAGGATTATCCAAGTAAGCCATATTAGAGAGCTGAGGCCCTCCTAGGCTGTGGTTATTTTACATAAGACCATTGTTTGATTGAGCAACACATAATGGTTGTAGAAGAGGTAAGACTGAGAACATATGCCAGGGTCAGGGACTACAGGAGGTATCAATATATGTTTAAATTGACAGAACGAGGCCAGTATTTACTCCTTTACAAATTGTATATAGTGGTCCTGCAGGCGGCCTAAGAGAGAGATGGTTAGTTTGGATTGTTGGCTGGAAGGGGTTGGAGCTTCTTTCAATAGAAGCAGAGGGCGTTTGAGCTGTGTTTTGAAACGTTTCATTGAACAGACGACTTTGATGGCTGGGGCAGGGAGCAGCCATCGAGCAGAGGGGGCTTTGAGGGAAAAGCAGTGAAATGGGAGGAAGCAACGTGGATTTTGGGACTAATAGATTGGGAAGAGACATGCAGAACAGAGTTTGAGATGGTTAAATATAGTAGGGTGCAGTTAGCTAGGTAGTGGGGGCAAGAACATTAATGAATTCAAGAACTAATAGCAGGAATTTAAAGAGAGAATGATTTGGCATGAACGGCCCTTTAGTGAGGTGGTGACAGGTAGAGATGCAGGAGGATGTGGGAAGGTTGACAAGGGTGTGTGTCATAAAGTTGAAAACTTGGCTTAGTGGAGCAAATGAGTAGAGGGGTAGACCAAGAAGTATGCTCACACAGTGGTTTAGTTTAATGAACACAAGAGTAAAGATACGTGTTTTAGTTGAGTGGTGAATAAGGCATGATTGGATTTTTCTAATGTTCAAGAGGTTGAGTCTGGCTGTGGTGGCTGTGGCCACAATGAACTTGCAAAGCTTGAGGTCATTGTTGAATAGAACCCCAAGGTTGCAAGCTATTGGTATGGAGATGAGGAGGTCAGGGGGAAATAGATGGGAAAGTAGGGTTCGCAGGGTTTGGAGGCAGCGCGAAAGTTGACTTATCTCTTCAAGTAGTTGAGTATGAGGCCATGTAGAATCATCTAGTTGTGGTCTGTGGTTAGCCGATTGGTTATGCATTCATAGATTGCAGGGATGGAGGAGAGGGGGTGGAACAGTGTCTGATTATTATCAGCAAAGAGGTAATAGTTAAAGGCAAAAGAGGAAATTAGTTTACCAAGAGAGTAGGAGAATAAGTTGAATAGAAGTGGGCCTGGGACTGATGCTTGAGGAATGCAGGCACATCAAAGGGCAGTTGCTGGAGTCCCTTGAGATGAAGAAGAAGTTTTCAGGGATATTGGAGGAACACTACATTGAGAACAGTCCCCATGAAGGCAGGAGGGGAAACAGTTTGGAGATGGGAAGGATGAATCCCAGGCTAAAATGTAGCAGAAACGTCAACAAGGGTGAGAAAGGGGTAGCAGTGACAGCGGTGGGCTTTGGTAAGATAACTGGTGACATGGATGAGAGTACCCTTAGTGAAGTATTTGGACTGGAATCCAGATTGGAGGGTGTCAGAAAGTGAGTGCACCTCAAGATAGTTGACTATGCACTTGAAGACAGCGCTGTTAAGGATTTAGGACTGATAGAAAAGGGTATGCACAGCTCGGTAGAATGAGGGATTCTTGGAGTTATTGCTTGGTTTCTTTAGGAGACTTATGACTGTGGACATTTTCTAACAGACTGGGAAGATATCAGCTGAGAGAGGAGAGGGAGAGAGAAAGACAGAGAGACAGAGATATATATATAGAGAGAGACAGAGAGTGAGAGAAAGAGAGAGCGAGAGAGATGTTGAATAAGGCAGTGAGCGGAGCACAGGTGAGGAGACATCGACAGACACATATATATTCTTGCCTCAAGTCAGTTGTGGTTCATTGCAGCTCGTAGTCAATCTAGAGTGCTTTTCTCTCGAAACACGCATATGTTCAATAGAAATGTGTTACAATAATTCGTATTTATTAGACAAATTCGGTGGGCCCCTTGGCACTCTATGAGATTAGAGAGCCACTCCTCATGAATGCCACCAGTTTTTCACTTTCAAACCTTCCACTCTCCCAATGATGTAAAAACGATCGTGTTTGCTGTGGTCTTCCTATTCAGTGAGTAATCCTACTATTCCCAAAGCATTATGTATTAAATGCCTCCGCCATGTGTGCCAGCATGCTGTCCATCTCACCCATTATCTGTGTCTTCATGTCCTCGTTCAAGCTTTTTAAGACAAGATGGGGCTCTTTGGTTCTGGTGTTGATCAAAAGAATCAGTGTTGTCATAGCAGCCATTTAATTCCAGGCGAAATCAAGTGATGACTGGTATGTTTCATGCAGTGGCATGGCCATTTCTGACTGCATTAACACCATGTGACATTTCTGATCTACAGAAGGGAACACATTAGTTGGCTTCTGTTGGTGGTATGAACATTGCAATTCTGTTTTACAATCATTGTGTTGCCTCTAGCATTACATAGCAATATAGGCCTGTGCTCAGATGCATTTTGCAAGTTTGTACTTCACCTCCCGTTCAGATAGTATTGTCCTAATCCATCAAGGTCTCTGATTGTCGGAGAGTCTGAAGTGCATTGCAATTCGAGGTCCGTGTGGATGCAGCGGTAACCCACATTTGAATTAAAGAGCAAAAGATACAAAACCCAACTGCTTCCTTGTGATGGTGCGGATGATATCACTCACTGAATGGGGCTACTTATTATGTTCTCACCCTGTAATTACCAGCCATCAGAGCAATCTGTGTTTAGCTCCCAAGTATTAGGTACCTGCGTATGGCTGTATCCATTCTGTAAAGTCGAAGGATCCTACAGCAATTCTTTATCACGAGGTGGAATTTCCGGGTTTAATGCCTAGAGCATTCCTTTGTAATTGTGCATATCCACTTTAAATCTTCACACTCCTATAGAGGGAATTGCACATATAACTGAACACTGTTTTGGAATCCTGTGATCATATTGGGGATTCTTTTCCACAGTTCCAGAAACCATCAGGTATATCCTGCATTTATAAAAAAAAAAGAAGAGCAAACTGCCTCAATCAACCATCTGGTGGTTTTTGTCTATCTGTCTCTCATTTGCTCACCTGGTTCCAAGATGCCAAGTGTCTCTTTTGAAAAGCAGGTTACTTATCTTGGTTGAATCTCCATTAGTACCCGTAGCAAGGGAGAGGCCTCCAAGTCATTGAGGAGGCATGGAACGGGGTCCTTATCACACAGGGAAAGACCCCGCTCCAAGCCTCCTCAGAACGGGAGGCCTCCATTTTCCCTCACCAGGACCGAAGGTAAGTGTGCTCCCCGCACCCCCTGCCCCTTCCCCTCTCTCCCACCTCCCTTTTCCACATATTTGAACCCCTCCGTACCCAAACCGTGCTTACCTGCACTTCTCTGTCCCTGGCTAGTGCCAGGAACAGGACTATTCCCAGCACATCTCTGGTGCTCGATTAATCGCCATGGAAAGCAAGATTTAACTACACAGTCCCTTCGACCCTTTGCATGGGCATTATGTTTGTTTATTTTTATTTCCATTAATTTCAATGTCCGCCAAGGAAAAGTAGAAGGGACTATGTAGTTCCTTCCGCATTTCCATGGGGGCCGTTTTGTTTATTTCTTTTTCATTAATTTCAATGGCCACCAGGGAAAGGGAGAAGGGACTATGTAGTTGCTTCCCCCTTTCCATGGCAGCCATTTGTTTTCAATCATTTCAATGACCGTCATGGAAAGGGAGGAGGGGATATATGAAGTCCCTTCTGCTGGGTCCATGGTGGCCATTTTATTTTTCTCGAGTCGAGAAACGGTTTCAACACTGTTTCTCAGCTCAAGAAAAATATTCTTTTAGTACCCGAGTATGACCTGCCGGGGTACTAATAGCAATAGAACCCTCAGAGAGGGCATTACCAGGGCATTACCAGTCTGGTAATGCCACCGGGCTACGTTAAAGCTCCCACTTTGCTCTGGCTTGTAACAAACCCCCTCCTCTGGTTCTATCACTTCATTCAAGTTTCTGATTTCTCATGATGCCTCAACCCCTTTGTAAGTACTTTGTCAATGTTCCTCCTGTCTAGAGGTGCACACGTGTAAAGCCTCAATTTGAGCATTGCTTGTATCAGTATTTGCCTTCCTTCTTCCCAATGGATCACTATCCTGAGGAATAGTCAGGCAGAGGGATATGCTAAGGGCTAATTCCCTCTAACACCGATAACCATCTGTCATGTTCTGAAAGGGGATGTGCCTTCCAGTCTCATCAGACAAAGAACGCCACCCAGAGACACGCTGGCAAGCAGGCTACTGCTTGCCCTCCTGGAACGCTGGCTCTCTTGAACGTGACTGGGGGAGATGATCTTCTTGCGGGCGCTTGAGATGGCAATGCTGTTGTGCAAAATATCTTGGTGTGAAGATGTGCTTGATCAGTGGGAAAGTGTGATTGGGGCAGTTGGAATGGGGATGAGGTGGCTTCACACATGGAGAGGATGGGCTTGTCCGTGTTGGCTTCCAGATTGTATTTACCAACATGCTGCTACAGTCAAAGGGATGCCGCCAGCTACAGGGGAACATTAAGAGGAGCCACTACGTGGGTGGACTTGTCTTCCAACATTTAGAGGTGCTGCTTGTCTGCAATGGCTTCTATTTGCTGTACCACTGCAGGTTAATGAGAGCAGACACCATGAGAGGACAGGAAATAGTGAGATGTTGGGAGCAAGAGACTACAAGAAATTGTTAGAGAAGCCAGGGCCAGCATGGAAGAGAAGGGGTAAGATGCACAATGCCTTTTTAAGTTTTAAGAACATTTTTTCTGATTTGCTTAAAAATTCATACATGGACCCTCAGGATGAAACAGATCTGTTTAAGGGTATACAAGGGGCACTGTACATCTGAGATCAATAATATTCAAACAATACTTTTTAGTTGAGAGCTCCATGAAAAAGAAAATGCCCTTTCAAACATACCTCCTCATACATATTAATGTATTTGCATAATTGTTCATGCTTTCTACATGCCAAAACGTTCGCTAGTCTGTTCAGACATCGGCGGCTCGTAAACGACTGCATGAACAGACACATTTTCTGCTGTGAGATCAATAAATGGAAACAATTTATTAAAGCTGTTAGATGTGTGGGGGGAGTTGTTGGTAAGAGAGGACAGAGGTAGAGCATCCGCAAATAGTGAGATAAGGCTACATTCCAAAACGAACTGCACATTCTAGGCGAGCTTCATGATTTGAAATCCCTTTGAGAAGCTGACGTTGCACGGTTAATGTTCCAACCTGGAAGTAGAGCACATTCTACTACTTTGAATGTTGTGAGCACAGAATCTGCAAGCAGGACAGATTTATTTATTTATTTCATTTATTTATTTTTATATTTATAGAGCGCACTGCATCCCTCGGGCATTGAGGCGCTATGAAGGACATGTAAGAAGGCATGAATCAGGGTTACAAGAATGCGGCCCCACAAACATACTTGGTATAGAATGATGATGCAATGGTTGTAGACTCCCAAAATAACCGTAGAAAAACATTTCTTATAATGAGTGTGTTCCAACTTGAACTCAGGGGCAGACTGGCCTAAAGAGACGTCTGGAGATTTCCTGGTTGGCAGGACTATGTTTATGTTGGGGAAAAACAGGGTCTGCATACCACACAGAGCTCTGTTAGTTTCTTCAAAATGGAAGATATATGGCCCAAAAGCTTCCTCACAATGGACAACCGTCGGTGCAGGCCTGAAATGTGTCTTGCTGGGGAGACTAACAGTTAGAGGGAGAATGCTGAGGAATTCCCTACATGTGAAATTCTGCAAGGGAGGGAGTGATCCTATCACTGGTCCTGACTTACTAAGGCAAGTGGTCTCCATTTCAGTTGCCCTGACCGGGAAGCTAGTGGTTTCTGGATGGATATTTCTGTGAGGTATTGAAGGAGGATTTCATGATTTACATTTTTGAGAGCTTTCAGTGGAAATATGAATTCCAAACCAGACATAGAACACAATCATATGGTCCAATGCAGCACGTAGTATTAGACAATGTCAATTATATGTAGAGTTTTAGAATACTTGTTACAGTTATTATGAGGAAGTCACCTGGCTTGCTCTGGGCACCAACGTGGTGGGGACTCAGGAGACCGGGTGTGAGCCTAAGCCAGTAAATGCTGGACCTGGGGGGCTCTGTACGGAAAGGATCCTTGAATTACCCCACATTGGTCCTTGTTATTTGGCATGGGAAAATCACACTACCACACCACTGACCATTCCTAGGTTTAGGCTTCTGCTGGCCTGAAGCAGGTCAGCCCTGAAAACATCATTATCATTGAGAGAGCCTAAAGTACCCACAAGCAGTCCCAAAACCCCTGTACAGTAAAATAAATCTGTTTCTTTAAGGGAAATGATTCCCCTGCACTCGCCGAAGTTAGCAAATGTTACATCAATCATGCTGTAGCAGATACATCAAAAGACTTTTCTCAGTGAGTTCAAAATGTTGCCACTGCACAACATCCAAAATGCTGAAGGTTTGGCATGTGAATAATAGTTTCGGTGGCATGACTCCAAGGGAACACAATTGCACCTCAGCGACATACAGTTATTGTATTGCTGCACACTCAGAAAGAATAATTCCACAAGCTTACTCAGTGTTTCCCACCTACTAAAACACACATTGGAGACATCAGAGAGATCAGCAGGGCACATGCAGGACCCAGTGGGTCAGGGGAGAAGGATTACAACCCTTGATGGTTGTTCTGCCAACTGTACACGTGCCCCAATGTCTTGAGCCCAGAAGTGCCCTAGGTGCCCACATGGAGAACAGACAATCATACCCCTCACCAAATAACAGCTAGAGGTGCATAACCTCATTAGAAGACCCAACATGGGGCAGAATGGAACAAATGATGGAATCCCTCAGTCAGGGATTGTGGGTTGTTGAAGGTTTGTGGCAAGTGTGTGAAAGTGTTGGAGTTCAACAGATCAAGAGAATAAGAGGTGTTGCATGTGAGAGTAGGTGGCAGTAGTGTGAGTAGCAAAGGAGGTGTTGGACACATCAAAGGAAGAGATGGTGTTTGGAACAGTGGAGGTGGTGGTAACACCAGAGGAGATGGTGGTGGTAATATAGGAGGCAGTTGTGATAACCTTAGAGGATGGAGCAGAACAAGAAGCAGAAGAGGAGAGGGTGGTAACATCAGATGAGGAGGTGGTAGCAGGTGTAGAGGAGGCGGTGGAAATACATTCAGTGTCGAGCAGAGAGCAGAGCAGAAAAAGGAGTGGAAGGCCAGGATGGCCCAAAGAAGGCTGCAGAGGCAGGCGGAGGAAGACGCCCAACACGGAAGACAGAGGAGTAGAAGTCAGGGCTGTAAGGGGGCTCTGCGTTTTCAGGGAGAAGGTATCTCAGTCTTGATTACGGGCAAATTACCAGTGGAGGGTGGCAAAGACCCCAGAATCACCCACACCCAACCATAGATATTAATGCTGTAGGAAGACCATGTTCAATAGACTGCACAGCTAGTGGCGAGACCGTTCGGCCTCGAGGAAAAAAGTCAGATGAAAAGGTTCATGAACCGTATGGAACCCGCTAAGCCACTAGAAAAGGCGAGGCAGCATTCCATCCACCCTGGGAGACTCAAGTCTTGGTTTATTTTAATCCCATTCCGTTCTCATATCCATACAGGAGAGTGAACAATCCTTTCCATGTTCAGCCCTCTCCGCATTTTGAAGTGGAATCTTTGTGCAAGCAATACTGCCTGTTAGATGTGGTAACTGTAATGCACAGATATTATGAATGTAAGAAATGGTTTCTTTGCCTTAAACTTTCATAAGTACTCTGTGGTGATGGCATCCTATCTTGCATGTATTAGTGTTTGGAAATTTTTAGATCCTGCAAAATGGCAGGAGCTTGAAAATGGATGCTCAGTTCTGAGGAAACCTAATATTCCATTCTGCACTCTTGGATTCAATGAAACACTTGATGATCAAAAAAGGACTGTGAAGGTTACAGGCGGTTTAATAAGCATAACACAAAATACCCTATTGCTCTTGCACACTATTATTTAACAGCACCAGTACTTGACTGTTTATCTGAACAGGCATAGAGCATGGCAGGGATACCAGAGCAACCAGCATCACACAAACCTCATTGCGACTCTAATGAAGCAGTAAATGAAGAGGAAATTGCAATAAAGAAATTGCTTATTGAACGTAAACGGATGGAACATGAATATGATTAACCTGAACTTGTGAGCATTCAAACAAATGCAGTTGTTTTTTGTAAGATTATTACAAAAGATATGGTTAGCTCCATGGCTTTAGCATTAAATTGCCAGATTAGTTAAAAACACGCACACTGAACTCTGAAACTAGCCTCATGAATGGATGGGTTCCTATCAAGAAGAACAAACTAAAAGTGTGAACATTCACCATGAAGAAAACAGAAATAAAGTGGCTGGCACTGTTACAGAATTAAATTAAGAGCAGGCAGATAACTGTTGGACCAACTACTTGTTATGATCAAATGCAGCATCATGTAGATTTATGTGAGACATTAGGGATCCATGATTTCTCCATTATACCACGATCAACGCTGAATGAAGACAGAACTATGCATCTTTGCCAGCAAAAAAAACAACAGATCAAAATCTTATAGTCATACGTGAAGTGTTTTTTTATCTCACTATACGGTCCTCCCAACATATTATATGTCCTGTTTCATTATATAAACACATTCCAAGCCTAGAGTATGTGAGGAAAGTGCTGGAAAGTTGGCGAAATGTTACAATGTGCTCCAGACTCCATTCTGCATTGGATAAGATATTCATTAGGTGCAGTTCACTGTGTAAGTATTTAGCAAATAATCTACGTTGTACCAAAGTGTCAGTGTGGAGACACCAATGAACTGTTACAATGATTCTTACACTATACTGAACGTGAGCAGTCCCTGACAGTGAAGATGATTCCAGAGATGATGTTGTTTACAATCAGTGCAACTCAAACTCCAACTGTGCCCTGTCCGTTATTTCATTTGCAGACACAAAAGACAATTCTATACAATTGAGATCTATTGTTCACATAGATCCCACTTCTAAATGCAATTTTTATGTATAGATCCTGAGCTAGCATTTGCTACAGTGGCTACGTTCACTGTTATGGAAATCAATGGTGCCTCTCAGGCCAAGGTCAATGAATTTTCAGGCTTGGACAACACTTCACATTAATATCTTTATGTTTTAGAACCCCTGTCTCTTGGATTATGAACACAAGTGTGCAAGATCACAACAACTGGGCCACAGATCATCAACGATGTAACATGCATTTGACTTTCTTTATCATTAATTACCTACATAGGAATAATGGTTACATTATTTTTTAATTCATCCCCATCAGAAAATCTTGCTTTGGTTTATTATGTGAATGAGTGAATATTTTGTAAATATTTCTGCTTTGATAAATCTGCTGACAACCTCCAAAACATGGTCATTCCCTTATTCTGCTGACTTGTAAATTGGATGCATAAACCATCATATCCCATATGTGTAATTCTATCGGGGTGTATGCGGATTGCAAACTGAGCATTTGCATAGCCCTCCATACACCTCGATCCAACCAAAATGCTGTGTAGGGCTGGTTGGCCGAAGACCCCAATTAAATGATTGATGTTGCAACCATTTTATCTTCTCACCCAAATTCTGCAGCTGTCCGAATCTGTGTATATGATCAGAAATACGAACATTTTAATGTTGGCAGAGTGCTTTGTAAACAGCACCAAGCCAAATTTGCGTCAAGCGTACCATTTTATCACAGGCATATTTGTCAAATATAAGGTTCTGTGGTCATTCTTAAGCTCCCAAACTGATCTTTGATTTTATGCAAAGCAGGCTGGAACCAGCCCTTTACTCCCAGGGGTATTTCTAATGAGTACAATACGTGTCTACTGGATGTAATCCTGCGTGTATGTCAGAAGTGCAAAATTGCCAATTTTTGTGACTCTGAAAAATGAAAAATGTTTTTTCATGAACTGTTTTGTTTTTACTTGTTGGGTAGTTCCACCCTGCTTTACCTACATCCCTCCTTTTTTCACACCCTTTTCCTTTCCTGGTTCCCTTCTTTCCACACTTGAATTTACCTTTCCATGCCAAACATATTACATGGCCGCGGTAGCGGCCATGTAGTTATGGTTAAGTTGGTGTTTCCATAGGAAGAACACTTTTTGGGTGGCTTATAACTTCGCTTCCCCTGGACGAATCCTCACCAAACTTTGCAAAAAAAGTATATGGCCCACTCTGAATTGTTCTGCAAAGTTTGGTGAGGATTCGTCCAGGGGGGGAAAAGTTATAGGGGGGTCCCAAAACTTTTTTTTTCCCATAGACTGAATGGGAAAAAACTTTGCGCACGGCTACAGCCCGAACCGCTGGACCGATTTACACCAAATTTGCGGCAGGAGCGACGGCATGGTCCCGAAAGCGTGCTGGTGTAAATCCGTCCAGTAGTTTTTTAAAAAATGACCAAAATGTAAGGCAAAAAAAATAGTGATATCTGTGTTCGCTTCGCGGACGGACTTCCCTGTTTGCTCCGCGGACATAACCCCGATTGGCCCAGCGGCTTGCGTCATGTCCGCGGACATGCGACGTGTTCGCTGATTGGGCGGCGTGGTGTGTGATGCGCGTCAGATTTTCTGTCGCGCCTGCCATCTTGCATTTGCGGACGTCCGCGGATAGCGCGGTGAAAGTTTGTTCAAAATGTGTATTTAGTAGAGTGTGTTGGTGTGTAGAAGTCTTTGGGGAGGATGGGGGAGTATGAGATAGGTTCAAAGTTGTATTTTATTTATGTGCTAGATGCTTTTGTTGTGTTCGATTTGTCTGCGGACAACACGGCTGTTCTGGAATGTTCGTAAATAAACAGAATGGATTCGGTGTCAACTTGAAAGTGTTCTAAGAATGTTTGCAGGGGGTGTCCTGGAGACGTTGTCTGTATTGTTCGTTGGCAAGGTGAAAATGTTTTAAGAACAATCGCGGTGTCCAGAAATGTTCATACATAAAGAAAATGGGGGTGTCCTGAGGACGCTGTTTGTATTGTCCTCTGGTAAGTTGAATGTGTCCTAGGACCTTCCCCCTGTCCGCGGACATATCAATGGTTGCAATGTTTGCATCTATGGCTGTGATATGCTGCAGTGGTTGTGGCCAGGGTATAGAATGTTGGGTGCATGGCCATTTGGCCATGCACCCAAGAGTGTATGCCCTGGCCACAACCACCGCAGCATATCACACCCATAGTGGCTTTTAACTTTGGGTCAAAAACTAATTTATAAGGAACAATGTTATAAGCTTGTATGGGTGTGATATGCTGCGATGGTTGTATTTATCTTGTTATACTTACTATTTGGTTTAGTAACGGGAGTCCATGTTTTTCTTGTTCATTTCTGTAATAAAAGAAAATAGCATGTTAGTATTAGTATTTTATAATTACCTATTACATTGTACAATCAACATTTTCTTCTTTTTATTGACCCTCATATTTAGTAGATTACAAACCAGAGTACTGTGCAATGTGCAAAGTTTCTGTGTTTGTTGCTAAAATCATTGGGTCTGTGGGAGAAAAAAAATCCATCTTGGATTAAAAAAACCCCCCTTTTTCTGTTATGCTACAGTTTATTTATGTGTTTGTTTTCCGCGTTTACTTGTTCTTTCTGCCTAATGCTTTATGCATTGGATTGTTCCAGTTTTTGTGAGCAGTAAGATATTAGGTATTTGTTTGGATATTGTAAAATTTTGGCCCAGTTAGATACCAGTAGGCGTATTCTAACTGTTTATGTTTTGATATAATTTCGTGGTATTGATTTATCTGTTTGCATATTTGTAAATTTTGGGACAGTTAGATACCAATTGGCGTATTCTAACTGTCTATTTTTTGCTCTATTTGAGTGGTATTAATTTATCTGATTAGTTGTTGTAGAATCTTTGGGCAGTTAGATAGGTTTTGAAATATTGTGACAGTTTATATTTTTTTACTACAAGTGTACTTAAGGTTTAAGTACAGTTCAGTTATCAAATTTTGGTTTTAAGAACATTAAATACGCGTTTGTAAGATTAGCTGGTAATCTCTGCTTTATATATGCAGTGTAGTGCCCTGAGTTGGTTGTGGCTCCTGCGTGGTTGATTATACCTATTGTTGTGAAGGTTTTCCTACCAAGTGAAATTTGACCATGTGTGAATCCAGTCAGCTTGCAGTTGTTTTTCGTACCATCTGCATTGTAACGTAGAAGCATTACTATTACGTATTTACTATGTGTTTGTATTAGTAACGTTGAGCGACTATCCGAATTGCAGGTAGAACATAATCTACCGTGGTTTCCATTTTGTACAAGTTGCTGAAATGGAACAGATTCACAATTAGGTATAGATATATAGACAAAGCGCTCATTGGGGATTTGTTCTTGTGTCACATTGTTGCAGAGAGTGCATGTATGTTTCCACATGTATGAAATCTGGAAGATTTCATTTATAGGTATGTTTTTGTTTTCCAGTACTAATAGTAAGTACATTAGAAATTCTTGTGGATCTTCCTATGAGTTTATAGTGAATTTCACCATTCCAGCACAGTAGTCCAATTGTCGTCTTATTCCAAAAACACTATACGTGTTGTCAGGATTGTTTGCTGCATTTCTGTGAAGTACTAACATTTGCAAACACAATGGGTCTGTACTGTGTAAGTAAATGTTGTCAACAATTGGTGGTAATTGAAATAGAATATTCATTGCTACATTTGCGTAGCAACTTACACCAACTATATTTGAGAATTTAAATGGTCCAGGTAGTTCTGTATCTAACTGCTTTTTTTGGAGTTTGTCTTCCTTCTTTAAAGCAGTACCTGGTTTACTTTCCCTAATTGATTCTTTTTTGCTTGTGGTACTTGATGAAGTTTTAGTTTCTTTTAGTCTCTTTGGAGGATTTGCAGTGACATCCTGTTGCATTTCTGTTTGATTTAGTTTTCTTTTAGAAAATGTTCCTATTTGTGGAACAGGATATGTTTGTAGATGGGGGGTGTATAGTGAACGAAGTCTATTGTATTCTAAAATGCAAGGATTATCAGTGTTTACTTTACTTGCATCAAAGTTTTTTAGAAATAGACCGTCAATTGTACGTAGCCGTGACAGTGCTACGTAGCTCATGCCTTCTTTAAAGACTGTGTTACCAATGTCTATCATTGCTTTGTCTAGAGTAAGACCTTGTGATTTATCAATGGTGACTGCGTATGCAAGAGTTAGACAAAATTGTTCTCTGCGTACATACATGTCTTTGAAGAGAAGGAATCGAGCTGTTGAGCGTCCTATTCTTTTTACTTCTGAAAGTATGTCAAAGAGAATATTGACAAACTGAATTTTGTTGTCACGTGGGTATGTTTGAAAGCCAACAACTGTACCCAGTGCTCCATTAACTAGTCCTTGGTCCACGTCAAGGTTACGTTTAAGCATTACTCTGCAATTTAAGAATAATTTTAATATCTTTTCCAAGCCTGCTGTGTTTGAGATTGATTTTTCTAAACTATTTAGTCTTCCTGTGGCTTGGTCACACATGGGTAGTGTCATTCCATGTACATCTAGTTTGTCTGTGGCGCTAATTTACATAATTGGTTGCATTTCTTTGCTTAACATTATTTCATTGAATTTGAAACAGCTTGCAAGAGTTGGCATTAAGGCCATACAATTGACATTTTTGTGGGCTAATTGTTCCATAACATCTGTAGCACATGCATTATCACCATAAAGTGCATGAATGTGCCGGGTTTTCAATATTGCTTCTGCATCTCTAGAAAGTATACCAACTCTGATACTTTTTAAGATGTTGGCATAAGTGAGATCTGCAGCATGGCGCATGTTTTCTTTTAATTCTCTGTATTGGAAATGTTGCCAAAGGTTGACATTTCCAATGCTGCCAACAGTTTTACGGCAGAGTTTGTGTCCTAATTTAAAAATAGGCTCACCTTTTACAGGTGTCAATTGCAGAAGATCTACGAAAACAATGATGTGTTTTCCTGCAAATAGCTCTTCATAGTTTGTTTTGAGTACTTCTTGTAATCTGAGGTGAATCAAAGCCAACATTAGGTTGGACACCATGCTCACTTCATCTATTAGTAGCATTTTCATTTGTTTCAATAATCTGCGTACTTCCATTGCAGCTTCTGCAGAACGTTTGTAATAATCTAACTTGTTTTGGTGTTCTACTGGCAGGAGTAATAATCGGTGTAAAGTGACACCACCTATGTTGTAGGGAGCTAAACCTGTGGGGGCAGTGACAACAGCTGACAGTTTGTTGTTTGTCAATTGTTGAAGGAACTTACTGATGATTTTGATTAGGAATGTTTTGCCAGAACCAGCTTCACCACTGACATACAATAGTATAGGTTTGTAATTTTGGCAGGTGCATTCTTTGTTTTCATGTTGCACACCATGTGCAATTTCTTTTGTTATTTCTTGAAAAATGCTACGCTGCTCTTTGTTTAGTTTTGATTGTAGTGTAGTTAAGTCTTCTTTATCTTCATAGTGACACATGGCATTTTCTACTTCTATCATAGCTAATTCTGCCTCATTTGTTATTAGTGGTTCTCCCAGTGGTTCTTGGCTTCCTGTGACAGAAGGTTGACTACTGTCAGGAGTGTCCTTATCTAGTTGGGCCTGGAGTTCCTCTCCGTGTTGCTGTTCATTGTGCAACATTGTTTTGTACTGTGCAAAGTTTACATCAGTTATACTGCTTTCATTGGCTTTGAAAGCGTCTTCATATGAGTCATAGGTATCTAGTATTTCTTCTTCTTTTCTCCATGGTTTGAAGAGTTGTAGCAGGGACATGTAATATATTTCTTTATGTTGAGGAGTCTTTAATGACAATTTGATATGATTAATTAAATTTGGTTTGGTGCGTTTTACTAAGCTGCCATCACAGTTTGTCACTTTGTATTTACGGTTTTGCTCATTAGGTTTTATATTATTTTTGTATGTGTAGTTTTGGGCTATGTGGTATACACACATGGTTTCCAAAGTGGTACTCCTGTTTGGGTAGTATGTGTCCAATAAATTGTTTTTTAAAATGTCTTGGCTGTTGGGATCATGTTTGGCTATTGTTTCTATATCTTCGTATGATTTTAGAACTCTTTTTCTAGATTTAGCTGGACCAAGACTTAGCCATACTATATTTGCAGATTTACCATACAATGCAGTACCAGTTAATCGATCAGCTGCTTCATAGGATCCACATTCTCTATGGGACAGCATTTTTATGCCCAAGCTGTATAATTTCTGAGACACTGTTTTATCTGATGACAGGTCATTCCAGAGGTCTTGGAGCTCTGTCTTTTCTGATTTGGTTAAGTATGCTGTGACATATCGTGCAACTGCAGTAGAATTGTCTGCAATGTACTGCACATCTATGTTTGCATTCCACAAGTGGGCAATGATTGCATTGTAATCATTGATATATTTTTCTTCTTCTTTTCTTTTTATGCAGTATGTATTTTTAGGTGACTTACCTTTAACACTATGTCTAACTGAAGACATGAGGTTGTTCACTTGACCTGTATTTGGAACTGGTCTAGGGAAACCAAATCGGCATTTGGTGCAGTATTTCCCTTTGTTTTTGTATTTGTGACGACAATATTTGCCACATTTGTTTCTTTGGAATTGTAAGATTTTTGCATGAAGATCACTATTTGTGGATTCTGATGGAATTTCACAAGTGACATATTTTTCAATAAACTGTAAAACAGTGGCATCACTGTCTTGACCAAATTTAGGAGCATCTTTAATCCATAAAAGCATGTGGACATGTGGCGCTCCTCTGGCTTGGTATTCTTTTCTCCAAAAGAAGTGTTGCACTTCTCCAAGGGGAGGAGCAGTTTTATTACAAATAAAATGTAGCATAGCAATGAAGCGATGGTGAAAATATCTAGAAACATTAACAAGATCCTGAGAACAAAGTTCTCCAGGTGTTAGTATATCTATGTTTGTTTTGCTTTCGTTTGATATGCATAGGAAAGCATGTAAATCTTCCCATGCATATTCTGCGCAACTTAATGTAACAAACCAAGTCGGTGGGTCAAGTTTTCTGATCATACAACATACATCTCCATGGCGTCGAAACCAGTACTCTTTAGTACCTCGCATATTTGCTAATAGATTTGTAAGATTTGTCTGTAAAACCTCATCTTTTTGTGGAACTTTTTGTAATAATTGTGTGGCTGTCATATTTTGAAAGTGTGATCCTGATTTTAATATGTGTGCAACTCCGTAACATAAAGTTGCTAGTTCACTTTCAAAGAGTAGGTGGAATATGTATTCCACATTTTGTCGAAATCTGGGATCTTCAGAATACGTTCGTAATGAGCGATATTCTGATGCTGATATTTGAACAGGTCTATCATCATATCTTCCTCCTTTGCCAGTAGGAAAGAGTAGAGGAAAAGCACGTGCTTCTATACTTTTTTCCCATATGCTGATTGGTGATCCTTTTGTTTGACGCATTTGGTACATTTCCAGTGCATCTTCTATGGTGTCATTAGAGTGCAATGGGTGAATTGCATAATGGTCTAAAGTGTTTGCAATTGTAGCAGGATCTAGGAGCTCAAATTGACCAGTTTCTTGTGTCTCTTGAATTATTTCAGTTGTATCTTTCAAGTTTTCTTCGATATTAATTTCTTTGTAATAATCATTATTCTCTTTGAGATATTGCAGGGCTTCTCTAACTTTATGTAAATCTAACAGTTGTTGCCAAATTTTTTTGTCTTTTGTAGGTACTCCATTTACCAAGATAATTAAAGATTGTTGCATTGGACGTTGCACTCCTAAAGTGTCCACATTTTCTTTTAGATCTAATGGTAAATACACTACTTTTCCATGAATACCTTTCACTAATTCAGAGGGAGGTAATTTTGCAGTTTTTGGTTGAAAGCGTATTATTGCTTGAAATGGATGAACTGTTTGAATTATGATGCTCTCATATAAATTAAGTTGTTGAAGGAGTTTTGGTAGTGGATGTAATTCCAAGTTAGTTGAGATAGCACGTGAAGGAGTTTGGTTGTTGTCAAGTTTGGTAGTGCAGTAACTGCAAAGTATTATGGGGTCAGTTATTTCGTATTTGTTTTCTGCTATAAGGTAGAGAGCTAATTCAAACCATTTAGAATCTTCATTGTCTTCTATTTTGTATGAAAGATCTATAGTTTTTGTGTTACTATTATAACACGTTCTGTGGCAACATACACACACGTGGTTTGGTACTTCAGCTGAAGTGCTTTGAAATGTTAGTATTTCTTTTTTGTATGTGTGTAGTGAAAGGTTGCCATGTGCAGATTTGTTACGAAGTTGGTTGACAGCTATTTCATCTTGTAAGTGGGTTTCATTGCCAAAATATTTTTTCTGTATATACTCGATTTCTTCTAGTAGGTCTTTTGGTGTACCCTGTAGAAGAATGTTATTTAAATTGGCTAGTGCTAAAGCAGGACTTTTTGCATAGTACAGTTTATAAACTAGATTTCTTATACTTGCATGATGTGTTGATATCCTTTTGATATCATGGAAGGTTGTTTTTGCAAGTAGCTCCTGATATGCAGGCCAACGAATATCCTTGGAGTCCTGTGTGCTTGCGTACTGGACAAGCATCCATACTTTGCAGTATTTTAATTTTGATTTTGTCTTTGCTTTTCACATATTGATTGAGGAATAGGCGTAAAGATTGGAACATTTTTTTGGGAATGTTACACATTGACGTGCATGGCCATGTGTAAATTAGATGTTCTGATTCAGTCAATGGAGGGGTAAATCTAAGTT
The DNA here is from genome assembly GCF_040938575.1 of Ambystoma mexicanum. Taxonomy (NCBI): domain Eukaryota; kingdom Metazoa; phylum Chordata; class Amphibia; order Caudata; family Ambystomatidae; genus Ambystoma; species Ambystoma mexicanum. The sequence goes on along the minus strand of NC_090937.1, from coordinate 686,667,134 downwards.
TTCCGGGAAAATTTTTGTAAGGAGTACTTCTTGTTCCATTATGGTATTATTAACTTTTTCATAACCTCGACCACTGCTATGTATGGCAATTGTACTTGTTTGCTTTTGTTTGTACGCTTCTTCATTAAAGTATGGTTCTGTGCTTGTAGTGTGACTCCATTCACCACCACAGATGTTTAAGAAGTTATTTCTGTTCACATTTCGTTTATTGAGAAGTCTTTTTTGAAGTTTAGTTATTAGTTTGTTATTTTTATTAGTTATTAGTTTTATTAGTTTTCAGGGCATATTTTTGTAAGGAGTACTTCTTGTTCCATTATGGTATTATTAACTTTTTCATAACCTCGACCACTGCTATGTATGGCAATTGTATTTGTTTGCTTTTGTTTGTACGCTTCTTCATTAAAGTATGGTTCTGTGCTTGTAGTGTGACTCCATTCACCACCACAGATGTTTAAGAAGTTATTTCTGTTCACATTTCGTTTATTGAGAAGTCTTTTTTGAAGTTTAGTTATTAGTTCTGTTAGTGGTTTAATTCTGTTTAACACAACAATAAATAATTTTCTTTTGAGAAGAAATGCACTGTCTATCAACGCTTCTAAGATTACTTTCCTACGATAGGTTTGAAGTGTTGAACCTGGTTTCTCTCCTGTTTTTATCAGATTTTGAAGGACTTTGTGACGGAACATTTTGGCTAATATACTTTTCTTGGTATGCTTACTTTGTACTATATGAAGATTTATAGAAGACGTTTTATTTGTAGTGATAGTTGATTTTCTGTTAATAGTTTTTTGGGTCGTTTTACTTTGCGATAGAGGAGGCAAAGTTTTTGCACTAGAAACTTCTTCTGTTTCACAACATGACTGTATTAGCTGTTGTGTATCAACGTTTTTTACAAATTCTGCTATAGATGGCTGTTTATGTTGGAGACTTTTCTTTTCATTTGCTCTACTTCTGCGTCCATTTCTACGGAGTTGCTTTTTGGTGGGCATTCTGTAGCGTCTGTTGAAAAAAATACAGAAGGTATGGGTTGGGGTTTTCTGCAATGCATGTGTGTTGTGTGCATGATTGTTTGAGTAAGATGATAAAGATGTATGCAATGGTGTGTGATTGTGAATTGGGAAGTTGAACTACCAGGGATGCGTATTCTTCAATTAATGTGTTACTAAACTGGGGTTCAGATGACAGAAAAAAGTAAGCCGGTGGTGTAGAGAAGAATAAATAATATAGGTAAAGCTATACAATTAAAACAGTTGTTTGTTCTACAACATCTACATTCTAGCGGCTCAGTTGGGGATTTTGTGTGCTGAAAAATAGGAATTTGAGGACCATTCTGACAGGAGATCACTATTGAAGACGGGCGGATTTTAGTCAAAATGGTGCAGAATCTCTATTTTTAGGCACAGAAATACCATGAATGCACCGTACAGTGCGTGTGAGTTATAAATCAAATATTATGGTAACAATCTACTTACTTTTTTTTCAAAAATGAGTAGTTTGCTTCTTAGATGGCTGTTTATGTTGGAGACTTTTCTTTTCATTTGCTCTACTTCTGCGTCCATTTCTACGGAGTTGCTTTTTGGTGGGCATTCTGTAGCGTCTGTTGAAAAAAATACAGAAGGTATGGGTTGGGGTTTTCTGCAATGCATGTGTGTTGTGTGCATGATTGTTTGAGTAAGATGATAAAGATGTATGCAATGGTGTGTGATTGTGAATTGGGAAGTTGAACTACCAGGGATGCGTATTCTTCAATTAATGTGTTACTAAACTGGGGTTCAGATGACAGAAAAAAGTAAGCCGGTGGTGTAGAGAAGAATAAATAATATAGGTAAAGCTATACAATTAAAACAGTTGTTTGTTCTACAACATCTACATTCTAGCGGCTGAGTTGGGGATTTTGTGTGCTGAAAAATAGGAATTTGAGGGCCATTCTGACAGGAGATCACTATTGAAGACGGGCGGATTTTTGGTCAAAATGGTTCAGAATCTCTATTTTTAGGCACAGAAATACCATGAATGCACCGTACAGTGCGTGTGAGTTATAAATCAAATATTATGGTAACAATCTACTTACTTTTTTTTCAAAAATGAGTAGTTTGCTTCTTAGTTGTTCTTTGTAAACCAAAATAGGCTGCTTCTATTCAGGAGAATGGGCTTCACTGCAATTGTAAAAGAAAGAAATTAGTAATTTTTTTGCTATATAGCACTGTTTTCATTTTAGACATAGATTTTTTTAAATTGAAATGCTCAGCGCCTTCCTGAAAACCATTAAAACTATATTATGACTAAGAGTAGGAAAGAAAATATCTTTACTATGGTTTGTGGAATTCATAATCTACCAACGTATACCACTATTCTTGTAACTAAGTTTTTCCACGTAATAGTGAGTCATTGTCATAGCCTGCTTTTGCACGTAACAGTGAGTGAATGTCATAGTCTGCTTGTCCTATATAAATGTATGTAAGTACTTATATAAACGAAAAAAAATAAAACCAATAATGTGTTTGTACAAATATTATTGTTTGAGATTTGATCATAGAGTGTGTATGTTATTTTGTGTGATTATATGTAGTGTATATATTTTATTTCAAAAATGTTAGTTTAATAGTATTTGCATGTGTGTGTGTGTATGAAGAAATTAAACGATATAAAGGTTTGTAAGTGACAGGTCATTTTATGACAATGAAACAATGATCGTCCATTCATTTTTCAGATTATAGAAGGTAAAGGTTGGTTAGAAAATGTGTTCATGTACTGTGTAGAAAATATGCATACCTGTACTTTCTGTTCATGTATATGGATATGGACCAAGCTGCAAGTAGAAATATTGGAGATTTGTATAGTATTTCTCGTAGATCGTGGTTGTCAATGGTATGAGACTTATACTCCGAGAGATACACCGTACATTTGTCGTGCTGCTCTATGATGATGCAGTTACATGTAGAGTTATTGGATTTGATTGGTGGATGGTCATGTGATTGCTTAGCTACATCCAATGAGGGAATGGCACAGAGAGTGAAATCTAAATGGTAGAAGGGCTGTACATGTTACGATACGTTCGCGGACATGGCGGTAGTTCTAGGACACCGCGTATTACATCCGGGGAATTTGGGGAGGGGAGGTATGGAAATGAGATTGGATGAAGCAAGGGATTGGTCAGTAAAGTTTAGTGAGTGTGTTGTGCTAGGAGAGGTTTTCTCAGATATTGTTTTTGCAGAGAGAAGAACAGATAGCTATGGCTGAGTGTTTCAAAACACAGATTGTATGGATTTTGGGAGACTTGTGGATTCATTGGTTGAAGGTGCATGCAGAAAGCTGTGGAGTATCTATAGATCTTGGATTCCCACATGTGGAAGTGCACTGGCATGGAGTGCGTGGAATGAAGTGGTTGGACTTGCTACCTCTCTGTGTAACTTTGAAGATAGAGGAACATCCAGACATAATTGTAATTCATGGTGGAGGGAACAGTTTAGGACATATGTCTGGAATTTCTCTGCAATTTGCAATGAAAGAAGGACTTCAGAAGATAATGGACATGTTTCCAAACTCTAAAATAATGTTTTCACGGATTGCGCAGAGACAAGTGTGGCTTTGTTCTTTCTCATGTGGTCCACAAATGGAGAAAGCAAGGCGTAATGTTAATAAGGCTGTTTGTGCCTTCCTAAGAGTTTTTGGCATGTGCTCTTTTAACAATGAAAATATTTTGTTTCGTAGTACTTACATTTTTCGCAAAGATGGAGTCCATCTTACTTATGCTGGCAATCAGATTTTTCTGAGAAATGTACCAAAATGCATTGCGACCTTTTTTAGAAATACAGCATTCGTTTTGAAGTATGTCTTACGTAGTTAAAATGTTTTACATTCAAACACCTCCCAAAGGCTCTTTTCAGAGCCACCACTTCCTGTTAGAGAAAAATGCATTGGTTTCAAAAGGGTAGCAATGCAATTGTTTTTCTGTTTGCGGACCGTCCGCGGACATTCACGAAATGGAACTGGCTATGCTTTATGTATCTTCACTTCTATTTTCTAACTGTGAAAGGTGGCTCTGAAAAGAGCCTTATTTTTTTTTTTTGATTTTTGTTATTTTGTATTTTTTTTGTTCTTTTTTATACACGACACACTAGGAGAGGAGGGAAAGGAGGGTAAAGGTAGGGGGACACCAACCACAGGGATAAGAAAGGGCGAGCTGAGAGAGGAAGATGTAGAGTGGGTTTTATTTGGGTAGTGAGCAGGTCTTCTGGTGCTCTGAGACAATCGTCTCAAAAGCACTCCGAAGTCGTTCCCCCCTGCAGAGTACTGTGTCACAGTACACACATACAACTGTGACCTTCGAAAGGTAAGGGTCATCAGAATTCTGTATGGCCTGTGAGGCAGCTTGAGGAAGACGCTGTCCCACAGAGGTGTTCCTTGTGGTGACGGGATCAGGAACGGAGGATGAAGTAGAGGCAATCAACCTACTACGCTTCTCGCAACGGCCCCAGTGTGGAATGAGCGCAGGTGTCGCTTCATGGTAGTGGTCCCAAAGCTATACGAACCATGCTTCCCGCGACTGAGTACCATTTTGCACTCATTACAGGTGACACGGTTCGCATGAGACTTAGGACCGTTTCCATGAACGGTAAACAACCGCCAAGATTCACGCCGAGGGCGGGTAGTAGGGATTTCCTCTACCTCATTCTCGTCATCCTCTTTTTCCTCCTCTGTATCCTCACTCCTGCTCCCCTCTTCAGGCCCTTGGGGAAATGGTGGTGGTGGAGGGGGTGGGGGTGGTGCTGAGGCAGATGTAGCACCATGTGGTAATAGTCGAGCCATGGATGTCATAGGCTTGGAGATGGAAATCTCAAAATCTACAAAGTATGCAGCAAAATGCAGTGTGCTCTGTGGAATAGTCAGAAATACAATGAGAATGCGTTCTAGGGCGTGGTCTTATATCGGGGTGCTTGTGCGTGGGTTGCGGACATGCGCGCTGTCTGCAAGACAGATCGAATATCAAAAAAGGTTCAAAAAGTCACAAAAACTATGTGGAAAGTTAGTATGTGGGATTTGTGGTATGGTGATTTTTTTATGAGAAATATTGTGGATTACTTGGAAATGTACTTTTAAACTGATCGGGGACACGAAAAGTGTCCGCATTTAGAGCACGAGATGAGCGTGGGCGCGGTCACATGATTGTTTTGTGAGCATGTTCGCTAAGGTAGCGGTCGTCCGCAGGACACCCAATGTACGGACATTGTTTCGCGCATACGTGTTGATGTTCTGCGGACAGTGTTCGGGTCCTGAACTAATTAAAAGTGCGTCACATGTAAAACGAACAGTTACGGACAGCCGTTTGTTCTTAGCACAGTTTAATTTATTTGCTAACAATACGGACAGACATAGCCTTTGAAGCACACCTCCATTTTCGTTTATTTCCGAACAATTCAGGACACCACGAGTGTTCTTAGAACAGTTTCTGTTTGCTATCGAACACTACGAATAGGCATAGTGTTCTTAAGGACACCTCCATTTTCGTTTATTTACGAACATTTCAGGACACTACGAGTGTTCTTAGAACATTTTCAACTTGCATGAGAACATTACGGACAGATGCAGTGTCCTCAGGACAGTCACATTTTCGTTTCTTTACGAACATTTCCGAACAACCGCGGTGTCCGTGGACACCTAAATTGGTTTTATCACAAGGAACTGGAAGTAATTACAACACAATATAAGAAAAGTAACTTTATTTCATATATATATACAATTATGACTGGGAAGGTGGGGCAGAAACGGAAACAAAAACAGGAGAATTAGGGATTTCTAGATAACTGGGATCAGGTGAAGAAGGGAAGGAAAGCTCATCGAAACGCTTTGGTCCATAGACAGGGTTTGGGGTTAACTGCGTGGGATAGGGTGAGGGGGGACAAGTGCAGGTTGTACAATGGTGTGCTGTTGGGGGTTTCACATAATTTTCCACAAAGTTCTTCAAATCCATAAAATTTTGCATAAGGTCGTCAATTTTTTGATTAATCTGCTGTAGAGTGATATCCTCTGATTGTTGTTGTGAGATGCTTGGAATTTTTGTATGGTCTGTAATAAAAAAAATGTATATGTTAAATGTATACAGAATAATATTTATTAATTGGTTTATATAGTAAAGTGTGTACCATTAGGTGGACTATTTTCTAACATTTCCTCTCATGGGAAATGCTCCTCTAGACAGTCGAGAGTACTACACATTTCTGTGAGAAAACAAAGAAGTAATATGTTTTTTTTTCTGATATAGAAAGTTTATAAATATATGAGTAAAAAGAAGTGCACTTACTATGTCTGGTGAGGTATATAATCAGTAGTGTATACGTGTGGTCTTGCTGTTGGTTGTGGAGCGTCTGTGAGGTAATTATGGTGGAAGCCACTTTGTCTTCTTTTGGTATATTCCATTTTAAAACATATTGTATTTACATGAATGGTTAGTGTGTTACATATATGGGTAACTTTTTTTAAGTATTACTACATATACTTTGTATGTGTGCTGCTTTGTGAATTTGTTAAATGTTCCTATGTTATGATATAACTGTTACACATACCTCCCCAGAGTTTTTAGGTGGTGGTACTGTTGTCCGAACATGTCTGCAGACCGTCAAATTCAGTAGAAAGGGTTCAGTATGTTCCATATTATATGTACATAAAGTCAAAGTTATTATTGTTAAGTTGTGCTACTAAAAAACTATGAAATTCAGTAAAAAAACTTTGTTAAAGGGACGTTATGGTTAAGTTGCGCTACTAAAAACCTATGAAATTCAGTAAAAAAACGTTGTTAAAGGGACGTTATGGTTAAGTTGCGCTACTAAAAACCTATGAAATTCAGTAAAAAAACTTTGTTAAAGGGACGTTATAGTTAAGTTGCGCTACTAAAAACCTATGAAATTCAGTGAAAAAACGTTGTTAAAGGGACGTTATGGTTCAAAGTAAAACCGAAAAACCCCTGAAATTCGGCAGTTATGGTAAGATAAGCAACCATAACTCGCGCCGCCACCGTGCACTGCTAAGACTAACACCCAGGATATCAAAGATGACATCACAAATGTCATTGATGACATCACTGATGACATCACATGTCTGGCTCCCTCTTTTTTCCTTTACTGATATATCTAGGCCAGTTACAATCAGGAACTAAAAATTCACTATACTATAATACAAAGTACTATGTTTGTAGACTTATACTACAAATATGTTCTTACAGTAATTCACTTAGGGTCCACTCAAAGCATATGAACCATATACAAGGGAGAAAACACAGACTTGGAAGACAACAATGCTTTCTATGTATGAAGATGATTAGAACGGTTATCAACACTATGTTATAGTTCTGTTGTTTTTTTATTACTGTACTTTCCCTGAATATGCTCATATTTGTACACATTGCACGTACACTACTTTCATTAGGGTCTAGTCACAATATGTGATAGTTATATATAGGGAAGTAGTAGCTTTGAAGCAGAGCAATCATTTCTGTACATGAAGATAATCAGTTACGTTATGGAAATTGTCGGGTAATACTGCTGTTTTTTTGTTTACTTCACTTTCTCTATTTGTATGTGTTATTGTCTGTTTGTGTTTGGTGTGCAGTAATGCAATAATGTAGTAATTGGGTTTTATTAGCTATTTATTACATGTTTCAGATTATGCAAAACTCTAATAAAAAAGCAGTTATCATTTCAGTATTCAACATGGCAAGATTATGAATATTGCACCTTCATCATTTATGCTGCACACACTGCTTATGTTTCTGCATGAATAGCTTAGTATACTGGATAGAACTTCATAATAGAATGCTATGTATATCAACACATTCCTTAATGCACTAATTAGCTCATGATATTTATTCCAATTATCCTTGACACTTTTCTGTCAATATTACAATAAGAATCCCTTCTACAGAGTTTTCATGATAAGTAAATGCACATGTGATGTCATCAGTGATGTCATCAATGACATTTATGATGTAATCTTTGATGTCCTGGGTGTTAGTCTTAGCAGTGCACGGTGGCGGCGCGAGTTATGGTTGCTTATCTTACCATAACTGCCGAATTTCAGGGGTTTTTCGGTTTTACTTTGAACCATAACGTCCCTTTAACAACGTTTTTTTCACTGAATTTCATAGGTTTTTAGTAGCGCAACTTAACCATAACGTCCCTTTAACAAAGTTTTTTTTACTGAATTTCATAGGTTTTTAGTAGCGCAACTTAACCATAACATCCCTTTAACAAAGCTTTTTTACTGAATATAAATGTGTTCGACATGGAAAGTAATCAGAATGGTGTCAGGAAATGTGCATGCATCATTTTTTGTTTTCTGACTGCAAGCCTGATAACCTTCAATAAGAAAATAATTGATATGGGCAGTCTAGTAAGACAAGTGTGACCTTATTTGAACACAATATGCACTGGAAGTGTTAATTAGAACTAAACATTGGAACATGTTTAAACTAGGCAGCTTGCAATGTTAGTACCATTAAATAATGTGTTTTTTAAATAGTGTGTTTTTTCAAAAAAGCACATCCTCCCCCAATTTGTCTGTTTTTTTCTCTGCTAATGCCACTGTCAAAAAAGGATGGGGTGGATCTAGAAAATGCATGCACATAAAAAGAAAAAGGGACAGAGACAGTCGAGGTCATTTCTTGTATGCTGGTAATGGCAACGAGCGGCTGAAACTGAATTACTGCCCTTTTTACTGGTTTGCTTAATTTCACGCCAAAAATCTCGGTATCATTTTTGCAGTACTAATTTCTCTGAAGAATTAGTGCAGGAGGAATTACCACCAACAAAACGTAAGCTACTTCTCCCATAGGAATTCACACCAACATTGAAAACTCCAATGTAATACCAGGAGAAACGGCGCTGACATTCTGCAATAAACAGGAGGCAATTTCCCTATACATATCAGGCATTAACCTCCACCTTTATTTGCTCTGCCAGGAAAGTAGTCAACCCAATCCTTGCATATTGTAAGGTCTCTGTCAAATCCTAAGAGGCCTTTGAGAACAAGACTCCCCAACTATGTACAGCAAACGTAGCACATATTAACAGGTAGACAATTAGACAATGAGTGAAATTGAAGCTAGGGGAGTGATGTGACAGTGGGGGTGAACTCTTTCTCCATGATGCCGGATGACCCATGCTCCTTGGACATTATCCATTGTAAGGCACAGTCATATCGAATGTACAGTGAGCTCCTCCATACATACAGGAAAAAAAACGAAGTAGCACAGTACATAGGTTGAGTACTTGAACAACCAACATTTCCTCATCAACTATTGTTCTTGCCTTTTGCAGGTGACTATGGTTATTGCAGTTACAATGGTTGATGACATTCATCCGGAGCCCTACAACATGGCAGGAGGTGGCCTAAAATAAGGCACGCATTCGTACAAGGGTGTGTATTGAGAGCATATGAGGACTGCTTAAAGGAAGGTTCAAGTGCCTCACCAGAAAGGTGGATCAATTTTATACCAAAGAAAGTGTGAAATATGATTATCGTCTGTACAATGTCTTTGGCCGCATGTCACTATGCCTCCAGAGAAGGACAACATACTTCCTGACTGGAGGAGGATGATAATGATGCAGGTGACCACAGGCCAGCTCTGAGTGGGCAAGATGCTGTAAGTGAAGGACAAATCATCCATCAGGAACTCATTCTGAACTATTTCTAAACACATGTGCAAATACCTGTCACTGTACTATTACTCATCTCTAAAACTCTAAAGATAATAGACACTAAACAGTCACTAAGTTCAATTGCTGGAAAGCTAACATATTTATTCAACATGTAAAAACAACCACAACCTTCTCTCCAACCACAAACCCCAGCACGCTTGCCGGTCCACCATCCTCATCCCAAACATCCAGTCCTCCCCCACCACCCTCAAACCAAACACCCATATCCTCCCACAAAACAAAGATCCAGCACCCATGACACCCCAATTCTCCTGTCCACAGGTCCAATGTTGGTGGTGTTGCAGTGCCTGTTTGTATTGCATGCAAGCATAGCTGGAGGGGGATACACATGTTTCTGGTGACTGCAACTTACTAGAGTGTTAAGGAGGGATCCCGCTGTGGGAGTTGCCAAAATATGGCTTATTGATTACCCCAGGATATTCTGGAGGTTACATTTTTTGTCCTTTTGGACATATTCATTGATGACAGACATGGCCTCTGCCAGCTCAAGAACCCTCTGCCCTACTCCCTCTCAATGGCATTAGCCTCCCACCTTGATGCCCCCTGCATGGCGTCCTGCATTGTATGAGAATAGCCCAATTGTTCCTGCACAATGCTTTCTATGGTCTCCTGGAATTGCTTCATGGCATGAAATATATCCAAGTGGCTTTAGGTGTTTCATCATGAGGCTGCTCCCTCTCCCATGCATGCGTTGTCATGTACTGCAGAGTCAAGATCATCATCATCATCAAAGGGTCGACACTAAGGCCTACTCCTGTCTGGCCCTATTTGCAGCAAGATCATCTGGAGGGGCATCTGTGTCTCACCCCTGCCGCCGACCTAGCAGCAGATATTGCATCTGAGGTCAGCCCTGCTGGGCTCAAATCCATTTGTTCCAACCTAATTGCAGCATGACCTGGGACCAAAATCCATTTAAAAATGTCCGCCGCTGTTGTGGTGCTGAGTGCCTCCAAGTCTTGGAGTCCTGACTGCCCATCCTTGGCTCAACGTGCATGGCTGTCCAAAAGCAACATATCTGCACCCAATGGGAGCTGGCAGGTGGAGTCGGCCCCCCACAAATGCCCAAAACTAAGGCCTACTCCTGTTTGGCCCTGTCCCACCATACCCAGCTCACTGGCTCATCTGAAGCATGCTGTGTCCCTCATACCCACCACAACCCACACAAGTTCTTCAGCCAATCTTCATGCCCGCTACTAGCTGTGAAGCTACGGCACTCATAAGTCAAGGTAAGGCAACCCATACTTTGTCTATCGTGCCCTGGCATGTCCCCTGCATGTACAACACCTTGTTCAGTATAACGGCGCTTAATGCCTCTGTGAACCTAGCCAGATATATCCAGCCTGTGCCTCACGTCTGCTGGAAACACACACTAACCCAGATGGGTACTCCACTCACCTATGCCCTCCACCCTTTCACCCCGTTCATCCAATCTACACTCTCAATACACCGCCCAGTCTGTCTGTAGACAGCTGGGCACCCACAGTACTCCATCCGCTCATCAGCCCATGCAACTCCCATCCTGGCAGCCACCTGATCTTCTGAGAAAGATCTAAGTCTCACACTGACCTACTCTTGTCATGCAACGCACCCCCAGGAACCAATCCATTGCCCTGCTACCTCATCTCAAAAGTGTAGACTTCTTCCAACCTAGTAGCACAGCCCCATGTTCTAGCCCCTTCACTGGGCCATGACAATGAGAGCATCATCAGTCTTCTGATCAACACCCTCGCCATCCAGGGTAAGATGGTCGCTTTTAACCCCCTGCATCACATTGACCCAACTACGGGCAGCCACTAACCAGTGAGCCGCCCAAACCCACGTCCTCACCTGATACCAATACTCAAGAACCAGTTGATCGTCCCTGCAGACAACAAACCTCTTCTCTCCAAAATACTATGTCACTGGAGAGCTACAGCAACACAAACAAAGCACACCAGATTGCACCCATTCAAGCAGATACACAAACATGTTGTCCACCACCCGTGCAAAGGAACCAACAGGACCTTGAGACTCACATCCCGCACTTCTACACCATATATACCCAGATCCACCATACCATCGGTAGAATATCACCATAGACACCGCAGCACCCAAAACAATACCAGGTGCTCAACAACCACTCCTCTCTCCAAGTCTACCACCACTCCCCCTGCATCATCCACTGCTCCTCCCTCATGTGCACTCATTAATGCACGTTTCATCAATGCCCATGCCACAGATATCAGAGATCTCATCACCAATACCAACTTAGACATTTTAGCAGTGACTTAGACCTGACATCACCCATCCGCAGGCCCAGCCCTTACCATTGCCATCCCAGCTCAATATTCCATCCTGCGCAGTGATCACCCAACACACAAAGGGGGTGGGGTTGCCCTCATCTACAAAGACACCCTGTCTTTCAGACCCATCCGCTCCACCATGCCCATGTTAGGCAAAGTTTGTATGCAGTACCCTTTGGGACCACTACACACAACTAGGACTACAGTTGTAAGCAAAACCAACCTTTGGTATAAGTCTGTACTACACAGTTTTGTGGTAGCATTGCTAAGCAGCCAGGCTTATCTCAAGAGGGAACGTTAGCTGTAAGGATGTTACACAGACGTCTATAATTACCAGAATTCAAACTGACTCTTATACTCAAGCTTTCTTGGTAAAACACTTATTACTTTATTTCAGTCAGTTATAAAACATTCACTAGAAGGAGGCAATCTATATGACACAAAAATATAATTCAGCACTTCACAATATCAGGTTCTGATGCAGTTAAACTGCTTTGAAGTAGGAGTAAAATGGCATTCATAGCATTTGAAGTAGGAGCAAAAAGGCATACGTTAATCAAACAAATATTACAGTTACTCTTAAACAGTGCAAATAGTTTGAGTTCCGCAGAGGAGTTGATTCAATGCAATAGGTTAGGTCACAGTCAATGGGCTAAAGTCTTCTATAGGATAAAGCAGTCCTGGAAGTTAAATGAAAAGTCTTTACCAAAGTTATCAGAAGTAGTTAGTAAAAGAAAGATTCATATGTTGGGTCGGAAGCTGACTAGGCCTGCAAGTTGCCAAAGTTTCAAGCACTTTCGCAGTGAAAGGTAAGTTCTCTCGGTCAGGTTTTCAAGTACCTTACAATGAAGAAAAAGATGCAGTTGAAGACGTCTTTTCCTGGCAGATCTCGCTGTTCCTGAGCCTTAGTCGTGGGGAAAAGAGGGAGGATGTTGGGGGACTCCTGCACTGCACGGGGACTGGTCGGAAAAGCTGGCAAAGGCAAATCTTCAATTCTGGTAGCTGTAGCCAAGCACACAAACTGGTGTCCTTCTCCCTGGCTATTCGGTTTCCTGCAGCACTCTGAGGAAAATACAACCAGCTCCGAGAATGGTATGGAAGTGGCTTACGAGTTGATTGGTCTCACCAACTCAAAGGGAGAAGTCGTCCATGAAGGGCTTCTCTGTCGAGATGAACTTGGTGATTCTAACCTGCAGCAGGGCTTCACCTGGCAAACCAACTGTCCAGGAGTTGCATCAGCTGTCCTGTTCCAGCTCGTCTTCGGTTCTTTCGTTCCAGTGGTCGACTCTGCCTACCAAGCCAAGAGACTCGCCTTTTAAACAGTTTTCTCCCATTCTTTCCAGCCTAGCTCGCGCTCACCCAGCAGGGTGGCTGTCCTTGCCAGACAGTCAGCCAGCCAATCACGCCAGAGTGCATTTGGGTCTCCTAGGAGACTAAGCACAGGGAATTTCGGGCACCTCCCCCACTTCCTGCCCACCCCAGAACACTAGGACGGCAGAGGCAGTCTTCAGTCCTGAAGCCTGCCAAAGGTGTAGGAATAAAGGGAGCAAACCTGGTTTGGCACACAGAGACAAACTCTAGAGTATTTTTCAAAAATAAATGGCGAAAAAAGAAGACCGGGACCCGTTTAAACAACTCTCATACGCCATCTTCAAAAACATGGCTCCTACGATTTAACGTACCGGTCTTCGCGGTTGGGAAAAATCATGGTACTTTGTTGTAAAACCACTGCCACCAGCCATTTCGAGAGGAAAGGGTAACATTTGACTGCTCATGAGTTTCTAGACATAGGGGATACTAAGTAACCCCTCCAGCACTCTATTGTAAAATAGTGTGTGCTGGGTCTAGGAATTTGAAAATGAAAAAGACTAATAAAGTCAATTTCACTTTACTTTCTCTGGGAAACAGTAGCTTATCCCAGAGAAGGTATTTACACCTTGGGACAGCCTGAAAGGCTTCCCTGTGTCACTGCACTGAGGGTGCTGTGTGACACACATGAAAATATGATGCCCATGGAGTTGTCTAAAACTCCACAATCAAAGAACACAAGAGTAAAACACACATCAAAATACATGCGAGAGTGGGAAAAAAAGGCTCACACTCTCTCCAGGTAAAACAATCAAGTCCTCAAAATCCAGCAAAGTTGCTGGGGGTCTCTAAGGTGAAGGGAATAAGCACATGTATGAGAATTCTTCCTAACAGCCCACTACCTGTGACCTACACAGCACCTACACAGCACCAAGCTAAAACTATTGCCAGCCACCACCATCATGCAAACACCTTTGATGATGACCTTCCACAGCTTTTAAGCACAAGCATCAAACATACCTCAAAAGTCCTACTCCTACGTGACTTAAACTTTTGGCTATAATAACCCATTAGACAAAGATGCCTCATCCCTCTCAAATTCCTTATCCTCACTAGGCTTCACTCAACACACATTGAGCCCAACCCATCGACTAGGTAGATCCCTAGACTGGGTCGCATATTTAAACCGCAACATTACGAACACTGCCATCTCCCCCAACTTGTGGAAGGACCGCCATACCATCTTCTTCATGATGTCTGCATTGTTTGCCCCGCCTATGCTTCCCCCCCACCAACCCCTGTGCTTACCAGATACATCCCGACCAAAGAGTGTCTGACCATTGTCCTCTCAGCTGACCATTCCCTCTCCTCTGCTGCACTAGCATCCAACCTATTGGACTTAGTTGACACCTACAACAGTTAGCCATAGACACCATTGCCCCCCTTAAGCTCAGCAGAGTCACACTCACCACACATGTCAACTCAGGGTATACACCTGCTTTCCTAGCCAATGTGCACAACAAAACATGCTTTCGAAACTATCTGAAAAAAAAAACCTAACCAGCCAACAAAGACAATTTCCTTAACTACTCTAGGGAGTACAAACAGGCCATCTTTACAGCCAAAGCTGCTGACTATTTTCACTCGTACGGGTGCTCAAATCTCCTATCACACCAATTGCAAATGTCGCAAAAGATGACAACTAGTGGCAAAATATGCCTATCATGGAAGCCGATACCTCTACTCTTATTGCTGGTCTAAAAGCATCTAGCTGTCAAGGTGACTCCTGCCCAGCACCCCTCATCAAGGACTGCGCATCAACCCTGACCCCTATCATCAATGCATTCATCAATTCCTCATTCGCCAACAGCACCATCCCTCCCAATCTTAAAGAAGCTTCACCCTTCAGTCCTGACTAATTACAAACCTATCACTACAGTCCCTTTCCTCCTGAAAATCTTGGACTGCATGGCATAGGTTCAGATACAAGCTAACCTGGAAAAACCAAGATCATCAGTCCACGTCAGTCAGGTTCCCGTCCAGGCCATGGTACCGAGCCAGGCCCTCTGGACATCAAAAACCAGCCAGATGACGTCCGAGACGCTGGCAACTTTGTCCTCCTCCTCCTACTCGATCTCTCAGCAGCTTTTGACTTGGTCAATTACCAAATACCAAATACTTTGGTACCATCTCAAGCCTACCACCAACTCTTCTACTATGGCCACTAAATGGATTGCGACAGAACGGACTGGGTCTGTGCAGGTGGCACTGCAGCCCTCCCAAACCATGTTCCCCACAGTGTACCACAAGGTAAAACAAAATGTATCAATGATCAAGGCTATCTATGTCACACCATAACAAACACTACAATTAACCTATACACATTCCATGGCCTTCATTAGGGCCTTCATACAAATCTATATTGTAGACAAAAAAATCGTTATTTCAGTTTCAGAGACAAAAAAGGACAGTTCTATACAGTTGAGATCTATTGTTCACATAGATCCCACTTCTAAATGCAATTTTTATGTATAGATACTGACATAGTCCAGGATAGATACAAAGTGTTGTGATTTTTGCATAAGACCTGCCCTATGTTTGCAGTGTCAGTGGTTGCTATATTTTGTAGTCGACACAGTGTGTTTCGGACATCAGGTGAAACAAGGATGTGATTCCACAACTACGCGGCCTTCATCAGGATTAGTTGAAATATATGGTGCACAATAGTGTGTGTTGTGTCTTTTTGCAATTGCCCGGTGTACTGAGGAAAATCAATAGTCCTCATGTGTAAATGCAATCCAAACCCATGTAGCTCGGTTGGAAAACCGTGCTTCAGTCGGGAAGAGCCTCATTTGAAATAATCTCTCTTTAGTTCTTAGATAAGTGAGGGAAGAAATCCCTTTCTCGCGGGTCCTTTAGATTAGACCTTCCCATTTGTAGACTGCAAACAGGATATTTTCTTGTAATTGTTACACCAAGGCTCCTGTGTATCACCAACACTCTACAACATCACCACTAAGCCCCTCTTTGACCTTCTCAGCTCCCGTGGTATATCATACACTAAATATGCCAACAATACCCAAATTGTCCTCCCCTTGTCTAGCAACTATGATTACAACTCCAGCCACAACTCCAGCCACATCAACTGAATCTATAACACCATTAAAACCTTAAAGGCTTCTCACCAACTCTGTTTGAACAATTATATAAATATTTATTTATTGGGTATTTATAATGTGCCTATAGAGCAAGACGGTGTTTCAATGTGACACAAGACAAAGAGGGGAAGGGGGAACAGGGATGAAGACAAAATAAAAACTGTCCTACTAGGCCTTGTGTCACTCGGAACGTACAAGTGCATTAAGAAGAAGTGCGGGGAGGGGGTTGTGGGGAAGTGCCCATTAGGGCATAAAAAGGGCCAATGGTTTAGGCAAGTGCTAAGGGGAGGTTAGGTGGATAAGTGCCAGGGAAATGCAGAGAGTGCAAAGGAAAGAAGGTTCATGTGCTAGGTGTGAGGGACATTGGCACTTGTACTACCCCAGTGTCATCTTCGGTCAAAACCCCAGCTGTCTCCCTGGATTCCAGCCTCAGCATGACTCGACACATCAATGCAATTGCATCTTCAGTGCCCCATACTGTCAAAATACTGAATACAACTAAACAATTCTTATCCAATCAAGATCGGCTGACAGTGGCGAAAGCAGTAATTGGTTCCCGGCTCGACTACTACAACTCCCTCCTTGCTGGCACGGCAGAGCACAACCTCAACAAACTAAAAACCATTCATAATAACACAATCCACACAGCTACAAACCTATCCAGGCAAGACCACGTGCCTACTCACAGAAAGGACACCCACTGGCTACCAATTAGAAAATGGATTAACTTTAAAGTCCTCTGTATCATTCAACGCTGCCTTTCTAACTCTGCACCCCCCTACCTCGTGCAGAGAATTTGCAAGAACAACTCATCTAGACCTACAAGACTTCACGACAGCCACAGACTTACTACCCCACGTTTGAGATGTTACAAAGCTGGAGGCTCTAGCTTTCCAGTCATTGCTGCCAAATTGTGAAATAACCATCCTCTCCACCTACGCTCAGAGCCTCGATAATGGCCTTTCTGAAGATGTCTTAAAACGACTTTATTCAAATGACTTTGATTATTGAATATTTACACTGTACCCTCCTAAGAACGATTCTCCCTTCCTTCCTACTATCCCCCGCGTATGCCATAGCGCCTTGATGCGTGTGTGTTTTGCGGGCTCAACAAATATACAAATTAAAAAAATAGAAAATCATCATCTTCATAATCTTCTTCATCATTAGGAGGGGAGTCAGTGTCATGTATGGACAGTGGATAAGTGCGAGAGGCTGGTAGAGAGAGGGGAAAGGATGGAAAGGGGAGATGAGTCCAACAGTCGCATGTCCAACCTTGAAGCAAGTGTGTGGAATCGAGATGGTGATATGTGCAGGCAGAGATGAAGCTGAGGTGGCTGTGAAGTCAGTGTCGGTCAGATTAGCAGGCACATGAAGGTCAACAGTGGTGGTGGTCACAGTGGTGGATAGGGCTAGGGTATCCATGATGCTTGGGAGAGAGATGGTATATGTGGTCAGTGTGGCAATTGACTTGGTAGAGACAGATGTGGTACCCATAGGCAATAAGATGTTAAATGAGGGCTTACCTGCTATTTTCCGCTAACTGCCTGAATTATGCCGTGCTTACCAGGAGAATTGGCTGGAGGACGGTGTCGGAGGAAGGCAGCAGTCATAGCTATCGAGGATGCACTTACTCCTGTTTCCCCTCCCTGGCTACCTATTGGGAGAAATGTGACATGCTGTCCCTTGAAATGTCCTTAATATAATGCTTGTGCACACCCTTCATGCTTATTTTGTACGGGTTGATGTAACTCATGTAGTGAATGGTGTAGACATTACACATGGGGCATCTGCGATTTGCATCCTGGTCTAGATGCACCCAATTAACAGGCCGATTCATGGAATAATTAGCGTGGCGCAAGTGGCCAAAAACGTGCGATTCGCAGTGGAATAGCGAAAATCGCAGTGGAATAGCGAAAATCGCACGAAAAGCAGCGCACATCGATTCATGGAAGGCCGTGCGCGAGAAAACCATCGGACGTGCGATAAGAAAGTGCGCGGCGCACGTTGGCGCACAGGCCATCTAACGGCATGCGCCAGGTCACAGCGAAAATCGCACAGTCCACAGCGAAAATCGCACATAGCGCGGCGCACGCAACAAAAGTAGGCGGAACACGGGGCGTAACACTCGGAATGGGGAACAACTTGCCAAAATGTGGGCATCACGGGGGAAGCACAGGGTAAAAGTGCGCAGAACGCCCACACGCTCGCCTACAACACGTATTCATGGAATAGAATAGGTCAAAAAAGCGCACGCTCAAACCAGCGCACAGGCACAAACACGACCGCCACAAGAAAGCAGGCGGTGGCGTCTCAGCGGCTGTAAGAAATGTGCGCCAAAAGGTGCGCCAACAAATAGCACCCATATACTGCCATGATGAATGTCCTATACTGTGGCCCTCCAGGACAAATGAGGTGCAAAGGGGTACCCAAAAACACGGACACGCTGACAAAAAATACGTGTGCGCGGGAAGTCTCACACGCGATTTGGCCGGGTACGTGGATTTCAGGGGTGCGCGGGAAGGTCCACACGCGATTACAGCAGGGTACGTGCATTTCAGGGGTGTGCGGGAATTTCCACACGCGAATAGCCTGGCCGCGTGTATTTCAGGGGTGCGCGGGAAGTCCCACACGCGATTACAGCAGGGTACGTGTATTTCAGGGGTGCGCGGGAAGTCCCACACGCGATTACAGCAGGGTACGTGTATTTCAGGGGTGCGCGGGAAGTTCCACACGCGAATAGCCTGGCCGCGTGTATTTCAGGGGTGCGCGGGAAGTTCCACATGCGATTACAGCAGGGTACGTGTATTTCAGGGGTGCGCGGGAATTTCCGCACGCGAATAGCCTGGCCGCGTGTATTTCAGGGGTGCGCGGGAAGTCCCACACGCGATTACAGCAGGGTACGTGTATTTCAGGGGTGCGCGGGAAGTTCCACACGCGAATAGCCTGGCCGCGTGTATTTCAGGGGTGCGCGGGAAGTCCCACACGCGATTACAGCAGGGTACGTGTATTTCAGGGGTGCGCGGGAAGTTCCACACGCGAATAGCCTGGCCGCGTGTATTTCAGGGGTGCGCGGGAAGTTCCACACGCGAATAGCCTGGGCGCATGTATTTCAGGGGTGCGCGGGAATTTCCACACGCGAATAGGCTGGGCGCGTGTATTACAGGGGTGCGCGGGAAGTCCCACACGCGAATAGCCTGGCCGCGTGTATTTCAGGGGTGCGCGGGAAGTTCCACACGCGAATAGCCTGGGCGCGTGTATTTCAGGGGTGCGTGGGAATTTCCACACGCAAATAGCCTGGCCGCGTGTATGTCAGGGGTGCGCGGGAAGTCCCACACGCGATTACAGCAGGGTACGTGTATTTCAGGGGTGCGCGGGAAGTTCCACACGCGAATAGCCTGGCCGCATGTATTTCAGGGGTGCGCGGGAAGTTCCACACGCGAATAGCCTGGGCGCGTGTATTTCAGGGGTGCGCGGGAAGTTCCACACGCGAATAGCCTGGGCGCGTGTATTTCAGGGGTGCGCGGGAATTTCCACACGCGAATAGCCTGGGCGCGTGTATTTCAGGGGTGCGCGGGATTTATCACACGCGATTTGGCTTGGTACGTGTATTACAGGGGTGCGTGCGAAGTTACACACGCGATTAGGCTGGGTGGGTCCTGTCACCCTCGACGGCCCCTGCAGGCAGCCCACAAAACAGGGGACTACCCTGCACACCTGCTCATGTCTCCCACCACCCCCACCCCCCCAGTCACCAGGGGTACCCTCCACCAGGCCCCCACTCATGTCTCCCACCACCCCCACCCCCCCAGTCACCAGGGGCACCCTCCACCAGGCCCCCAACCATGTTTACCACCACCCCCACCCCCCACCATCCAGGGGCACCCTCCACCAGGCCCCCAACCATGTCTCCCACCACCCCCACCCCCCCAGTCACCAGGGGCACCCTCCACCAGGCCCCCACTCATGTCACCCACCACCCCCACCCCCCCAGTCACCAGGGGCACCCTCCACCAGGCCCCCACTCATGTCACCCACCACCCCCACCCCCCCAGTCACCAGGGGCACCCTCCACCAGGCCCCCACTCATGTCACCCACCACCCCCACCCCCCCAGTCACCAGGGGCACCCTCCACCAGGCCCCCACTCATGTCACCCACCACCCCCACCCCCCCAGTCACCAGGGGCACCCTCCACCAGGCCCCCACTCATGTCTCCCACCACCCCCACCCCCCACCATCCAGGGGCATCCTCCACCAGGCCCCCACCCATGTCTCCCACCACCCCCACCCCCCAGCAGTGCAGGGGCAGCCTCCACCAGGCCCCCACTCATGTCCCCTATCACCCCCACCCCCCCGCCACCAGGGGCACCCTCCACCAGGCCCCCACTCATGTCACCCACCACCCCCACCCCCCCAGTCACCAGGGGCACCCTCCACCAGGCCCCCACTCATGTCTCCCACCACCCCCACCCCCCAGCAGTGCAGGGGCAGCCTCCACCAGGCCCCCACTCATGTCTCCCACCACCCCCACCCCCCACCATCCAGGGGCAGCCTCCACCAGGCCCCCACTCATGTCTCCCACCACCCCCACCCCCCAGCAGTGCAGGGGCAGCCTCCACCAGGCCCCACTCATGTCTCCCACCACCCCCACCCCCCACCATCCAGGGGCAGCCTCCACCAGGCCCCCACTCATGTCTCCCACCACCCCCACCCCCCAGCAGTGCAGGGGCAGCCTCCACCAGGCCCCCACTCATGTCTCCCACCACCCCCAGCCCCCACCATCCAGGGGCACCCTCCACCAGGCCCCCACTCATGTCTCCCACCACCCCCACCCCCCAGCAGTGCAGGGGCAGCCTCCACCAGGCCCCCACCCATGTCTCCCACCACCCCCACCCCCCAGCAGTGCAGGGGCAGCCTCCACCAGGCCCCCACTCATGTCTCCCACCACCCCCAGCCCCCACCATCCAGGGGCACCCTCCACCAGGCCCCCACTCATGTCTCCCACCACCCCCACCCCCCAGCAGTGCAGGGGCAGCCTCCACCAGGCCCCCACCCATGTCTCCCACCACCCCCACCCCCCAGCAGTGCAGGGGCAGCCTCCACCAGGCCCCCACTCATGTCTCCCACCACCCCCACCCCCACCATCCAGGGGCACCCTCCACCAGGCCCCCACTCATGTCTCCCACCACCCCCACCCCCCACCATCCAGGGGCACCCTCCACCAGGCCCCCACTCATGTCTCCCACCACCCCCACCCCCCAGCAGTGCAGGGGCAGCCTCCACCAGGCCCCCACCCATGTCTCTCACCACCCCCACCCCCCAGCAGTGCAGGGGCAGCCTCCACCAGGCCCCCACTCATGTCACCCACCACCCCCACCCCCCCAGTCACCAGGGGCACCCTCCACCAGGCCCCCACTCATGTCCCCTATCACCCCCACCCCCCAGCAGTGCAGGGGCAGCCTCCACCAGGCCCCCACCCATGCCTCCCACCACCCCCACCCCCCCGCCACCAGGGGCACCCTCCACCAGGCCCCCACTCATGTCACCCACCACCCCCACCCCCCCAGTCACCAGGGGCACCCTCCACCAGGCCCCCACTCATGTCACCCACCACCCCCACCCCCCCAGTCACCAGGGGCACCCTCCACCAGGCCCCCACTCATGTCTCCCACCACCCCCACCCCCCCGCAACCAGGGGCACCCTCCACCAGGCCCCCACTCATGTCTCCCACCACCCCCACCCCCCCGCCACCAGGGGCAGCCTCCACCAGGCCCCCACCCATGCCTCCCACCACCCCCACCCCCCCGCCACCAGGGGCACCCTCCACCAGGACCCCACTCATGTCTCCCACCACCCCCACCCCCCAGCACTGTGGGGAACCTGCCAGAAGGCCCCCACACATGTCCCCCTGGCCCCAGGTCCTGACGATACACAATCATGGCAGTAATGGCCAGCATACCCAGCACAAACACCCAGGCAAGGATTGCATCCACCCACATAGTGAATGCAATCACATGACACAACCCCAATGCCAAGTATGCAAAAGAACACATGTCCGTCACACACACATACACAATGGGTGCAAGTGAATGTCAAAACCCATATCATGACATGTAACAAACCAATGAGAAAATAACACAAGTGTAAGAAAATATAAAAAATGTATTAAATACCAAAAATAAGTGAACTTTTCAAACATACAACGATGTGGCTAAGTAAATAAATGGTCCATGTCCGAGAACAAAAGTGATAAACAAAAAAACAAAGGAATAAAAAATTAAAATGAATTTGTCCAAAGCAATATCATGTCATAGGAAATTCATGAAAAACCATTACGTCATGGTGAAAACAATAAGAAATTAAAAAAATGTATCTCCCAAAAAAACAAACTATATACAGGAATGTTCCAGGGTCCATGAGCCCAACACCAAAAATGAAACCTACCACTAACTAATGAAAAATATATGTACAAAAAAGTGCCCATTGTCCGAGCGGTCCAAAATAATAAAAATAAATAAAGGAAACCTAGCACTAACTAACTAAATAACTATATACAAAGGCAGCGGGCAAGTCCTGCGGCTCACTTGGTGATGTTGCTGGCCAGGGCATCATCGAACTCCATGTCGATGTCCTGGAGGCGGGACTCTGTCCTGGCCCCGAGGTCTCGCAGGGACAACCCCATGTCCACCTCAAACTTCCTGCGAGCTTCCTCGAGGCACTCAGCCCGCCTCAATGCCCGACGCATGGAGAACTCCGCCCTGACCATGGCGAGCCGCTCCTCTTCCGCCCGCTGCCGCTCCGCACCTATCCGCTGGCCAAACTCCTCCCACACGGAACACACCACCATCCCAGGGTTGCCCTGCCCTCCGGCCGATGCCTGCCCCTCTGATCTTGATGGCCCGAGCCATGATGCCTCCCACGTCGAGCCCGCTGCTGCCTCCGACGCCACTGCCTCTGCCAGCACGACGGCATCCAGGCTGATGGAAACCACCGACGCCGTCGTGCACGTGCCCTGCCCGATGATGCCGTCACATCTTCCATCTGCTGGGGTCCACTTGCTGTGTTGTCCACCCCTGCTGGACCTCCGACTCCCAACTGTGGCAGGGATGGGATCCCCACCGAGCTGGCTGCATTGGTCGGGGCAGGTCCACAGGGGGCCCTGGTGGCATCTGGGCCGGAAGACGGCAAGGAGAACGACCGGTGGATAGCCTGCACAGAGGAGGAGAGGGCCGTCAGATTGGCCAACACATGCAGGAAACCCCTGAACATGGCCGATCCCAATTGGGCCACGTCGGCACGGTGCACTTCGTGATGACGTGCGTGCTCCTCCCGGGAAGCACGCACGTCATCACGAATCACAGCCGTGCGCATCGCGACCCCAATCAGGACCTTCTCCACGCAGCCAGGGGTTACCACGTCCGCAGGTGGAGGGGAGTCAGGTGACATGGACATCCCCTCTACCTGCGGACGGGCCTGGGACGGGGCATCCCTGCTGGTGCATGGTGGTGCACTCACAGGGTCAGAGACAGTGACATGCACAGGCCCCTCCATGGTGACCTGTGCTGCCTCCTGCCCCTGGCCCTGGACTGCACCACTTGCACCAGCAGGGATGCTCCCACCAGGCCCCATGTGTGCACCAGTGTCGGCCTCCTCCTCCTCTGTGCAAACCACCAACCTGGATGGCTCCTCACCGTCTCCCGCCGTAGCAGGCCCCTGTGGGGGCTCACCCACCCCTTCCGCTGCAGCCGCGGGGGCATCCCCGCCGCCTTGCTCCACAGCGCCGTCTCCGCCCTCTTCTTCACTAGCCGCTGCGTAGAGGGAGACAAAGGACACAAGCATCAGGCTACTGTACAATGGTCCCCTAGACAGGAAGCAATAGCAGATGAGCACCACTGTCAAAGTACACTTCCATCATGTCCCTCCACAACACATGGGTCAGTCCAGGCAAAACACACACAGTAACAGGCATGGTGCATGCCATGGACATTTCCATGCATGTCCAATGGACTCTAGAAACATTCAATGATATGTAACTCACATGCATCATGGCTCATGCATATCACATGCACACACTTCACCTCAGTCACATCCATCTGGCCCCAAACACACCGAACACAGGCGAAACAAGGGTAAGTTGGGTGCGTCACTGAATCTGTGCATTGTCACACACATGTGTCATGCATCCATGGCATGCACAAGTCACAGACACGCAGGTCAGGCACACAGACATGGCTACCATATATGTACCTGGCATCAGCACCCATCCTTCACCCCCATCCATGTCCAGGTACAGAGACTGGCATGCTCTCATGTCCAAAATCTGCATAGGGCTCCCCATGCCGCATTTCAACACATGCAACAACCATGTGGGTCACACATCACTGGTCGCACATGCATTACCATGATGTCCCTGCACACATACATGCATACATGGCCCATGGCACACATACAGGCAAGTATCATAGAACCAGCACACCGCAACATGCCCTGTCTCACACAGTAATGCTTGGACACATACCGCTCAACTCCAGACGGGCCTCCCTCTCAAGGACCTGGGCGTGGAGCGCTGGGCGTACGCGTTCCAGGACCCTCTTCTGGATGGAACTCATGCGGCCCCGGCCCCCCTCCACGAGGCGCCGGGCCTTCACAAGGGTCCTGGACCTCAAGTCCTCCCAGCGCTTCTTGATCTTCTGGACGTTGCGGGTTGCCACCCCCTCCGCGTTGATGGCAACCACACAGTCGGCCCAGATCCTCTCCCGTCCTTCCTTGCTGGCGCGGGACGATCCAAAGAGGGCATCATACTGCCCCAGGACATGCTCCACCAGGACACCAACTTCGGTGGCAGTGAAGCTGGTGCCCCTCTGCCCCTCTGGCCTGGGGTTGCCACTGGTGCCAGATGTGGAAGTGCCCGACATGGCAACCCCAGAGGCAGGTGTGGGTGGGCAACTGGGTCCTGGGGCTGGGCTGTGGAGCGATGTAATCCCAGTTGGGAGTCTTCAGTTCCAGCAGGGGTGGACACAGCAACTGGACCCCTGCAGATGGCTGATGTGCAGGCACCAAATGGCAGGGCACTGTGGCAGCAGGCAGGCAGGCAGGCAGGCAGCAGCAGATAGCACGTGGGAGGCTGCTCGGGGCACTGGGGGGCAGTAACTCGGCCTTCTGGGCAGGAGCGTGGTGTTCCGTGTGTTTTCGGGTGGCCAGCTTGATACGGAGTGATTTGGCACGTGAAAATCCTGCACGTCAGCGTGAAATCCGAGGAAAGGCCCTTAGCGCGTAAGCGCGTCAGCACGCATACACGATTCTATTGGACCAGAGTCCCTCAGCGCGTAAGCGCGTCTGACGTGACCCGCACGGGCGTTCCCCACTCAGCACGTGATGACGGAACACACGTGGAAATACTGCACGTCAGAGTGTCATCGCGTGATTGGCCTATGTACGTGTATTTCATTGCGTGTAATTGGACAAAAGTGCGCGTACACGCGATTGGCCTATGTATGTGTATTTCAGGGGTGCGCGGGCACTTACACACGCAAGTACGTCAGCGCACCTGTATGGCTGCTGCGTGGGAATTTCCACACGCTATTGGAGTGGGAACTAGATTCCAGGGGTGCGCGGGTCACACGCTCGCCTAGAACACGCGCAAAGCATTAATTTGCGCACTTTTCAAATAACAAGCCAGATGCCAGGATGAACATACCGTTCCTAGCAGCAGTGGCAGTGGGCTACCAAAGGAGGAGGAGGAGGAGAGTCAGGGCCAGAATATTCACACCCAGAACCAGCCTTTTCGGGATGCCTGATGACCAGGTGTATGGAAGGTACAGGTTTCCACCACACATAATACTGGACCTGGTGAGTGAGTGGGAGGATGACCTCACATCACCCACCCTGTGCTCTCAAGCACTCAGCCCCCTGGAGAAGGTCCTCAATGTACTGCACTTCTTAGCCACTGGATCATTTCAGCGGACAAGTGCCATAGTGGGTGGGGTGTCACAGGCCACCCAGTCACGCTGCCTACACCAGGTCTTGGACATCATCACTGCACGCCCATCAGTCCGCAGGCACATATACCTGCCCAGAACACCTGCTGAAAGGCATGCTGCCGCCCTGGATTTTTACGGAGTGGCACGATTCCCCAAAGTGCTAGGTGCCATCGACTGCACCCATGTGGCTCTACGTCCCCCCAGGGCATCAGAGCACATCTATAGGAACCGCAAGCACTGGCATTCCATCAACGTGCAGGTAGTATGTAATGCCAAGGGAATCATCACCTCAGTATATGCCAACTATCCCGGGTCCACCCACGACAGCTTCATTTACCGAATGTCCACCCTATGCCGGGACATAGATGCTGGGCGGCATAACGATACATGGCTTCTCGGTGAGTATGTATGCCACTGCACATGCATGCATGTTGGATACTGAGCAAGGTCACAACCCCACCAATGATACCAATCACCACCTCCACAGGGGACAGTGCCTACCCTCTCAGCCCCCACATGATGACGCCAATTCGGAACCCCACCACGCCACCCGAGGTAAGATATAACACAGCCCACATTACAACCCGGGGCATAGTGGAGCGCACATTCGGAGTGCTAAAGTCACGCTTTCGCTCCCTTGACCGTTCTGGCGGGCAGCTGTTATACGCTCCCCCAGTAGTGTGCAGGATCATAGTGGCAGCATGTGTCCTGCACAACGTTGCAACACGCCGGGGCCTGCCCGTGGACATGGTGGTGGCCCCACATCCCCAACCACATGCACAGCCGCTGCGCATGGGAGGGGAAAGGGCACGAAGGGAGGCAGCCCGTACACAGCTAGTGGCTAATTACTTCACATAGTATTCACTCCCCTGTGGAGTGCACACTGGCCTGGCACATTCCATCTGACAATCAATGATGACTCAACCTGACACTGATCCTGAATGTCTGGAGATTCAACCGTGAAAAGCATATCAGCCTGAGATTGTTCACCTGGAAGTGTTACAATGTGTGCATCCCTACCCACACACAACACCAATGCAGTTTTGTGAAGGAACACATTCAAGCAGCCAAAATTAATACCCACTTGCTAAATGCAACAAGAGGACAGTGCCATGTCACCCAACCCATCCCCAGCACCGCCACACAACACACCGTGCCATGTCATGCTATGTGCAGGTAAACAAAGTAATCCCCACAACGTGACAAGTGTTGCGATGTACAGTGTCCCCAATTGAAACTTCCTACACCTGAAATGCTCACTGTAATGCAGGACAAACAACATACTTGAGCACGTACTACCATAAACATGACTTCAGTAATGTAATAAATCAGTTGTCTCACCACCTGTATATGCCTGCACTCCCACCACTTCCAACTGAACAGTGTTGGTGCCATGTAGAGTTGTAGGTGCACTGCTACCAACAAGGACCCCATCTCCAGACTAGAGGGCCTTGTGTAGACATGAGGAAGGGACCTGCAAATTGGGAGGCAGACACAGATGATGAGTTACACATCAATGCAACATGCAGTGTACAACACAACAGCAATATGCACTAGGAATGTATACACAGTATTGACTAGACTACCCACACATGTAGTGGGAGTCCAATGTCACCATGTACTTCAATGTCACTTGGGCACACCCTAAGCAAGCCCATGGAAACGGGAAGCTGGAGGGGTGTGTGTGACTCAAACCCAGGCATCTGAACCTAATACATGACAAGCCTGCATGTGCCCAGCCACAATGCAGCGTATGCCCACAGGAACCACGGAAGCCAACAATGTGTCCCCAAAAAATTGGGAAAAATATAAAAATAAAAATAAAAATAAAAATTTAAAAAATATAAAAATAAAAAGAAAATCAAAAATGGCCATTAAAGGGCCTGGGGGGGTTGGGGAGGCCACCCAGGAGGTCCGAGGTCAGGGTGCACACCAGAAACCACCTGTGTGGATCCTGGGAAAAAAAAACACCTCCATGGGCTCATGGCCCACACGGCTACCCTATTGTGGGAGTATCACTGCTGTCGCTATTATCACCCTGTGCAGCTGCATCCGGAGGTGGTTGCACTATGGGAGGCAGCCCACGCAAGGCCCTACTCTGTTCCTCCATGGCTGCAAGCATGCGGGTGTGGTAGGTCTCGTTCTGGAGGATGAGGGTGCGGAGGTCCCCATGCAACAACTCACGGGATGCCCGGACCTCCGCCCTCGTTGCTTGCATCTCAGCTGAGAGCGTACGGGTGAGACGCTCCAGCTGCTGTTCCGTCCTTTGGTGTGTTGAAGCCTCTAGCTCAACAAGAGTCGTCCTGAGTTGATGTAGCTCCTGCCTCAGGGCTTCCCCGTGGCCCTGGGACTCTATGGAGATGGCCTCCTGCAGAGTCGCCAGTGCCGCCCGCCTGTCCCTGTTGGACGCCAACATGTCCTCCCTGTGTGACTGGCAGATGGAGTCGGTTGCCTGCTCTAGTCGCTCCATCAGCCTTTCAGGGGGGACAATGGAAGTGGCCACCCTATCCATGGCCTGAGCCATCATCTCGGATGATGCTGCCTGTTGGGTAGCCATACCGTAAATGGATTGCTCCCATACGGTATTGCCAGGTGGCGTACGGCCACCACGTCGGCGGGCACCACACCTGTCTGGGGCAAGGCGGACTGCGCCTTGCTGTGCCGGCACTGCCTGAGGCTGCAGGACTGCATTCCCCCTCTGATCTGCTGGCCCAGGAACAGGATCCGATGTCGCGGTGTGACCCTGCATCCGTAACCACCAAAGGCCTAGCTGCCAACACTGACATCCCCATTGAGGGTTCTGACCCTGGTGCAGGTGGGTGGGACAGAACAGATTCCCTCCCTGGAACACTCACCTGCGACGGCACGTAGGTCTCATCATCCGAGTCAACAGCTGAGTACAGCTCGGGGGAGGTGCAGCCAGAGACACCCCTTGAGAGCACGACCTGCAGCACTTGTGGGTTTTCACCCACCAGCACACCACGTCCCTCACTGGTGGTTGGTCGGCCCTCGGACCCCTCCTGGCTCTGCACCATCTCCACAACCCCAGCAGTATCAGGTGCGTCTTCCCCTGCAATGACATAATGACAAAGAAATGGAAACCCGCATTAGCACCATGGCACACAATGAGGGCTGTGAAACAAGAGAACCAGTACTTGATTGACACATGTCCCACATGACTAAGACCCTCCCATGCATGCACCCTCACTGCGTATGAAGGGCAGGCAAATGGCACACACTCATTACACAAAGATGGAAGATGAACACATTTCATGCATGCTGCCTGGCAGTGGCATCACACATTGCCCTGTGATTGCCAGGTGACACACACATGCCATCACACAGATGGCATGTGCCATTGCTATTGAGTGTAGATGGAGAGGAGGGCAGCACTTATTCATTCTGTCCAGTTCCCACATGCAATAGCTTTTCTAATTCTGACAGGTCTGCTTTATCACCTGGAGCTGCCAGTCCAATATGGTCCAATTGCACAGGGACATGTGTGAACATATGATATCCAGGTAACAAAGTAACTCCACTTTACCATGGCCATGCCATACATGTGACTAGAGGACTGAGGAATGCCTAGTATAAGTGGTGGAATGCATACAATCTGTCTGATTGAACATAGGAAAATAATCAACAATGTAGTGGCAAGGTGACACTTCAAGGCCAACTTGGGTGCTGTTGGGCTAGATTTCTACTGTTGGCAGAAGGGATACTGCAATGGCGAAATGCAGCTGCCCAGGATGTCTTGCATGAAGCACATGGCTGACCCATTCGACTCAGGCGCACACACTCTCACCTTGCACACAAACAGATGCCCTCACACACACACCATGCACATGGATGACACACACATGCATGTGCACTCACCGGACAATGCCTCGTAATCAGGCAGATCTCCCACGCCTTGGATCTGTTCCTCCGTGACGTAGGTCCCAGCGACTGACTCATGTGGAGTGAGTTCCATGTCTTCTACTGGAGACCCACCTCCAGTCACTAGAGTTGCGGCATGACTTGAGGCCAGCTTCTTCTTTGCCCTGCGCTTTAGGTCATTCCAGCGCTTGTAGCAATCATTGGCTGTGCGCCTCACGATTCCAAGGGCACTTACGATGTCCGCAATGGTCTGCCAGTGTGCCTGGCGTTGTGCAGGTGTGGTCTTGGATCCTGCAACAATGACCATCTCGTTATCATGTCCGGACACATACTCGACAAGTGCATTCAGTTCCACATCCGTGAAGCTGGGCTTCCTCGACGGACCGGACTGTGTAGCCGTGTCGGGGGCATCAGCCTGTGCCGGACGAGCACTCTTCCTCTTCCGCTTGGAAGGTGGTGGTGATCCTGAGTGTCCTGCGCCGCTCTGGACACTAGGGGCAGGAGCCCTGGTGGGCTTTGTATCAGGTGTGTGGGATTGCACACTCAGCATGGGAGTTGGTGCAGGCATTGGCTCAAGTGTAATGGTGTCATGGGGAATGTCAGCAGAATGGACTAGGACGGACACTGTCCTGGCTGGGTGTGTGAGAGCTGGGGTGGATGGAGCTGCAGCTGCCCCTGCAGCCTCTCCGCCCTGCCTACTTGGGGCAGCAGATGACCTTGCTGCCCCAGATCCACGTGGCATGATAGCATCAACGTGCACCAGCGCACGTGTCGTAGCCCTGCTGACCTGGAAGTCAGCCATGGAGTCAGCCAGGTCTGGTGCCACAATGGGCTGGTCCAACAAGGGCTGAGCATGGATGGTGTCAGCCACTTCAGCCTCAACGGGAGGGGGGGAGGGGGGGAGGGGGGGATGATGGGTGCCCTTGACTGGTCCTCCACACATGGGGGGACAGGCTCACCCTGCAAGTTACGACCACGTCCCCTACCGGATCCACCACGGCCACCACTTGTGGCTCTTCCACCTTTGCCACCCTTACGGAATCCTCGCCTCCCAGCCATGGCACTGATATTAATGTGAGTGGCTGTAGACAATTGTCCTGGGCAATTGGGGGTCAAAGGGGTTGGGTACCAGATGGTAATTGTACCCTAGTGCTCTGGCACGGCTGATTGTAACCCCTGGGGAAAGATGACGGGTCACGCAACGCACAGGAGGCCCAAAAAAGGGAGATGACGTGCACGCAACCCCTCCTAGACCACGTGTGCAGAAAGAAAAACCTGCACTACGCTGTGGCACCCAGTAACACAAGAATGAACGTATGCGTGTCACACGCAGCCTAGAATGACCTCTGAAGGGGTAGGCTACACACGGGGCAAGCACAGAAGTTGGATACGTGCGTGACTCACCGTCTGCCAGGTAAAAGAGCGTGAAAAATGAGCGCGTTTGGCTGGCTAAACCCCCGCCAAAAGAAGATGTGTACGCTGTCTGAGAAGACAGGACAACAGTAGAAGGGGACACTGTTTGAGGGAACAGGCCCAGGTAAACCAGTACAAGAGGAAAAATAGAGAAAAAGCTGTCAGAGGTAACAGGGAGTACGAACTGGAAACGCCGTGAAGTAAATCGCGTGTGAAACGACAAGAAGTACAGAATTCACCCACTCGCTCTCCACGAAAAGCACGTACAAGGAAATGGTGTTCTACATGTACCTTATATACAGGCCCACACGTACAGCGTCACTTACGCGGCGTGTACGTTCACCAATCACACGCTTTGTCACTCCTGCGTGTAGATCCATTTTCACCAATCACACGCTTTGACACTGGGACGTGTCACGCAACAATTTCCTGCACGTGCAGGTGACTATAGGCGCGCATATGCTGTTGACGGGTTTACGCGCTAAGGGCCTTTCCTCGATTCACACGCTGACGTGTGGGATTTCACTCCCTATCAGGCTGTCCACGCGTTCACACACGAGAGACCACGCTCCTGGCCAGGAGGCCAAATTACTGCCCCCCAGAGCCCTGAGCACGCTCCCACCTGCCATCTGCTGCTGCCTGACTGCCTGCTGGCCACGTGCCCCACAGTGCTGGTGGGTGGGGGTGTTGGGAGACATGGGTGGGGGCCTGGTGGAGGCTGCCCCTGGTGGCGGGGGGTGGGGGTGGTGGGGGTCATGGGTGGGGGCCTGGTGGAGGCTGCCCCTGGTGGCGGGGGGGGGTGGGGGTGGTGGGAGACATGGGTGGGGGCCTGGTGGAGGGTGCCCCTGGTGGCGGGGGGTTGGGGGTGGTGGGAGGCATGGGTGGGGGCCTGGTGGAGGCTGCCCCTGGTGGCGGGGGGGGTGGGGGTGGTGGGAGGCATGGGTGGGGGCCTGGTGGAGGCTGCCCCTGGTGGCGGGGGGTTGGGGGTGGTGGGAGGCATGGGTGGGGGCCTGGTGGAGGCTGCCCCTGGTGGTGGGGGGGTGGGGGTG
This sequence comes from Ambystoma mexicanum, assembly GCF_040938575.1. Classification (NCBI taxonomy): domain Eukaryota; kingdom Metazoa; phylum Chordata; class Amphibia; order Caudata; family Ambystomatidae; genus Ambystoma; species Ambystoma mexicanum. The sequence goes on along the minus strand of NC_090937.1, from coordinate 686,634,349 downwards.
GTGGGAGACATGGGTGGGGGCCTGGTGGAGGGTGCCCCTGGTGGCGGGGGGGTGGGGGTGGTGGGAGGCATGGGTGGGGGCCTGGTGGAGGCTGCCCCTGGTGGCAGGGGGGGTGGGGGTGGTGGGAGGCATGGGTGGGGGCCTGGTGGAGGCTGCCCCTGGTGGCGGGGGGGGGTGGGGGTGGTGGGAGGCATGGGTGGGGGCCTGGTGGAGGCTGCCCCTGGTGGCGGGAGGGTGGGGGTGGTGGGAGACATGAGTGGGGGCCTGGTGGAGGCTGCCCCTGGTGGCGGGGGGTGGGGGTGGTGGGGGGCATGGGTGGGGGCCTGGTGGAGGCTGCCCCTGGTGGCGGGGGGGGTGGGGGTGGTGGGGGGCATGGGTGGGGGCCTGGTGGAGGCTGCCCCTGGTGGCGGGGGGGGTTGGGGGTGGTGGGAGGCATGGGTGGGGGCCTGGTGGAGGCTGCCCCTGCACTGCTGGGGGTTGGGGGTGGTGGGAGGCATGGGTGGGGGCCTGGTGCAGGCTGCCCCTGCACTGCTGGGGGTTGGGGGTGGTGGGAGGCATGGGTGGGGGCCTGGTGGAGGCTGCCCCTGCACTGCTGGGGGTTGGGGGTGGTGGGTGACATGGGTGGGGGCCTGGTGGAGGCTGCCCCTGGTAGCGGGGAGTTGGGGGTGGTGGGAGGCATGGGTGGGGGCCTGGTGGAGGCTGCCCCTGGTGGCGGGAGGGTGGGGGTGGTGGGAGACATGAGTGGGGGCCTGGTGGAGGCTGCCCCTGGTGGTGGGGGGTGGGGGTGGTGGGGGGCATGGGTGGGGGCCTGGTGGAGGCTGCCCCTGGTGGCGGGGGGGGTGGGGGTGGTGGGGGGCATGGGTGGGGGCCTGGTGGAGGCTGCCCCTGGTGGCGGGGGGGGGGTTGGGGGTGGTGGGAGGCATGGGTGGGGGCCTGGTGGAGGCTGCCCCTGCACTGCTGGGGGTTGGGGGTGGTGGGAGGCATGGGTGGGGGCCTGGTGCAGGCTGCCCCTGCACTGCTGGGGGTTGGGGGTGGTGGGAGGCATGGGTGGGGGCCTGGTGGAGGCTGCCCCTGCACTGCTGGGGGTTGGGGGTGGTGGGTGACATGGGTGGGGGCCTGGTGGAGGCTGCCCCTGGTAGCGGGGAGTTGGGGGTGGTGGGAGGCATGGGCGGGGGCCTGGTGGAGGCTGCCCCTGGTGGCGGGGGGGGTGGGGGTGGTGGGAGACATGGGTGGGGGCCTGGTGGAGGGTGCCCCTGGTGGCGGGGGGGTGGGGGTGGTGAGAGGCATGGGTGGGGGCCTGGTGGAGGCTGCCCCTGGTGGCAGGGGGGGAGGGTGGGGGTGGTGGGAGGCATGGGTGGGGGCCTGGTGGAGGGTGCCCCTGGTGGCGGGGGGGTGGGGGTGGTGGGAGGCATGGGTGGGGGCCTGGTGGAGGCTGCCCCTGGTGGCGGGAGGGTGGGGGTGGTGGGAGACATGAGTGGGGGCCTGGTGGATGCTGCCCCTGGTGGCGGGGGGGTGGGGGTGGTGGGGGGCATGGGTGGGGGCCTGGTGGAGGCTGCCCCTGGTGGCGGGAGGGTGGGGGTGGTGGGAGACATGGGTGGGGGCCTGGTGGAGGCTGCCCCTGCACTGCTGGGGGTTGGGGGTGGTGGGAGGCATGGGTGGGGGCCTGGTGGAGGCTGCCCCTGCACTGCTGGGGGTTGGGGGTGGTGGGAGGCATGGGTGGGGGCCTGGTGGAGGCTGCCCCTGCACTGCTGGGGGTTGGGGGTGGTGGGAGGCATGGGTGGGGGCCTGGTGGAGTCTGCCCCTGCACTGCTGGGGGTTGGGGGTGGTGGGAGGCATGGGTGGGGGCCTGGTGGAGGCTGCCCCTGGTGGCGGGGGGGTGGGGGTGGTGGGAGACATGGGTGGGGGCCTGGTGGAGGCTGCCCCTGCACTGCTAGGGGTTGGGGGTGGTGGGAGGCATGGGTGGGGGCCTGGTGGAGGCTGCCCCTGCACTGCTGGGGGTTGGGGGTGGTGGGAGGCACGGGTGGGGGCCTGGTGGAGGCTGCCCCTGGTGGCGGGGGGGTGGGGGTGGTGGGAGACATGGGTGGGGGCCTGGTGGAGGCTGCCCCTGCACTGCTGGGGGTTGGGGGTGGTGGGAGGCATGGGTGGGGGCCTGGTGGAGGCTGCCCCTGCACTGCTGGGGGTTGGGGGTGGTGGGAGGCATGGGTGGGGGCCTGGTGGAGGCTGCCCCTGCACTGCTGGGGGTTGGGGGTGGTGGGAGGCATGGGTGGGGGCCTGGTGGAGGCTGCCCCTGGTGGCGGGGGGGTGGGGGTGGTGGGAGACATGGGTGGGGGCCTGGTGGAGGCTGCCCCTGCACTGCTGGGGGGTGGGGGTGCAGGGGGACATGAGCAGGTGTGCAGGGTAGTCCCCTGTTTTGTAGGCTGCCTGCAGGGGCCGTGGAGGGTGTACAGGGAACACCTGTGAGGACCCACCCAGCCTAATCGCGTGTGACTTCCCACGCACCCCTGTAATACACGTACCCAGCCAAATCGCGTGTGATGATTCCCACGCACCCCTGTAATACACGTACCCAGCCAAATCGCGTGTGATAATTCCTGCGCACCCCTGTAATACACGTACCCTGGCCAATCGCGTGTTAAACTTCCCGCGTACCCCTGTAATACACGTACCCTGGCTAATCGCATGTAAAACTTCCCGCATACCCCTGTAATACACGTACCCTGGCCAATCGCGTGTATAACTTCCCGCCTACCCCTGTAATACACGTACCCTGGCCAATCGCGTGTTACACTTCCCGCGTACCCCTGTAATACACGTACCCTGGCTAATCGCGTGTATAACTTCACGCGTACCCCTGATATGCACGTTACCCGCTTTGCGTTCCTTGTTTGGCAGCCCTGTAAACTGGTCCAGGGTTAGCGCAGCCCTTTGCGATGATTTTGCGATTTTGATGGCTTTTCCTTGCGCGAGGGCGTTCTTGGGGGCGTTACTGGCGCTGCTGCAGGGTCGCTGCGATACTCTGCGCCACGGCTGGTTTGGGAGCCTAAAATCCATGAATACGCTGTGCGCGGAAATCGGTTTTAGCGCACGTGCCTGGCGCAGTCAATCGCACGCGGACACTCTGCGCCAGCCGCTTGCGACACTTTTCTGCGAAATTCTATGAATTACCCTGATAGTGTTAGCTCCTGCTTTGGGATTGGATGGATTTGCATGTCTTGGGTATACAGGCAAGTGGCCCTAAGGACGTTTTGGCCAAGTCATGCTCATGTTGAACCCAAAGCATGCGGTCAACATGCATGCCGTAGGTGGTTACCGGTGATGTTCTGGCTTGTGTGGTGTAGTGGTACTCATCACGTTGTGTCCCCTGATTGATGGGCGATCCATCTTTCTTAGGCCTTTTAGCAACTGTCTCTTTGTATCTGGGTGCTGTATGTTGTCCCTGCATGTGGTTTTTCCAGGGGATAATGATATTTGGCCTGCAAATGACACTCAACTGCCATGACAGTCAGCTTTGGCCAATACATTTGAGATTGAGACAAGATTAAAACACATTGGGCCTCATTCCGAGTATGGCGGTAAGGGATAGCGGCCACCGCTAACGAGAGCGGTGGCGGTAATCCCTTACCGCCATACTCCGAGTTCCCTTTGCGCCATGGAGGTTTTAACACCTGCTTTTAGCAGGTGTTAAAAACCATGGCGCTAAGGGACCTTGATGTTAATTACGCCACCGTAATTTACGCCCTATGGGGCAAGAATGGGAATGGGGAAGGGTAAATGGGGATTGGGGAATTACCGCCCCGCCAACCTTGGAATGGGGCGGTAATTCCGCCATCCACCAAGGCGCTGCCGGTCCGGGTACGGCGTCAACCAAGGCGTTAATAGCGCCATTGGTTAGCGCCGTACTCGGAATGAGGCCCATTGCTTTTTGATGTCTTAGTTGACATGCTTTCTTCCTCCTTCCCCCTTGGATAGCATGAAACATTGGTGATTTTAAATGGATTCTATGCTTAAGATGGAAGCAGCCCAGTTGGCGTTTTCTGTGTGCAGCTATTTCCACCTAGCAGTAATTCTGCCATTTTCTGGAGGAGTTACAATAAATAGTTCCTTCTCTTTCAGCTTGTGGTGACATTAAATGCATAAAGTGTTGTTGTATTTACCAGGAGGTTTGGAGGTTTGTCCATTGCATGGGCAAGGCCTCATAATATGGCGATAATTCCTACGTCCTCGTGACCAGGGACAATAATTGCATCTGGAGGAATTACATTAATTTCTACTTCCAAACCTGGCATGATCTCCATGGAGGGAGGGAGGAAGGGGGGGAGAGAGAGAGAGAGAGAGAGAGAGAGAGAGAGAGAGAGAAAGAGAGAGAGAGAGAGAGAGAGAGAGAGAGAGCGAATGATCGTTCGCTAAACTGATCTTTTTGTAACATTTACATGTCAACAAGTGCTTTTTATTTGGCAGCGTATTGTTTGTCGAGATGTGACTTATTACAAAGATTTGGCATTTCCTCAACATTTCTCAAAATTATCCAACTTTACGAGCATTTAGGCGATGAAAGGGGAGGTGGTTTGATTTGTTCTGCTTGCATGCATAGTGTCAAGGGATAACATGTTAACGCACTCCGTACTTTCCATTACACATTTGTAGCACAAATGTCTGTTCAGTGTATTCGGGTCGATTTTGTAAAAACTATCTTTCTTCATTATTGCCATCATTGTGGTCAGTGTATTATTAAATAATTGACAAAGCAAATGTAATATTGTATCTCTTTCTTGTTTCCTTCCTGGGTATAAACGTAATAATTGATATATTGAGTAACTGTCAATTTGCAATAATTGTTTACGCCGACTGTTCCTTCCAGATGTTTGGTGATGGTTGTACCAGAGGTGAATACAACTATTAGTATATTCAGACCAATATAGGTATACATAAATACCTTACCAAATAAATCAGTCAAACGAGCAGAAACGTATCTGTTGATATACGAGCACACGCGTACACTCACTTTTAAGGAATGTATACGATTGGTCAGCTGACCCACATGGAAGCAAAGGTCAGTGGACCTTAAGTGCGGCTCTACAGCTAATTTTTCAATTACATTGGGTGGGTATTGTTCAGTGAAGCCCGAGAGTGTGAGAATGGAGAAGAGTTAATGTGGCTTCTTGAACACAGACTTTAAACCTATGGATGTTTCACTTTTCTCTCAATCCCATAGTGCAGATTTTATATTCCCAGATATAATTCTTGCCTAGCACTGGTTGACTTCCTAGCCCGGGTAATAATCCCTGCTGTTGCCCCTAGCATAAGATGGCGCCTAAGGATGTATGTTGTCCTCTCCACCTTCAGGCCTGTCACTGACCTGGGCAAGGTCACTGCATTCCTAAGTGAAGACCTCAGCCTTGCATCAAAGCATCAGGAACGGTCATGTTATGTAAAGCCTGCCTTAGCCTTCCACTGGGGCTTGAGGGGAGTTGGGGGCTGCCCCAGTCCTGCTGACTGCTCTGCAACCTGTGAAGCTGCGAAGAAAACTACACAGTGCTCTGGGACCATATGCACCCTACTGCTCTCTTCCTTCCACCATATGTGAAGCCTGGCATAGCTTATGTCTTCTGGAAGCAGATCACTTCACCACCGAAATATTTACACAGTAATGGATTTTGCATCCTGATTTCTTTTTTTTTTAAACAGTGATCGTGGGGGTGTGCACTGTGCAATGAGGGAAAGAGGTGACAAGCAACCCATCCTGAACAGCGGGGGACCTGGAGCATAAAAAGGGGTTGCAGAAAGTTGTCCTTCGAAATAGTGACCTCAGTCCTGTTCTCCAGGCTTTGTAGCCTACAAACAGCCCATGCTGCTCTAAAGAGCTATGTCGCAGGGGAAGGGGAGGGTAATGCTGCATCACTGCATTTACGCACCTGGATCATTAGAATCAACATGCATTTAGCAGGATATACAGATTAGGATTGCCGGTGGATCCAAGCGACGAGACATGGTGGCGCCTAAGTATCGTCGTCATAATCACCCTGTCAGCTGCCTCTAGTACTTTTGTGAGTCTACTCAATTATATGATTTAAAGTGCAAGACTATGGTCCTCATTATAAGTATGGCGGTACAGTAACAATGGCGCCGGTAGTGCTACCAGCGCCATTGCTACCGTACCGCCGTACTACGAGTTCAGCTCGCGGGTCTCACTCGGCCCGTGCATGGTGCTGATGCATCCGAGCTTCCCATTCCCATTCGTCCCAGCCCCATAGGGCCGAATGGGGATGGGGAGTCCCTTATTACCGGCACCCGCGAATGGGCAATTAAAGGGTCCGCCAAACTCGGCAACTCCCGGTAATTGCCCATTCGCGTGTGCTGGACCCGGATGCGAGTTTGGTGGTAACCTTGCCGGTTTTACTGTAACCGTCACCTCCAACCTCGTAATGAGGCCCTATAACTTCAACAATCAGAAAACTGCTCAGCCACACATTGCTTACCTGACAACTATTGTAGAGAAAATGTCAGTAAATCACTGCCTTTGCAGGCCTCCATCCCAATGAGCTACACCACACGTTTTGATATTCGAACTTGGGGTGTTTCCTAAGAACCCCAGCATTACAGTGCATTCACTGTATTTTTAAGTTGTTGAATCGTAAGTGTTTTCACTGAATGTTATAAATCTCGTACATGCTGAGCCTCTTGTGACGATGGTCAACGCCTGGATATTCATCGCTCTTCCGATAACGTGTCCTGTGCAAACATAAATTAACTGCACTGCAATAAACCACCATTTCAATATTTCTCTTTTATATATTGGAAAAAGCTCTCGGCCCAAAAAAAAAAAAATGAGTGACAAGTCATAAATAATTTGACGTTATGCCTTGCAGCAGCAAGCTAAGTAATTTTTTGATCCAGCACATTTCGTCTACTTTATATACATATATGGAAACTGTTACATACAGAAATGACTGCAACTAAATGAGCGAACCGCATTCGATTAGGACAATGCCTCCCATTTAAATATATATTTTACCATTTACACTTAATTTTATTGCGCTTGGCAATTTCCTTTCTCCGCACGCCACCAAAATAGGACTCCTGGATGACAGGCGGATTGGTTGACAAACGTGAAGGGTCATTAACTGTTCTCCATGAATATCAATCGCTTCATGGGAAAGTTTGTCTGAAAACTCAAAGATAGAAGCTATCCTGAGACCCCAGTGCCAGGCCCATTATTAGCCAGGTGCAGTGCCTAAAGAAAGAAGGGATTATCACTGGATGAACGTGGGACGCATTGAGCTGATGAATGTTTTTCCCCTGGCACAACCAGACAACAATAGGTTAATTCTTTGCAGCGGGATACCTACATACTGATAACACAAACAGGCCTACAGCTACCATAATAACCCACATGCAGCCTCAGAGAACCAAATACTGCCATTATATGCCAGTGCAATCATTTACAATCAGCATAAGCCTAGGACAGGGCCTTAATTTAGCAGAATTCCTGACCGCCTTTTGATGCCACATACAGTGCTGCTAAATTCACTTCAAGTAACAAGACCATTGGTGAATAGAACACATGGGCCCTCATTAGGACCTTGGCGGAGGACCATGGCGCTATTAGCACCATGGTCCATGGCGCTAAGCTGCCAACTCCGCCATGGTGGTTGGCGGATTTACCGCCCCATTCCGACCTTGGCGGGGCGGTAAGTCCCCAATCCCCATTTACCCTTACCCATTCCCATTTTTGCCCCATAGGGCATAATGGGAGTGGGGAAGGCGTTAATTACGCCACCGTAAATTACGGTGGCGTAATTAACAACAAGGTCCCTTAGCGCCATGGATTTTAACGCCTGCTAAAAGCAGGTGTTAGATCCGCCATGGCACTAAGGGAACTCGTACTCAGGCGGTAAGGGTCGGCTATGTTTACGCCGGCGTAAACCCCTTACCGCCTGGGTCCTAATGAGGCCCATGGTTAAATATATATAGTGCTACAAAATCTCACTGCACAAAGGGCCTCTTAAAGCAGGCCCAGGTCCATGCTCACATGCGTAGGTGCAGCCATCATAGTTAGTAGCAACCTCATTTGCTAGCGGCAACCTCATATTTGTTATTATTGCATTGGAAATGTCTTCAAATTTTGTGAGGACAATTTGCTACTTCAGAGCACACAATGACAGTAGGTATGGTGATTGTAAAGCACGCACGAGGAAGAGAGAGGAGGAAAGCGGTGGTGGCATTGCGAGGGGAGACAGGTTGGCATATTACAAGAGCAAAAGAGAAGTCGGTAAGGACCTGTCTTTAGAACTCTAAACCGCCAGATTTCTACTCTTCGCCATTGCAAGTTTTTTAAAACAACTTCTCAGCCATCACACATTTGAAGTGCATTCCTCTGGAGCATTCTCTTATCCCGTACCTCGTCTATGATGAAACAGAAAACATACCTGTGTTGCCTTTCCTACTTACCCACTTTTCTTTTGCTCTTGTAAAATGCCAACCTGTCTCCCCTCTTAAAGCGTGCATATAGGAGTGGATCTTTCTGGGTCTTTCAGGAGAAGATCTTCAAACAAATTCCCAAATGCACTCTTTTTAACCACTACAGAGGCTCCACACAGCACGATTCAAAGAGTGCACCTGAATCAATCGTTATAGATGCTCTCATGGAATAGCACAGCATCAGTGCGTATGGCATAGCAAGGAGCAGTTACTCAAAGCCCACGGCCCACTGCATGTTGAAGAGTGAACTTTCTGCCTTGCCCCCTCCCCCTGCCGTACAGGTACCAGCATGGGATAAAATATACCAAAAAACGAATAAAACTGTGCACTGAACCACCTTCCATCATGTGACCTCCTTCGGCCCTACAAAGACCATCTTCATTGCTTATTCGTTTGAGGTTTGGCGCGGCCAAGAGCCTATTCTTGTGGTATCTGAAAATGGACTGTGAAAGCACCAACCGGTGCTTGCCAGCATATTGGCTTGCTGCCAAATGCATTTGTTATTTCATGGATGCAGTGTCCCTCACACAAAGAGGCCCCTACCTCAGCATCTCCTGTTCCCTCAGCTGCTGCCTTGGTCTACAATGACAGCGTGGATTTGAATGATGTGCTGGAGCAGAGACTCTGGATACCGGACTCTGTGGGACTGGTGATTCACTGCAGGCCTAACCCAGTACGTGGCATTTGCTTGTTGTTACTGGGGATTCCTAATGTTCTCCGCTTGGTCAAACTGTGTTATCTGGAGACATTCATTGATTCTCTACATGCTTCTGTTCCTCTATCTGTGGTAATACTGAAATAATTAGAACCTGGGTATAGAGCTTTTTTTCCACTTTAAGTGCAATTAACTCTTCTAAATTGCCTTCAGTCTGACATGTGTTGCTTGTCCAATCCTGGTTTTATTTGAATTCTGGTACATATAGTTGAGACTTTCCATTTGTACATACAGAACTACAATTCAGAAAAGAAAACCATCAGTACTGGTTTATACAGTCGCTGTGGGACAACCCGAGAGTGCTGCAGTTGGCTGCTCTTTTCATCCTCCAAGAAATGTGATCCATCCCAGTGGGAACCAGAGTTGGGTAAGAACAACTGTCCTCTAGAGCACTTGGTTATCTCTTGCCAGGCGTGAGTAGTTCAAGGACACCTGTTTTTTTTTTAAATTTACATTATGGTACTTGTAGTTGTGCTTTTGCTACAATCCAAAGGCACAAGGAACCCGCCATACGTGTTAAGGGTAAACATGGCATCAGGATAGGCAGGCTCTGGACAGCAAAAAGGCCAGCTAGGTTTCTGCACAGGTGAACACGATGTGCTGGTGATGGAAATCAACATGCAGACCCATGACTTGAGAGATCAATATGCAGCCTCTGCCATTGAAAGTTTTAACTACAACTCCCTCCCTTGGGAATTCAAGAGCAATCTTTGTATTCCATTTTGGAAGGCAGAAGCCAGAAAACACAAGCCTCTGAAAAAAAAATAACTGCTGAAAACAGTTTAACAAAAATAAAAATACAATATTGTGACTCCTAGAGTTGCTTTTGTCAGTGATCAAAGACCTCAGTGAGATGCTGGAAAAGAAGAGTGACTTCATTTTAGGTAGAATTCTCATTTATGGCTAATTGCCCTCGCCCAGTGAGTCCCTCAGCAGCTTTGCTGGATTTCTGGGGTTTATTTTTTCCACCTGGTAAGAGTGTGAGTCTTTTTCCCACTCTTACATGTGTTTTGCCATGTGTATTTCTACTGTTTGTGTGATCTTGGGCTCTGGAGCACACCAGTCCATGAGCCCCACTTTTTGTGTGTGTTACACAGCACCTTCAGTGCAGTGACACAGGGTTGTTTTTTAGACACCCCACTGACTCTATTTTTCTGAGGCTGACTACTGTCCCACAGAAACATGTAAAGTTGCCATTAACTTTATATAGACACTTTAAAACTACAGACCCAGTACACCCCATCTTTCATGGAGTATTGGAAAGAGTTAATTCCTATCCCTTTTCGTCTGTGCTTTGTTTTGCTCTTTTACCATTTAGACTTGGCTGGTGGCAGTGGTATCTACCCTAACTTTTCTACCGTGATTATACTATATAAACGTGGTACTGTTCCAGGCTATTGTATTAGCTTCGAATATAACCCCGATTGCCCAAATACTTTTATTTCGGCTCCGGTCGCATTTAGTTGCCATTTCTTTTTGTCAAAGTCCTTCTTGTGTTTTACTTTGCACGGCAAACCAGGTTTGCCTTCTTTGTTCACCGGCTTTTGGCGGGCTTCTATGGAGAAGCCCTCCTTTGGCACCTGGGTGTCTAGGTGGGCTGAATGTGAGGGAGGGGTGTAGTCATCCCCTGCACAGGGTCTCCTTGGAGACCCAAGTCGCATTTTGTATTGATTGGCTGAGATGATTGTCCGGACCGGACAACCCCCCTGCTGAGTGATTGACAGCCAGGCTGTGTGAATGGGGATTTTAACATAAAAGGCAGGACTCTTGGGCTGGAAGTCAGAGTCACCACTGGAACTGCAAGGAACAGAAGAGAAGTGGAGAAGAAGACAGCTGTCACACCCCCGAGTCCCGGTGAAGCCCTGCTGCAGTCCTGAGCTATCTACCCTTCGACTAGAGAAGATGCAGTCCGGAGTCTTCTTCCCTTGAGCCTGGTGGGGTCAACCAGCTCATCTTCCACAGCCAGAGGATCCTCTTTGTGGTCGAAATCGCTGCACACTGCTGTAGTGGTCCGGATAGCCATGCACCTTTTATTCACCGTCGCTGCTGCTGGCCTCATCCATGGGTAGTGCAGATCACTCCAGATGTCCTCCTTCTTGTCTCCACGACTGAAGTTCCAGGAACCGTGAGTCTGCAGGAAACTACCAGGAACAACTGCCGTGGCACCAGCGTTGTTCAATGAATAAGGTACTGTGTCCGACTTGGGGTGAACCCTTCTTCCTCACCAAAGGCTTGTCCTTTTCTTCCTTCCCTCTTATAACTTTTATAACTTTTGCCTCCTCTTCTGACAGTATCTAAGTACTCCTGGCAATCTTGAATCGTGAACTGTCCTAACCATGTGATCCTCGGCAACAGGAACAATGTTCCACTTGACACTGGCGCAGGCCTATTGACTTTTATCTTCTTGTTAGAAAGTGCCCTCTGATTCTCTCTGCCTTGACAAAAGTATTGCCTATGATTTTTATCCCCAACTCTCTTGTGTTAATTCATGTGCTAAGTGTGTTTGACTATGGTTACATTTCTTCCCGCGGGTACGCTTATCTTTAGTAAGACCGAACTGTCATTACTGTCAAAAGGTGATCGCATATGTACTCCCGGTAACATCTTTGTTTCATAAGACCTGTCTGTCAAATCCTAAGGTACTTACCTTGAATTGTTCTGCACAAGGGGAATTGGTTGTGTGTAGTGTTTATGAAGTGTGGTTTTATTTTACTAGAAGTGAAGTGTTTTGTGAACAGAGGGTTTAAAAATAAATGTACTTATATATTCTTTTAACCAGAAACCTTGAGTCAGTGTTTGCTTGAGTCACAGTAATTGTAGTCCTTTGTGTAATCTCTACTACTGCTCATTTGCTCTTGAGATAGATAAGTCTGGCTGCTCAGTCACTGCTACCACTCTCTCTGTGTAGTACAGGCTTGTTCCAAAGGTGAACTTGTATTACCACTTGTAGTCGTAACTCTGTGCAGTGGTCCCTAAGGGCACTGCATAGGATTCTGCCTACAGCTTCACCACAGTGCAGGGCATTAACTCTGGCTGAGCAGGTGCTTAATGAGCTGATTGCACCTGTTAAGGAGTGCACCTCCTGGATCTAAGGACTTAATTGGTCTCTGTTCTCTAATATCTGAAAAGCAGATGATAGAGGAAATTACTTGAAGGGTGTAGATTGACAAATAACCCTACAGGAGAGTGTGCCCCTACCAATGCATCATTTGTGGATATTTTGATTGATCAAAGTGACACACGGGTTCTGTCATGGAATAGAGTGGGGCTGAACAAGAATCGTTTTGCAAAAAACTGGTGCAAGTGTATCAGAGAACCCCAAACAATTTGTTTTCAGGAAATCTGGTCAGTTCAAGCTATTTCAATACAGGGTTATGCTTGTCATTTTATACAAACAATTAAAGTATGGGGGAGGTAACCCAGTGGTGGGTTAGCTATTTGGGTGGACTCATCACTGAATCTTAAGATAGTGCCAGTCGACACTGGGTCAAATGATCTCCAGCAAAAGCATATTCGAAGGCAGAATTGACATAATATTCTCTTAATTAATACGTATAATTGTCAAAATATTGGAAATGGAATCAACCTACTGAATTTGACCTGTATGTAGACCTGGAGTAACACTTCGATATGGGATTCATCGCTCTATTAATGGGCAATTTAAATTTCCAATTTTCACCACTCATTTTTTATAATGGAATACTCAATGATGAGTATATGGTCTGGGATATCCCTGAACTGATTACAAAATATCCCTTAAGACTTAATAGAGATGTCTTGGAAACAGCACAAATATGTCCCTTTGTGGGTTTAAGAGCCAGAAATTGGAGGTTTTATCAGAGATCTCCCACGTGGGGCCACGGTTGCCAGTGGCCAGCAGAGTAGTGCTATTGATTGTATTAAATATAGTAGGTTTAAGCACATGGGTATAGATAAAGAATGTTATAGTTGTAATTAGATCCGATAGTGTTCATCGACCCCTTGCACTAGTGTTATCTCATGTTTTATTTTTCTCACAAAGTACTGGTGGTATTAAAAAAGCTGCTCCTGTAGCCATTACTGATCATGCATGACGTTCAATCAAATGGGAACAACTGAAGGTCGAGTCACGTTTACCCCAAATGTATTCAGAAATCCTACCAATTGTATTTCATTTTCAAAAACTTTATTTCAGCATACATAAAGAACAACAATTAATCATCCAATAATATGATGCACTAAAAAAACATTAAAGTCGTATGCAAATACGCATTAAAAGAGTATCAGTGCATTGAAATTTTAGGCTTCACGCCAAAGACATAAAAATACATTAATCTAAAAGTGACAAAATAACAAAAAATGTATTCAGACTGTATGTATTTTTTCACTTCATCTTCTCTTTATTTTCTTGGCATGATGTTGGCCGTGTTATACTAATAGATTAGGTCATGATAAGTCAGGTTATGTATGACATGTTACATTATGTAATTTCACGTTGATGTCTAATATCAAGCGCTTTGAAGCAACAATGAGGTGGTAGGTAGTACTCCACAAAATACCTGAATAAATGAATAATACACTGGACCGGCACTCATTTTCGGAAATAGGCCATAACACCTGTAGTAGACCTGCACGAATAAGATTGTAAATAAACTGTACACCCCTATTTGTACTGCATGCTGCGTTCTGTGAACAGGACATGTTAACTGCAGTACAAGTTGAGTAGGATAGACAAGGCTGGATAATATAGCTTTATACACCGTCAGCGAGGGCCGTAACTGGCTTTATGGGCCCCGAAGACCGAGTTAATGGCTTGAGCGAAGCAAGGGCCTTTAACGAGGTATGAGGGACCATAACGCCTGGTATGGTCCGAGCTGCAGGTCTATAAAGCTATTAGAACACCCTCCATTTTTTATTAAAGTATAATAAATGGAACAACGTAGAACACATTACAAAATTATACATAAATGTTGCAGCCACATTGAGTTGGTTGTGTTTTTTTTAAATTACGGTGGTGGAAGGTGATTGCCTTTAAACTGAAATCAGGTATGTTTCCCCCTACAAAAAACGTACACTTCCAAATATTGCACACTTCAAAACAGTAACAAAAAATGACCAAGCCCACACTGCATGTACATTTATTTAGCATATTCTCACCTTACATTTTCCATTAGCCTTGCCATAGTACGTGCAGGAAACATCCAAACATCATGAGGTTCCCCCTGACTTCATAGCAGCAAACAATCCTACAACCAGGTTATGCATGAAACAAACATGCAGCTCTTCCTTCTCGGCGATTTACCACTTAAACAAACGCCTTCCATGCAACATAAAAGCGGAAAGCTTTTCCTTCGGCTTGCTTCCACTGGGCAGGGCTCCCACATTGGTCTGGCATAGTGTAATTCAGAACGGAACGTTAATTCTTTCCTTTCCGAAATTACACAGAGACCAACTAATTGCGGGCTGCAATCAATCTGCAGGCTATACCAGCTCGTATATCCCACATATTGACCAATCACAACACCCTCCAGGGTGTTTTAATGAAGATTAACTCCCAGAAGAGGCCACCTCAGCTGAAGAGGGGTACTGCCTCACACACCACTACAGCAATCACCATAAAGTTCCTTGCAGGCCTCACCCAAGAACTTGCAGGAAACCCATTTAAATGCATTGACAGATCCTCACTGTTTATAGAACCTGGCCACCCTGGGATTGTGGCAGGATTAAAATCATGATCAGTGCTGATCCAGAGAAGTACTCACTACTTTACACATTGTGCACAAAATGACAAGCCGATGCACTCTTAGACTACTATTTGGCACAGTATAAAACTTTGCATCATAACATAAAGAAAAAAATGGAACATTTTGACAAAATGATATATTGAAAATACCAAATCCGCTCCCGACTATTTTATTAAAAGGACTACTAGGTGTACAAGTCTCCCAGATCTCCATTTCCCTTTTGTGAGTTTGTTTTGGTGCACAATCACTTCTGTTTGATGCCCATTCTCTCCACTTTGCTGGTGGGCTGTTTGAGGGGCATGTCATAGAGTAATCCGATGTTCATGTAATTGGCGCTCACCCTGAAAGATTCTCTCCTTGCTCCTCACTCCTGCGAGGTGGCCTTTGTGCGGTATAAAGCGCTGAACAATCAACAAAGCTTGTATCGTAAAACACACAGCTCCCTGACTAGGAACCCTGAGCTGTGCAGTGACTGCAATCTCAGAAAATACATTATCAGAATATGAAATGATGTCCCCCCTTTTTCTAAGTGCCAGACTTGCAACATAGCCTAGAATGTGTCCACAGATGGTTAGCCGTCTGTCATGGCCTTTTATCTCCAACTTTATTCACCTTTCAAACAGTCTATCCTGCAATGGGCCACATCTTTCCTCTTGGTTTAGCTCTCTCAAATTACAATTCAGGAGTTTGCATTGTAGAATAATTAACAACGTTATCCCAGATCAAAAAGCCCCCTCAATTTAGCTGGGCAGCTGCAACACATTTCCATTAATGACTGTGATTAAGACATTGGAGCTGAAGGAGGGCGAGAGTGCACAGCTTTTTTCTTTTCTTGTGTTATACTGTTTCTTTGTCAGTACTGTTTCATTACTTAAGTGTTCTTTAGTGGGGTGCAGCCCACTGTCAAGTGCCACCGTGTGGGGCACTAAAAGTGAACTTGAACAGAAGAAAGACCTAGGCTAATTATCCTTCGGTGTGGGCCGCACACCCTTACTTCCCACTATGGGAAGACGATTTCTTTAAGCTTCTATATCAACGTATACGCAGTTATCCTTGTTTCAAAGTGATTTTATTGTCCAAAATGTGTATTTTTCAAATACCAAATTTTAGATTCAGTTTCGTTTTATAGGCTAATATTGAGACTGTGGCAAACAGTAACCCATCGGGCTAATGCATTTCGGAGTTTTCCTTCATCAGAGCCTGAGTTATTAGTACTAGTTCCATAAATTATTAAATCAATTAATTCAATGTAACGCCACCAATCATATTTTCAAAATGCATATGACAATTGTATCAAAAAAACGTTTTTCAATTAACAGGGCACCCACAAGTACAAACAAACATTAAACAATGAGTAGAAAAGATAAGAGAAAAAGAACATTGACTACATCAATCTCCAATTCCAATTCAACACATGTCCTGCTACCTTTTAACAAACGTGCCTTTTGTTTAATTAGCATGTGTTAAGTGTTTTATTTCATCCAGTTTGGGTTTACATTTGGCTCTGTTCCAATCGAGTTCACTAAAATCATACTATTCATGCAATACTCCCCACGATTGTGATTAGTGTCTTATACAGCTCGTGAACTTTCTACAGCTATATAACGAGTGAAAAGCGTGACTGTGCATTTTCTTGCTGACATGCACAGAAGTCACTGACCTGTCAGCCGTGATTTTGGTTGACACGGAGTATACCGTGTAGAGTGATCGTAATGCACTGTTGGGCAATCAGAGAGTCAAGTTGCAGTGTATCAATATCGTGCTGTTATAAGCTTAAGTATTATATTTCTGTATTGATGTTATCTTACCTTCGTGTGCAAGGAAGCCGGTTAGTGCTTCTGCTACTGCTGCCGGCGAAAAGCAGTTCGCGGTTCGCAGCGTTGCTATAGTAACGTTTGGGTACCAATATGGCCGCGCACGTGTTGACGTGTCGGCCATATTGGTGGTGGCAAAATGAGTGAATTGGACTACTTACTGTGATCTATGTGTTTGGACCCATGTGGTGATGCAGTAATGAGATCAATGTATTGTACGTGTTCACATGTTAAGCATGTGTGTATATCTATATGTTCAATATATTCATAATTCAATTAATATTAAATCATGTATGTTTGTAAATATACGCTGGATTAATTAGTATTTTCCCACTCTTATCAATAGGTTGTGGTATGTATCCCGGGGTGCTGTAGTGTGAAATTGCACTTATGATTAACAGATGCTAAGGACTAGCATTCGTATTGTATATATGATGTTACTTTGTACTTTTGACCAAACAAACACAGGTCAGCAATGTTATTTACACTGAACAAATAATCAAAGTAATTTATAAAAAACAATTAAGATCGAACTCTTCATTGAGTCCTTGCGGGGATAGCGCTTCTAAGCGATCTATCCAATACGCTTCTTTTTGTTGTCTTCTCTTTTTAATGTCTGTATGTGAACCATGTGACTCAATTGTTTCCAACACTTGGAATTTGATCTGAGAGATGTTATGCTTTTTGTCATTATAATGTCTTGCGACTGCAGAGTTCATGTTATTGTTGCGTATGCACGACTTGTGTTCATTTATTCGAATTCTCAACTTCCGTCCTGTTTCACCTACGTAATAGAGCCCACACGGGCAACGTATACAGTAGATGCAGTTCTCTGTGTTGCAAGTCGCGTAGCATCTAACAATAATTTTTTCTCCAGTGTACGGGTGTGGTACTAGTCCACCTTTCATGATGTTGTTACAGTTGCTGCAATTGAGGCAGGGAAAAGTCCCTATCTTCTTTGGTTTGCTCGTTTTCTTCTTGGTATCCCTAGTATTTACTAGTAAGTCTCTTAAGTTGCTGGATCTTTGGTACGCAAATGTGGGAGTTTCGGAAAAGAGAGTCTTGGTTCTTTCATCACTTCTAAGTATTGTCCAGTGTTTGTTGATACACCTTTTGATCTGCATGCTTTGTGAAGAAAATTTTGATACATACACTAAAGCTGGGGATTGTTTCTTGTCTTTGAGTGCAAGTGTGCTAGCTCTTGTTTTGGTTAACAACTTGTCCTTTGCTGTTTGTAGATCTTCATTGGGATAGCCTCTTTCCTTTAGCTTTTTACTTAGTTTCTCTAGTTCTTGTTCACATTCTCTCTCATCACTGATAATCCGTTTCAAATGTAGCATTTGGCCATAAGGCAAGTTCTTCAAAGTGTTCTGCGGGTGGAAACTCATACGGTGTAGGAAATTATTTCCGTCCGTTGGTTTTGTGAATAGGGAAGTTGTAATCTGATTATTGTGTACATTAACCTTAATGTCCAGGTAGTGTATGCCTGGGTTGCTGATTTCCGAGGTGAATTGAATCAGTTGGTCAATGCTATAGATGTAAATCATGAATTCATCAAATGATTCTTTAGTTCCTTGCCAAATGCCAAATACATCGTCGATGTAACGTACCCACTTTTTCAAATTGTTTTGCCATTCTGCATTTTGTAGAACATTGGTGGTTTCAAAATGGTACATAAATGCATTTGCGTAGGCAGGTGCCATTGTTGCACCCATAGCTGTGCCGGAGGTTTGAATATAGAATTCCTTTTTGTATTCAAAATAAGAGTTCATTGAAATGAAGCTTAGAAGTGTCATGATAAATTCTTTTACAGCTCCTATGTCTCCTTCTTGTAACAGTAGCCACTCTACCGCTTCTTGTCCTAGATTGTGGGGAATACTTGTGTACAGATTAGTCACATCGATGGTGAAAAGAATATCCTGATCATTAAGTCGTACATCCTCTATTATGTTAAAAAAATGAGTACTGTCTTTTACATAGGTGGATGTTTTTTGGATCAAAGATTGGAGGAAATAATCGATGTAAGTACCTAGAGGTTGGAGGATACTGCCTGTAGCAGCCACTATTGGTCTTCCTGGAGGGTTAGTGAGGCTTTTGTGTATCTTGGGTAACAAGTAAAAGTGTGGTATGTTAGGATTCAGATTGAGTAGGAAAGCTCTGGTTTTCTTAGTTATCATTTCTCTTTCCTTTGCTTTGTCAAGCAGTGCTTCTAAGTTCTTTCTTATTTCCATAGTCGGATCATGATCAATTTTGGAGTAAACATTCTAGTTGCTAAGTTGTCTCTTGCATTCTTCCTCGTAGTCCAGTGTGTTTTGTAATACTAGCGCTCCCCCTTTGTCGGCCGGTCTTATGGTTATCGTGTAATCAGAGTATAAATTCTGAATTATTGACATTTCGCCTCGACTAAGGTTTTTATACTTTGATGTGGTATACTTGATTTTTTTGAGATCTGCTGTGACCATTTTTTTTAGAAAATGTCTATGGAAGGAACGCTAATGGGTGGTACAAATGTACTCTTAGGTTTGAATTCAATTAATTCTGATGGTTCCTGTGGAGAAGCTATGTTCTCCATTTCTGCAAAGAAAACTTTAAGTTTCAATTTTCTGGTAAGTTTATGTAACTCAACCTTGGTATTAAATAAATTGGTGTTGTAGGTAGGTACAAACTTCAACCCTTTTTGTAAAACCTCTTCTTCTTGTTTAGTGAGAGTCCTGTTTGAGATGTTAACTACTAGGTTGTTCGCGCTTGGAATCTCGTTTGTACTCCTGGTCCTTTTCCTCTTCCCCCTCCTCGTTCGTTTCTTCCTTGCTGATTGTCTAAAAAAGACACTGAACTGGTGCTTGGAGTGGCTCTACTAGCCCCTCTCCCTTCCTCCGTTCTTTGTTGTGGTGCTTATGTGGTCTGCTCGTCTCTGTTTGAATCAGTATCTGAGCTACTGATTAAGACATTACCTCATCAGTCTGCCAAGAAGATTAGAGAAATAAAGGAACAGAATATCCCCTTATTTCTAGTCACCAGGGGATAATCATATTTTACTTTATTAGGTCTGTCTATACAGCCTCCTGTCTTTTGTTACCAACAACATTCACCTTCTCACACATCCTAATCTCGGACTAGGCCACCTTGTGGAGTTGGCATGACCACAAATAGACACGATAGTTATGTTAAGCCTTCAAATCTGCCATGATTGCACAAGCATGCTCTCGAGCCTTTCCTAAATTCAACACTACTTGTCCTCTAAAAGTAATACTTCCAAAACTATCCTCGAATCCCAATGCACATATTAATTAACCTATGCAAAATATGTACAGGTCCTGCACCCTTGAAGTGATGCAGAGAGGCATTAGGAAGATACTTCAGTACTGCGTTTTCATGGCAATGAGACACCGTGCCATTGACACCGCCGGCACTCTTTGAAAGGAGGCAGTGTGCAGTGGTATGTCATTGGAAGAGCAAAGTAGGGTTATGTGACTGGTGTTGTGGAGTGGTGGCAGGAGTGGTAAGGGGTACTGAAGCAACGAAATGGGCAGCCTTTTCTCACTGCGCCGCAAGAAGAGATTGTTCTGGTCAGCCTTGCTTTTTAAGTAGGAGAATTCTGAGCTGGAGACTGTGCCTGCAATTTGCTCAGAATCCTCTTTACTGATTGGTTGGGTGGATTTGAATGCTTGAAAGGGTGTGCTAATCTTGAGTTACAGACTTCCAAAGATGAAAGGGCTTCACCCTAATTCCGAGTTGTTGGCCAAATGTTCAATTATTTCAGGCTTTGGGTCCTGTAAAGGTAAAACACAGTGTGATAGGCTTGGTAAAACAATACTTCAAATAAACGAAATGGCAGCAACATGTTGACTTTTTATTGGTGGCTGTTGAGATCTGGTTGTGGAGTTTACTGTGCATAAATTCTTAGAAAGTGAACAGGATTTTGAGCTTTTAGCGACTAACTTTGTGTGAAGCCAGTATCCACTGCAAAGCTTGACAGCTACTAGGACAAAATAATTGTAAAATAATTCAATGGGCTAATTTAAATCATGCGAAAATCATTCCAAGTTTTTGCATTTTACCACTTTTTAAAATCACACTTCAGGAAGCATGAATTGTACCACTGCAGATGCTAGATGTTTATGATAATTCAATTTTGCCAAACCATATTCATGGTTTGATGATGGCTTTAAACATGTGATGCGCATGGGTTATATGTGATATTACCGACCACAATTAAAGAGTGGTAAATTTAATTGCAGACATAACCCCTTGTTTTTTACCCTTATAATGCCACCCTAACCCCATCCCAACCGATTTTAACCCTTTTACACCACGACCCTTTATTTTTTAATTAATGTTTGCAGAGTTTTTTGGTATTATAATGTTGTTCTTGTCACTTGAGTCATGTTAGAGTAGAGATGGGGCATTGGTCCCTACTTTGAATTGTGAAAATAATTCAAGAAAGATAAAGAAAGAAACCCAAGTTAATTGCAGATCGGAAGTTTTACAAGAGTCAGTCACCTCTACAAACTAGCAGACATTTTGGTGAATTGTTGTGCGGGGATCAGTTGACCACCTCCTGTCTTAGATGTTTGTATCTGTGGACATGTTTGGTATACACATTTCAGTAATTTTCAAAATAGCAGGATGACTCCAACAATCAGCTTTTTACAACACCATGACAACCTGGGACCAAGTGGAACTTTTTAAGGGCTAAGTAAGGTGGCAGGAGAATCATAAATTACGACATTGTTGAGAAATCTCAATTTCTAGATAAGCTCCCCATTAATATTTTTAAAACTGAAGTAAGGAAATGGGGTCCCTCCTAAGACTCCTCTTTAAAGCCTTAGCTCTATCCCATAGTGTATTTACTGGATTGTAAAATCGATATTGTGCACAAAACCGATTTAAAGCATTGATTTTGCTATCCAGGAAGTGAAAAGAGGTTGAGGTGAAGTGGCCAATAGTGAGTAGGGAGGAGAGGGACAAAGTAAGTGAAAACGAACTGGGTTATGGGGGATGGAAGGAAGGGGAAGGGGAAGGGGGTAGAGGGGTAGTTGTGATGTTTCTGGGGGAGGGTCACCTGATAATGAGAGAGGATAGCCCTGGAGAGAGGGGGAATTAGTGGAGGGGGAGGGAAGCAATTGGTGTTTGCCCTGCAGTGTGAGGAGGGAGAAGGTGAGGGTGGTAGGAAAGAGCCTCACATGAAGGTGTATTAGCAACGGGAGTTTTGAAAAGGGTACGTTTGCAATGATCCCAATGAATCTAATAAGACACCTGATTCATGTATAGGTGTAGAGATTGTGCCCCTCCTCAAAAAGGAGTGACAGTGAGTCCACATATTACTGCTCAATATCACTAATTGATGGTGTGTGTGTATAACGTGTATGACAGAGCTGTGCTAAATGGGCTAGATGTGTTGCATTCGTGTGGAATTTATAGGTGGGATTTAAAAAGGGCATTGCTTCAATAAAGTAGGTATTTTGTTTGTATTTATTACAGACAGGTGTTGGATCAGAAGGAGCATTATATCTTTTTTTAATCATGTGAAGACTTCATTGATTACATGTAAGAACTTATAGCTGGTTTAGTTGTTGGGCTGGTGGTGAAATAAGGTAATTTTTGGTAACTACTGCTGTTCCACAGGAACCTGGATCATTACCTTTCTTATCTATGACATTATTTTGGAGGTTGCTGCATTGAAGGACAAATCACCATGCCTTAATGGATATGGCTCTGCCACACTCGCTTTTTTGTGGATGAGGCCGTTTTGATGTCCTAATACCCAATGGCGGTACAAAAGTAGTTAAATCTGCTCCACAAAATGTGTGTTACTAAAGGCCAGCAAATAGATTTTTTTTAAAACAACGGTATGGCTTGTCATAGGAGGACAACTTTGAAGATCAACATCGCTTTTGGTGTGGGAGGAATTAGAATGTTTTTTCCTTTGGCTGCCTCATTTCACAGTGATGGTACATAGGGAGAACAGATAATGAGGGGGGATGTGGCTTTAGGATGCTGTGCGGATGTAGCACCAACACTGCAGCTTTGTATAGTGTAGGGTCATATGGTCATGCTGCTGTTGGGCGCCCTGCAAACACTGAAAGTAAGCTACCCATCATCTTTTTGGGACTCACTACAAGTATTCTGAGTACAATTTTATGAATGGAATTGGGTAAAATCAACATTTGATATGAAGTGTGAATTGGTGTTTATTTTACATTATTAACTAAGTTACAGAAATCACCATACCTTGTAAAATGCAAGTTGTGGGGTGAAATATAGCCCTTGAAGGTGAGAAATAAAGAGGCCAGAGTCACTTGTGCATGCCCACCAAAATACAGAGGCCAGTACAGAAATGAGGTCCGACATAAGGCCCATGGAACCTAAATTACAAAGGAAAGAAAGTGGGCCTAAATCCAAAAGTGCAAAGATGTGCGCAATGCTTTTCAGGAAGGAAAGAAAGATATGTGGCAATGATGTTCTGATTCAATCCATGGAGAGCTACACTCATACATCAGGAAACTGCAATGCACAGTATCTTCAAAGGGATATCAGAGTTATGCTCCAAGCAGCTGAAGTGAAACAGAGCATTTCATGTGTATTAAAACTAAATAAAAGAATGTAATTTTCGTGTTTCCCTTCAAAGTGACAATATGCTAATCAGAATGCCCGCTGGACTTTCAAGCTTGGGCATGGTGTTCTCATAACAGATAAGGACACTTTCAAAGTAATACACATGTACTTTTGAAACTGAGTGCCTTATAAGATGTCATTTAAAATGCATTTATATACAGATTTACAGGCTGTTTGCTGCAGGGTACATGGACGATCATTTCTCCAAATTGGAAACTAACCTCCAGGATCTCCCTCTGTTGCCCGGGAGGTTCAGCCCTGGTTGTCTTCATTCATCATTGCCCTTCCTTAAAAATGCAAGCAGGTATATTTCTTAGATCAAAAATGCAGGGAAGACCCGATACGCCCATCTCTGTTCTTGAAGCAGGATTGACCTTGAGGTCACAAAACCCATGAAGTGTCCCTTAGGAGCTATTATCAGGACATCACATGCCTTGAAGGGGTAAGCTAACATAAACAAGTCCAGGCCTACAAAGAGAAAAGAAACTTTAAAAATGGTGGTGGAAAGAGCGAGAGTGATCTGTGAAATTGCAGTTTGCGTAAACGGGAGACATACATTTTATCAGATAACATGGGCAGTGTGCATGTTAAAACAGTCATTCCAGGCTTTTATTAAAGTTGACAGTCACCCCCTTCTAACCATGCTAACATGATTTTGGTGGGATAAACACAACTAAAGTTATTAATACAAATGTGATGTGGGCCTTCCCGTGATTCCAAGAGATGTGAAAGTTGGTAAAAGCATGCAGTTATAATTAATATGATGACTGTAAAATGGCATATTTTTCACTGATATGATTCCTGAGTAAATGATGAAAAAATGTATCTCTGCATAGAAAGGATGTGCAGAGTTCAGACTAGTCGTATCTGATTTGCCCTGAAATATAGTTCTCAAAAATGTATTCATACATGTAAAGATTTGAAAATTCAGGGTACTTGCCATGTTGAGATATTTTGTGAGCTCAATGCAGACCGAGCTCATCTGTTAAAGTGGAATGATGAAGCTTTCTCCTCCCCCAGCTATTCCAAAGCACTCCCTCATCCCCTTGTCCTATCAGCACACAGGTGGGAGGTGGGTAGTGGTCATTAACCAATCCCTTTTGCGGGAATCATAACAAGTTAGTGATGTAATTTGCCCTATAAATAGGTCATTTTGCATCAGAGCTGGAGGTCTTCCAATAATTCTGAGAGGCAACTTGCTGCTGAAACTTGGCGAATAACATCCCAGCAGAGAGGCCTAGTTTTGCATTGGAGACAGGAACCAGGAGACATAGAAGCTGAATGTCACCCCCTGGAGGACTCAGAGGAGAACTCTCCTGTAAGTAGAATTACCCCATAATCATAGTTTGTGTAGGTTCCTATATTTCCCCAGCACTGGTTTAGTTATTTCCCCATTGAAAAATCTCCCGTTTGTCTGTGTAGCTCCCTAGCCTATTTAATCAAAGTAAATCAATTAATTCCCCTATTGAAATTCCAGGATCTTTATTGTTGGTATTCCAAACCAACAATCTTTTCCCAGTGTGTTTTGAACCGGTATAGGCATAAAGAACTGCCAAAATAATTAATCCCAAGCCCTGTTCCACATGTGTGCACAGGGTATAAAAACGGAATTCCCATTGATCCCCTTTTAAATCAGAAGTGATAAACCTAGTAGTGCCTGTGTATATGCAAGGTGCAAAACGAAATTGCCCATGTGTACCCATTGTGCTCTGAAAAATGAATTTCCCCTTGATTTTTATTCTTTATCACATTACGTTTGTGATTCCAACCCAAAACCGATTTTCCCATTCTGTTCTCACCAAAACTCCACAGCCCTGTGTGTTGTTAGGTGTAGCAAAACACATTTTTCCCATTGCTTTTCTGTCTCCCATATTGGTTCTGTGATCAAATATCCCAAAAACCGATTTCACCCATTGTGTGCTGACTGAAACCTCAAAGCCATGCCTGTTCTTTTTAGCTGTGGCAATATGAATTTCCATTGCTTTTCTTTCTTTCATATTGTTTCTCTGAGCAAGACCCCAAATCTGATGTTCCCATTGTGTTCCCACTCCCTGCCACTGTCCTTCCATTCAGAGGAGTCAAATAAAATTGTTGTTTGGAGGGTGAGGGTTGCTGGGAGGAAAGCATAACCTTGTTTGAAATCACTGTGTGTTGATTTGTTGTTTTCTTGTATTGCTGGGTGATTTAAAAGGAATTAATTGTGACAGCCTATCTCTGTGTTAGTGCCTTTACGGAAGTCATTTTGTTCTTGTGTTGCCACAACATTGGTGGCTGATGTTATCTATTTGTGATATTTGGCTAAATCAATTAATTAATAAATATATTCTTAATACACACCTGCCTGGTTCCTAGTCCATTGGGGCATCAGGCATTTGTTGGGGTTGTGTGTGAGACAGGTTGGAGGCCTTACCAAAAAGAACCTGAAATAAATCAAAGCGCTTTTTTGTGCACCACATTCATTGTGGGGGAAGGTGCTCCCTGACTTGGGTCTGACCGTGTAATAAATCGCAACAAAACAAAGCACTAATCAATGGTTTATCCCCATCACAGAAACTATCTTCATTATATCAAACTGTTTGTTAAGGTGATTGATCTCCGTTTTGCTTAATAATAAGCATAAGCAAAAGGATAATCTTCAACTGCTAGGGGAGCTCCGATCAGACACTATGGAAAGCTGCTGAGGGAGCTCACCTGCCTTTTTGCCTTGTAGGCAGGTAGATAAATGCTTTATTTTGGATTATCAAGAATCCATAAATGATACAACATATACATCAATAAAACACCAAGTTACAGTTCATTCTTAGTTTCATTTCATATCAAGTCAAAAAACATTACAATAATACATAAAATGTCTCACGAGTTATACAAATATAAGTGCAAGATCACAAGTGTTTTACCTACAGTTAATCTAAAAAGAATTAAGACGCAAAGGGTTAGAACATGATAGAAAATAGTACTATAATTCTCTTTTTTATGTGAATGGTTTAAAATCAACTCAACTAGGTCAGTCATTATTTCTAGATGCATGTCCTTGCTTTTAGGCCCCTTTCTCGTATTCGCCAGGTAGTTCTTACATATAGCGACACATTCCACGATATAGCAGGTGTGGATACATTTAACAGGTAATGCAGTGCTTGCCTATATAGGGAGAACCCTCTACCTATGAAGAGTGGTAATAGATATTTTATTCTTTGCTCATGGTAGGCTGGACAAAATTCCAACAGAAGTACTCAGTAGGTATGTTCAGGTACCTCACTGAGTTAGCACCTTCTTATGCCTTGAACCTTATATTTTAAATGTCACTTTGGCATCATTCTTTTGCCCGTGTTTATGGCTAAATGGAAAGAGGCAAATTCGGACAAGTGCGAATATGTTCTGCAGCAAAAAAGATGTTGCATGTTTTCTCTCCATTTGCCCTCTGTCTAAACACATGAGGAAAGTATGGAGTTATACGTGCCCCAAAGATCCTGTTTTTTAACACTAGCAGATGCTGTTTCAGTTTACAATTTGCAACTATATAAAAATGCATTTGCAGCAGATATATTTTTAAGTTTACCATAGATGTGCAAGAAAGGGGTGTTGGGTTTTGCATTCTACTCATACTAATAGTCTCTTGATCAATTGTTTTTATTTAGCTTTTTTGGATATTGCGAAATTTGTTTATTCTCAGTAACCATGCACAGAGCACATCATATATCTCAGGGCATATTCCTGAACTCTTTTAAATTTTTTGAGTTTTCTGTGTACATGAATGTGCTCATTTTGTGTGTTTATGGAATTTTAAGCATAGTTGTGATTTAATGGGCTTTGCTCAAAATAAATCATTCTGTGACTTTCACTTTGATATAGCATCAATGACTCAGAAGAACAGCACATAACCTTGACTGAGAGAAGGCTCAGTGGACAAAGCCAGAAATTACCATTCATCAATATAAAAATGGTCATTAATGCCCACCTGGTTTATTAGACCCGCAATCAGTGTAAGAAACATCATGACTAACAGAGGACTTGTACTTGGTACGTCAACTGAGGTGCAGCAAAGCACATGAACCCTTAGTTATATTGGTGGATTGGAATAGGAACATAGTCATCTTTCCTGTCAAAAGAGGCCAGCCTGTCTCTGGTTGCTTGGATTGACCCATGTTTAAGTGACACCTCTAAAATGGGTGGTAAAGCAAGACATATTTTAATTTGTGTATGTTGAGAATTGGTCTATAAAAAAATGATGGCTATTTTACTAAGAAATTAGTACTGAAAATTCCCCTTCATTTTAGCTGTGCGAAATCTCGACCATGCCTCTCTTTTGTAAGGCATACTAAGTTCCATATATCAATACATGAGGCCTTCCCAATGCCTTGGGAAGAGGAGTTCATATAGTTTTGGGATCTGAAGGAAGTCTATAGAGTACCCTTCTTAAAAGACTTGTTGCACCCAATAATTAGAGACATAATCCTGGGCTTTGCTGAAATAGTAAATACAGAAAGGCAGATATTCCTTTAAAAACGCAGGGTCATTTGTTTTGTCGGGGGGGTTGATGGCAGTGGAAGGAGGCAATGGTTTAACCTCTCAGAGATGCTTGTCTGGCAAGGCCTTAAAGAATTTTTAAAAAAAATGAATCCAGGTGATGCCCAGAGAGTAAGGCTGTTTTACAGGCAGTTACAGCCTTCCAATTGTGTAGTCATAATTGTGATCCTTCAGCAAAATAATACCTCCCCAGAAGAAGATCACCTCATGAAATCCTACTTCATTTCAGATTTGTCTGGGACTTGTCATTGCATGATTCCCAACAGATATACATTCATGAAACATTGTACTTCACTATGAGTCCCCAGCCCTCTGAACGAGATACAACTCTTCATTTATTTATTCAAGCATGTAATCAATACAATTTATCAAACAAGCCATTAATGTATTCATACTTAAACAACAAAATATTCTCTTTGTGGTGTTTGTACAACATATTACTTTAGAACAACTTTTCAAATCCTAAAAGAAAAATATCTAGTTTCTTTGTTTTCCAATTTTTCAATGCTTCTAGGGTTGGATGAGTCACAAAAAGCCCCAATGCACTTTGGATTCATTTTTCCTTTAACAAGGGTCAATCCAGTCCATTTCCCTAAAAAAAATATACACATCAGTAAATCATTGTCTTAGCCCCACTTTGTATGTAGCCATGTTATATTCAATGTTCATTAAAAAACAATTTTCTAACCTTGTTAGTTAAAAAATGTCTACTACTCTGTAATAGCTCTTCCCAACCTTCAAATTATAACTTTAAAAGTGAAGACCTATTTCTCGCTTCGTCCAAATTCTAGATAATTGTCTGACTTGTATCAGCTTCAAACCATAGAAACATATTTAGAAATGTACCCTAATCTCATACGTTTATTGTAACATTGTAAAATAAATCTGTCTACTCCCAGTTAAAGAGTCTCTTTTAAGCTAGAAGACACCCTGCAATTAAAAATATTAACATGTATGTATTCCCTAAACTAACCTTTTATGTTAAAAGCTAACCTCATTGGTTCAGAAAAGGTCAACAACATTTCCTGTTCCATATTCAGGTTATGAACACCTTGCACTACGGTTCTCTTTGCTTATATTCATGGAAAGCTTCCACACATTTGATTTAATCAATTACATCAAACTACTAGTCTGCCTGATTAAAAATTTTAGGCCAAACTAGGTGTCATCTTGGGTGAGTCCAAAAACCTTTTTTAATACAACTTTGATAGCTGTTTTGACATAATGTGCAGCGTTCATGATTTATTTGACTTATCTGCAGCTATTGAGAATAGCAAGGCTTGCTTATGTATTTTGAAAAATGTACTCTCTATCTGTTAAATTATTCATTTCATATTTTGAAGAGTGGACGATCACCACATCCTTTTGAATAACTCCAACTGTAAAACAGTTCCATAGATCTCAATTAAGACATTACTGCTTATCCTCCTTTGATCATGTTGAATTACTCCAATGTCATTAAGGACAAACCATTCTACAGACTTATGTGAATAATCTCATTGAGAGTTTAAAATTGTTAATCATGAACATACATCTCCATCTCCTGTTTTTATAAATAATATGTTAAATCAAACATAGTGTTCATATCAGATGGATGCAATGTATTAAACTTCTTAATATAGAATACTTCTCTTTGAAACAGGTTTTGGTTAATGTTACTGCCTCGTGATGGCTTTCCAATTTTCTCTAAAATTATAAATCTCATTTGGGCAACTGAGTGTCTCTTTTCCAAAAAGGGTTCATACTGAGCACATTTTGTATTCTTAGTTCTTAAGTTAGACGTATCCTCTCCATCTAAATGTACTTTTAAGTGATGTTAATCCTACGTAGTACAATACGCATGTGCTTTTAATCCCATACATCACATATAGTTTAACTTAATACGATTACCAGTAGCAGGATGTAACAAATATACCTTTGATGATGTTGCTACAATGTTTCCAATCATTACATGGCAAAGTGCCTTTATGATGTGTTTTTGTCTTTCTTTCTTGCGGATGTAATGCTTTGACACATTTATCTTTTAGTTAACAGCTTTTTCTGTAATCAAAAAAAGGTGTTGCTCTGAAGCTATTTCCCAAAATCAGGTCATGTTAATATTTCTTTTGAACAGTTTTCAAGAGTACATGCTTTTATTTATTGCTTTGTCAAGAAAGCATAGGGACATAGACTAATTTAAGGAAGTATTTATTTTCTTTCTTTTTTAATAGTTCCTGCCATGGTACCAAGTAAACTTTTTATAATGCTACACTTAAAACATCCTCATCATATTTCCATTGTAGAAGTCAGAAATTATGAGTTTGTATATTGTAAATTGACTATAATATATTCCACTAATCAATCATTGCGGGTGAAAACTAGATGCTAACAAGGTGTTATTTATATCCGTCAGCTTGATATATACAGTAGAATGTAATCCAGAATCAGTGAAATAAATCCCTGTGTCTAGAAAATGAATCCTATCAGGACTTAATTCGAAAGTAAACCTAAAGTATGGTAAAATGGTGGTAATTTCATACACATTAGTGTACACCGGATATCCTTTTTTTTTATATGATTCCCAACTGAGGCCTAATGCCAACTCCCTCCTGAAAGGCTGATAGATACCTGAATCTCAAGCAAGAAGGACTGAGTAGTACATCCTGAATTTTCAATGGCCCAAGTATTTAGATCAACAGCAAAATATGTTCTGTTGATAGCATGATCAATTTCATTTTCCAAAGGATTTGACTGACTGATGTCTTCTATAGAATAATCACCCTGGCCAATAATGCCTCCTAGTTCAGGGTCTAATTTTACAATGCCAGAATATTTGTTGTGGAAGACTTGTAATGGTTAGAGATGAACCATATATCCATAAATTAGGGTGTCACTATATTGTTCCATTCCTCAACTAAGAGGATATTATTTCAACCCTCATGAAAAGAGCAGGACATTTAAGTGGTCTACCTAAATTATTTAAAATAAGTATTTTTCATATCATGGGCTGGGGCAGGGAATTCCAAATTCCATCTCTTGTGCTACAATGTTTTGTATACATCTTCCCTATTAATGAATGTCACAGGGAAACTTGACTTTACTTTACTTTAAAGCATTTATAAAGTGCAAAACCTTGGACCCGTGGGCATTAGGGCGCTGACAAACACAAAAAGCAAGGAACTCACAAAGGCACCTAGGAAAGGGGCTTCAAGAAGAGGAAACAATTTAAGCAAACAACCACGTTTTCAATTTTCTTTTAAAAGCTTCCAAGTTGGGCTGGTCTCTAAGTTCTAATGGCAAGCTGTTCCAAGGTATAGGCGCTGAGATGTAGAAAGCTCCCCTTTCGGCCTTCCTGGTTCTACTTCCAGGGATCACAAGAAGTTTCTGTTTGCTAGATCTTAATGATCGACTTTTTTTCTCAATAAGTTGCTTCAAATAAATGTGCATAGTGCCTTGAATACATTTAAAAGTGATCACTAAAAGACGATAACACACTCATGCATCAACCGGTAGCTATTGTAGTCCTCTTCTTGCGTCCAACGCATGGGCCCCATGAGAAAGTCCCATCACAACTCTAACAATGCCATTTTGTAGGACCTGAAGTCTGTTTCTATCTTCTTTACGCATGCCCACCAATAGACTGCAGCAGTAATCTATTTTTGCTCCGATGATAGCGCGGGCAATAGTCTCTGCATTAGCTTGGGCAATAAAAGGCCTGAGGTGGGACAAGAGTTTTTTTGTAAAAGGCTGCTGCAGAGACAAGACTCCCTACATGCGCCTTCATCGTGAGTTGCTGGTCAAAGATGACCCCCCAAGGTTTTCACCTTCTTCAAGGGGGTTAACTTGACATCGCTGAGTTGAAAACTCTCATATGAAGAACCGAGCTTTAGTAACATGGGTAAGATTGGTTTCTAGGCCTCCTCTGCAAGTAAAACTGCAGCATGACCTGCCTTCTCCTTATTTTCCACAGGAATACTCCTGTATTCCTCCTCTGGCTCTGCTTAGTCTGGGGCATTCTGATTCTCGGGTGAATTAATGTTGGGAGTACTCAATGCTGGCTGGTTTGCCCTTAATACTGCCACAACTAATTAATTTACCAATTTAAAAATCTGTTCCACAGCCATTTGTTTTGGAGATTTACTGTGTCTCCAAAATGTATGCTGTTGGAGTCTGAACATTCTGGGTCAAGGGGATTTGCATCGGCATGGAGAAAGGCATTACCCTTTCTCAGTACAATTCCTCCGGCTCCAGAACAACAGTAGATGACTTATGAATGTTGAGGATCAGAAGAAAGTTAAATGCAGTAATGCATCCAACCAACAACACAGCTACAGAATCAGGGGGTAGGAACACGTTCAGCCATCTTCAGGTGCTGATGCATAAAAAATAAAAGCATCCTACAGTATAGCTTAGCAGAGATAAGCGTATTATGTTTGGAAATTAGAGAGAATCCCACAACAGAACTGCCTCTTAGCATGAAGTTCGATTTCGTGCTCCCTGAGTGTCAAAAGAGGGCCTTGAGGAGCATGACCTCAGCATCAGCACAATACACAATGAGCAGGAAATATAGAAAACATAGAAAAGAACACCAACAGTGTGGGTTGTCCAAAAACATAATCCAAGACATATAAAGGACTGACAAAAAATAGGGCCGTCAACATCTCGGCTCCTGAAATATATCGTAAATTGCCACCACAGTGTAGAATTGCTCCAACGATAGGACAGCAACATGAATAAATAAAAGCAACGTCATAGCAAAAAAAAAGATTGACTGCTACATCCTGAACAGCGTAACTAATAAGTGCCCATGTATGAAGTCGGTCACCTGAGCGCACAACAGCACCAACCGTGCCTCAGGTACCCTAGTTGCAACAGCGAGCCAGAGCTACCAGGATTGGGTCTATTGAAGACAGAAAACCCAAATAGTGGGCTGGTATAGACCAAGATTTGGGATGTGGCAGAATCTCCTATCCTTACTGGAGAATCAGTTCCTCGGGGTGAAAGACAAGGAGCTCCATTAAAGAATAACGGTTCCAACAAAAAAGTGCAATTGGAAGTGATGACACAAGCCACCCTTTTTTGAAACTTTTAATCAAATTCAATTTGGCTAAGTAAGAAGCATACATTATTGGGGTGACTGACTTGTCCTGACAAATATCTATGTTGTTACAGGACCTACATTCTCTTTTTAAAATGATGGTAGTGATTGCAGACTGGGAGACCTTTGATGATGTCACAGATTAACTGTATGGTTCTTCGTCTTGGTATAGGGCTATGAATTACTGTGCCCCACCACATTTCCTGTGCATTTTTGACTCGATCATTTTTGGGCTGTTTATCACTTTGATGCGTGCCTTTTTCTTTGATTTGCGCTAGATGTCATGGGTTCTTCAAGGATGTGGAGTTTTGATGGAAAAAGAAACATTTTCAGAAACTATAGGAGGCCAAATTAATTAAACGGTGAAGCACTCATTTTCATTTGGGGTGCAAGGAAGCGCTTATCAGTATGAACAAAGAAGTTGTGATTATTTAGCATTTGCAGTTCTGTGTGTAGGTGGCAGTGTGAGAATCGGATAGGAATATACTGTCTGGTTGGCGCCTAGTTAGAAATGGGTGCTTTCATAAACTGGAGGTCTGGCATCAGCATGCGCTGCTTTGGTAGACTTGCATTAAAAGTTATGCAGTAGTATGCCCATTCTCCTTCAACACCAAGCACATGGGTTCTGATATGGGATTAAGGACTCAACCCTTCTAAGCAAGCTAGCTTAATAGTTACTGGTTGACAGCACATCATTTACTGTTCATATATGATGTGGAATACTGGTCAGGCTGCTTGTTGAGTAAAGTGATGGGGTATAATCTGGCAGAGGGTGTTTTTTTGGAGGATTTGTGTGCTCAATTCCTCCACATCCATCATCTAGTGATCCAAGAGAAATAATTGAAGATGGCTGTGCCTGGGGACATGCTCCTGGGAATTAGCAATACCGACTAAGCACTGCTAGCCATCTAGCTATTAAATATATGTTCCTTCAGTTGTTCAATAATATGTTTAAATAGGTATAAAGAATCCCTATTAACATGAAAACATCCTACTCCACCAACGGGGATATAGATATATGTAATACAATAAAGAGCAAGATGATACGTGTTGTTTACTTGCCTCCAACCCCCTCACACAGGAACTCTATAAGGTTTTCCAGCATCACTAGTCCTGAAAAAATGGACCGTCTGCTATAACTGATTTACACAAATGTATAACAAGTTTAATATTCAAATAATTCAAACTAAATTTAAACAAAAAACACTACCCTCACCTAACACAGTGTACTAAACATTAAAAAACAAATATAAAACAATTATAAAACATCAGATAACTTATTTATACGACACAGAAGATATCACATAACACAAAAAAATCTCAATGTGTCACTAAAACAACAAGCATCCCAACATGTTTCTGTTCTTAACTGCCCAGTTCAGGCGAACATTCTTCAGGGGATAAATTTAAAAGCATCCACTAATCTCTTCCACACCGTGTTGAAAGGGTAGATTCAGGCACCCAAGAGGGTAAAAGGAAAACAACTTCCAAGCCTGTAAAAATAAAGGAAAGGAGAAACCTAATGAGTTCCAAAGAGGGAAGGAAGTACTACAAAATGTAAATGGAGGCATGGCACAGGGAATATGCCACACTCACAAGGGTCCCAAAGGGCACCCGCAGATTTACCTTTAAATGGTGAAACTTCAAAGCACGTCACAGGATGACAAATTTGCTGGTTTCCCTCCAAATGAGAAATCAATACTTCAACAAAGCGTCACAGTCCGCTAGAGTATCGCCACACCTAAGTAAGACTAAACCAATACACAGAGACCACATGCTCTGTTATATCCAGAAATCACACTGGTTTCAATACCACTACACATAAAATCAAGGCTCCAAATAACAAAGTGAATTACCTCCACAAATGTAGGGATGAAGACTGCAATTCACAATTCAGTAATGGACAAGTCGAAATGGAAACATCCATATGATCAAGCAATAAAGTACAGAGTCAATCTGGAAAGCAATGGGAACATAACAGTTTTTTACATCTTGCCCAAAGTACACAAGAGACTTGTTGATCCCCCTGGTAGACCCATAGTGTCTGGTGTGAATTCGATTTTGGAACCTTTGTCCAAATTTGCAGACTTCTATTTGAGACCGTCTGTTTTGAAAATGAAAAGCTATTTGTGAGACACCACTGACGCTATTAATAAATTGGAAAACATTGAGTTTATTCCGGGCCAGTCCTTGCTGATAGGTTTGGACATTCAATCTTTGTACACTGTGATACCCCAAAGAGCCACACTTGAGGTGGTTGAAGAAGTGTTGATGAATTAAAAGTAAATTTAAAGGTAAATCTGCGGGTGCCCTTTGGGACCCTTGTGAGTGTGGTATAATCCCTGTGCCATGCCTCCATTTACATTTTGTAGTACTTCCTTCCCTCTTTGGAACTCATTAGGTTTCTCCTTTCCTTTATTTTTACAGGCTTGGAGGTTGTTTTCCTTTTACCCTCTTGGGTGCCTGAATCTACCCTTTCAACACGGTGTGGAAGAGATCAGTGGATGCTTTTAAATTTATCCCCTGAAGAATGTTCGCCTGAACTGGGCAGTTAAGAACAGAAACATGTTGGGATGCTTGTTGTTTTAGTGACACATTGAGATTTTTTTGTGCGTTATGTGATATCTTCTGTGTCGTATAAATAAGTTATCTGATGTTTTATAATTGTTTTATATTTGTTTTTTAATGTTTAGTACACTGTGTTAGGTGAGGGTAGTGTTTTTTGTTTAAATTTAGTTTGAATTATTTGAATAATAAACTTGTTATACATTTGTGTAAATCAGTTATAGCAGACGGTCCATTTTTTCAGGACTAGTGATGCTGGAAAACCTTATAGAGTTCCTTCAGTTGTTCAGACAGACTTATCCAGTCTTACTGAACCGTAAGAGGTAACGTTATTATTTCCAATAGCACACAAGTCACTAAACTAGCATGCTTCATCTAAAGCATCATGTGCTTTTTAGCAACCTTAATAAAGTGCAGCTTATTGTGCATCCCCCAGTAGAATAAGATAACATGGTTTGTCCCAACAGATTGATTATTTAATCACTGTTAATACATTTTAGGTGATGCATCAAATCTATGAGGTCATCACTTTGGGTTTGATTACTAGTTTGGTGGTATTTCCTCTAGAAATACTGCTGAACATCATAACTATTACTGCATGCGGTAAGCATGCAGAAACTTGCCGGGTTCCCATGATTCATGTGAACTCCGCACTTATTCCACATGGCGAAGTTCCATAGGGCTCCATGGGGAAATGCCATATTACGGCATGCAGTATTTCCGCATGCAGTAGTACTGTCTGTGTTAAGGCTTTAAAGTTTCTGGTTAAAAACTTGGAATTTGGAAGCTCAGTAAAGCATGTTTCAGTGATATTGCTAAATTTGTAATCGTGCTCTATGTGTTTGCATTCCATTTATCCACGCAGTACCATTCCTTACAAATCACTGTCAAACCATTGGTGCTTTTGCACCTTGTTCCTGGGACTGTATCAGGGGTCTTCCCAAAGCAGGTAACACCAGAAAGACAAACTTAGTCCAAAAAGGAGCATACACCAAGTAAGAAGTAATGCTGTTTATTGCAGGTCCAGGCGCGGCTGTGAGAGCACAATTTAATCAGCACAGTGGAAAAAAAACTGAAGGAAGGGAGCTGTCTGTGTCGCCTTCCACGGCTAAACCTTTTATAGGGTTGAACATTATTAGTATAAGCAAAGTTAGTAACACTGTTAAATCTTCCTACAAAGCTTATTGCTGGTACTACGTCAGTTCTTCATGGCTCCCTATAAGTTGCTAGTTAGTGATAGGGCTAACCAATTTTGACCCCTTCTGCCCACACCTCCCTCATGATGTAATGAACCTTCCCACACCACCCCACAATGACAAGCATTGCATGACATATTTGTGCTGATCACTGGAACTTTATTCAACTGCAAGTGGCCAGTTTTCAGTAGACAAAAAATCTGACATGGGTTCGGCAATGAAAAATCATTCACATGGCATATAACCAATGAGGTGCCCTGCTGACATCGACAAGGACACAAAACACTGTTGAACCCTTGAGACACCGAAACTCTGCATCTGATTGGTCCATTCCCAGCTCAGCCCACTCGCCCCACAGCCCTCTTCCCAGGCCCGTCTGCCAAGGGGTGATTTCCTTCTATTTACCAGTATTTATTCATTAAAGACTTTCCCTTCCCAGTGAGTGCCCAGGAGCCTGGCTTGCTGACCTGAAAGGAATCAGCTGAATTCCTTTCCCAGAGACTTCAGTCTCCTGGGACTGGTTGGTTTGCAACATTTCACTAACAGGCTGCTATGGGTGCGTGCTCGAGAAATCCATGGGATCCAACAGTGTGAAAGACCCAAGTGGCTTACTTACCTGCTAGCTCTTTGTCATGGTGGCTGTTGTATGGGTCATATTATACTGTACCACCCCAGCTGCGCGCTACCCCTGCCCCAAGGGTCTCCTTCCCCCTAGCTCCCCTTTGGGTGCTCCTTTCCCCTACTTTATCCTGAGTACTCCTCAAGCTGCACCTGCACACAGGGCACATAAGTTGCATGGTGCGGCTATCAATGAGGTTTTCCACTCTAGGGATGCCCACTTGCCTTACCCATCATTCCCGCAA
The DNA here is from genome assembly GCF_040938575.1 of Ambystoma mexicanum. Classification (NCBI taxonomy): domain Eukaryota; kingdom Metazoa; phylum Chordata; class Amphibia; order Caudata; family Ambystomatidae; genus Ambystoma; species Ambystoma mexicanum. The sequence goes on along the minus strand of NC_090937.1, from coordinate 686,596,779 downwards.
CTGATAAGTGCACCCCCTCCCCCTTGGCAGCACTGTATTTGCACATTTAACGGAGGACTGTGCTGTTGATCGGACTGACCAAAATGTGCACCTTTCCCTCTTCAGTTTTCCAAATCAGGTGTAACGATGACCTATGGAGCTAAAAAAAAAAAAAGAACATTCTCTCCCATGAAGTTGTATCAATAACAAAATATTGGCTTGCCTGGAAGCCCATGAAGCTCCAACAGCCTTCTTACTCAACTGGGAATCTGGTTGCCGTGCGTGGCCTCCATCATACTTGTAATACAAATGTAAAATGCATTTATTTTCTGGGCCGTAGACAAGATAATATCGAGGTTCAATTGAAACAAATGTTTGATTCATGGACTGCAGCACCAAGGCATCAGCATGAGTTGCAGAGAAAATGTGGGGAGGTGGGGTTGATAGCACATCATACAGAATATTTAAACGAGAGTTAATGAATCATATCATACAATATAATAAAAAGGCCATATGTATGTTTGTCCGATGCAGTCATGCACAGTAAAGACTGCCCACTTCACTTGCTGTCACCACTAGAGGGAGCTGTTGTCAAACTTTTGAAAAAGTTGGAATATTCCCAGCTCAGTGTCATTTCATAAGAATACCTTTTCCTGGTGCATGGGTACCGCACTGAAATGGACACGCTTAAACTGAAAGCTTTTATCTCTAGACACAACCAAAGTGTCCACTGCTTCTGAGATACACACAGCACCACATAAATTGTGAGACATTTAGGACACCTTCCTCAAGAAAAACATGTAAGGTATAGCCATCTCCTCAACACTATTCTCAGAGGCATAGGATGTTCAGGTAGTTTTCTTTAGTAGGTTTCAAGGCCAAAGCAAGTACAGGGAGGGGAGCAGGATTCATCCCAAGTATTCATGTGTAAGCACATGGAAGTCTTAAATTAGCAGATTGGGGTGCAGGTCTATGGTGGGGGCATGTGGTAGAAGGAATAAAGGTGCATGCAAGGTGGTTGTGCTCAAAATGGGAGATGAGATCCTGGTTAATGTCCAGCAATCGGTGGTCAATATGTGTAGGAAGCTTGTGGATGGAGTGTAAGCGATATTCAATCAACACTACAGCTAAGTCAATGCCTAGTCTGGGATGCTGAGGAAAACCCTTATTGATGTATTTTTATGTCCAGTTCAGTACTCTGGATGACAACCCTTGTATAACACCCCCCTCTTAGAATCCCCCTGACCCCACTGAGCCAAGAAGTAGGTTTGTTTTGCAAATTAAAAGGTTTATTTGAAAAATGAAACAATATATATGTGTCACACTTTTATAACAAATTAATATCTGATAGTACACTTAGACATATGATGTGGATCCACAATGGGTAATGTTACAGTGGTACACTTGATTACTTAGGAGTAGTATAGAGGATGAGGTAGCTGAAATGCTTTATGGTTTCACGGAAATGCAAGGTGGAATAAATGCAGTACAGAAAATAAACTGATATGGTTTCACAAGAGATAATGGGCCTCATTCCGAGTATGGCGGTAAGGGATAGCGGCCACCGCTAACGAGAGCGGTGGCGGTAATCCCTTACCGCCATACTCCGAGTTCCCTTAGCGCCATGGTGCTATTAACACCTGCTTTTAGCAGGCGTTAAATACCATGGCGCTAAGGGACCTTGATGTTAATTACGCCACCGTAATTTACGGTGGCGTAATTGACGCCTTCCCCACTCCCATTATGCCCTATGGGGCAAGAATGGGAATGGGGAAGGGTAAATGGGGATTGGGGAATTACCGCCCCGCCAACCTTGGAATGGGGCGGTAATTCCGCCAACCACCAAGGCGCTGCCGGTCCGGGTACGGCGTCAACCAAGGCGTTAATAGCGCCATTGGTTAGCGCCGTACTCGGAATGAGGCCCAATATGTTCACTTTTCCCCTGGTGGCAATTCAACCCCCCCTATATGCAATGCAAGAGATGGAAGTAACACACACAGTCTTCAGGAATACAATCAAATACAATACGGAATTCGGTTCCCCCCCAGCAAGCTTAGACAACAGGTATGCTTTTTAAAACTCAGGCCCAAAATGCTTTTAAATGCGATGGCAATGGATGGGAAAAGGTGCTAACTGATTTTAATTCCCTCTAGAGATTCAGGGTGAGTGAGAGATGCTTGTTGGTATTAGTTCAGGCTCACTTTAGCAATGCTCTATGAGTTATTACCAGGTTGCAAACGGATTTTTAACAAAGGAAAGAATGGAGCTGCTATTTTGACAAGTGGAGAAATTGAGCCAAAATCACAAATCGCGGTAAATTTCGCGAGTGCGTAAATCGGGATTGCGGAAAAAGTGTAGGAAGTCGGTTCTAGGTTCGTTGGAAAGCCTAGAATCACAGCTTTAAAATGAAAGTTACATTTCGTTCCTAGCCCAAACGGTTCCAGAGATACAGACGATTTAATAAAGGTAGATTTTCGGATTTAAAGTAAAACTCATAATGACAGGTGACAGCTTGCAGCTGCAGAATTGACAGGTGACAGTTGTGAAGCTTAAAAAATGACAGATGACACGATTTCTAGGAGGCAGTTCTACTTAGGTTAAAATAGCTTGAATTAGATTATTTTAACTAAGAGATTGGTTCTGCACAGTTCTGCTAGGTACTCACAATATAAATTTGAACTAGGCCTCGTTGCGGATCTGGTTAACACATCCGGCGGCGGTTCTGTCTGCTTGGCGGGTCAATCAGGCACCGGTTCTGCTCACAGCGATCCGGATCTCTGGTTCTGCTCACAGCGGTCTGGGTCAGCTCGGCTCTGCTGGTCTAGCCTCTCTGAATACAGCGGCCTCTGGTTCTGGATACTGCTCTGCTTTCCGGTCCGGATCAAGTGGATTCTGGATGTAACACTGCTTTCTGGGTACTGGCAAAAGTTCTTGGCAAAAGAATTCAGACAGCTCGCCCGGCTGTGGAATAGTTTGCAAATGATTTCAAGGATGCTGAGGCCTGCTGAGAAGAGTTCTCAGTTTGTGGGTTTAGGCCCTTGCTTTAAGTTCTGAAGTAAATTTCTGGTCTCTGAAGATTGATGGATGTGAAGTCTGGAGTCTCCCGGCAGAGCCTCCTGCAGAAAATGGAATTGAATGTCTCTACCTGTCCCAGCAGTCTCTTTTTATGTGTTTTGGAAGTGGGTGTGTGCGTGGCATAACTGAGCCTGCCCCTCTCTACTTGTCATAGGCCCACTTCTCCCCTCTCCCATGATTGGGGGAAGGAAATGGATTGTCATCATGATGAGGTCTGTTTATGGGTCAGAGGATCCTCCCCTGGTCAATTTGCCCACAAATCTATATTTGATTCAAATACATATTTCCCAGATACACAATTTGTTGAAATTACATTTACATATTACACCTTGCTTAAGGTAGTCTCTGTTCCGACCCTGGCGTTTCTAGGAGCTTGCATTCAAAAATGGCAACTTATTTTCGATTTTAGTTGGTTTTGCAATATGGGATTTTCATCAAAAATTATACAAAGGTACATTTCCCTTCCACATATATCCCAGTAACTTTCCATGTCTCTAGCTTAAATACAGTGTCTACAATATCCTTAATTAGCGGGGTTTTGCCCCATTACATGGTACAAATTAGAGTTTGGACTCAAATCGTGAGGGCATTTTCCATACTAAGACTCTCAAAGTTGTACATTCCTGTCATTTGGTTACAATAAGTTATCACTGTTTCTATAAAATATATATTTGTTGCAATTCAACTCCCCAAAGTGTTTGGGTCCGCCTCCAGAAGTCTGGGTGGGTCAGTGATCACATGTCTCTCCTTGCTGGCAGAGGGCTGTTGACAGGAAACACTCAAAATTAACATACCCCATTCAACTGAAAGAGCCTTTTGTGTGGGCTCCAGCAGGCTGCCTGGAAGTCTCTCCTCAATCAATCAACAGGGTCATGTGATACCCTGCCGCCTGGTGTGGGAATCTCTGAGGTGTTAAGGTTTCCCAGCCTCTTGGCCTCTGGGAACAGCAGGTGGCTAAGTTTTTCAATTAACTAACATGCTTTGAAGTCCCTGTTGAGTCAGCCAGTTCTCCTGTCAGAGTTTAGACCGCTAGCGCCGCCTTGGGGAATTTGTCGGTACTGCATCCATTTTTGAGTTGTCTTGAATTTGACAGGAGATTTTTGCTATTGTTCTGATAGGCATCCTGACATTAGAGTGGTTATGTGGAACCCCCCCACAAGAAGGTTGAATCTTTAGAGTGGTCTTGTGCCAACTGCGCAGTTCTCCTGGATTCTGGCGTGAATGTGGGCGGCGATAGCTCATCCCCACATCCACCCAGTCTACTGATTTAGTTTGTTCTGGGATATAATAATGGGTGGCGACAGCTCATCCCCACATCTACCCAGTCTATTGACTTAGTTTGTTCTGGGATAGAATAATGGGCGGCGACAGCTCATCCCCACATCTACCCAGTCTATTGATTCAACAAGGGTCAAAACCCTTGAAAAATCCCCCCGCCCGACTGCGCTTTGATTCAAGTCGAGGGGAAGTCGGTTTTGAGCCCTTGCGCTGGTATGTCCGCATTATCTTCTTCCAATTCTGTAGATGGCACAGTTCAGCATCTTTTCCTCCACCCAGTTGGATCGATAGGTTCTCCACGCCGGTCGTGAGGGGAATATTGGGCGGTACCCCGGGCCCCTCGGGTCTCTGCTCCCGGTCCCCGGTCGTCCTCCTTGGTCATTCTCCATGGTTTCATCTCTCCTAGGATGATAAAGCAAAGCAGCAATACACATTCCTAGACATTTTTCCACCACTATTAATGGTGTGGCGAACATATACATTTTATGAATCAGAAGATATGAACATATACATTTTCTTTTTTAAATTAGGAGACAAGAACATATATATATATATACAAGAATCACAGAATTTTATATGCTATATGTGGAATATTTTAGGGTTGGAACTGAATTACTCTGGAGCGGTCCCCTCTGGGATTCCAGTGGATTCCTCCAGTTGTTGCAGAGTGTGCCTGGGATGGCAACACTTTAGCTGATTCATATGTACCCACTTGTCTTCCCCTTCCGCCAGACTACCTTTGGGGATGCGGATCTTATACGCTACAGGGGAGATCTTGTCTATAATTTCAAACGGTCCCTTCCATGTAGGCAAACATTTTCGCTGTTTGGCCTGGTTCCTTTGGAAATTGTATAGATAGACCCGATCCCCCACAGTATATTCCTTCCTGGTGGTCTTCAGGTCGTAGTGGGTTTTCATGCTATCAGCTGATCTTTCTAGATTCGGCTGAGCATAGGCAAAAGCATGTTGGAGGTGTTTCCTTAAATTTTCCACATACTCATGAGTTGTGGAGGCATTTATCAGTGTCTGCTCCTGGGTCCTGTAGAGCAAATGCTGAGGAAGCACCATCTTGCGTCCAGTCATCAACTCAAATGGTGACATTTTAGTTGCAGATGAAGGGGTAGATCTGATGGCCATTAGGACCAGAGGTAATCGGATATCCCAACTTGGCCCAGAATCCGCCACAAACTTTTTTAATATGCTCACAATGGTTCAGTTGTATCTCTCCACTGCTCCAGAAGAAGCTGGCCTGTAAGCAATATGTAGCTTCCTTTTGACCCCCAGTATCTCCCACATCTTTGTCATTACTTCACTGGTGAAGTGGCTACCCCTGTCTGACTCAATCCTTTGAGGTAGACCAAAATGGGAAAAGATGTGGTTAATCATCAGGGAAGCTGCTGTTTCTGCCTTGCAGTTTGGGGCCGGGAGACATTCCACCCACCTGTTAAACAAGCATGTAACGGTCAACAAGTACTTGTTTCCTCTAGACGAGCGAATTACAGGGCCTACAAAGTCGATTTGCAAATCTGACCATGGCAGTGTCATCCCCCTCTTTTGGAGAGGTGCACGGTGCGTGAGGGATGATGGCTGAAATTGTGCACACACAAGACACCCCTTCAAGTATTGGTCGAGGTCCTGCCCCATGTGTGGCCAGTATGCAACCTCTCTTAAGATTTCCAGTGTTGTGTGAAACCCCCTATGACCGGCGGTGGCCGCATCAAGGGCGTGACTTAACATCAGGCTTCGGAATGAGGTAGGAACCACCCACTGATCATGGCCAGCTTGGGATTTCCTTACCAACAAACCGTCTTGGATTCTGAACCTTTTTGGACATTTCATCAACACTCTTAGGTCCTCTTTCCCAATGTAATCGGTATCCGTCAGGGGAAAGTTCTCAGGGTCCTCAATGTGTTGGTAAAACTTACCAATTATTGGATCCCCCTTCTGAGCTGTAATCAAATCAGCATCAGGGGTCTCCTTACTCCATTGTGCAGTTGAAAGATTATTGTGAGCATTGGTCTGGGACCTAGTGATAGCAGTGACCTGGAATTCCCCCAACAGGGACTCTATTTCGATTAGATCCCCTTGGATGGCCCCGGTTTTGGCCAGCTGAACAGCTAAGTCATTTACAGTTTTGTCTGGTCTCTCTACTTTGGAATGACCCTTGATCTTTTTCCAGTAGATGGTCATCCCATTTGATGTGACCAGATCATCAATATTTTGGATTAGCTTCCCATGTTTCAGGGGTTTGTTATTAGCACATAACATGCCTCTGGTTTTCCAATTAACCAGGTGCTCCACGAACCCGTTCCGTACATAATCCGAATCTGTGATTATGGCCAGTTCGTGGAGTTGATGTTGGACAGCAGTGAGGATGGCCTGATGCACAGCCATCAATTCTGCCACCTGACTACTTCGGGGACCAATTTTGTATCCAGCGGAGGGTTCTGGGGACTCATTCACCCATGCATTCCCTACGCCGGCCACCAGTTCTTTCTCCCCGTTGTTGTCAACATGGTACGAGCATCCATTTACATAGACAGTGGGCATTCCCTCTCACTTGTCTTCTTCAAAGACTTTGTGTGGGGAATTAAGGTATGCCTCCATGTTGTCCTTGATTTTTAGACTGACGTCCTCGAGACAGTTTTCTCTGGCACAATCATGCAAGTCAGCCAGACCTTACGCGAGGGGACTCTTCTTGTTTTGGCCATATCTGACCTCTACAGGAAAGCCTTGCATTGACAGAATCCAGGAAGTAATTCGTGAATTACTCACATTTCCAGCCCGGATTCTGTCACTTTGGAGATATTGCAGAGGCTGGTGTGGAGTTTCCACTATGATGTGTTCCCCCTGGATAAACGGGTGGTAATTCTTCAATGCCCACACCGCTGCCAGGAGTGCCTTCTAACAATTGTTGAATTTTTCATCCACAGAGGATAAAGTTTTGCTCGCATAGGAGATTACTTTATTGACCTTGTCATGCTTTTGGTATAATACTGCCGTCAAGCACGTATTAGAGAACCCTGTCTCCAGGAAGAACTCCTTGTTTCCTACAGGGTAAGCTAGGCAAGGCGCTTGTGAGAGGCTTCTTTTGAGTTGTCTTACTGCCTCGGATTGTTCTGGACCCCATTCCCACTTGACCCCCCCCCTTCAAGAGATGAATCAGGGGTCTAGTGATCTCTGCGTAACCTTCAATGAACTTTCGGCTGTAATTAGTCAGTCCAAGGAGGCTCCTTAGTTCCCGCAGAGTTGTGGGATCCTTCAGTTTCTGAAGTGCTTCCACTTTCTTTTCTTGGGGACAGAGACCCTGAGGAGTAATCTCATGCCCCAAGAAATTAACACGGGTTCTACACCTCTGTGCTTTCTGAAAGGAAAGTTTTGCTCTGGCGACCCTCAACTGTGTCAGAACATAACGGATCTCCGCTATGTGTTCCTCCACAGATGAACTTTTGATGAAGACATCATCTACATAAGCCAGGTTACCCCTCGCACCCAGGTTGGGCATGGCCTTATGTAAGAAAATGTTGAATTTGTTGCCGGAGTTGAGGTATCCGAAGGGAGTACGGGTCCATGTGTATTGCTGGCCCCCAAAGGTAAAAGCCACTTTGTATTGGTCCTCCCTACTGACAGGCACGGTCCAGTATCCATTGGTCAGGTCTATTGCAGTGAATACCTGTGACCCCTGAATCTGGGCCAGCCCTTGGTCAATGTAGGGCAGAGGCCATCGGGAAGTATGGTACCCGTTTGTTGAGCTCCCTAAGGTCGGCGCAGAGTCTCCACTGGCTGTTTGGCTTCAATATTCCCAGCACCGGATTATTGAAAGTGCTGTGGACTGGACGGATTATTCCCCGGGACTCAAGGTTCTTAACTATTTCAGTAAGGGACTCCATGGATGCGAGAGGCAAGCGATATTGCTTCACATACACTGGAATCATGCCAGGGTCCGTGGGAATTGTTGTTGTGTGGATGTCGGTGCGACCACAGTCATATGAGTCTACCGCAAAGAGATCTTGAAAATCCAAGAAAACTTGTTTCAACTTTTGCTTCTGTTCCAGAGTCACACAGGCATCAGCTAGGTTGACTCTCTCTTCCACCATCTGCCTGAAGCCTGGAAAGACTTCTGCTTTGGCTATACTCTTTAAGTCGCTGTTATCCACCTCTATTGGAATGGTGTCATTTTCTATGTTGACTAATGGTGTTGGGTTCACCCCCAACCCTTGCTGTTGGAGAGAAGCATTTAGATGTATATAACCATCAGGGTTTTTCAATTTTCGTCCTCTTTTAACTTTCACTTCCAGGGAGAATTGTCGGGTCCTTTCTGGGATGGTGACTTCCTCTTTAATCTGAATTTCAACTGCATAATGTAGCAATTGAGCTGACCTAAATGCTTTTTCTGGATCATCAAAGCCCATGGGATTATCCGCTAATCGGGACCAAGCTTTGAAGTTTATTAGGTCCAAACTAATGGCAAAGCGATTGAGAATGTCACTGCCTAAGTAAAAGGCGGCAGTGATGTCTCGCACGACCCAACAATTATGGACTATGCTCTTGTTGCCAATGGAGATTTTCAGCATACACCTGCTTGGCAGGAGATGTTTGGAATTAGGTGCTTCCAGGTCCATTCACCATTTGTCTATCAGTTTGAATGTGGAAATGGCTGGATCTTTTGGGAGTTGGCGGAACATGGCTTCACACACACTCGAGCGAGAACAGAGTCCTTCCCATCATTTAAGTGAACAGGGATGAACAACTGATCTCCAATTTGCTGAAATCAGCCAGGCTCTGAGCTGATTTCACATCTTTCTGGACTATAGGAGTGGGAGTGTCTGATTGTGGATTGGTAAAGAATTTCAGAGAATTTCCTTCCATTGTGGAATACCACCTTAAGCTGGAAGGAAGGTTGATTTTCAGAAATAGAGAGGACACCCCATCACCAGTCTGTTGTCCTACTGCTGTTACTGTCACGACTGGAATTTGGTTGTTCTGGAAGTGAAATTCTACTTGGTCAAATTTTTGTTCAAACATGTGGGAGGTGCCGTTTAAACTAACATGGTTAACACTCTGTTTTAATTTTATTGGTCGGCTAGTCTGGGTCCAGAGGACCTTGTTTATGCAATCTATTAGGGGTGACAACCTTCTCAGGAGGTCATTCCCTAGTAAACAAGGGGTGCCCTCTGGAGTCACTACTATGACCTGGTGTTTCACCTTGTGTCGCCCAATTTTGACGTCCAAATCTGCAGTCCCCTCGACAGGAATTTCCTTCCCGTCAAAGTTCTGCAGTTGTCCAGGAAGAGAGGTGAGAGGAATACGGTAATTCTCCCCCCTTCCTGCATTTAGTTCATCAAAGGCCCCTTTGGACAGAAGGGTAGCTTGGGATCCAGTGTCCACCAGTTCCGAAATTGTACCCTGCCCCTGTACTTGTATCGGGGCATAATATCTTCCCTCCTTCTCCTCAAGGGGGCACAGATAATGCACATTTTTGGACAACTGGTGGGCTAACTTTCTGGTTTTGGACATTGCTAGCGAAGAGATTTGGCCGGAATTCTGTGGAGAGCCTGGGGAATCTGAAAGAAAAAGTTGGCAACTGGAAATGGTTTCGGGTTCTGGGCTGCCCCCCCTCCTTTTTGGAGGCAGTCATCAGGATGGGTGAGACCCATGGGATTTTGGTATTGTTGGTTCTGGGATGAGATGATGGGCGGCGGTAGCTCAGTCTCCACATCTCCCCAGTCTGAATTGGCATCCCTTGGGACCCATTTTTCCTTGGGAGGAGTTCCCCCATCTCAGAAGGAGAAGATCCTTTTCCCAGGATCTTCTGAGGATCCCTCTCCCTCAAATTGGAAGACCTGTACCTCCTCCACAAAGTGGGTCTGTTTGGGTCCTTTGTTTCTCCTACCCCCCCTCTGCTCCTTCGGTGGCAGACTTTCAGGGGCAGGAGATTTTGTTTCCGGTTCCTGGTTTTCCAGGGGCTGTTTACAAGTTGGGAAGGAAGCTTCCTCCAAGGCTTTACACCCCCCTTCCCCTTGTGCTTCCTCCCTGGGAACCGGTGGGTTATCGGGGTGCTGCCCCCTTCATTGTTCTGGAGCTCCAGGTCCAGAGTTTGGGGCATTCTGCGGTGGCATGCTCATCTGAGGGTTCTGTTGAGCCCTCAGTATGTGACCCAGATCTCGTGCCATATTTTGGACCTGGCGCTCAAGTTGTGAAACCCGCTCAGGCTGATACGGGGCTCTATTTTCTCCCCTGGGCTGATCCCGGGAAGGGTAGCTATCCCTTCTCTGGTAATACCCCGGATTGGGAAGATTTGGGTACCCCTCCCCCCTTGGCCTCCCCTCTCCCTGATTAGGTTGTCTGAGCTCAGGGAATTGGGGAAAGAAGGATGGATGATTTTGGGGCTGGAAATTGGGTGGATACCTGGGGAAAGAGTTCTGCCCAGGATTTGGAGAATTTCTGCTCTCCTGTGGGAAGTTGGGAGGGAAGTTCCCTGGGTTAGGTGCTTGGCCGGATCCCCCCCCTTGGGCTGGAGGAGTCCACACATAACCCAGGATGGGTCGGTTTCCCTTGTAGCGGGGACTTACATAATCAGGGGAGCGAGGGACCCCATTTGTGGGACTACCTCCTTGACTCCCTGTCTGTGACTGGCCCGAGGGCCTCCTGGTGTTAGAGTTATTTGGTGCGGGCAGGTTTTTAGGCCCCCCCCATCTCCAAATCTAAAACGGGGGCAACCTTTACCTCTGCCACCTTAGCAGCAGCAGGGGTGCTGTTGGTTTTGGGGTTTTTATGCGCATTATTTTTATTTTCGATGGGCTTCTGCAACTCATAGATCCGGGTAGCCTGTTCAATGACCCAGTCTAAAGATCTTTTCTCATGAAAATCTCTCACGAGCTGGGTCATTATGTATTTGGGTAAGGCATGGAAAAACGTATTGATAAATTCTCTGCTATCCGTGTGCACCCTTCTGGTGGTCGGCGAAAAAGCACGCTTTAATTCTTGCACAAACTCTTGTGGGGCCTGATCCTCCCCACATTGCAAATTGTAGGCTGCCTTGCGAGCCTCTTGAGGATTTCTGTGCACAGAAAAATGTTTCAAGATGGCCGCCCTGTATCTGGACCACCTTGAATGGTTTTGATCCTCCAGCCCTGCAAAGAAACTGGAGTATTCTGGTGAGAAGGTCCATTTGACGTACTGGATACAGCTACTGCTGTCCTTCAAATGGAAAGTCTCCATCATTTGCTCATAGAGCTCCAAGTGTTCCCAAACAGAATACTTGGCGTTCTTATGATAAGGCGTGATGACACTCCTTATTGCCTTTATTTGTTTCAATGGGTCCTTAAGCAAGGCCCTTTTTGCCTTATTGGCCTTTTTGGTTTGGGTAACCCTGGTCCATTCATCCTCTGACTCAGAAGCACTGCTCCCAGAGGTGCCCGTCTGATCTTCCAGGTTTTCCCGGATTCTGCGAGCCTGGGAATGGCTGGCAGAATGTGGGGACCTGGTCTCCTGTGTCCTGTAATGCTCAGAGGAGTCTTCAGATCCTTCCTTGCTGCCAGGATTTGATGGGTACCCCCCCCCCCCACTGACCTAACTGGGCAGAGGTTTTCAGGATGCCCTTAATGGGCCTACTCTTCTGGGGTACCCACTAAATTGCACTGTGCTTGGGTGCCCATACCCGGATGCCCGCCCATCCATTCCTGGGAGGTACTGGCCTATGAGCCCCATACTTCTAGCTGGATAGTAATCTGCCATCCCCGTGGCCCTGGGCTCATGTGCGCGAGGGGACATGGGGGTGGCAGAGTCCAGGGACTGGGAGAGATGAAGGCCTCTGGTACTAGGGCTCCTGAGGTTATGCTCCGGAGTTTCTCTTTCCCAGCGAACCTCATCTCTATCCGCCCCTGTTCCCTGTTGCAATGCAAGAGCCTGCGCTTTCAGTTCCTCAGTTAAGGCCTTACTAGACTCTATCAGTCTCTCCTGCATCGCTACCTGTTGCTGGAGCTATCATTGTGCTGGCAGAGAGCCTCATTCTCTCTCTGTGCCTCCTGATTGGTCCTGGAGTACTGGGCCAGTCTTTGCTGCAGGAGGGTTACCTCCTGAGCTGTGTCCCTATTGGCCTTCTCCTTTCTTGCCAGAGCATCCTCCACCCTCCTGGTGTGCTCTAACAAGTTCTGGTGTTCTTTTTGGAGGTCACCCAGTCCCTGGAGGGCCAGGTGATTTTCTTCCATTTTCCTTTGTAGGTGGCAGACTTCCTGGCCTAAGGTATCCCTTTCCTGACTAAGAGCCTCTATCTGTGCCGCCAGGTCGTCCCTTTTCCCTTGGAAGGCACCAGCTTTCTGGCGCTCCTGGTCAAACTCTGCCTGGGTATCCAGGTCTTTCAAAATCAGTTTATTGCTCTCTGCCTTCTCCCTATCTAGGTGGCTTTGCAGGGTGACTACCTGCTCAGCACATGCCCTATTGAAATCTAATTGTTGCTCCAGCTTTTTCTGGCTATGCAGTAGGGAGTCCAAACCTTCTTGGTACTCCTTCTGCAAGGCTAGAAATCTGGTATCCTGGTCTGTCTTTTCCTGTTGCAGTATATCCATGTCCTCTTTTATTTTAATGATATACTGCCTACTATCATTTTCTGACTCCTGGCTCCTCTGCAGCCTCTGCTCAGAAGAGACCAGGTCAGATTGGGCCTTTTCTAACGCCATCTGTTGCCTATTTGCCAGATCTTGGCCTTCAGCACATTTGTCCTGCATGGCTCCCATATATAGATACAAATATGCCGCTATCCTGGCAATCTTATTGTGTTCATCTTTGGCTTTAGGGGCCATATATAGTTCACTCAGGGCCACATGTAGGGGACCCTGATCTCTCCATGTATCTGACCCTGTTTCAGTGACCTGTTGCGCGATTGCCTGCAACCAGACCGTTTGGTCCTGATGAATCCACTCACCTCTCACAAATAGCTTATGTAAGAAGTGCTCTCTGGCTATTTTGATGTCTACCAGTGTCGTCATTCTGGAATTTGAGGTCCTTCCTGACTTACAGAAGTTTGTTTTTTATATTTGCAAAACAGACCGTTTCCTTAGAGCGTTCCTTTGAGGAGTGCTTTACAGCGTAACACAGCGTGGTGATCCGACCGGATGTATGTGTCCTGTCAGTTAGCACACTGTATTAATCTGCACAAGTGATAGATCTAACCTAGAATCTTCGGCTACGAGCCCCCACTTTTGTAAGCGATATTCAATCAACACTACAGCTAAGTCAATGCCTAGTCTGGGATGCTGAGGAAAACCCTTATTGATGTATTTTTATGTCCAGTTCAGTACTCTGGATGACAACCCTTGTATAACACCCCCCTCGTAGAATCCCCCTGACCCCACTGAGCCAAGAAGTAGGTTTGTTTTGCAAATTAAAAGGTTTATTTGAAAAATTAAACAATATATATGTGTCACACTTTTATAACAAATTAATATCTGATAGTACACTTAGACATATGATGTGGATCCGCAATGGGTAATGTTACAGTGGTACACTTGATTACTTGGGAGTAGTATAGAGGATGAGGTAGCTGAAATGCTTTATGGTTTCAAGGAAATGCAAGGTGGAATAAATGCAGTACAGAAAATAAACTGATATGGTTTCACAATGATATGATATGATATGATATGGTATTTGTAACGCGCCTATACACATGTGTTTCAAGGCGCGACGAGGCAGGGAGGGGGGGACAAGGGGAGACAGACAACGATCTTACTAGGCCAGGTGTCATTCAGATCGCGCAAGTGCAGGGGTGGGGGAGGGGGAAAAGTGCAAGGGGAAGGGGAGGGGGGAAGTGCAGTACAAGGTAAGTGGCGTAACGTAATAAATAAATAAATAGGGCCAGCTGGTGGCAAGTGTGAGGTAAGTGCAGAACAAGTGCTGTGGGAGGGGGGGGGCTGTAGGGATACAGAGACAGTCCCGCAGTGCAAAGGGGTTCCAGGGCATCAGTGCAAGTGGAGAGTGGCAGGGCCCAGGGCCGAGGCCGTTTAGAGTGGTCCATTTGCAGGATCAGTGCAGTTTCAGTGAGGAATTAAATTAGCTGTTCAGCAGGGGAGAGGGAGAGAGAAAGCAGAAGCAAAGAGGAAGGTTTTGAGGTGCTTCCGGAACCGGAGATGGTTCTCCTCAAGTTTCAGGGAGGCAGGAAGGCTGTTCCAGAGGGAGGCCCCTGCCGCGGAGAGAGATCTACCCCCAGCTCGTTGCTTCGAGAAGCGGCTAACCCTGAGGGAATTGGAGGCGGATGAGCGAAGGGCTCGGGAAGGAAGATATTTGGGAAGAGAGAGTTGAAGGTATTTAGGACCCAGGCCCCAGAAGGCCTTGTGGACAATGCAGAGGGTTTTGAACTTTATCCTCGCAGCCACTGGGAGCCAGTGTAGAGATTTCAGTCCTGGAGAGATACGGTCCCTGGGCTTGAGGCCAAGGACAAGTCTCGCAGTTCTGTTCTGGATGAGTTGCAGAGGGCGGAGAGTGGAGGCAGGCAGATTAAGATAGAGGCTGTTACAGTAGTCCAGCTTCGAGAGAACCAGGGCTCGGGAGACAGTGAGCTTCTGGGGGAAGGAGAGGAAGGGAAGAATACCTCTGAGGAGGTGCAGCTGGTAGTGTGACCTCTTGGCGACGTCAGAAATATGAGGAGAGAAGGAGAGTGTGGAGTCGAAGATGACCCCAAGGTTTTTTGCCTTGCAGGTAGGAGCAGGGAGGGGGCCAAGGGAGGCAGGCCAGAGAGCTACAGGGAAGGAGGGAGTGGGAGTACCGATGAGTAGGATCTCAGTCTTACTGGCATTAAGGCAGAGGTCATTGGCGGCACACCATTCTTGGATAGCAGACAGACAGTCAGAGATGAGGGAAGGAGAGGGGGAGGCTGAGGGTAGCCTGAAGATGAGTTGGGTATCGTCCGCATAGCACTGGAAATTAGGGCAGAGAGCGGCGATGCGGTGGGCAAGGAGTGCCAGATACTGGTTGAACAGCCAGGGAGAGAGATTAGATCCCTGGGGGACACCACAGGTGGAGAAAAAGATGTCGGAGAGGAAGGACCCCAGTTGGACCTGGGAGGGTCGATTTGAAAGGAAAAAGGTCAACCACGCCAGAGCCTGACCAGTGATACCCAGGTTTTCCCGGAGACGGTTGAGCAGGATGGCATGGTTGACAGTGTCAAAGGCAGAGGAGAGATCGAGCAGAATGAGAACACACGGAGTGTTGGAATCGAGGTTCAAGAGCAGGTCTTCACGGATGTTCAGGAGAGCAGTTTCCGTGCTTCTGGCAGCTCTGAAGCCAGATTGATGGTCATGAAGACTACCAACAGATTCAGCATGGAGGTTAAGCTGGGAGATGGCCAGTTTCTCCAGGAGCTTGCCCAGGAAGGGAGTGATGGAGATAGGGCGATAGTTAGCCGGGCAGGAGGGGTCGGAAGAGGGTTTCTTGAGAAGAGGGTGCACAAGGGAGTGCTTGAGGGGGGAAGGGAAGACTCCAGAGGCGAAGGAGTGGTTGCAAAAGTCAGCCAGGGCAGGAGCCAGGGAGTCGATGTGGTCCTTGATAGTTTTGGAGGAACAGGGGTGAACCTGTTTAGACGAGACTTTCATAGATCGGACTTGTCTGGAAACCTCGTCAGCAGAGAAAGGTGGAAAGGCAGAGAAAGAGGGAGGAGGGGTGACCGCAGAAGGGCCAGAGGAAGGGTCGGGTAGGGAGGGAGGGAGGTGAAAGGAGGAGAGCGAGGACAGGATGTCCTGAGTTTTAGAGATGAAGTGAGAGGCCAGTGCAGTGCAGAGGGCCTGGGAGGGGACAGGAGAGGTAGAGACTGCAACAGGGTTGGCCAGCTCCTTGCAGATTTTAAAGAGTTCGGCAGAGTTGTTTGATGCCGCAGAGATGCAGGCTTGGATAAGGGCTCTCTTCTTGGTGAGAACGGAGAGCCGGTACTGCCTTTGGAGCAGGCGACAGGCCAGTTTGTCAGAGGATGAACATGAAGCACGCCATTTCCTCTCTGCAACCCTGCACTTGCGTTTTAGGGTGGCGAGATCCAAGTCATACCAGGAGTTACATTTGGCTTTGGGCTTCAGGCGGATTCTCATGACGGGGGCAAGGATATCAAGAGTAACAGATATAGCAGAGTGGAGCATGGAGAGGGCTGTGTCAGGGTGGGAGTCAGCCGAAGGGGCAGGGGGGGGCGAGAAGGTAGCAGCAAAAGCCTCAACTGACACACGCTTCACAAGAGATAATATGTTCACTTTTCCCCTGGTGGCAATTCAACCCCCCCTATATGCAATGCAAGGAGATGGAAGTAACACACACAGTCTTCAGGAATACAATCAAATACAATACGGAATTCAGTTCCCCCCCCCCAGCAAGCTTAGACAACAGGTATGCTTTTTAAAACACAGGCCCAAAATGCTTTTAAATGTGATGGCAATGGATGGGAAAAGGTGCTAACTGATTTTAATTCCCTCTAGAGATTCAGGGTGAGTGAAAGATGCTTGTTGGTATTAGTTCAGGCTCACTTTAGCAATGCTCTATGAGTTATTGCCAGGTTGCAAACGGATTTTTAACAAAGGAAAGAATGGAGCTGCTATTTTGACAAGTGGAGAAATTGAGCCAAAATCGCAACTCGCGGTAAATTTCGCGAGTGCGTAAAATGAAAGTTAAATTTCGTTCCTAGCCCAAACGGTTCCAGAGATATGGACGATTTAATAAAGGTATATTTTCGGATTTAAAGTAAAACTCAAAATGACAGGTGACAGTTGTGCAGCTTTAAAAATGACAGATGACACGATTTCTAGGAGGCAGTTCTACTTAGGTTAAAATAGCTTGAATTAGATTATTTTAACTAAGAGATTGGTTCTGCACAGTTCTGCTAGGTACTCACAATATAAATTTGAACTAGGCCTCGTCACGGATCTGGTCAACACGTCCGGCGGCAGTTCTGTCTGCTCGGAGGGTCAATCAGGCACCGGTTCTGCTCACAGCGATCCGGATCTCTGGTTCAGCTCACAGCGGTCTGGGTCAGCTCTGCTCTGCTGGTCTAGCCTCTCTGGATACAGCGGCCTCTGGTTCTGGATACTGCTCTGCTTTCCGGTCCGGATCAAGTAGATTCTGGATGTAACACTGCTTTCTGGGTACTGGCAAAAGTTCTTGGCAAAAGAATTCAGACAGCTCGCCCGGCTGTGGAATAGTTTGCAAATGATTTTAAGGATGCTGAGGCCTGCTGAGAAGAGTTCTCAGTTTGTGGGTTTAGGCCCTTGCTTTAAGTTCTGAAGTAAATTTCTGCTCTCTGAAGATTGATGGATGTGAAGTCTGGAGTCTCCCGGCAGAGCGTCCCGCAGAAAATGGAATTGAATGTCTCTACCTGTCCCAGCAGTCTCTTTTTATGTGTTTTGGAAGTGGGTGTGCGCGTGGCATAACTGAGCCTGCCCCTCTCTACTTGTCATTGGCCCAATTCTCCCCTCTCCCATGATTGGGGGCAGGAAATGGATTGTCATCATGTTGAGGTCTGTTTATGGGTCAGAGGATCCTACCCTGGTCAATTTGCCCACAAATCTATATTTGATTCAAATACATATTTCCCAGATACACAATTTGTTGAAATTACATGTACATATTACACCTTGCTTAAGGTAGTCGCTGTTCCGACCCTGGCGTTTCTAGGAGCTTGCATTCAAAAATAGCAACTTATTTTCGATTTTAGTCGGTTTTGCAATATGGGATTTTCATCAAAAGTTATACAAAGGTACATTTCCCTTCCACATATATCCTAGTAACTTTCCATGTCTCTAGCTTAAATACAGTGTCTACAATATCCATAATTAGCGGGGTTTTGCCCCAGAACATGGTACAAATTGGAGTTTGGACTCAAATCGTGAGGGCATTTTCCATACTAAGACTCTCAAAGTTGTACATTCCTGTCATTTGGTTACAATAAGTTATCACTGTTTCTATAAAATATATATTTGTTGCAATTCAACTCCACAAAGTGTTTGGGTCCGCCTCCAGAAGTCTGGGTGGGTCAGTGATCACATGTCTCTCCTTGCTGGCAGAGGGCTGTTGACAGGAAACACTCAAAATTAACATACCCCATTCAACTGAAAGAGCCTTTTGTGTGGGCTCCAGCAGGCTGCCTGGAAGTCTCTCCTCAATCAATCAACAGGGTCATGTGATATCCTGCCTCCTGGTGTGGGAATCTCTGAGGTGTTAAGGTTTCCCAGCCTCTTGGCCTCTGGGAACAGCAGGTGGCTAAGATTTTCAATTAACCAACATGCTTTGAAGTCCCTGTTGACTCAGGTCCCTTTGTCAGCCAGTTCTCCTGTCAGAGTTTAGACCGCTAGCGCCGCCTTGGGGAATTTGTCGGTACTGCATCCATTTTTGAGTTGTCTTGAATTTGACAGGAGATTTTTGCTATTGTTCTGATAGGCATCCTGACATTAGAGTGGTTATGTGGAACCCCCCTACAAGAAGGTTGAATCTTTAGAGTGGTCTTGTGCTAACTGCGCAGTTCTCCTGGATTCTGGCGTTAATGTGGGCGGCGATAGCCCATCCCCACATCCACCCAGTCTATTGATTTAGTTTGTTCTGGGATAGAATAATGGGTGGCGACAGCTCATCCTCACATCTACCCAGTCTATTGATTCAACATGGGTCAAAACCCTTGACAGGAGGGTAGAGAGTGGTCAGATAAGAGAGTGTCAAATTCAAGTAGGTAAGAGAGAGACATTTTCGGGGTTTGAATTCTCCTATCAGTGTGGTCTAGGTCAGGGGAAAAAGGAGTTAAGGGGTTCAGAGGCCTGCACGTTAAGAGTGGCTGTGTGTCTCAAGGTTAACAGAAACAGGCGAGATGGGGGCTAGGGGTAAGAAAGGTTAACCTTGCTAATTGAAAAGATGCCTCTCTTATGGAGAGAATTCAAGGTTCATTGATACCAAAGAAAGCATTCCAATGATGTCCATGCATTTACTTTGAAACAATTTATAGAGTGTATGACATCATTGGAAACCCAGTGACCATGCACTTGATTGAACTTAACAGACGCTAACAGAGGTCATTATAATCAAGGATGCATTGGGCTTTGTAATGGCTACTTATGGTCGGACTCTAATAGAAATGACCCCACTAAATCCTCTATGCTGCAGAACATGGAGGTTAGGTTTGACTCAGATCTATCGGTAGTCCATCAACAGAATGCAGTGGTTAGACATGCGTTCTCTTATTTGTGTATGTTTCAAATAATCTTGCCTTCTTTCTCACAACAACATTGTATTCCCTGTGGCGGCTCTCAGGGAAGACCTCACCAAACTCCACCTCACAAGGCCAGATCTATCTCTGATATACCAGGACTGAAACTCGCTTCTCCAAGAACTTAACACCACCCTTACAAACAACATCAACCACCATGTCTCAGTGCCATGGCACACCTTCAAGCCTATATATTCCACATCCTGGAACACTCAAGATCTGAACCTCAACAAACAGACCATCAGAAACCAAGAAAAGAACCCATGCATGAGGGTAGGTGCACTAAACTTTGTGCTATTAGAGTTGGCATTTCTTTGGGAATAAACAGCCTGGGTGTGGCAGTTACATAGGGTATTAAAGAACAAATATAAAAGGAGTTGTTTGACTTCCCTCTTCCCACCTCCCACATGTGAGTGTACCGTAATTTGTCTGTGTCTGGGTGATGTGCATCCAAGATATTATTCAAAAGGACCTCGTGATCCACAATGTCCCTTTTGCTTCTGGTCATGGATATACTACCATTTGCTAACCCAGATGCTACTTCAGTATCGTTATATCCACTCTTTCCAACCAACAACAATATAAATCATGTCATAAAGAGGGAAAGAAAAAGAGAGCGAGAGACATCCAATACACTGCTTAATGTTCCTAATTTTATACGCTGTAGCTGGAGGCTGTGAAGAAAAGTTACCATTTGCTCATCTGAAAGTATGCACTGATTTAAGAAATGTCAATAACATATTAGAAAACCTTGTCTTTTGAGGTCCCCCTTTGGTGTCCTGCTCTTGGGGAGAGGGGCTGGTGCGGGTATCCTTTTGAACATTTGCTAGATGAATCCACTTTTTTTCCTTTAACCTTCACAGCAGAGGATGTGGCGAAGACAATCTTGAGAGGCCGTTGGAATCTTCTTTCATTCCACTTTCTTACAAATGTCTGACCAAAAGCTTGATTGCTTGGGAAGACCTGGGCTTGCTGCAGAGATGCTTGGTCATTGATGTCTGATGCAGCTGGCTGTTTTGGATATGGTCCAAGCTGTTGAAATATCCCTTTAACACATTTGGTTAGGTGCCTAAAATATCACTGCCACTCACCTCCTAATACTTCATCTGTTTTGTGATCATCAGAGGCTGTTGGTGTGGGTGTGAGTGGTGTGTGCAGCCTCCTGCCCGTCACAATCATGTGAGGTGTTAAATGGTTGTCTTTTCCTGGCTGATTCCTGAGGCTGAACAAAGCAATGGGAAGGCAATATAGCCTGTTTTTTGCCAAAGAATGACAGATTTTAGCAAAATGTAATTTCAATAGACTGGTAAGGTGCTCCACAATTCCATTGACTTGCAGATGATAGACAGAGCACAGTGTGTGCTTTATACCTAATAGGGAAGACATTTAATTGAAAAGTTAATTAAAAAATGGTCTCCCATTGTAAGATTTCAGGACATCTCATATTACCTAGCGAGGAACTACCTTGTGCACCAAAATGTTAACAGATGATTTTACATCAGGGTGGACACAGTGTCCTGCTTCAAGCCAACAACAGAATGGGCACACTACAACAATTAAATAACCAACGTTACTGCACCTGTTAAGCAGGACAACACAATCAATATGGAGCTCCTGCAAGGGCACTGAGGGGTGGGACAATATTCCTTTCAATGTTTTAAGGGTGTGACCTTTACTATACATGTGGCATGTGGTACAGTTTGCTAAGAAATTATCTATGTGTTCCTGGAGATTGGGGGCAAAGCAATCCTCTGGTATGTCTGCTATAATGTAGTGCTTAGATGCATGTGTGGGTTAGTGCAACTGCTTGCGGGCAACTGTAAGCAATTCCTGGGGCATTATTGCCTTACTGTGATATGTTGTCTCCAGATTAAATCTATGGGGGATAAAGAACACCCCCTTTTGATCCATAACTTCTTCTCTTGTTGTGGGGCCTATCCCTGCAGTTCAATAATCTGTGTCAGTGGTACTGCATTGTATGGGGCTGACAATTGCACCTGCTGCAATGCTATGTCAAGGGCCCTCATGTCCTCTGATACTTTCAGGAATGTTGCCTCTTTGGCTGCTCTGTCTCCTGCATCATTAGCATAAGCTATTGCATCTGTATTGTTTCTATGAGCTGCACACTTCACCATGGCAACTAATGAGGGAAGTGCCAATACGTCAATGAATCTAGTGATCAATGCTGCATGATGCGGGTGCCCCACCTGATTTTTTAACTCTCTCCTGCCCTGTCTTGACAACCCAGAGTATACAGTGGAAGTGACAAATGCTGACTCTGAATACATGGTGGTGTAACACCCTTTGGACATTTCAAGTGCTTCTATGAGTGCTATGAGTTCTGCCACTTGAGCAGAATAATGTTGAGGTAACCTCTTTTTTATCATCACCTCATACTCTCTATCTACAAGGCTTACTACTGATGTACCCGAGTGCCTTTTGCAATAGTTGATGACCCATCAATGAAGAGCACTTCGCCCTCCTCAAGTACATCCTCCCTCCTCAAGTGCATCCTCCCTGACAGGGGTACCCTCATCTGTATTCCCTTTGCATGTTGCACAATGAAGCACTGACTCATCTTGTGTACAGCTCTGCAATGAATGTTGCAGGGTCCACTGTCTGACACCTAAAAATGTGAATGGGAGAGTTTGACAGGATCACCTCATATCCAGACGTCCTCTGCGTGGTAAGGGTGGACTTGGATTTCTCTAAGATGGCAAATACTGCATGCTCCGCATATAATGTAACATGGCAGTTCATTGTTATTGTAGAGAACTTCTGTATTGTGAAAACAGCTGCTGCCAATGCTTGCTCCCATGGAAAATGACCCTGCATTACTGGGCCTAACAGACCGCTGTAATAAACCAAAGGCTTTTGTCCCAGTGATGTCTGCTGAGTGAGGACAGCCATCACCACTTGACAATTGGAATCTGACAAAATAGCTTTTTACAATCTGGTGTTGCTCATACGGATGCATTACTTATGGCATGTATATGTTCCTGAAATGCTTTGGTCATCTCCTCTGTCCAGACAAGGGGCCCCTTCATTTTCTGTGCTTCTTTCAGGCCTTGCAGCAGTATCTGCTTTAATGTGGTCAGCTCTAGTGTTTGCTGAACTGCTGTGGCTCTTTCTGGTGTTACCCTCCTCCTTGCGATTATATTATTTGCCCTACGTACACTACTTTCTTCAAGCAATACTGACATTTCTCCTAGTCCACCTTGTACCCCTTCTCTGCCAGTACATTTCAATGTTTTACTGAGTCCTCTCTACATTGGTCTTCTGTTGGGCTGCAAACTAAAAGGTTGTCAACATATTGAATCGCTTTGCTTTGTACCTGGAAGTTTCCAAAATCCATTTGCAATGCTCTGTTGAAGATGCTGCTCAGGGATTTACAATATCTCTGAGGCAACCTAGTGTCCTGAAATATTTGCTCACAGTAAGTAAATGCCGAGAGATACTGAGAGTCAGGGTGAATGGGTTGGAAAAGAATGCATTCTTGAGAGCTATTACAGTGAAGTGGGTTGCAGCAGCAGTAATATTACACAGAATGGTGGTGGGATTAGGGACCACTGGAAATGCTGCTTCTACAATATTGTTCAAGGGGCCTAAGTCCTGAACCATCCTCCAACTTGAAACTTTTGCCTTTATCACAGGGTATATAGCTGCATTGCATTGGGATTCTGGCTCTTGTCTTATGCTGTGTCGCCATAATGCTGCAATGGTAGAATAGATCCCTGCATCTGATTATCTTATTTTGAGATGTGGAACTGTCTCACTCAGGAAAGACTGCTCCTCATTTTAGTTTTATACAAACTGCCCCTATGCTCTTCAATAATCCTACATCATGGGGGTTGATAGTCCATAGGTCACTGTTTACCTTCTCCAAATCCTGTTGCAAGTGTGGTGGCAATGCCTTAGCATTGAGCATAGTGTGAGGTACTTCACTGTGTTGTATCATTATTTGACAGGTTATGCACATTTCAAATACCATTCCTCCTGTGTCAGCAGTATCTTCAAAGAGCTGTTCATCAGACACTCATCTCAATGGCTGGGTTGGGTCTAGTCTATGCACAAAACTGTGCATCATCTTCCCCTTCCTCGTATATGCCAGAAATAATTAATGTGTCCTTTTGGCAGAAACTTGGTGGTTATGCACAGTATTTTATCCTTAATCCCAGGTACCCATCCTAGCAATCTTGTTACCCCATAGAGAAACTAATCGGGATGTAGGGGCATTGATCATGTGGCACTGTCACTGAAAAGTTCTTGTGTTCTTGATGCACCCCTAGCATGGTATATGCTTGGTGTTGGACACACTATACCTCGCTCAGTTAATGAAACAGTCATGTTCAGTTTACTCAGCAGAACCCTGCCAAGATGGTTACTTTAGTATCTTAACAATACAAAGAGGGTGCTGCCAATTCTTGTGTACCTACAGTAATGGGTAAATATTCAGTGAAAGGAACATACAGAACTGCCCCATAGAATCCCTGCATGTACATTATTTTACCTGACAAGGCAACCACCCTTCCCTGATACAGGACTTTGTAGCATCTGTGTCAACCATAAACGTGAATGTTCTATCACCTATCTTCAATCCTATCTGTGGTTCCTCTTCTGGGTCAGAAGTGACCGACAGAACTGGGCACATCAGAGTTCTCTGTGGGCTGTCCTATTGGGGATAAGTGTTCATGTGTGGAAGTGGGATGGGATTGCCCTTCAAGATGCCAGCTCTGGTGTAGTGTGTCACTGTACCTTTTGGAAGGGGATTCTTATCCCATGGCTGTGTAGGGGTCTGCATGGGTGGCTGCTGCACATACGACTGTGTGATCTCTGGCATTGGGTACTGAATCAGTTGTGTTTGTGTTGGGCTTTGGGCATGCATGGGACCTGGGGCATATCGGATAACTAGGGGCTGCTTTTGGGATGGTGAATGTTAGGTGAGCCGTAACGCTGGACCGCTGGGGTTGTTATATGAAAAAGGTGGTCTACCCCTTCAATCCCACGTAAAATGTCCTATCTTTCCACAAGACCAACATTGTCCTCCCCACCAGGGCCTCACCCTTCTGAATCCACCCCCTCTTCATCTCTGAAAATCTCTTCTTCCCCTCTGGAAACTTCTCACCACCCTTCTGTCATCTGCATACCCCTCGACCCAACCCTGCATCAGTCTCTGGTTGGGATGCCCCTCTGCGGTGCTAGTAACGATTGTTCCTTCCATGCTCAATTTGGCTAACTTTTCTGGACCAGTTTAGCGCCACTGTATCTTTCTCCTTCTGCTGCCTCCTCCTACAACAGTGGTCTTCAACTGTGGGGCGTACCTAATTCCCGGGGGAGCATGGGACCCCAGTTTGAAATGACCCCAAAGATAACAGAAAAAGAAAAAGCAGGCGTGGGATGGGACATGCATGTTTGTGCATATCCCATCCTACCATGGCCCCTGCTGCATATGCTCAGTGTGATGGAGCCAAGGTTACGATTTTTACGCTCTGAAACACTTGTGTATGAGCGCGATAGAAATAAAATATCAATATCAATATCCCTATCCAGAAAGCACACTTCCAGGGTTTGAATCCAGTCACAGGAACAAAACAGGACTGCGTTCATGTGAGGTAAGGAACGGGGCCCTGGGGTTGATTTTGGAGCAGGTGGGGGAGCCCTGGGGTTGTTTGTGGAAAGGGTGGGGGCTCTTTTGGGTTGTTTTTGGAGCGGGTGGGTGAGTACTGGGATGTTTTTGGAGTGGGTGGGGAGCCCTGGTGGGAGAGCCCTGGGGTTGTTTATGGAAAAGATGGAAAGGTCGTTTGGGTTGTTTTTGGATCAGATGGGGGAGCCCTGCGGTTGTTTTTGGAGCGGGTGAGGGACCCTGAGACTATGCAGGGTGTGGGGTAAGGGGAGCCCAGGGTCTATGCAGGGAGTGGGGTAGGGAGGATTGGGACACCAGGGAACCCTGGACAGGGGTGGCTTGTCCATATGAGTGGTGGGGTGTCGGAGTTCCTACAACTCCTTGCACATACAGACAGAGTAGGCTTGAGGCGGACATTTCTGCACCCACGCTCAGGACCCTGCACTTATGTGCAGGAACCAGGAAGCTCTTGCTTCCCGATTCCAGTTCATGATGAAGGAGCAGGAGTGCTGGGGAAGAAACTTCAGGACTGGGGTAGAAGGTAAGTTTTTGTTCATTTTATTTTAAAAAAAAATATGTGTGCATGCGTGTATGCTTGTGTTCTGAGTAAGTGTATGATGATGGGTGCTCATGTGAAGGATAGAGTGCATGCTGTGTGAATGTTGTGTGAATGTGTGTGTTTGTGTTGGTCCGTACAGCTGATTTTATTTATTTATTTATTGTTACATTTGTAACAAGAGTTTTGGTGAGTGGGAGATGGGGAGAGTTGTACAACAAAAACATTTTAAAAATGCTCTTTTTACACAATCCCCCTAAACACTGGCCAAAATCAGCTCTCCTTCTGAGTCACTGTGGAGGACAGGGATGGTATTTTTTTTTACAAGAATTCTATCATAGATGTCCATTAAAAAATAACATGCTTTCCCCCTTGGCCCCGAAGTGCCAATCGCAAACAATTTGGCTTTTTGTCCATTTTTTTAAAAATGTGTGTTCTAAAATGTAAGAGTATAAGCCATTATTTAAAAAAAAACAATCCCGGGGAGAACACCCCCGAAACGCCCTTGGTTGGTCCGGGCTCCCTCACTATGCTCAGTCTCTATGGCTTATCTGGGGGAAATATTTATGCCCCCACTTAAATAATTCACTAGCTGCCGTGGGCCCAGGGACTGTGGTGGGAGCAGGATGGGTGGGAGCCATGGGATAGTGGACCCTTTCACCAACTACCAAAGCAACATATTCAGAGTTCTCCTAAATACAAACAAAGCATAACTTAATTCCCTGATGCTAGCTACAAAGCCCTTAACAGATCTGGGGCAAAAACTCTCAATATATTAAGCAATATTGTTGCTTCTCCTCCTTTCACCATGTGATGCTCTCTAAAGTGCAGAGACTGTTAGGACGCGTGCTAAAATGCTAAACCATACCCTGAAAATGCTGACACTAAATGACCAGCTCTCCTTGCAGTTTAGAATGTACACAGACTGAACCTCCTTCCGCGTTTGGGATGCTGATTTTGCATACCAGCAAGGATACAATCTAGAGGGCAATTTATTTTCTGCATAATGACCCCTCGGGTGAAATTCTAGTAAACAGATCCTTGCCTTGAATAGTAAGGATTGCAAGCAGTGCAAGGCACCAATTTCACATTGGTTATCGAAGATTAGGCCAAGAGGGTAAGAATAGGGCAGCCGCTCCCTCCATTTAGGGTTTATGCTCCATACCTTATTATATACTCCAACTCAGCAAAATGCCTATTGGATATAATTAATTGGTTGCTATGTTAGTTTGGGGTAGCAGTTGGGCAAAAAATAAAGCTATTCTAAGTTTGAAATCCTCCAGTCAATCTCTGCTGATGACACCTGTGTGGAAACCATAGACAGCAGAGCAGGCGAAAATAATGTGGCACACATTAGAACCAGGCTCTGAATTCAGCATAACTTTGTCCTGCTAAGGGATGTTTGGAGAAGCTGCATTGCTGAGTGATATATAGAACAAAGTGGATGGAGTTGAAAGTAAGGAACTACAATTAGAATGGTGGAACAGTAAACAAGTTGTGTGTAAATTGAGAATGAGAGACACTCCTGAATGGATTGTGCACTAGTCACACTCATGCATATTTCCCTGTGCAACCAATTGAAGATAATCATGCTTTAATTGTTACATGGCAGTTGTTTTCTTTTTTCACTTCTCTTTCTCTCTTCTCTCAATTACACAGATTCAAAGCGAATTCCTTAGCATGTGTCACCATTTTCCATGCTTAACCTTCCTCAACATGCTTCACCATTCATGGGAGGGCATATGGGAATAGTTTGTGTAAGAAGCATCGGATCATCTTACCAGCTAATTCATGCTATTGGTTTGATATTATGTGCTCTACTTACTACTGGATTTAACATGTAACCACAAACACAAATAAATATGTGTTGCTATTGAAAAGCTCTATTTTACTGAAAATGCATCTTTCCACATGCATGAGAATGCAAAGTGATATTCAATATTATGTATTGTTACACAACACTGTAACAAAGACCACTGCCTAATATTGGAGGCTGACATTGAGAAGGTCAAGGGGACTAGGGCCCACCACGGCCTAAGGGCATGCTGGGCCCAGAGGAGGTCTTTACCCTAACTGGTTCCCAACACGAATGCAAGGGGCAGGCAGAGGAACGTATGCATCTTTTCCACTCCTACAGACACATATGACCAGCTAGGAGGTGGTCGGAGCAATGTTTAAAACCTTACAATTCCTAAACTCAACCGTGATAACTTGGGGGGTAATCATAAGAGATTCCACACACCCACTTTTGCAGAGTCCACAAGGGAGTAGTCACATGGACATTCCCATCACTATTGTGGGGTGATGATCACTACTCTTGCCAATATGCAGAACTTCAACGTGGGTAGTCATGGGGCTTCCAACACCATACCACCCTCCTTCCTACCAGTGATCACCATAGGGAGACAGGATAGCTCATAACCGTTAGAGAGACTCCATCTCATAAGATAAAACCTACTCAGTAAGCTATTTAAGTACTCTAGATATAAACATCTAGCATAGAAAGGAAGCCTCTCCCTGTAAGAGAATAATGTGGCAATGATTCAATGTCTTAGAGGAGCAAGGAGTTACATGTTTTCCTTCTGAACAGATAACAAAGGGATCATTTGACATCATGACTCATTTTTGCACTGCACAGAGAATACCACTAATTAAAAATATATCTTCAAGCAATGAGAAAGTGATTCCTGGTGAACATGCAAATATGGAAACAAACAAATCTTACAATTTTCCTGTTACCAAGAAGTGACAGACCACTTCCCAGACTCCCCATATAATTTTCTAAATCCATACTCACTTGCTAGAAAAACAAAGGCACACATTCAAAAGCAGACTATGCCATCAGGATTTCTGGGGGAGGGAGAAAGATGAAATACTTGTCCAAGGCCAGACCCATTCACAGCCACATGAACCCCAACCCAGCACCCAATCACAGAACAGCATAACTCGCTGTACACAGGTAGCCTCAACATCATTAAAAACCACCCCAGGGGAGGAGAGACCCTGGGGCTCATTATGAGGTTGTCGGTAACCCCGTAACACCGAATCCAGTGCCTAGCTTCCTGGTGCCCCCGTGACAAGTCCCAATGGTGCGGGATTTTGTAAGGCCCCATTCCCATGGAGTCCCGTAGGACTCCATGGGAGTGGGGAGATGGAAGCACTGGCACTGTTGCTAATGGTGCTGGTTCTTCCGTGACAAATCTGCCTACCATGGGCGCTGCGCCCGGCAGGGTCACACAGTTTGGACGCAGCAGCCCCGGCAGGCAGACTCATAGTGTGAGGGTCCAAAACAAGGGTGCCAGTAAGATTACCAGCATCCTTGTTTCCAGACTGCCACACTTGTAATGAGGCCCCCTGTCATGAAAAGCAGCCAACTTGGTTACACAGTGTTAGACAGTGTGGGCAGATGAAGTAGAAGTTGGAGGGAGTTTGGAGGAGAGTGGTGAAAGAGAAGAGAACTGAGAGAAGAACAGGAGTAGAAAGTAGGATGTTGGAGGGAGATTCTGAAAGAGATCTTAGGAAAAGAGACTTGTCATCAGAGAGAGGAGAGTTGGCAAGTGAGGGGGGAACCACCACTGGAGAATACAGAGTGAGAAGAAGGTTGGAGGAAAAGTGATTTGCAATCATGGGGAGAAGAGTTGTTTGGGAGTGGAGGAGGTAGACTATCAGTCAATGTGACAGATTTTTGAGGAGGTTGGAGAAAGGGAATGAAGGAGGCTGGAAAGACAAACTTACAACAAAGAGGAGGGGAGTTATCATCAGAAGGAAAATAGTTGGGAGAAGGTAGGATGAAAGGTGAAATGACAGTGTGGAAAGGTTGGAGGAGAATAATGTTTGGGAGAACAGCATGCCAAAAGGGAAAATGGGGTGAAAGCCCTTAACATAGGTGGTGGAGACAGAAGAGCTAGAGGGTGTGATACCACTTCTACACCTATGGAGGTGGAAGGCGAACAGTTACCCCTAGCATGAAATATCAGGCAGACCAGGTCAATCCAACAAAAAATGCAGAGCTGGGTGAGAAGGTATGACTTGTATTATGGACAATAGGGTCCTAGTGCATAGAGCTGGTCAGTGGAGAGGGACCACACTGTGCCCAACTCTGAGACCTAAGCAAACCGAATCAGAGCAAAAGTGATACCAACACTTAAACTATCTGGAAGGACCTTCTCAGGCTTTTCACCAGACTGAGGCATGTTTTGCCACTGATTATCATACTCAAACAACAAGCTATCAGGAACCGTGCTAAAACTGTAACTCAAAGAAAGAGTCCGGGGCCAATGATTAGACATTCTAGTGGGTGAGGTCAAGGCCATTCCCAGAAACCTTGTAAGGGATTCTGTTCTTTACTGACTTTCACTGAGTGACTATATAAACAGAGAAACACATGTATAAGATTCCTTTGTCTATACCCCCCAGCAACAGTTTCTTCAACCCCTTCCTCCTCATTCCTATTTCCATGAACAAAAGATTGATATAATCACATATCTGATGCTTGAAACCACAAAAGGATTCAGATAGAGGTTCCCACCGAAGCAAGATTATTTTGAGTTCCTTTTTTAACACTTGCCCTCTCACTCCAAGTTATACCCTACTCTTGTCTTGCTTGAAACATGGTATTGTTGTTTTCAAAATCAATAAATAACCTGACTCAATAATGAGACTGATTTTTCCAACCTCCCAACAATAAGAATAGAAACAAATTTTTGCAAGCACTCTGCGCATAAACACTAAGTAAAACTAGTTGGTATAGTGATTTTTTAATTGACACTGAGGTAGCCTGACACGTGTTTCGGGCACTTGCCCTTCCACTGAGGCTG
The DNA here is from genome assembly GCF_040938575.1 of Ambystoma mexicanum. Lineage (NCBI taxonomy): Eukaryota > Metazoa > Chordata > Amphibia > Caudata > Ambystomatidae > Ambystoma > Ambystoma mexicanum. The sequence continues at coordinate 686,566,231 of NC_090937.1, read as the reverse complement.
TAGTCAGATGTAGTTCAAATTGAATCTAATTGAAGGTAAGTGATTTGAGAGGGCTCCAGATCCATTTCTCAGCGGAAACGCTGCAGACACGCGGAAACGCTTCCTTATTTTCTTGTTGCAACTGCATATGACAGTGGAGCCCATGAGAAATCCCTCTCAAATCACTTACCTTCAATTAGGTTCAATTTGAACTACATCTGACTACAGCCTCAGTGGAAGGGCAAGTGCCCGAAACACGTGTCAGGCTACCTCAGTGTCAATTAAAAAATCACTATACCAACTAGTTTTACTTAGTGTTTATGCGCAGAGTGCTTGCAAAAATTTGTTTCTATTCTAACTTACCTGGTGACAGATTTGGCAAATCTTGCCCCCTGCATTCACCTGCAGCTTTCTTCACTACACTCAAGTTCTATAGGTCTTTGCGCTGAACCTCGCCAGTCCCCCTTTGCCAATTCAATTTCTCCCAACAATAAGACCTCCACGATTCATTGCAACAGTTGCCAGAGGACTTCTAAAAACAGCTAGCTCGAGTGAACAATTTCTTTCACTATATTTGTACACCCGCAGGGCAGATGGTAAACTTAAAACCTTACCGAATCCTGGAGGCAAGATGGAAAATCATAGAGATGGAACTCAAAGAAATGCCCCAGACTGACATCATTGAGTCATCAGAGAGCCCCTGGGCTTCCCCAATTGTTTTGGTTGGAAAAACAGACAACACATGGAGGTTTTGTATCAACTTCTACTCCATTTCTATGTTTGACAATTACCCAATGCCCCGAATCAATGAACTCATTGAAATGTTAGGGGCACCCAAATACATCTTCACCCTCGATTTGAAAAAGGGGTATCTGCAGGTGCCCTTAAATCCAGCTGATAGGGAAAAGACAGCTTTCTCACACACCTCAAGGGCTTTTTCAATGTAAAGTACTTCCTTTTTGCTTAGATGGAACTTCTGCTACTTTCCAGAGACTGATTGACAGAGTTTTAAAACCTTAATTACTCCAACTTTTCTGGTGCATATTTGGATGATAATGCGATCCATAGCAAGACTTGGACCAAACACATGCACCTTTTGAATGTAATTCTCAAGCCCTCTGCAGGCATGTTTAAGGGCAAAACCAAAGAAATTATATATGGCCTAGTCGGCTGTATAGCAAGTGTCCCAATACCTGGGACACTTTGTAGGATATTGGCTGCTAAAACACCAGCCCAAAAAGCTATTGCAATACATCAACCAACTGTGCCTAAGACTAAAAGAGACCTGCAAGTATTCCTGGCACTGATTGGCTACTACCGACGTTTCATCCCCAACTATTTCAATTTGGCCACCATACTCACTGAAAAACACCCAAAAGCTTATGTGAGGAACTGAAGATCAAAGAAGCTTTGAGGGACTGAAACAGGTGTTATGTAAAGAACCCATCTTGAAAATGCCAGACTTTAAGAAGGGGTTAATACTCCAGACTATGCTTCTAAGGTCTGTTTGGGAGCAGTAGCATACCAAGGAAATTATTGGATGGAACAGCCCGTATTGTATACGACCAGGAAGTTGTTTCCTCGTGGACATACATATGCCATGGTTGAATGAGAAGTGCTGGCCATCAAATGGGCAATGTTGAATCTACGATATTGATTAACAGGAAGTAATCGAACTAGTGACTATTAACGTGCCCCTGACCTGGATGAGTCTTAGGAAAGATTCCAATGCCTGGATCATGAAGTGGTTATTAATGTGATGGATTCTGAAAGCATAGAATTTGATATAATATGTGAACATTGTGCCATATTATGTGGAAACAACCACCCACTAAGCATGCATTTCGATGTGGTACAGTATGTTTTCCTTATGCAACTGGGGCCTCACCTGGTTGTAGGGGTCAAGGTATGCATCGATCTTAGGTTCTGCTATTAAATGTGAAACTTTTAGACAACTAATGATTAATTAAGCTGATTTCTCCCTGAATGTTTTTCAGCCAGAAATTGGCATTTGGTCTTCACACAATCAGATCTTCCTTACATTGGTTTAAACTAGAATGTTTATGTGAATGTTGATGCACTCTTTGCATATGCATTGCTGATCAACTCATGCAGCATATTGGTACAGCACAATAATCTCATTTTCCCATAAACAGCAGTTAACACGCAGTACATGCACTGTTACACATGATCTAATGTTCTATATATGTCTGCATTCTATTTTGGAGTGGTAAAGTCCTGCCATTTTCCAATGCAATAAACTGAGTATTAGGGGTTGAACCATTCATTGGACATCATCTGCAGCCCTGGGTAAATTGGTCTTGAAGATGTTTTGTAACATTATTGATGATGACATGCCAGATGGTAGAGACCAAAAGCCTGCATGGGCCTCTGCAGGCAGTCTATGGGCCTCATTACAACTCCGGCAGTAGCCGCGCCGGTAAAAAGGGCAGGCTGCCGCTGGAGTTGTGAATTGTTCTGGCACCTGGCTTCCCGGAATTACCAGGGTATTACGACCCTGGCGTTCTGGGCAGTCAGGCACTGGAAAAACGGTATTCCCCATTCCCATTGAGTTCCATAGGACTCAATGGGATTGGGGAAGATGGTAGCTCCGGCACTACTAATAACGGTGCCGGTGCTACCGTCAAAGTCTGAGAGCGGGTGCCTTTCTGCCCATCAGGTCAGACCTGGAGGGCGAGAGGGCATCTGGCCCGGAAACTTGTACTCTTCTGGTCCGTTAACAACGGTGCTGGTAAGCCTACTGGCACATTGTTACAGAAACGGCAGGGTCGTAATGACCCCCTATGTATGCTGCAGGCTTTCTGCATCAGCCACTAATGTAAAATGGTTGAAGTATTTAATCAGTCAGCAGTGGCATAAAGCTCACGCAATGAAAGTCACATGATGACAGGCCGTTCAGCGTGTATCTCTTTTTGCTAAGTCTGTTCTTTAAGGGGCCCAAGCCAATTCATGACTATAAATGTAAAATGCATAGAACAAGTTGAAATGCCAAAACTATTGACTTTGCCAAACGCTTGTTTTTTTCTTGTATTGGCGAATGGCAAACTGTATTCTCTCATGTTTCCCATGATATAGCTATTCCAAGCAAACAACCTGACTTCACTTAAAAAGTTACCATTGCACACTGCCAACAAACAGCAATTCCGTGTAACATACTGCTAAAAAGGGACCTGCTGCTCTTGCACATTTGGAAGAAGGCCGGCACCCCCAAGCTTCCTTAACGATGAAGTAATACCTCTGTGGTAGTGGTGGGTAATTGGGTTGGTCTACATGCATTCACAATCCTGATGTCTACACCGAGGGTAGGATGACTGTGTAGGTGACAGCCAGGATCAATCTCCCTTGAAGTGACACTATCATCTGTCTTGGCTCTCCACGTCTCCCTGCTACCTCTAGAGCGATAAGGACTATATTTGTGACATATGTTCACTTTTACATTTCTCTTCTGCAACTAATCTTGATCGTGTAGTGATTCCCTGACATAGGGTTACGTGTCATGTTTTCACTTGAAAAATCCATAGAATGCTTTTAGCGGCTTGCAAAATGTGTATCATCTGTCTTGGTTCTCCTCCTCCTACGCTCTCTCGCTCTGTCTCACATCATCTGCTGACAGTGAGAAATACACCTGGGTTGACCAGGGCAAACGTGAAAGAGTCTGCAATTTATCTTTAATGTAAGAATGTCCAAGTCTTTATGCGATAACTTTGAGGTAGGTAGGGTTCAATGTTTTTTTTGATAGTCTTTATTTGCTTTACAATTGAAATTCCCTGAAACTGTCACAGCTGAAATAAACCTGGCATGTGTAGTTGGTATGCTTTTTCAATTATGCCAGTATTATAATTATGTAATCCAGCATTGCATGATAGTTACAACTTTAAAATAGATTTGAATTTCAGTATCACACTCGGGGGTCTTTTCTAAGAAATGTTAATTGCATGCAGGGGAGCTCAACGTTAGCATTTACGTGCTGTGGGGACCCTGCATGCAATTTTAAACATTCACAAAGCGGAGGGCAAAACTGAAGGGTAAAACCAGGCACATGTGCGCACCCTACAGTTCTCCTCTTTGTGTTGAGAAAAATTAAATAGTGCCTGCAGGTTACACTTTGGATGCTCCATGCATTAATGGATTCCTATCGATTCCCCCTTCTCTTTAGCAGGTGCTAAATCAAGGCGGATTACATAGGAATCCATTTTTTTTGCCTGCATGAAAATAACATATAGATGTAAAACTGTAAGCCTTTTTTTATATTCAGCCTCATTTTCCAGTGAATGGTAATTACATTTAGGGGGCCACATAACTGATGTGGGGTCCTGGATATGCACTTTTAAAACTTCACAAGGCAGTGCAGAGAAGGAAAAAGTAAAAGTGAGGCAAACCTATTTTAATCTTTCATTTTCCCTGCCGCCTCGTGCAAATGTAAAAGCCGCCTGCAAATTGGCATGGCTGGCAGTGTTTAGTAATGGATTCCCTAGGAATCCTCCTCATTTTTATCAGGTGCAAAACCAAGGTGTATTCCATAGTAATCCATTTGTTTTACCCCAGCATGAAAATCTCATTCAGTCATAAAGCAAAGTGCGCCCACAAGACAGAGAAGGTGAGCAAATCAGAGATCTTGTCTCTGCTTCGTGACCCTCCACCCCTTACTGTCAGCACTAAAATGGGGCAAAGAGGGGAGTGGAGGTGTAAATGACTTATGCCTTGCATTTCCATCTCTATTTTCCGCTCCACCAACATTCAGGGGACCTCCAACAGCCGATGCATGAAATTTTAAACATTCACAAAATGCAGCGAAAGGGAAAGAGTAACGTGAGACGAACTTGCTTTCACCCTTTAATTTTCATGTCTGTTTTAGGAAAAAGTAAACACAATCAACAAAGACTGGCTCACAGGAAGCGCTTACTAATGCATTCCTATGGAATCTGCCTGGTCTGTAGCAGGTGAGCTAGCAAGGTGGATTCCATATGAATCATTTTGTTTCACGCCTGCATTTAAATCTCATTCAGGTTTCAAATCAAATGCAATGATGAGAGAGGAGAAATGTAGAGTGGAGATGGAATCTCCACTCCCTGACACTCCTCCTCCTGTCACTGGTTGAAAATGGGCTGCTGAATAAAATGAAGTCATAAAGCAATACGGCTGGCTTTCACTCTTCCATTTAATACACCACCCATTTTAAAATTAGGCTGAAAGTGTCCTGACAAGTCAGAGGAGGACAACACAGCAGAGATAGCTGCCCCAATAGCTGCCACCCCAATGGCTGCATAAATACTGTCCTCCTTTATAGACCACCCAATTCCATGCCCAATTTCAATGATGAACTGGAAGGTACCAAAAGGGACACACTTCTTTTAGGGGACTTTAACAGGTGCAAAGGCAATAAATCCGACAAATAGGCCATCCAACTTGAAAAGGACCTTAACAGTATTCAATACACTGTCAAAAATAGCACCCCCATCAATGACAAAAACCATGTCCTCTACTGGATCTGTAACAATAAACTTACCATTCTTGAAATCTAGACGCTTCATTGCATCTCGTCTGACCAGCTTTCTATCGAATGAATCCTTCAGCTCCCATATGCACCTGAAAAACTTGATAATCCGACCAAATACATCAGTTCCATTAACTATACAAAATTAGATCACTCAGAACTCTCAAACTGCCTCAATACTATCTTGAGGGATACCACAAACGATGACTCAGTAGACGATTTACTCAAGAAATACCAAGATAACTTTTCAGCGCTGGTGAATCGGGTAGCACACATTAAAGTAAGAAGGGCACAAGAAAACCCAACAAATCAGAAATGGTTTGATGAGGAATTGAAAGAGCTAAAAAAGGTAAAACGTAAACTTGAGTCCAACTGGACAAAAAATCAATCTACGTCCAATAGGGTTGCCTGGAAACAAGCAGAACTACAAGAACAAGGTAATAAAAGTAAAAAGAAACTTCTATAACGTTGAATTAGAAAAAGCCCCAAACAACCTGAGAAAGCTCTTTGACATCGTCAAATCCCTTGAAAAACCCAGCACCCTTCAAATTCCTTCCTCACCAACTTCTAAAGACACAATTGCACTCCAAATTGCCCTAAATGAAATAATAATAAAATCTAGATCCAAAATTCAGATGATACAGTTGGACAATAAGCTAGAAGACACCAGCCTAGACTCGACAAAACAAGACAGCTGGCGAAACATGCCATTCCTTCAAGTTCACCAAATTCTTTCTCAGAGAGAACCTTTTGCCCCCTTTTTAACCAGATTCACCAATGCATTTTTTCAGGACGTCAAAGTGCCTATTGGCATTAAGATCGGCGAAATCACTCTGATTCAAAAATCCTCGATAAAGCAGCATACAAACAATATTAGGCATATATTGAAGTCGAAAACATCATACATCGGAAACAATCAGGATTCAGACCGAATTACAGTACAGAGACCACACTATTAGATTATTAGTCCCAGATGCTACAGTTAACCGACCAGGGCAAATTGGGCATATTGGCCCTTTTGGATTTATCTGCTGCCTTCGATTCGGTAGCTCTCTGTGATTTACTGGACAACATGGCCGTGTTCTTCTTCAACTATTCCAATGACACGCAACTAGTCCTCAAAATCTCAGGTCACTACAGAAAGGATGCAGCCACTCTAACTGCCATATACCATCTCATTGAAAACTGGATGGTGAACCACTGGCTCTGCATAATTAGGGAAAACACAGAGCTTTTTATTTTCAGCTCACAAGCCTCTCGAAGCAAATTTAATGAGGACTATTCCAAATTCCATATCAGAACCCATGACATACTGGCCCAGGAGAAAGTTAAAACCCTGGGGATTCACTTGGAAGCATCACTTGCATTTGATGCACACATGACCCAAATCATAAAAGCTGCAATATCTCTCTTCATCTCCTAAAAAACATCTAACAATACTTATCACAGCAGAATGCAGCCACAATTGCCTGGGCCACAATACTATCAAGGCTGGACTATTGCAACTCTCTGCTGGCAGGGGCATCGGAAATCAATATAAACAAATGCCAGGTAACACAAAACAAAGCCGTGCGCATCGTAAATAAACTTTGGAAATGTAACCATGTCACACAGCACAGAAAAGATTTACACTGGTTGGCTGTACACAACAGAATTCGTTTCAAAACCCTGTCGTTGTCAGATAAGTGCATATATGGCACTGCTCCGTGTTATCTAAAAAAAATGCATCTCACTTTATGAGCCTGGCAGGGCTCTGCGATCTGAAGAAAAAAATCAAATCAGTTGTGCCAGATATAAATGGGAAAAAGGCCTGTGAAAATCCTTTGCTGTCAAAGCAGCCAAAGCATGGAACACCCTGCGCACGTCTCATCGGAAATCAGCAACGTGAAGACATTCCAGAATAACCTTATAACTCACCTGTTCAGTTAACTCTCTCTGATCTTTTCATGCCATCATCCCTCCTGTTCTGCCCACCCCCTGACCTTTGTACTGTGTTTTATGGATCGTCTATTGTGTTTATGTTCCAGCGCCCCGATGCCCACGGGCTTTCGGCGCTTTATAAATATATAAATAAAATAGATGCTTTTGGCGGCAAGAAAAACAATATTGCACAGTGATCTTTTAAATTGTTTTTAATTGTTTATATATTTTTTATTTTTTATTTTTATTTCTATAGCGCCGAAGTACGTAGGCAGCAGGGCACTGTACCAAAACACACACAGACAACAAAAAGAACACAGGACAATGATAGTCGGGAGGTGGCAAATATTCAATCAAAAAGGAGGGTTTTAAGTTTCCTCTTGACAAAGAGCTAGTGGAAGAGCATTCCATGCTAAAGTTGCGAGAAAGGGGAAGCATCTTCCGTTTCCTCAAACACAATTGGGCTTCGGACATATCAGTTGGCGGGCGTTGCTTGATGGAAGCGATCTCTCAGGATGTTATTTAGTGAGTTTCTTTTTCAAGTATAGGGGAGCATGAACATAGCAACACTTGTGTACCAAGGTAAGGGTCTTAAAACAGACGCTGGTGGTGACCGGGAGCCAATGGTGGGCTTTCCTATGTCCGGAACTGGGCTCCCACGGCCCACCTTCTTTATAATGCAAATACCATTGTTCTGGATTTTTGGGAGCTTGGAGATGCTACCTTTGGAGGCACCTCCAAGGAGTGCGTTACAATAGTCAAGGCGAGAGAGGATTGTTGCTCTAGCCAAAATTGAGCAGTTTTTCTCAGATATATATTTCTGTATTGCTGTTGATAAATGTATTGTAAGTTGTAAAGAATTTAACTAAAATTACATACATTTTAATCTAAGTATTTCTCTGGGAGAGGTTTATGATAGGCGGAGAAAAAATGTGACTTCTGTATAGCTGAAGAGTGATTAAAAAATAGACTGCAGAATCCAGCAGGTGGCCTTTGTTTGATTCTGTGACTGAAGAATGCACATGGGCAATAAAGACCCACAGGACAGAGATGCATACCCACCATGCAAGAATGAAGCAGATATTCAGTGCATAGCCTGAAAGTGCACTATGGGAGAGGACAAGGAGGGTTCCAGAGAGCCTCTAGAGGCCCTAAGTGAGGGGTGGAGTCAGAGACGGCACACACAAAATCTTGTTGGGGTACCCTGAACCATTTCTAAGGAAAGTCGAAGGTGAATTAGCCCAGAAACTGCCACTGTATCTCCTGCAACTCTTTTAACTTGAAGGCTGGATTGAGAATCACAATGTCCATGAGTGAAGTCACTTCATAAATCAGCTGCATTTTGAATTACAATTACAAAAAATAAATAACCAATTACAATTACAATGGAGCGGTTTGGTAAATCGGAGCATAAAAGTAAGGCGTTACCTTAATTGACATCTCCGCCCCATTTTGATGCAGTGACAAGTTCAGAGGAGGGGCACGGAACGGCGACCTCCGCCATGAATTCCCCCTTCGTCTTGTCAGTGTGCTTTGTTTCACGCACACATTTCCATGCAGGCATAAACAAATGGGTTCCTATGAAACCCACCTCAGTTTTGCAACGGTTCAAAATAAAGCAAATTCCATAAGAACCATTCTTTGCAGGTGGTATTTACTGTTTCTCAAGACGAACAGGGACATGGAAGAGTGAATTCAGCCTCACCTTTACTCTTTCTTTTTATCCTCTGTGTCTTAAAGGTGTAAATGCCATGCAAGGGACCCCACTGCATGTATGTTGGTGGTCAGATGCATGCAATTTTACACATTTTATAAAATTACTTTGAATGTTTGCTACTCATTAACACGCATGCAGGAGGAGCATTTTATAAAATGAGTAAATTACATGCATTTGACCACTAACATTAGCATGTACATGCTGTGGGTCCCATGCATGCATTTTACAGGCCCACTAGGTGCAATGGACCTGGAAAGTGTACAAGGGAGGCAAACGCGCTCCAGCTCTTTTCATTTTCCACTCCAACTAAGCACTGCCTGCAAATACACCTTGCAGGCAGTGTTTACTAATGCATTACATTGACCAGGTCCAACACCAAAGCAGATTCCATAGTAATCCATTAGTTGACCGTCTGCATGAAAATCTCCTGCAGGTGTATACGGAGGCACACTGATGAAACAGAGGAGGACTGCGTGGCGGAGATCTTACCTCCGCTTCGTGCCTCTCCGCCATCTCGTCGTTACACCTGGCCTTTGCGCTTCTGTTTCCCGCACTGCCCCATTTAAGAAGAGGCTTGCGGGCTATTTTACATCAGATGCAAATTGCATGCATGTGACCAACAACATTTGCAGGTACAGGAAACCATGCATGCAATTTTAAACATTCACAAGGTGGCAGGGAAAAGGAAAGATTATAATGGAGTGTATTCCAGTTAAATCTTACATTTGTTTCCCGTCTTGGGAAGAAATACAAATCGCCTGTAAATTACACTTTGCAGGTAGCATTTAGTAATAGACTCCAGTGGAATCCACATGGTCTTGTGTTGGGGCGAAAATTAGGCTGATTGCACAGGAATCTTTTCTGTTTGTGTCTTCAAAAAAATCTCATGTAGGCCTAAAATGAAACGCACTGACAAGACGAGGAGGTCAGAACAGCATACATCTTAACACTTCTCTGTGCTGCTCCTCTTCCTTTTCACTGCTGCAAAAAGGAACACAGCGTGAAAAGGACGAGTAAAAGCATTACTCCTCTCTTTCGCACGTCCATTTCCTACTACTTTGCACCACTGATTTTTGTGTTAATAGGGCACTCTGGCCCTGGCAGCACATGGTGCAGGCGATGTGTGCCTGAACATGAGCACGCTAATGGCATGTGAATATTTTTTTAATACGTGATGCATAGTCTACTCTTTATGATAGTGCTCTAAAGCCAACTGTCAGGAACCCTTTTGGCGATCAAAGCTTCCGTACTTGTGTCCCACCATTGACTCGAACATAGAACTTGCCAGGAAGATTGTTCCGCAGTTCTTGAATTGACTTCCTTTCTCTTCTCCATTTTCCCCTTTGACCGCCTCCCCAGTCTATGTATCATTCTGCAGCTGCTAACCAGAATGGCCCTCCCAATCATCTGCTTCTGCCACTACCTGTGCTATCATCCCACGTATGTTCTTCTTTATAGTGTTCTTGAGTCACAGATGGATCTATACTCGTCCTCCTTCCTGAGAAGCTCACGCATGCTGATTTTTCAGTTGACCCATCCCTGCCTTGGCTAGTAAAGGGTTTGCCTAGCAACTGGCTCTACTAATTAGGGATATCATTAACAGTCTTCTTCCAACTCACTTTAAGATTGGTATTATTAGACCAGAGAAATATAACTAACAACTGTCAAATCGAGTTTCACTGCTCTGCGGTCTTCAACATGTCCAATTTTCCAATCTTTTATCTCACCTGTTCATGGTCACCAGGGTACGTTCCAATGCCTCTGGTTGTTTTCCTTACTCTTGAGGCACAGGTCCATGGCTGCTACCATATTCCCATTTAAGACCACTCTTAAGCCTATCGTGTACAGCAGGGTTCCCCCCTTGTGACGAGTTCCTTTAAACGGATCCATGTAATATTGTCGCTGTCAAAAAGTCATCAGGTTCTGGCAACTTTTTCCTGGCTACCAAAATTCTTTCCACAAATATTCTAGGAGGGGTATAACCATATATTATTACCTCCAGTCCTACAATATTTGGGAAAAGTGTTAGATAGCCTGGAGGGTGCATCATTAATGCAGTTTTTTTTTTAAAAGTCGCCAACTAGAAGACTTTTTTCATGGCGACAATATTACCTGATGCCCTTTAAACATGTCTTTGACATTGCTGACCCCACTCTTCAAGTCCAACGAGCTGGCCTGACAGTTAGATGAGGCTCATATCTATCACACAGGTTTCGTCCAAAAAGACCAAATTTGATTGACCTACCCAACCAAATGCTCTAAAAAAGGTACCACCAAATGTTCTACCTACCAAAATTTCAACGTCCCTGTTTAAAAAAAAAAAGGGCTGTGGGGGTGACCCCCGCAGCTGTCTGGAAGTCCAAAAAAATAAAATAAAAAAGTAACGGACCGTGGGGTGCCGGTTCCCGATCAGGGAAGTGAAACGGAACAGGCTTTGCAGGGACCAGTGAGTCAGAGGCAAGGTAAGTAGCTTGGTGGGGGAGGCGCTGGGGCAGTGGGGCTGTGTTGGGGGTGTGGGCATGGGTGTGAGTGCGGGTGTGGGCACGGTTTGGCCGAGTCAGAAATGTTCAGGGGAGAAAAGATGAAGGTTATTTTGAAAAGATAGATAATCTTCTGTCTTTTCTCCCTCGAACATTTTTAACTCGGTCTTTCAACCCCAATCCATCTCACGATAGGTGGCAGTCCAGACCAGTTTGTAATCCTTGTCAATTGCCTTGAGGAAGTTGTGTGCTATTGTTTTTGTGTGCCCTAGGGCTGCAAATGTCTTCCATCCTCATGCTACCCATCCCTCATTTTTGTCTTCCAATATCATCATCCATTTAAAAACGTTGGTCTGTGCTGGGTCTTAGGCCTTTCTCTTAAAACAGAAAATTATCAAAAACTGTGACTGAGTTTACTTTCAATTTGTAACATTTTTGCCTATTTTCCTGCTAAAACAGCCAGAGGAGAAAGCTGCAGTGGTTAAGGCACTCTCTAATTCTTGATGGTTACTGCAACAGCATCTATTGTGGCCTTCAGGACAACCTGATCCATCATTTGCAGGTTGCTGGTAGTTGCTTTTTTCTTTCTTTCTTTCTTTCTTTCTTTCTTTCTTTCTTTCTTTCTTTCTTTCTTTCTTTCTTTCTTTCTTTCTTTCTTTCTTTCTTTCTTTCTTTCTTTCTTTCCTTCTTTCTTTCTTCTTTTTAAAGTTCTGTGACCTTTCCTGTGTATAACAAAGAATTGCCCTTACCTGTACCTACCCTCACAATCTTCACTGCCCTGCTATGACTCTTCAACATGCTTCACGAATCTCAAGGTCACAGAAAGGGGCCTCTTCTTTTTTTTAATTCCCATTGATATTTGCACGGACTCATAATTACGCTATATTGACCACATGTTTTAGTTTTAAAATGTGCTGTATGCAGTAAATATTGCATGCAGCACATCAGGGTGCATTCATGCCCATCTCATAATGCCCCTCTACACAGCTTTTCCTTCCATAGGCGTGGGCCACCCCAGTCAAAAGAGTCTGGGCACGTCACTGCTTTCTTCTGGAATCCTCCTGCGAATGGTTCCTGGTTTGGCCTTGCTAGGTTATATCACATGCAGCTTGCTTTATCACATGATTCAGACATTTCAACCACTGAGTGCTTTCCTTAAGTATCATTAACACCAAATCAACATAGAAGCACAGCACTGGTTTACACCCTAGAATTAAACCACATAATCATCTATTATATAAATACCCACACTGGTAGTATATCTCTTGCATTGTCTCATGTTGCCACCACCTCTTCACCAGTATGTTTCATCTATGTTCTACTAGCTACTATTGCAAAGAACCTGGGAACAGGATTTGTCTGCTTCTGTTTGAAACACTATGGTCCCTAGGAACAAAATATATATAGAAATATAAACATAATAGGCATATCTTTATAATTTGGTGAAGTTGTAAATATGGCGCCTGGTTTTATAGTATATATTTTTCAACATTTCTGTCTCAATGTATCCATATTTATTTTTCAGTCATTTTATCTCTACTTGATCTGTATTTGTTCACATTTATATTTGCCATGTTAAAAAAAAAGCAACTAGTGATATTCAGCATTAATTCACATAAAAAATGTAGCGCTTTTAAGTCTGTAATGGGAAGCCCATAGAGCTGTGTTCTTGCACATCAAATCAAGATCCATTTTCACTTTCAATAAAAACATCTGCTCCCTATACTGTTGGTATAAACATCTGTGTAGCCCTTTAAACAATTTTAAAGGAAAATAAAATCACTTTTTTTAGAATCTCACTTGTGTAATTTTGCACAGACATTGGCCTGTACCACATAATTGACAACCCGAAGAGCTAATCAAGACACGACACATGAAAGTCAGTTTTTTATTGTTTTTTTACAAACTCATACTGAAATGAAATAGAGATATTTCTATCTGTATTTATGTGTAAAAATCAGGAAAAACTGAAAAATGCGAGCCTGAGTTATAATTGATGAATGTGTTGTTGATAAGCAACCATAGTGTAACAACATGTTAGTTATGAGTCACTAACACAATAATTAGTACTAGTCATTCTGGGAATAACATATGCCGTTCTAAAATATCTTAAAGGTCAATATCGGTCAGCAATTCATAGGGTCACTTCTGTCCCCCTTCTTAAATATTGGAATTGCCACTGATTGCTTCCAGGAAGGGGGAGTAAGTCCCTGTGACATATTAATGGTCATGAGAAATTGCTTCCAGGAAGGGGTGTAAGTCCATGTAACTTATTAATGGTAATTTAAAAGGCCAAACTTATAGGTAACTGTATTCTTTTGAATTTGAAAGGCATATTTTTATCAGATGGTATGAGAGGTATGCATGGTATAAGAACAGTATTTAAGTTCCATCAAATAAATGGTCCTCTATGATGTGTCTTTGTAGATCTGTAATTGTCAACTGTACCCTGTGGGAAGAGAAGTTGGGGTGGAAAGAAGGTGCTTAAAATGATTCCGAATGTTTGCGATAGTGGAAGGTGAAGGTGACTGTGTAGAACTGTGCACATTGTGTTTGTTAAAATAATAGCTGTTGTTGAATTGGAAGGGCACACAGAGGTCCACTTTGTCATTTGGACAATAGAGAGCAACCTAAAACTGATAAATTGCATCAGCTTAGTTTGGAAACATACCTAAGTGTGTTATACTTATAGATTTAGCTGCTCAATTGAACTTAATGAAATCTGACCTGAATTGACATTATAGCCACTACTAATGCCATCAAACTCTTCACACTTGTTCTCCTCTCACATGGCAAGGATTGGCTGGATGCTACATTTGCCTGTGCTCTCTCTTATCATCCCTCTCTCACACTCTCTCTATCCCAACCTCTCTCTTGCACTATCTCTTTGAGTCTCTGCTTTTTCTCCAAAAACAAACCATGCAAACCAACAACAAACAAATGGTGATGGCAAACATTTTTATCACTGAACCTAATATCTAATTCGCTTTTTGAAAAAGTAATCCGAAATAAAAAGAATATAAAATTCCATATTTAAAAAAGTAATCCACGGGTCACCTCAGCTAACATAGATAGAGCGAGAGAGAGAGAAAGAGAGAGAGAGAGAGAAAATAAGAGAGAAACAGAATGAGAGAACATATTCACATCTATGATCCAGCAATTCCTGCTGCCTGCGAACAATCTGAACTAGAGAATATCTATGCCGTTATTTGAGACTGTGTAGTAAATGCTGATCTGTCATTGGTGAATGCAGCAGTTTGATGGGCGGAGGCCATGTATGGATGTAACTAGCAAGTGCTGTTAATGATGGGGTTTTGATGTCACGTGGAATGCTCTTAGTGTGAAACACGTGTGGATGTGAATGTTTCCATGATTTCCCCTTGTGTATCCTGAGACTTGCCTATCCCCTGCTACTGATGCTTCTTGGAAGACTCACAGTAAATCTGCACTCTTCAGTCCCTGTAACCTGAATGCAGAGCTGCATTCAATCCTAGTTTTTAAAATATTACGCTGAACTCAAGCAACATTATGTCTCTTGAGGTAAGCAGAGTTACTGCACATTTCAAGGAGAGGGTCATTATCATATCCAGCATTGCACACTTTTGTTCACCCCTCCATTCTTATCTGGGCTCCCATTGGGCATCGTGTGAACTCTTTGCACCTCATTGTAATTTTTAGTGCCATGTTGTGACTTTTGGCAACTTTGGGGAGAGTGTCTTGTTGGGGCTGTGTTCCAGTCCACAGATATAGCTATGGATGGACATGGGTTTATGAATCCCTTGGTCCATGGGTGCATTCATGTATATGTATTAATTCCATACTTTTGGCTAACACCCCTGGCACTTTACTTGTGCATGATGAATTGCCATATGACAAGGGTGTGAAAGCCCTGGCTTTTTTTCATTTTTGTTAAGCAATAACATGATGCGAGTATTTCCATCTCTGAAAGAGACATCTATTAATCATATTCCTCTGTCATAAGCTCCATGCGAAAAACATAGTGTGTACTTGTGCTCTGCTGCATCAGTAACCTGATTCTCAGCACCTGCTCTACCAGTGACACAGAGCAAGATAGGAGGTCACAGGTGCCTTCTTGAAAGTTGTATTGACATCCAAGTTTCTGCAGCACAGGGGCTCCATTTAAAATTTGAACCCCTGTTCCAAAACCCTTTATTTATGGGTCCACCTCCTGGTTGCAGAATAATCTTTAAACATAAGCCATACCTGTGTTAGGGTATGGAGGATTGTATTCTCATAAATATTACAGCCATATTCAATAAGATGTTGCACATGTTTTGGCCCTGCTTATGTTTTCCTCTATATGGTACCATCATTTTGCTAGATCATTTCATCTCTGGAAGGATTATGTATATTCCTCCCAGATAACACCCACAAACTGTCCATTGACAGGACTGCAGCCTTGGGGACTCACTTCTATGTATTCCTTTTCCCCAGGACAGCCACTCCACAGGGCGCTGGCCTGAGAACAGAAACAAGAGGTACACCCATTCACAGATAGTCAGACCTCACACCAGGGGGATGCATTTGTAAAGGCCTTTGATCCTATTGAGGAGAGGGGTGGAGATAGTGATGCCAGAGCAGGATCTGTACACATTTGGGAGGGTTCTGTCAACTTAATTCTCTCTGCCTCTCTTCCCTATCCCCTCCACTTTCTCTGGAGCAAAGCACTTTGGGTGTGCCATTATAAGGGCACAGTCTGCACATTTCAAGAGCAGGGATGGATTGGACCCGAAAGCAGGCTAGCTTTAGTCCAATCACCTGGGGAATTTTGCATATAAAAGAAGGGGTCTCCCATAACGTATTGGAGTCATCTTGGAAATCATCTTGAAGCATATTTGGATCATCACTTGAGAAGATGTCACTAGACCCTGCCTAACAGAGTAGCCGTTTCTAATGTCCTCCACTTGTGAGGCAAAGGGAGAGTTCTAAGGCAGAGACCAGCTCTGTACCCTAATCATCCCTAGAGACCATTGGGGATGCTCTGCTGCTCGAACAAGAACTGCCTTTTGCCAGCCAAAGCAGTACCCGGTTCCTCACTTTGTTGGAGGACCACTGCAGTTCTGTACCAGCCTCCCCTGTATTTGGGAGCCCAAGAACAAGGACTCATCTTGTCCCTGAGTACCTGGAGTGGAACTCACAGCAACCTAAGAAGTGACCTGCCTTAGGAGGAAAACCGTCTCTCTGCCCTGCCACAGCGGTACCAGGACCTGATCGCGTTGAAGGAGCCCGGAAGTTATGTGCCAGCCTCCCCTGTATTTGGCAGCATGAGAAAAGGACTCATCTTGTCCCAGAGCCCCCAGATGTGGACTCACAGCACCATGAGAGCCAAGTCAGCTGGTATCCTAGTGTTTTTTTTTTCATTGAACTGCATGGCGCATGTTTCAAGAACTGCTCAACACATCTGAACTAGCCAGACCCTCTGTTGCTGCTTTTTGCTCTCTCCCGATCTTCACACAGCACCAAGAAGTCTGGTTTGGCACTGCTAAACCAACAAGGACAGCAAGCAACTAAGGTACTATTAAATGTTAACAGCCCCCGTGGTCCATTTCTCAGCCCTAGAAACTGGTTAGGTGATTTTGAACCCTCACACGTACATATCCTTTTTCAAGAACATTGTTGCTTTTGCTTGCCTTTTACCCCTAATTCATTACCCAAAGTGCTGCATCTACTATCTTTATTCTGTGTTCATTCCTTAGGGGGTGGGTTTTGTGTAGTCTTTTTCTAGTTAATTATTATTGTATGTGGTGTGTTTAATTAAAGTGTATATAGCTGTCTAGACCCATGATTGTTAATTCCATTATTAGTTCTGATTGTAATACTATGCTGTTTGCCTTCCCTTAGTCCATATTACAAAAGGCAAAGGAGGTATATCTCTTGATGGTGCCTGTTTTATGATTGTGTTCGCTCTTTGTTAGTATGAGGGCTGAGTGGCTGTTTTAGAGTCTACTCATCCTTGTACTCCTGCAGGGTAGAAGTCAACTCATGACAGTATGTTTGTGCATCTGGGTGTTTAATTACGAGCCAAGGACGAGTATGCTCGTTCCTTTTGCATAGACTTGCATAATAGCCTGCAGTTAAGGGGTTAGGCAGCCATATTGACGTGCTGGGTACTGTTTCTTTTTTTTTCCTTTCTAGTGTGTTGATGCTTATGTAATGTATAACATGGATCATTCAGCGAAATATTACAAGTGATTGATATGTATCTGAATAATGGCAATCTGGGAGCAGTGCTCTGTGTCAATGACTGCCGAGAGTTGCGTGAAAGATTGTGTGAAATATGTCATTATACAATTTGGAGTTTAGTATGTTTATAGGGATTTGATAATGTTCTGGTGATGCACAAGGTGTCAAACTGCAAACACAAACATAAGAGCCAATGAATCCAGGGACCAAGAAGAGTAGGGTCTTTATTGGTTTCCTGAAAAGAAAAAACTGCCTTTTTATTTCCTTGGCCAGTGTGTTCCACAGTCTGGCTATTAAGAAGCTAAACTATGTATTGAGGGCCATTGAAGTATTTCAGTGCAGCATGACTATTTTATGTCATGTCCTTGATCGCAGGGGTCTGATCAAGATATTACCTTTAAGACGATTTCTTGATACAAAGGAGCAAGGCTGCAGACAGCATCATGCTTATGGGTTAATGAGGTAAATACAATCTTCACTTTCACTGGAAGCCAGCTGAGCCACCTCAACACATGGGATATATGCCCTTGTTCATGAGCTTTTATTACAGTTCTAAAAGGAACATTTTGTAGGGCTTGCAGGTGTTGTTGAGTAGACTGTTTAGCTCCCAGAATGGTCATATTACAATAATCAAGCTTTGCTCAAATTATATCACAACCAGCGGTAGCAAATCAGGATTCAGGCATCAGCTCTCTTAACTGTCTAAGAAGCATTAGGTAATTATCAGAGGAGAGAGCAGAGTCGGGTACAAATCTAAGAATTTAAAACGTTTTCTGGATAAGAGAAACGCTGGAGAGGGAAATAACATGGTCAGTTTCTAACATCCTCTATGGATGGAGAAGCTGATACCAATATTAACTCTATTTTGTTCTGGTTGAAGCTACTCTGGTTTTCTCTCATCCAGGCGGAAGATGATCTTTGTGTGGAACAGCTCCCAAATTGATAAGGAGGTCGTGGATCATGGAGGTTAAATGTATATGTTAAAGGGGTTGGAAAGGTACACACATCTTGAGGACTCCTACGTTTCCAGCTGAAATTCAAACAGACCCATTCTGAGACAGACCACACTGACCCTAAATATTCTACTCCCCATGAAGGAGGCCATTCATTTAGCGGAACCCTCTGGTGCCACCACCACATCCCCTAGGTACTGGATCAACAGGGTGTGATCAAAGGTGTCAAAGGCGGTCATAAGGTGCAGTGGCAGAAACACTCCCCCAGGATCTGTAACTGTTTTTCCTTGAAATTCAGAAGGTCTAGTTAAGAACCTCTGTGTAAGAGGAAGCCAGATTGCCAATGACCCAATAAAAGGTGTTCTTCCACAGATTACTAAAGTTGTTTGGTGGCAGCTTTACCTAAAATCTTCTAAGGATATGACACATATATAATGTGTCTATAATTAGAATAGGCACCATGAGCCATCAAAGTTGCTTTATCAGAGGGGCCACCCAGGCTTGTTTTTATAGTGTCTGGCATGACTAAATCCTTAAAGAATGCATTAATCTTACTCAGTAATAAGTAGGGCCACGTTATCCACATACTTCTTTCCTACTTAAGATGGGCACAGATTTCCTGGGCACTTAGTGTTTTTATGGCCTCCCATAAATAGAGATACATCTACTACCTATAGAGCTTTAAATTCAAAGCGGTCAAACTGTGTCTCGATCTAAATAGGTGCAAGGATACAGGTCCTATAATCAAATAAGATTGTTTATTGAGTCTGCACAGCTCAGTTACTAATATGTTCTCCTATAGTTGACAATATCTGACAAACGAAATATAGATTAGATTTGAAAGCAACATTCTACAGAGGGCTGCACCATTGGAGATTGGGTAGAGTGAAGTTGACCAACATGCTAAAAAATAGACAAGAGCCTTTTCTCCCATTTCTCACTGCTGTTCTGAGAGAGGTTTTCAGCAGTTTTAGATCATCTGTGTGCCTTTTGTTACATTTGGTACCTGGATTTAATGTTGTTAGCTTACATTCAGTGAAAAATATATTTTGTTAAAGGGACATTATGGTTAAGTTGCACTAATAAAAACCTATGAAATTCAGTAAAAATAAACTGTTGTTAAAGTGACATTATTGTTGCAAGGTAAAATCGAAAAACCAAATAAATATGCCTCTTATGGTAAGCTGCACAATCATAACTTGCGCCACTGCCATATACTGTTCGTACTAACACCTGTGGCAACAACGATTGCATCACAAATGGCATCACTGATAACATCATTTTCAAAAGATGATATTGCAAAATCCTGCAGAAAAGCATATATTCATTCCGCCTTGCTTTTTCTATTTGTGGACAAAAGAACTTGGATCATTTCCACATTTGTCTTTGTGTAATTTGTGAACATTGTTTGTGGAAAACAGAATTTTGAAAGTATCTTTCGTGGCAAAGTGCACTGCCAAGATACACTAGTTACATACACTAGTTACATACCCTAAACTATTACCCATGCACCGAGGAAGCACCGTATAAGCACAGTTTGCCCGCTTACTCTGCTCTTCTGTGGACCCAGTTCCAGTTTCAAGCTATCTCATAACTCCGGTATACTTGCTTTTAGAGACATTGACAGTGCTATCTGAGCATTTTGGACATTACTATACAGCTTATTGACTGCATATCATCTCCTTTTTTTCTTATTTAAGACCCAGTTGGGCAAAATATACAAATACGGCTAATAAGCCCCACCCACAAAAACCAGTGCACATGTGCACGGAGAAAGCACTGTAGAAGCACCGCTTTGCCGCTTCACTGCAGTGTTGCGGTTTTCCTGTGCTTTCCTTAGTCTGGGCTTTTTTCTTGCAAATCGCTATACCGTAAATCTTCCTTGCGTTCTGATATGCGGTCTCCCAGTCATTTTGACCCTAAATGCATTCAGCGAAAGCTCTGCGATAGCACTCCACGAAGGCGCAAAAATATCAAATCATGCTCAACACCAGTCACGCGCCAAACAGCAAGTTTGCCCTGAACACTGATATCCACACATTTTGCTCTGATAAGGCAGTATGTTCAGCTGTTTCTGCCGTTATCCATCAGAAATCAGCAGGTAAAATGTCAGTAATGGGCCCTCCCTCAATGCAAAAAATACTGCAGTAGCAATTAATGAAACTGAATGAAATTTGCCGGACTCTATGGCACACGTCTCCCAGCATGCTGGAGAACGAAAACAACTGCCAGAAGTGTGTGATAATGAGATACCTGTAATTTGCACATCCAATTTGCCTTCTCGCAATCAACAACTGAAATCGGCTAAGTGCAAATATCGCAACTGGATGAGGCAACGTCAAGCTCTTATTCTGCAGCATGGTTGCAAATATATGCTTACATTAATTGCAAATAAAAACACAGCAGAAACATGGGCCATTTTCAACCAGTGTGTCCATCAGACTCAACCTTGTATGCAAATTCTTAGTGTCTGTGAGGCACAGTGGATCCAGCATTACACCGATCTGTATGCGGACCCCAACTTTTCTAACCCCGCCTTCAGACAAGGGGGCCAGGGCAAATGGTTTCTGGAATGCTCCCCGACCATTCTTGAGGACTACATTAAACACATCAGTCCCTCAAGAGGCATGGGCCCGGATGGCCTTAGCAATTTTATGTTTAAGTCAAATCCTTCCATGTGGGCCAAAATTCTAAATGATCTATTCCAGCAAATATTTACATCTCAGTGTATTCCCATCTCGTGGAAAAGCTCCATAATGGTCCCAATTCACCAAAAAAGGTGATCGGTCTCATCCATGTAACTAATGGCCTATTGCCCAGCTAGATGCGCCTGGGAAACTTTTTGCTAAACTTATTCTCCGTGATTTCAACAACTGGACAAGAACAACTCTTAAAAGAGATCTTTTTCAAACGGGTTTCTTAGCAGGTACGGGCACGAACATCAATGTGCTCTGCCTTAATGCGGTTAAATCCCAAGCGCAGATGTCCAAGCAGGCAATTTATTTTGCCTTTGTAGATCTCCACACAGCCTTTGACGCCATCTCCCGCCCTCTGCTATTCTCCAAATTGACAAGAGATAAGTGTCCTTATACTCTGCAGCAAATCATCCAAGCGCTACATTGTGATACATCAGTCCGTATCAGTCTAACTTTAGAAGGGTTACTTTCCTTGGCAATTCCAACTGCCCGTGGCCTCAAACAAGGCTGCCTACTCGCATCGGCCATTTTTAACTATTTCATGAATGACGTAAGCCAGGTCTTTGAGGCAATACCATCAGACTCTCCCAAATTAAACAATATTCAAATCCAGACTCTTATGTACGCTGACGATCTGGTACTATTTTAAAAAATCAAGAGGGGTCTTCAAAACCTCCTTAATGCTTTCAACAGTTATATAGAGAAAAATGCATTGCGCATCAATACCTCCAAAACTCAAATTGTCATTTATAGACCAAACCATTGCTGAAAACACAAATCACTATGGACAATTAATCTAATTCCGCTGGTAAAAGTTCGAAACTATGTTTACCTGGGAATGATATTTGATGGTAATGCCTCAGTCTCTGGCCATCTAGATGTTGTAAAACAGAAATTGAACACAACTATCTCCCAGGCCAAGGTCATCATACACCGCTACGTTACCTTCACCATAAAGCCAGCGGTTTTATACTGGAAATAAAAAGCGATCCCATGCATTCTATATAGCCTTGAATCCCACCTCCTTGGTCGACAAAAATCCTAGCTAATTTAGAAGGCAAGTTTTGGAAAGCAATTCTCCAGCTTCCGCAATGCATCCCAGTAGTCTATTTGCGCTACGAGTTAGGTCTAACTTCCTTACATGCACAATATTCATGGAAGGGATGCGCGCTACTTCGCAAATGTTTGTTGTCAACGAATGAAAATAACATCTTAAAATTTCTTTCTAAAACAAACCATATTTTCATTAAATGTTGGTTGCGAGCTGTCTATATCATTTTAGCCCAAGCTGACGTAACCCTTGAAATGCTGCTCACTAATCCTAATAAATCTAAGAATCTAATCTATCATTACGATTGGATTAGTACCAGGGATAAATGTTTAAAATACTAATCGGCCATCCCTGACAAATTCAAACACAAATGTCTAGGTTCCATAGAACCGTATCTTCTCAAGTTTCCATGCAAAGAAATACGCGCTGGAATCCTCAGGATGTGCCTCAATTTGTGGCACACTCGTGAATTGCTTGTTCAACGTAATCTTATTTCATCAGATGTAGCCCATTGTCGATACTGTGGAGACAAAAACAAAATGGAAACCCTAGAACATATTTTATCTCTGTGTCCAGCTTTAATCAGTGAGCGTCTGACATTTTTTTCAGTCCACTGCAACCATCTTGGGGCACTAGATCAAGTACAAAGATGGTCTTCCTTATTATGTACTACTAATATTTCCCTTCAAATTGCAATAGATAATTTTTTACATGCGGTGAACTTAACATTCTGAATATTTCAATGTTGTGTTGTTTTGGCAATTTTGTCCTCTTGAACTCTATTACTTTGTTATATATTAACTGTATTGAATTGTACTGTATTAATTTTATTTATTTTGTACTGTTGTTCGTTTCTTAAATTGTAAAGTTTTGTATTGAAAAGTTGATTTAATTCAACTATATCAATAAAAAAAAAGTAGTGATCTCTGATAATGCTTCACAACATAAGGTCGAACAGGATTCTCTCCAAT
Organism: Ambystoma mexicanum; assembly: GCF_040938575.1. NCBI lineage: Eukaryota > Metazoa > Chordata > Amphibia > Caudata > Ambystomatidae > Ambystoma > Ambystoma mexicanum. The sequence continues at coordinate 686,542,745 of NC_090937.1, read as the reverse complement.
ATCTCCATATCTAATAGCATGGTGTTGCAAAATGTGTTGACTGCTCCGACCATGTCAAAAGATGCTGAAGAACGGATGGATGTGTCATCCGGCTCTGTAGTAATCGATTTGGAGTCAATCGGCTCTTGTTTTTCAACAAGAGACAAGTCGCCAAATCTATCAGGCTCCCCTGATTTATTTCCTGACATGAGTCGGGTAGATTCAGCTCCAGCATCATCATTCATTGCTCCGATGCCACGCAAACCTAATGTGTATTCCCCTAACTGTAGTCCAACACCAACTGTACTTCTGTCTAATAAGCTAATTGAACTCACGCTTGATGCAATGAATACAGCAATAAATAATTAGTAAAATTATTTGAGACGCTTGACGATAAGCTGAATCAACAAGCGGCCCAGCTTCCTATGATCTTGGCTTGGCAAAAAGCTATCGACTTGTCCCTGGGCCAAAAAACAGGGGCCGATTCAGCTGCTTGTAATGTTATCTTTAAACCTGAAAAGTGTTAAAAATCCTATTTGTGAGGGCTTATCCCAACAATGTGCTAAACTTGAAGCATCCTTTGTCAGAAGAATTTCAACAGCCCCTGTACCGCTCATAGAAAAAATTATATGTATTGACAATTCTGAAGAGGCGAACAATGAGGCCCCTAGAGTGGAAGAGTCTAATAATGGAGTATAGCATTTTCCTGACACTTCCTCAATATTTTCTGCAGCAGGTCATAACCATCAGACTATGAAGTCAAATTCTAAGTCACTGAGTACCCCTAGAGGAAAGGAATCAAAAAATATTAAGACAACAAAAGCGCCTTCAACATCGGCCACAAAACATTTCTTTAAATCTATCAACAACCCGGAGAAAGGTGCTGGGCTAGTCTCTAATGCAAAAATACTCTCTGATGACTCAAGTAAAAAAAACATAAATCTCAGGACATTACTCCACCTTCTTTACCACTGCATGCCACCACTTGATGCACTTGTTGAGGCTGCTTCCGACTTACAGTCACTTGAAGGTAGTACAATTGCACAGGTTCGACCGCAATAATTGCAACCAAAAATTATTCTGATTTCAACTGTAAATGAAGAAAATGATACAAAATTATGCCGACATGAGATTATAAAAGCAATTGATGCTTACATGATCTCAAACAAATTTCAACCATCTGTCAGTACATCTCAGTTGTGGAAGAGAGATAATAAAAAAGTGTCTTTAACCCTGGCAGAGAAACCAAAAATGTCATCCTCGCAATCCTGTGTGCAAAGGACCTCTTCTGATGTGATCAAACAAACGGCCCATAAAACTGTTCTATGGGACTCACGGGTTCCGGTAGTAAGTAAACAAACTAACAGTAATGAAAACCTCAATGGAAACAATGACATCAGACAATTATTGGAGCAATTCCTGACCATCCAGTCCTCTAGCACAAAGTATCCCCTATCAACATTGGGTAATGATAAATACACTAGAGCAATGGCCCCTGATCTCTCTCTTCGCTTGCAGAGCACAACAAAAGAGAATTTGAATCAAAACTGTGGTATAAGTGTGCCCATGGCAGCAATTTCACCGGATAATACACCCATCATGAAAGAGCAATCTCGAGTACATTCTGAGAAGTTTGCCTTGCACTCTCTTTATATTGGATGTCGGGGTGCTCCCTTTCCAAAATACAACATGAATCAAAGAAGTGTTATGGCAATCTTCTCTGAAATTCCAGCGCTAGAGGACATTAGCTCTAGCGCCATAGAACAAGTGGGATTTACAAATGAGAGAGACCTAATTGTGGCTAGATTATGGATGAAATCGCGTGTAGTCCTGAATACAATCTGGTTAGCAAAGACACAACATTTTGATATGGGATTTGATTTATCAGTTGGCATTTCTTCTGAGGCTGTCATTCCACAGGGTAGACCTGATTTAGGGGGTCTATTATTGACCTCACCATCCCCATGCTTCAGAATGCTCATGCTGAACAGACCCTAACTCAGTGCAATTGCTAATGTAATAGCAAAAGAATGTAATTAGATTTGCAGGATGATCAGATAATCATTTCCCTCGTTAGTTGGAACACAAGAGATTTTGCCCATCTTATGAAGAACACTCAAAATGGTCTTGAATATTTTCATGTGGTAATTTTTCAAGAAACCTGATTATGTACTCTTCCCGTCTTGGGATAACTATGACATTCATTTACTTCCGGCCAAACCTGGCACAAAGGGAAGACCCATGTCAGGTCTTGTTACTGCTTCAAAAACCAGTGCAGATATTAAGTCCGAATCATGGGCCTGTACGAATGGTATTACCCAAATTCTTCGTTTACAATTGTTCGAATGAACAATTGACCGAATTTAAAGGGTCACAATTGACCTTTTCACAATTGACCATATATATATATATATCGGATTGGTAATATATATATATATATATATATATATATATATATATATATATATATATATATATAGGGGTTTTGGGGGGTTTGGCGTTGGGTGGGGGGTTTCCCCCCACGTATATGTTACAATTGACCTTCACAATTCGGTCAATTGTTTAAAGGTCAATTGTAATTTGAACAGTTGTAAAACAAACAATTCGTATACAACTGTACGAATGCATACATGCAGCTAACTACATTATCTACACAAACTCGCGTGTATGCTCTATTGAACATTTATTGGAATCTTTTTGAGATAGCCGATGCCCGCTTTTTCCAAGATCTAAATGAATTAATGGATATTATCCATTGAACATCTGAGATATCACATATTATTATAGCAGGGGACCTAAACCTGCACTGTTTTGATGTTAGTCCGAGCAAGACCACCGTAAGACTAATTTCATGGAATAATTTTACCAAAGCACGGAATTTAATCATGTTTAATGATGCCCTTCCTGATGATAATCTGCCTCAAAAAACATGGCAGAGAGGCAGTTCCAGTCCAATAATGGATTATATCTATTTGGACTTTAATTTATTCTCTCTTGTATCCCAATTTCGCATAATACCAACTAACCACAGCAACCATCAAATGCTTATGTTCAAATGGTTTGTAAGTGGACAAAAAAGCAGTAACTCTTGTGATCAGTTATCTGGATCAACAGCTATTAATAACAACCTAAATAGAATAAGATGGTCTGAGAGATCTTTGTCACATCTTGATGAACATCTGTCATCAGAGTACCAAAAAGCGATGGCAGAGTCGTCAGATAAAAATGTGGCTTACCATGAATTAATGCAGCTTTACAGCTCTGATGATCTCCATGTTAAAATAAAAGAAACACATAACACCACATGCCTTTAATCAAGATATAAAAGAGAGAAAAACATTATTCTGCCAGCAAAAAAGACAGGCGATGCAACTCCCTCATGAGATTAGGGTTCCCACACTGAGAACAATCAAAACTAACTATAAAGATTGGCTGCAAGCCTGTAAATCTCGGATATTTCAAAATGACGAGCAAAGAATCCTAAGATTGATGCAAAATAAAAATATGGCCCAAATTTGGACTCAACTGAATCAAACAAATGGTGCATCTCAGTTAGCAACTCAAATCAATGCGGTAACTGAAAGTGATTGGATATCCCATTTTTCTCACTTATATGCCTTACCACAAAGTTCTCAGTGTATAGCGCCTGGACCGGTGGCTCAACGCTTCTACTCCGAATTCGATAGAGAAGATATTCTCTTCTATATAAATAAGGCAAATCACTCAAGGACCCTGGGTCCCGATGGGCTATCCAATCACACTTTTAAACTACATCCAGAAATTTGGGCCACGATCTTGTGTAACATATTCTCCTACATAAACCACAAGCAGCAAATTCCAGAATCATGTAGGCACTCTATTATTCTTCCAATTTAAAAAAAGAGGTGCCCAACATGATCCTGCTAGCTACACGCCAATCACTCTGTTAGATGCCCCGGGCAATATCTTTAGTCGCATTATGCTCGGAAATCTTAATGCCTGGTCGTTACTAGCAAATAGAAGAGACCCATTCCAAACAGTATTTGTTTCCGGGCTGGTCACCTCCATAAATATCATTATGCTAAACATGATCAAATCTCTTTACACCACATGGAAGCAGCCCTTATACATGACGTTTGTGGACTTCCATGTGGCGTTTGACTCCATAGATCAGCATTTGCTTCAAGAAAAATAGCATCATTATGACTGCCCTGCCTCACATCGAATGTTGATTGACCTTCTTCATACAAACACCACTATGCAGGTAAGGCTGACTATTGAAGGTCTTCTTTCTTCTTTCAGCACCAAGTGAGGACTTAAGTCAGGCTGCATACTGGCCTCCACCCTATTTAATCTATTCATTTTGGATTTGGGTGAAACATTTCTGGAAACATCTACTGATGCTTATAAACTAGGCACACAATCAATAGCATGGCTACGCTATGCAGATGATATTGTGCTCCTCTCGCAAACTCCTAAAGGTTTACACAATTTCCTGGATAAATTGGATAATTATGCCCAAAATAATAATCTAATGATTAACTTGGAAGAAACACATATAGTGGAATGTGGGAAATGCACAAGATGTAAATCAAACCCCTTTTCTTGGAAATTGCAGGACAGCAAACTCCTTGTGGTTCCCCAATACAAATATCTGGGTTTATCCTATAATCATCAGTCAAATGATACAGCATATTTACTCAGCATAGACCTGAAAATAGCAAACCTCACCTCACAGGCAAACATATTGCTTTATAAATATGGCAAATTCCCCTGCAGTCATATCATGACATTTTACCAACAAAAAGTAGTAGCTATTATCAACTATGGCTCAGAAACAAAGTCCCTGAGGAAAAAACAATTTTGGGATGAGCTTGAGCCACGTTTCTGGAAGCGAGTACTACATTTGCCCAAATGCACCGCTACTGCTATACTATGGTTTGAATCAGGAATACTGTTGCTTTATGTCCAAGTACTATGGAAAATGTGCTGTTTGCTGACAAAATGCTTATTGGGAAGTAATACAAACAATATTCTAAGTGTCCTTGCTTTACATTTACTAACATCTACACATGAATTTCGAGACAATGGCGAAACTTCATATTAGATGCAATTGCAGATGCAAATATATCGATTGAGCTCTTAAATTATCGACAAGGATATGAACTTTTGCTGATTTTGTAATAAAAAAGATCTGAGAGAAACACTGCAACACATAGTTATGGAATGTCCTGCCTTATTGTTGAAGTGTAAGGTCTTCTTTAAGTCATCACTTAATGCACTCTATCTGTAAACCTTGAGTGAGATCTTGCATAAGATTTTTAATTCTCCAAGAACAGCAGTCGAAATTGCGCTAGTATACTTTCTGGATTCTGTTCTAAAAGTTGAAAAGACAAGTATTTCCTTCCTTTTCTATTCTATTGAAAGTGCTAACAGAGGATAGCAGGAGTTTATCAAAAAGAAAAATCTTATTACATACAACATGCACATTTTTTATGTGTATATTTCTATGAATTATCACATCTTACATTAGTATAACGGTATTGGTTTATAGATTGTTGTTTTATTTGTGTCTAGTGATCTTGGATCTTAGATCAATTATAAATTCCTTTAATAGGTTGTTGTTTTTGGTTATTTTAGAAATATTTTCCTTTGTTGAAAACATAATATTTGTCAATATGGAAGTGTATGAAACATATGGCATGTTTGTGAAATATGATTGAAGTGTATTTAAGCTTTAAGTGTATAAGGTTTTATGATGATGTCAATTTCTGTATAATTTCTGAAAGGTTGAAATATGTTAAACCAACCAAAATAAATATTTTTTTAAAAAAATGACCCCTCAATATATTATAATCTTTTCTATATGTTGCAAATGCACCATATGTTCACACATAGGTAATGGTTAACTCCATCTCATGTCACAATCACCATTCCACTTCCAAGTTTTCAAAGCCAAGAATATGTGAGATATCAAGCAGTTCTGCATATACTGCATCCAACTAACCCACAATTCTCCTATAATATAAAGAGTCTTCGTGTAAAGCTCCATTCTTTTAGCAATTCAAACAAGAAATTGAGCATTTGTTGCTCTGTCCTCCTCTGCACATTGCATTGTTTCTTCCCTTTTTGCCCTATTGCTGTAACACTCCCTGATTGGAAACATTCAAACAGTCACACACCCATCCAACAATCACATCCAAAAGCCCTACATCTAACCCTCTCACTTTAGTTCTAAAGTCAATTGTATCTGTCAAACCTTGAGATGCATGTATGCTGTGATTTAGAACCTCCTTTAGGACAACCTACTCTACAAACGTTTACAGATTTCTATTTCCAGGATCTACATAACCTATATTCCAAAATCTACATTTAAGAAGACATACTACAGGTATGTTTTAATTTTCAAAAGTAATATTCCATACCACCTTTTTAATAATATGATTTTAGAAATAACTGGTTTTGTGTGCTGCAAAACATGCTTCGCTGCAGCATATACCCCAATAGTTCATCAGTGCTTTTAAAAGTATGTCTGCTTGCATAGTAACTTACATGTGCTACTAATTATAGCACTGCACAATTCCATAATTACAAATACCTCAATTACCAACTTAGAGTACAACAAATAATGACTTTTTTTTTTAGAAATGACCTGCCTGCCATAACTACAGCCACCATCATATTACAACGTATTATACAACCTTCTGTTTTACTTCACTGCAACTGCAAGTGATTTTCTATGCTGCAAAACAAGCTTCACTGAAGCCGCCATCACAATAGTTTAACAGTGCTTTAAAAAGTACTTATGTTTCCATAGTGAATGAAATTTCCTACTATTTATAACAGTGTACCATTTTAAGAGTTGCCAACAATATTTCTTTTACATTTCTAGAAAAAAGATTACAACACAAACCTACCCAAGAAAGAAACTCTTCCATTTCTACAAAGTAAGTCTATTAACGTGGCATGTATGTTGTAACAATTTTAATAGCATAACTAACTTATGTTATCCTAAACTATCCTCTCATACAATGTATATGTCCTTCTTCCTAATTCCATTGCTGCAATCTAACTCTTCTCCTTGACAACAAACCACTCCTCTGCCTCCTATAACACCACCACTCTGCAACCCATGACTCTACAAACATTTGATCACACAACCCCCATCATCAATACATACTTCTTGCACAAACCACTTTCCAATTAAAATCCATATTATTTACCCAACACCCCACAGTTCTACAAACTCTCACTCAACACATATTTTCTACCATATTTCCTATCACCTATACATCTCTCTGCCTCATGTTACTTTCAAAATTGAATGTACCCAACATTAATCTATATCTTCATGCTTACACTACTCTCTCTCATGTAACTTCACTAACAACAGCACATTCATTGTGGTATTTCCCCTTCCTTATACCACTACTGAAATCACAGTATTTTGAATTATCCCTGCATCCCCCTTCTTCATACCACTACACCAGAGGTCTATAACCTCTTCCTCTACAAATACTTTGACCCACATCTCCCATTATCTATTCATTTCTCTTCCACATCCTACTTCCCAATTATAATCTATATTAGTACTCCAAATTCTTTCTTCCTCATCCCAGTACCCAACATGTATCTATATATGTATGCTTACACCACTCTCCTGCATGTGACTTCACTAACAACAATGAATTAATTGCTGTATTTCCCCCTTCCTCATACCATTACGCAGATCACACTATTTTGCAGTGTCTCCACATCCCTCTTCCTCATACCACTTCACAATTACAATCTATATTAAAATTGCAGTGCTCCTTTTCCTTGTAAAAGTATCCAATATTAATCATTATCATAATCCATACACCACTCTTCCCAGTACTCTTCCAAGTACAATAACACCCACAAGACCCTTCTACAACATTAAAGTACACACACACTTTTTTCCAACAGATCCAAAACAATGCCTACTCAAACTCAGCTCTGTAGAAAACAAAGAAAGGATTGGGCATATTTAAGAAGGAAAAGTCATATACTCACCCACCACTAAAACAATTCATAGAACATTTAAAAGTGAGATGACAAGTAACTCTGCTCTTGCAAAGTACAACAGTCAGAGCTAATAAAAGTATTGCTCCTGCATCAAAAAAGAAAAGTAACCAAGTACGTTTTACACACTGCTACAACTGAAAATGTACCTCATAATATATCTAGCAATGTCAAAATAAAACATTTAAAAAAGAACATTTTATAAAACATGTTCTGGTGCAGAGTTCTTAGTAATCTCATAAAAAGATCTGAGAAGTCACATTCCTCACTTCAAAATTACCAAAGACAACTTATACTTGAAGCACAGATTGACTGTTCATTCAAACTAAAAAGAAAACTATTTGTATTAGTTTTAAACAGAATAAAACTACTAACTGAATAAATTAAAAAACTACAAAACAAAACTTCCAAACATGAACAATGTGAACATAGATAACATTTCTAACTTTTGTGCAAGTGAATGGTTTCACACCAGTAGCACAGAACCGTATTTCAATGAAGAAACATATAACCAACAACAAACAATCCCAATTGCCATATATACAAACAGAAGAGGCTATGAAAAAGTAGGAGAAACCATTATGGCATAAGAAACCTTAATTGAAAAATCTTCCCCAACAAACATTCAGCCAAATGTTCTTCATGCCCACACAGGTCGTCCAGTGCACAAATGGATGGGAAACACCATTTGCCATGTGGGCTCACAGTTGTTCAAATGTTTACAACAATTACTCAATCAAAATATGTTAAAATAAAAGCCAAAAGTAGAATCAAAACTTTACAAAACATGGACTCCTGTCTAGTGCACTTTCACAATGGACTATGAGGAGATTCATTAGCCTACATTTCAGGAAGAGCTTGTAAAAGCACCTTCCATCACATAAGAATGTTAGCAACCCCATTCAACAATGCAAAACCTAGTGAATCGATTGTACAATGTTAAAAATCCCACTCCAGAACTACAAAACTCAATGACAATCTCCTAAATGGAACAGCCCAAGAACTGCTTAGACAAATAGAACACAAGAATTGGAAAACTTAGTTTACTTACAAAATACTAACCAATAGCGTTGACACCCTAACCTTCTTACAAACGTATGCAATGAAGAAATAGCAAAGTTTGACAACACAACCGCTGGAATTCCAGAAAAAGTGTGTCTTTTGTCGCAAAACTTTCTATAAGAAAAGTACAAAAATGATATATATTTCCTCCAAGATTGAAGACAATTAAAAATCACAAAGGCTCCAATTGGCCTTGTATCTAACAGCAGAAAATAAATACAACAATACTGATCCCTTAATAGTTTTCATATACTACAATAATAGGCTTGATGATAACCAAATGCCATCATGAACTATCAATAACAATTTAGAAATATTTCCACTTCCAAATCATCTCCAACAACCTAATCTATATGGGAGTGTCACAATTCAAACAGTAAACCCATTTCAATCTATAATACGTCTGCAGCCCAAGACTACCAAATTGCCTCCATCAGAATTACTCAACGGCATTTATGGCAACGTAGTGTACTTACCATCAGACCTTAATGAACATGTGGAAACACTAGGAGTAGGATGACCAGAACATCAATTTTTAATTGTACTAGTTAATGGTGTTCCAATAAAAGACAAATAAAATTGACAATGGTAGTTGCATTGTACAAAGTTAAAGAAGCCCTACAGTAGCTTAGAAAACACAATTGTCACAAGTGTCTCCCCTTCTTACCTGTTTTTGTTGTTTGCTTGAGACCTTCTTTGGTGACTTCTCTCGCACGGTCCGGGATTTGTGTAAACCCGTGTGCTGGTCTTCGGATTCCAGCGTGAGGATGACAATCCAACTCCAAGATACATTCAGATGTCCAGGACAGAGACCAGGAAGGAAAAATGTCCGAGCTCGGAGACACCGAACACCGTGACCTGAGCGCGGGTGAACATCCAGGAAGTTCGAAGGTAAGTTTTGATGAAAGGAAGGGAGGAAGGGGGGGTTCAAGGAACCAGGAAGCCCTGAGTGAACTCCGGTAACACATGTCCAACTACAGCAAGCGGTAGCGTTGAGACGCGCAGAGCCGTGGGGGCGTGTCTGTTTAGTAGAATGCAGAGCATGGAGCGCAAGGACTGGCAAGCAGCGTTCTGTATCAGGCGGCCATGTTGGAAGGATTACTGCGTTCAATCCCCTATGGGTCAGGGACCACAAAGTCCAGAAAGGACGAAGGCGACGGTTCATGAGAGTATGCCTCCTCTGAAGCCCAGGTCCTCAGGGTTTGCCGGGATGGATAAAATGGTATCTTCGAATCAGCCTGGGGGCATTCATGTTTGACACGGGTTCCCAAGTGTGCTTACTGGGAACATAAACTTTCCACTCGACCAAATATTGTAATTGACCATGTCGGTACCTAGAGTTACAGATTCTGGAGACCTTATATTCGAGTTGATCATTGACAATCACTGGGGTAGATCTTGGAGCAGTTTGAGAGGGCTGAACATATGGTTTTAGCAGAGAGGTGTGGGAGACTGGATGGATCCTTTTCCATGATTCTGGTAGTCGGAGTCGAAAGGCCACTGGATTGATGATTTCCTTTATAGAAAAGGGCCCCTAATACCTGGGACCCAATTTATTTGGTCGTAGGTGACGGGGAAGGAGTTTCGGGTATAACCAGACTTTATCGCCTACTGAATAGCAAGGCCCAGGTCTTCATTTGGAGTCAGCATAATGTTTAACGTCTCTTCAAGCCTTTTCTAGGTGTTCCTTTGCTTCTTTGTGCACATTAATTAGTGTTTCAATCCAGGAATCAACCGCAGGAACTTGGGTAGGGTGTGGAAGAATGGACAGTAGGACTGAAGGATGAAATCCTTGACTACAGAAGAAAGGACTGGTTTTGATAGGTGAATGATCTGAATTGTTGTATGCAAATTCGGCCACAGGTATTAAGAGTGACCAATCATCCATCACTCAACAAAGATACTGTTCCAGTGTTTGGTTTACTCGTTCAATGGCTCCATTGGTCTGTGGGTGATAACCCGAAGACAAGGCACGTTAGATTCCCAGTATACGACATAACTGTTTCCAGAACTGGAATATGTACTGGGGTCCTCGGTCAGAAATGATCTTGAAAGGTAGCCCATGAAGCCGGAATATGTGTTCCAGGAAAATTCCAGCAAGTTCAGATGAGGATGGCAGTTTGTATAAATGTGTAAAATGAGCCATATGAGTGAACAAATCAATGGTAACCATTATAGTTGTGTAGCCCCTGGAAGAGGGTCGTTCCACGATAAAATCCATGGCAATGATTTCCCAGGGTCTTGTTGGTATTGCTGGTTGGAGCAGGAGACCTGCTGGTCTTTTGTTATCATGTTTGTTCTGATTGCAGACTGCACATCTCTGGATATGGATCTTGATATCATCCTTCATCTTTGGCCACCAAAACTGTCTTTGTATTAGATGGAGAGTGTTAGTGATGCCACGATGTCCTGAATGGAAAGTATCATGGCATAGGCTTGTGATCTTTTCTCTCAGTCCAGGAGTGGGAATGACCAAGCGATTGTCCTTGAACAGGTATCCATCCTTTGTTTTGAGATTCCATTGATTGTTTCTCTTAAATTCCTTCCAAGGTTCAGAGGACTGGGTTTGAATTTGAATATCCTCCAGGAGGGTAATTGCTTGGGCAACAAATATTGTGTGGGGAAACATCTTAGGAAAGGTCCGATCTTCAAGGGTTTCATAATTAGGACATCTGGATAAGGCATCGGCTATTATGTTATGTGTTCCAGGGACATGATGGATTTGAAATTGGTATTGGGCAAAAAAGAAGGCCCAAAGGGCTTGACGACTATTTCTACATTCTAGGGATTGCAGGACTTGAAGATTACGATGGTCCTTGTGGACTTGTACCGGGTGTTTGGCTCCCAAAAGAAGATGACGCCAATCAGTGAAGGCTTGACGGATGGCTAGCAATTCCTTCTCCAGGACGGAATAATGAGTTTCACTGGGGGTCAAGGTGTGAGAGAGATAGGCGATGGGGTGCTCTAACTCGTCGCCAAGTTCCTGTTTCAGGACTGCCCCAATGGCGTAGTTGGAGGCATCAGTTTCGACAAGAAAAGGTCGATCAATGTCAGGATGAGCTAGGATTGGAGCTTGTGTGAACTCTGACTTCAACCGCAGGAACGCTGAATCTTGGGCTGAGGACCACCGAAAGGGGGTATCTTTCTTTAGCAAAGTAACAATAGGATGCACAATCTCAGAAAATGCTGGTATAAATTTCCGGTAGAAGTTAGCAAGCCCTAGGAAGGATTGAATTTGTTTTACTGTGGTTGGAACACGCCAGGATAGAATAGAATCAACCTTTGAGGGGTCCATTCCAATTCCTTTTGGGCTAAGAACGAATCCGAGATAGTGAACAGTTGATACATGGAAAAGACACTTCTTGGGTTTAGCCAGGAGCTTATGTTCACGTAGATGTTGTAAGACTGTCTTTACGTGCTCTTCATGTTTCAGGTGGTCCTTGGAGTATATCAGTATTTCGTCCAGATATACAATGACCAAGAGTAACAGCATATCAGAAAACACCCGATCCATAAAACGTTGGAAGATTGCTGGGGCATTAGCAAGTCCAAAGGGCATAACCAAGTATTCAAAGTGGCCAAAGGGTGTTCTAAAGGCTGTTTTCCATTAGTCTCCTTCCTTTATACGAATAAGATGGTAGGCACACCTGAGATCTAATTTTGTGAAGACGGCGGCACCTCTGACTGCTTCCAGGATGTCTGAGATGAGAGGCAATGAGTAACGATCCTTGAGAATACACTGGTTAAGGCCACGGTAATCTAGGCATGGTCTAAGCTCCTTGGAATCCTTCTTGGGGACAAAAAATAGAGAAGCGCCCGCCGGGGACTTGGATGGTCGTATAGTTCCATTTTCCAAGTTGGCGTCCAGGTATTCCCGGAGGGCCCTCTTTTCGAGTTCTGACAAAATAAACATTCTCCCAAAAGGGATTACTGCTGAAGGTTCAGTATCGATGGCACAATCCTCTGGTCTGTGTGGTGGAAGAGCTTGAACAATGGCTGTCGAGAATACATCTATGTAAGTCTGATAGGCCCTGGGAATCAGTATGATGTTAGAAACAGTGACTGGACTTTGCTGAGTTTCTTGAGAGTCTTCAGAGGACCTTGGTAAGGTGTCTAGGGATAAGCAGTGGGACATACAATGTTCAGAACCAAGAAACAAGGAGCCTGCTGCCCAATTGATGTAGGGGTTATGCTTCTGTAACCAAGGCATGCCTAGAACCATTGGATAGTGGGCCGATCTTATAATGTCAAATTTAATCCTCTCTTGATGGTGGTTTATGGAAAGTAGGATCTCTTTAGTTTGGAGGGTTATGGGTCCCGAAGACAGGGGTCTCCCATCAATAGCTTCTACTGGTTGCATTGTCTCTCGAGTTTTAAGTGGTATGTTGTGAGAAGTGACCCAATCATGATCTATGAATATGCCCATGGCTCCGCAATCCACTAATGCCAGGATGGGGTAAGATTCTTTCTTGGAAGGTGATAGGAATGCCTGGAGAATCACAAGATTATTTTGTCCAGGAGAGTTCAAGGAAGGAATTGATGTGGAGCAGACATCTCTCTCCCGAAACTGTGCCCCATCTAGGATCGGGAGCTGGCGTTTCCCGAACGCCGTGGAGGACCAATAGGGCATTCTCGCACGAGATGGTTATCAGAGGCGAAATACATGCATAGGCCAGTGTGAATCCGGCGCATTCTTTCTTGTGGGGTAATGGGTCCATGGAAGGCCCCCAGTTGCATGTGTTCTGGATCCGAGGTTGGAGAAGCCGTGGGCTCTGGTCTGATTGAGTGGTCTGTGGCAGCTTTTTGGAAGGTTGACTTAGACTTCTTTTTTTCCGCCTTTCTTTCCTGGATTCGAAAGTCGATTTGCAAGGAAAGGTCCATAAGAGCCTGGAAGGAGTTTGAGCGAGCTACCCTGTGTAACTCGTCCTTTATTTCTTCATTCAGGCCTCTTCAAAAGAGGGTGAAGCTGGCTTCTTGAGACCAATCAGCTTCCTTCACAAGTTGTTTAAAGCGGCTCACATAGGTAAGCATATCCTGGGATCCTTGTTGAAATTCAAGTAAACGTTCTTGAGCGCTGTAAACCTGCTCTGGGCGATCAAACATGGCTTTTAGGGCTTCCATGAACCCATCATAATTATCCAGGAGGGCGTCGCCCGAATTGAATAGGGGGGTTGCCCAGGTCAAGGCATTTCCAGTGAGGTGTGAGATCATGAAGCCCACCTTTGCTCTAGGAGTGGAAAAGTAGTAGGGCTTGAAGGTGAAGTGTACCAAACATGAATCAAGGAAGGCACAGAGGGTCTTTGAAGAACCATCATATTTGACCACTACTCTTCCCAATAACACGCTTTCCTTAGTTGCAGAGTCACGTGACAAGACTAGCTGCTTTAACGCAGCATTCTCAGCCTTAAGGTTCTGGACTTCTGTGGTTAGTTCCTGCATGTCTCGCATGAGGTCTTGAACCGTGGCTTCCATCTCTGCGTCTGTATCGTTTTTTAGGCGTCTCAATCTGTCACAAGTCTCTCCCCATCTCACCTGTTTTTGTTGTTTGCTTGAGACCTTCTCTGGTGACTTCTTTTGCACGGTCCGGGATTTGTATAAACCCGTGTGCTGGTCATCGGATTCCAGCATGAGGATGACAATCCAACTCCAGGATACGTTCAGATGTCCAGGAGGGAGACCAGGAAGGAACAATGTCTGAGCTCGGAGACACGGAACACCGTGACACGAGCGCGGGCGAAATCCAGGAAGTTCGAAGGTAAGTTTTGAGGAAAAGGAAGGAAGGAAAGGGGGTTCAAGGAACCGGGAAACAGGATTCAGAAGAAAGCCCTGAGCGAACTCCGGTAACACACGTCCAACTACAGCAAGCGCTAGCGCTGAGATGGGCAGAGCCGCGGGGCGTGTCTGGTTAGTAGAACGCAGAGCGTGGAGCGCAAGGACTGGCAAGCAGCGTTCCGTATCAGGCAGCCGTGTTGGAAGGATTATTGCATTCAATCCCCTATGGGTCAGGGACCACAAAGTCCAGAAAGGACGAAGGCGATGGTTCATGACAACAATGAATACTATAATCATAGAAGAAAACTTAAAAGAAACAACAAAAATATATTAAGATATACCACAAACTGGTCAATTTGAATGTGTTGATCCTATCACTACAGACAACCTTTTAGATCAGTATGCAATCCACCCACTACATTCCAGAGGCACCATTGAAAATGCATTAGAAACATATACAATGGGTCAAGCTAAAGGGTCTCCAGTGAGCACATGTGAAAAAGGTTTAGAAGCATGTTGGTTCCCATTACTCTTCCCTACAGGAAAAGGAGGAAGATACAATGAAAGTCCCACTGTAGGCTCTGTGGGGAACTTCAGCTTGAAACTGCTAAACATCTTTTAATGAGTTATGAAGCAGTAGTGACTTTAAGGACAGCTACTTGCCAGGCTGCCGGAATTTATGATAATGTAAATGAGGGGACGTGGATGATGTTTATGAACGGCAATAATGAATCTTGTACTATCTTTTTTACAATTATGTGGGAAAAGTTGATTTCAATTTTGAATGATCTCTACGCGCATTGAATCAGTGCTTGAGTTGGGGAATGGATGACTCTGTGGGCAAGGCATTAATGGGATTTTCCATCTTGCGATTGGGTGATTTCTTTTTCTTTGTGCGTGTTGAAAAGTTGTCAATATTGTATAACCATGTAACACATTAAATAAAAATAAAAAATCAGTGCATCAGAATATTGTTCTCTACGAATATTTTCTGAACATTCAAGATATCGGCAAAATGATGAATACATTTTCCATCACTTGTTTGAA
The DNA here is from genome assembly GCF_040938575.1 of Ambystoma mexicanum. Taxonomy (NCBI): domain Eukaryota; kingdom Metazoa; phylum Chordata; class Amphibia; order Caudata; family Ambystomatidae; genus Ambystoma; species Ambystoma mexicanum. Next base: position 686,526,863 of record NC_090937.1, on the reverse strand, counting down.
AGTGAACTAGCAACTCTGTGTTACAGAGAGGCACCCACTGTCTAAGCATGCCAGCTACTGAACTTCTTCAAAAGATGAAAGAAAAAGATGACGTGTTGGAGTCAGACATTAAAAATCTTTTGGCAAATATGCATGCTTTGAAATTTTACTGGTTCAGACATCATGTTGATGTACGCTGCATGTTATGTTAAGGAACCTACCCCCCACATGGTTTGCTACTCTGAGTTGTGTAGAATATGCATGTGATGACCTACATGACTGCAAAACCAAATTAAAGAAGGATAGACATAAAAAGTGCAGAACTCTGTTCTCTTGATACATCCTGTAAATGTCTCAAGATACTTTCACCATTGTTTCATTACAATCTTACTCTTCATTTGTATTAAGAAGTCTCCTCCACTTGGAGAAGAAGAACTCTTCTTTTGAGGGAACGAATATCAGTCCAGAGGAGCACCACACATCTGCATGCTTTTGTGGATTAACAATGCTCTCACATGTGGCCAAGACAGTGATGACACTTACAATTTATTAAAAGTGCATTACCTGTGACATCCCTTCAGTAGGCATGCATAATGACCTATGGACACAAATCTTAAGTTTCCAATGACTTAAGTGTGGCAAAGTCTGCGGATGTCGATACACAAACATAGGGAAATACTTCACCAAATGTCGTTTTGGATTCCCTAGACCAGTTTGTACCAAAAGTTGAGTAAATAGTTCCATGTCTTCTCTTAGAGACAGGTTGAAAGGCAAATCTCCCAAAAGCACATACAACATTAAAGAGATGAAGAATCCAAGTACATCATTGATTACAATCCTATCATTGCACTCTTGAGGAATGCTAAAATAGACATTCAGTACATTACAGACAATTCAACTGCATATGAGAAAACAGAGCTAAAAGACATCTGGGATGACATATCATCTGGCAAAACCCTTTTACAGAAATTGCACAGCTTTGGTATCAAAATTCTGTCACAAAGAATGTGCGGGTTGTACAAAGCTACAGATTTCTAAGCAGATATAGCCTTGTATGGGAACTCTGAAAACATTCTCTGTGGCAAATTTGGTCCAGCTATATAACGAAAAAGAGTACTGAAGTCCTACAAAGAAATTGAATCTATAGCTACAGAAAATCCCAACACCCAAGACATCTTGGAAAATATTTGTTTGACACATACTATCCAAACAGACGTACTGCTTTGGAAAATATGTGTTTTTGCGATATAGTCCAAAACTATGCATACAAAAAAAAAAAGTATTAAGTTGTGAAGGAAGTCTAGTAAAAACTTTCAACACCCATTCTAATTAATCATGTAAAATTATCATTTCAATCTGCAAAGCATATAACACTTTATTACCTCTGCTGGCCACCTCCTCCCTCAAACCCCGCCACCTTTCCCTCCTCCACTCCCTCTCTGTCGAGACTTGATTGTCGTGAAGATTTGAGGGGGCTCCGTCCCCAAGTACCACATAGGGAGAGATAATATGACTCTCTATGCGATCCTTGAGGCCACAGGTCGGAGATGCTGGAATGCCGGAACCACCTAGCACTGGAAACCCCAAGGCCGCTGTAAGGCAAACAGTTATTAGTACAATCACAGTTTCAGTATACAGAACGAACTTGTACTGTCCAGGAAGAAGCTTACCAAAGTGTAGTAGTAAGGTTTCTGCTAACCACACAGGGACCTGAGATACAGCTATGTGGGGGCGCGTGAGCAGCACCCTCAGATGATGGTAATGGTGACTTGGGATGGTGATCGGAGTAGTCACCAATTGCTGAGCCCACCTGCAGTTGTTGACGTGGAAGACGTGGATATGCGTAAGTTCGAGAGAAGTGTAAATCAATCCAGGGAAGAGCCAAAAGAAGTCCGGTAGGAAAGTCCTGAGGTCAAAAACAGCCAGATATCCACAAGAAAAAGCGCCAAATCCGAAGGGAGAGCCAAAAGAAGTATGTAGTTTGAGGTCCGAGTTTGAGTAATCCAAGAATCAAGATTGAAGAGCAAACGCCAAACAGAACAGCTGTGAAGCGATGTGTGGTCGCGGGAACTCTGCTTTTATCCTGTTTGTTTCCTAGTCACGTGACCCAAAACAGAATCACGTGATCGAGAACTCCTTGTCACGTGAATCGGAAGTGAACATGACTGCCTGACTCTGCCTGACCCAATGCGCCTCGGCAGTTGCCAATGCAGAAATGGATACAACTGGGATCGAATGTGACTTCTGCTGTGATCTAAGGTATGGAGCCCAAGCTGCTGACACGGCCGCCGTCCTACGTGTGTACTGAATGTTGGGATTGGGCGTGCTGCAGGGCATGCTGCGGGGAGTCTAGCGGGCCTGTGGACATGATGCATGATACTTTCCCAATACACTTTCCAACACGGCCTGTCCGGCACTTGTAAACAAACCCTACTAAATTGCTAATCAATGCCAGGTCAGTCTCTAAAAACAAATTTAACATTTTTGACCTTATCTCAGACGAAAACCCAGATGTCCTTTTTATCATAGAGACCTGGTTTTCTGATTATTACGAGCCCATTGTGCCTGAGGCCTTCCCACCCGGCTACAACCTTGTTATTCGGAACAGATCAAGAAGGGGTGGAGGACTTTCAATACTACACAAAAAGAATTTCCACAACATATTAAGGACAACTCAGGTACCACCACAGACTATGAATGCCTTCTTGCAACATTCCACCTCTCACCCTCTGCCTCAGACAGCCTCCTACTCATTTATAGACACCTTGGCTACAGAAAAGACTTTGCACAAACCCTCAGCGATGCTCTGACAACTAACTTCATCCTACATCAAACACTTACCATCCTGGGTGATTTCAACATCTGGTTTGACTCCCCTTTAAACCATATGATATGATCTTTCACAGACAACCAAGAATCCTTCAACCTGACACAACGCATCTCCACGCTCTCCCACATTGGAGGCCACACACTCAATGCAGTCTTTAGCACCACAAACATCATATCCACTCTGCCTCTATGCCCCCTAACATGGAGAGATCACTCAGCAATCTTCTTCTACATACCATTCTCAACTGCAGCCCATGCCTGAGGCCATGCCTGACGACCACCAACCTTCACACCACTCAACCCACTCTGGAGTATAGTCATTACCACTCCGGATCTAGCCAGCTCCCTCCTCACCTCACCTCACTCCCAGCAGTCTGCCCCCTGCAAGGCTCCCCCATCAAACTTGTCAGCCTCTGGCTCTCAAACACCTTTGCACCTCTGACCCCAACAAAACAGCCCTGTCAGATATCAAGCCCCACACCCAGGTGCTACACCATGAACCTCAAATCACAAAAAACTATCAAGCACCATCTGGAATGGACCTGGGGAACCAACGCAACCACCGAGAACAAAACTACCTTAGCAAGATTAACAAAGGCATACAGAATGGAAATCATAAAAACCAAAAAAGCATTCTATGGGAACAGAATCTTAAACTCTCGCAACCCGAGCAAGGAACTGCATAGAATTATTTCTGAATGCAATGGCTCACGCTGCTCTATCCCCCTCGCTCCAATTCCCAATCCCTATGCAATGCCTTATCAGAACACTTCAAAAATGTCACTATCGACAGACATGTCGCCATCATCTCTAAATTAGAAATAATGCCCCTGCCCATTACCCATTCCCAGCCTCTCCACCGTCCAAACCCCCTTCAGACACAAACCTTTACCTCTTTCTCTCCAATTTCACACCAGGAGTTCCTCTCACTCCTCCTACATCAAACCCCTCCTCAAAAAACCTACGCTTGACCCACTCCTCCCGCAGAACTACCACCCATTTCCAACATCTGCATCATGGCCAAACTCATAGAACGCACAGCATACAAAAAGCTCTGCCATTTTATTGAAGCTAACAACCTGCTGGACCCTGCACAATCTGGTTTCAGACCACTCCGAGGAGTGGAGCCCTACCTAGTGTCTGCCTGGGATGACCTAAAAAGAACAGCAGACGAAGAAGGTTGCACGGTACTCATTGTCATTGACTTCTCTGCTGCCTTCAATACCATCGACCACACCATTCTCCTAGACAGAATACAGTGCTCTCAAGTGGATCTCCTGTTTCATCTCTAATTGCTCACAAATCATGCTCCTCCACTCGTTCACCTCCACTTCATGACCAGAACCAAAATGGGTCCCACAATGAGCACCCCTATCTCCCCTCCTCTTCAACATCTATCTGAACCCACTCCCCCACTCATTCTCTCCCACAATTTCACCTGTTACAACTACGCAGACGACACACAGATCATCCCTAAAATCCCCAAATCATCAGATCTGTCATTCATGCCTCTCAGATATTGACTACTGGACGATAACCAACCAGTGCATCCTCAATCCTGGGAAAACAGAAATTCTAGTCTGTGGGGAAACAGTGCTCCTTCCCCAACCTATTCCCCGGTGTCAGTCCCTAGGGCCCCCCTCATCCAGCAACCTCCACCTCAGGGAAAAACCTGGGATGCACACTGGACACAGATTTATTCCTCCTCCCAACACATCAACTCCATGCCCAGAACCTGTTTCTTCCAGCTACGCATCCTCAGGCATATCTTCCCATACGTCACCTAACCTTACTGTTTCTCTGCCATCATCTCCATCACCCTCTCCTGCAAAGACTATGCAAACTGCCATTACTCAGGCACACAAGCATTTCAGGTAAGGAAACTGCAAAGAATCCAAAATGATGCAGCCCGCCTACTCATTAGCTTGCCTCGCAGAGAACACATCAGCCCTACACTAAAAGTCATCCATTGGCTCTCTGTTGGTCGACTCACTACTTTTAAAGCCATGTGCATCACCCACTGTGCCATCCACAACACCAGCAGGGAATTCCTCTAAGACAAAGTCATTTGCTACGAACCCTCCATGACACTCAAATCTGGCACAGCATCTCTCCTAGTTGCCCCACATTACAACCCCACCAGACTGGGAGCATCATCCTTCTCCGTCCAAGCACCAATCATCTGGAACTCTCTGCCCCTGCACATCTGCAACATTGACAATCACTTGGCATTCAGAAAGGCCCTCATAACCTGGCTATTCCCTTTCTCCTCTTGAAACCCTCTTGCACTCTATACTGGCGATACGTGAACAGAAACACTGGCCCAAACACAACAACACACCTATACACCCAAACATCCACGGATGCCAGCAGCGTTTCATAGTGGCACACCGTGACAAATGTCTGCACTCTAGAACACAGCTACTGCTGTGCTATTCTGGTCTAGCAGCTCGCGTAGCCATCCACACTGAAATCCGTGACGTACCTCAACACCTCTGCCATTAGTATACAGCGACAACCTACAGAAAGTTTTGGTCTAGCTGGGCACACTTCAAAACTCTGGCAGTAGCACTCTATCCTAAACCACCAACAGCACCTGCCCACATGCCTGACCTTTTGGCGTCTTACTGGAGCCTATACACCCCACCTAAATCCTAACTTGGCAAAATGCACACAACAGATCTTTAAATTAACTCTTAGAATCTCCCACACATGGACTACGGTCATCGAGGGCATTACAACCACAAAGCTCATTGAGGCCATACAAATGGGGAAGGGTGCTATATAAATAACAAATACAATACAGTACTGCAACTATTCAAACCATGGAGAAAAGTGGAAGAATTGTTAGGTGACAATGACACATTTGAAGCTGCATGCAAGGCAAATGAAAGCAGTATAACAAATGACAATTTTGAACGGTACAAAGACATGTTAGACAAGATAAATACACTCCTGAAGGGATTCAGCCATCTCATATAGGAAGCCAAGAACCACTTGGCAAACCAATCATTCACAATTAAGCAGAAATGTCGTTGAATGAAGTAGAAAACACAATCTATAAATTCCAAACAATCTAAACATGATTTGTCCGTGCCCAACTAATCTTTAAATAATGAACAACCCACCATTTAGCTAGAAGTCACTGAAGAAATTTAACAATGATTAAAACATGACAATAATACCTGCAATTGTAAAAAATACAAATCTCTGCTCTTGTATGTAAGTGATGAAGCTGGTTCTGGCAAAACATTCTTAATTAAAACAATCAGGAATTCTTTAGAAGATGAAACAAATAACTTTCCAGCTGTTGTAACATCCCCCACAGGTGAATCTGCTTACAACATAGGAGGTGGAACTTTACACCGACTACTCCTCCTCCTCTCAGTGGAACACCAAAACAAATTAGAATATTGCAGGTTGTCAGAAGAAGCTCCATCTGAAGTACACAGAATTCTACAACAAATGAAAATCCTCAAAATAGATGAAGTAGGCATGGTTGCCAACCAAATGATTGCTTTAGTTCTTCTTGGGAGGGTAGCTCAGGGGCAACGTGCTCGTCTTGGAAACAAGATGACACGCAGCAACACAGGTTCAATTGCTGGGTCCGTGCTTAGAAACCTCTGGGTATTAAGTGCGTTATATATAACCCATAATATCATATCTAAGAATGACAGAAGTCCTAAAAACTGGATATGATGAATTGTTTGGAGGAAACATGTAATTGTCTTTGGATACCTCCTATAGTTAACACCAGTGAAAGGGCAACCCATATTTAAAATATTAGGCTAGTATGAATACCGTAATGTTCGGCAGCATAGGCAATATAAATTTGTGGCATCATTTTCATTACAGAGAACTTGCCCAAAACATGCGTCAGTCTGTAGATCCAACATATGCTCACATTTTTTAAAACGTTAGGATTTGTGTGCTTAATGAAGGTAAAAAGTCCCCCTTGAAAAGTAGATAATAAATGTGCTTAAATTTGCTGAATGGACAAAACACATCTGCCCCTGACGTAATGGAACAGTTAACACAACAAAATCAGCAATGATATGATATGATATGATATTTTATTTATATCACGCTCATACACAGGTGTTTCAGAGCGTTAATGGCAAAACCTGCAAACATTTGACCAATTTAATGAAACAATGCAGAAAATAGATATGCAACCCATAGTCCACATCAACTGCACAGACAAACTAGTAGTGCATGACATGGCACTCTCTATGTGTCAACAAGCAACAGTGCTAATAAATAACCTAGAAAAAGGCACACAAAGCAGAAACACGTGTAATCAAAAAGGGCTGATCCACAAAGGTGGAGGGACGATTTTGCTAAAATCAACATTAAAAAAGCAAATGAATTCTAGACTAAACGTGGTGCATGTTCTTTTGAGAGAATACATATTTTGTTTGTGAAAAGGAGACATATTTTGTAAGTGTAGAAAATAGTATAGTGGTAGTATGGATGCATTAAGTAATTCGATCAGTGATGACTTGTTTTAAGTGTAATGCAATTAAGTCATATTTGTTTTGTGTGTTTGTTTATGTTTAAAGTAGTTAGATGCCCATTGGTGTATTCTAACAGTATAGTACTCTAAATGTGAATTTAAACCATAATTTAATGACTTCATTAAATCGAAGGATTATCCCCTTTAATGGAGCGTACATCGAATTGAACAAGAAGATACCCACATCATGATGTGGAAGTCAATCGGATAACTAAATATTGCCTTATTTGAAAAAGGCACACAAAGCCGGAACACGTGTAATCTGAAAGGGCTGAGCCACAAAGGTGGAGGGACACATTTTGCTAAAATCAACATTAAAAAAACAAGTGATTTCTGAACTAAATGTGGTGAATGTTCTTTTGAGAGAATGCATATTTAATTTAGCGGAGGTGTTTTTATTTCTCTCGTTAATCTCAAAAATGCCACACAGAAGTACGACATATTGAGAACTGAGAGGCTAAGCATATGAGATTGATATACAAAAAAGAAATAAAAAAAGCTGTATCCCGGGTCCTTTTCACAAAAATCAAAGTCTGAAAAAAATTGAGATAAAGTTGAACAATCTATGAATTTCTTTTACTGTACAACATTTGTTTTTTTAATCCAACAACCCAATTATTAGAATATGTTAATACAACAACAGTGTGTCACATACAAACATTATAGAAAACATAGTGCATACAATGTTCTACTTATGAGGGTCAAAAATGTAAATCTATGTATAAAACCTAAAGTATGCATATCTGCCATACCATGTTCTACAACTAACTATATTTTCTTTTCTTTACAGACAATGAAACTCAGATGTTCCCTCGTTACCGTATCCAATTAAGCACACTGTTCTAGTCATGGCCAGTAGCCACATGGTGGCAGGCATTAAACCCAAAGTAAACATACTGTTGTGCCATTGGTATTACTACTACTACTGTAGCCATACTCCAGGAGGCCATCCCCCGAACAATGTTCCCTTGTTACTATTTCCAACTAAGTGCTCCATTCTGGCCATGGCCAGTAGCTGCATTTTTGCAGGCATTAAACACAAAGTAAACCTGCTGTTGTGGCCATGGCCAGTGGCCAGAGTGATTGGGGCATGGCCTTAATCTGGCCACTGGCCATGCCAATATGTATTGTTATTGCTACTACTACTACTACTATATCCACACTGTTTGCTGCCATGCCCCGAACAATCTGCCCACTCGCCATCGCCACAACAATGTGTACTATAATTTCCACTACTACGACTATATTCATATATTGTTCTAGTCATTAAACCCAAAGTAAGCATTCTATTGTGGCCAGTATGCACTGTGACTGCTTCTACTACTATACCTAGAGTCCAAAAGTCCTATTCTGCCGCTAGCCAGAGTTCACATTGTTCAATCTACATAACTATTAGACCCATGCAAAGCATACGATTCTCACCATAGCCATTGGCCAGATTGTTGGGGGCATGGAACCCAAAGGGAACATACTCTTGTATCCATGCCCTAAACAATTTGTCTATAGCCACAGTGACACTTACTAATCCCATTACATAAGTATTAAACCCAAATTAATCATCGTTGTAGCATATAACATAAAAACCACCATTCTTAATGGATGTACTGAGACACTTATTGCTGTCTGTGTTGGCTGAGGACAGAAAGAATGACTGCAGACATCATGACAACCCTATGACCATTTTTACACACAATAACGCATACATTGTTCCCTTTCTTTTCTCCCTCACAATCCCCCAACATACTTCCATCCTCAAAATAACCAGAAATTTATTTTTCAGACCTTTTTTATACCACAATTCCACAGACTATAGGTCAATTTGCAAATTATATGATAGGTTATTTATAACGCACTTAATACCCAGAGGTTTCTAAGCGCAGACCCAGGGATCGAACCTGTGTTGCTCCGTGTCATCTTGCTTCCAAGGTGTTAGGCAGATTTATATGCAGTACCTTTTGGGAACACCACACACAATTAAGACTACAGGTGACAGTACAAATTCACCTTTGGTACAAGCCTGTACTGCACAGTAAAGTGGTAGGGATGGCTGAGCAGCCATCCCTACCACTTTAGACTTATCTCAAGAGCAAGTGAGCAGTATCACTAGTTACACAAAGGACAGCAATTACTATGATTCAAACAAACACTGACTCAAGGTTTCTGAGTAAACGAATATACATTTATTTACACATCAGTTGTAAAACATTTCACTAAAGTAAAGCAGTTGAAAAATCACACTCTTAATACACCACACCACTCCCGATAGATTTTGGACAAGTTAAACTCAAAATGAAGTATGAAAAAAATGGCACTCCAGTAATTTAAAAAGGGAGGGAAAGACAAAGTTAGGTCAAAATTGAGTGGCACCAACAGGTAAGTAAGCAGGGCAATCTAGAAAGAGGAACTACAGTGATGGAATCAAATCAAAAAGGCTTAGGGCCAAAGTCAATAGGACAAAAGTCTTTTGCTCAAGATCACACATTTCAGGGTAGTTTGCGGTCAAGTCTTTGCCAAGAGTTCCGGACGAAGTTGGTCGGCAGAAAAATTAGTTTAAAGAGTAGAGAAGGACAAGCCCTCGGATTGGCAAAAGGTTTCACACAACTTCACCGCGGCTGGACGAAACAAACAACCGTATTTGCACAGTACCTTTAAATGGAGAAGAAGCTGTAGCTGAGGCGGAAGTTCCTGGCAGTTCCTGCAGGCTCACGGTTCCTGAAGCGACTGTTGGACTGACAAGAAGTAGGAAGACTAGAGGGTCCTGCACTGCCCAGTGAAGAACGCAGCAGCAGAGCAAAGCAACACATTAAAAGGTGCACTCCTTAAAACCCAAGCAGGGTCCGACCTTCCTGGCTATCCGGTTCACTGTAGCTCTGTCCAGCAAATTCGACTGGAGGAGGGAGTCCTGGATTGCAGTTTGTGCGAACTGGTTGGTCCCACCAGCTCAGGGGAAGAAGATTCCTGGAAGATCTTCTCTGTCTTTGGAGCTGGAAGATTTGGACCTGCAGCAGGGCTTCATCGGGCGGTTCAATCGTTGTAGGGGTCCTCTTCTGTCAGCTCCTCGTCGGGTCTTTTGTTCTAGTGGTGACTCTGCCTTTCCAATCCCAGAGGCCTGCTTTTTATGCAGGTTTCCTCCATTCACACAGCCTGGCTGTCAATTACACAGCAGGGTGGCTATCCCGCCGGGACAGTCACCTAGCCAATCAAACAGGAGTGCAACTTGGGTTACCAAGGGAACCCATGGCAGGGGTGCTAAAACCCCTCCCTCACATCCTGCCTACCCAGACTTTCAGGTGCCTAAGGAGGGCTTCTGCGGAGAAGCCTGCAAAAAGATGGTGAACAAAGGAACCAAACCTGGTTTGGCGCGTGGAGTAAAACACGAGAAAGACATTTTCAAAAAGAAATGGCAAATAAACCCAGCTGGAACTGCATAAAAACGTATGTGGTCCAGCGCGTTTAAGTTTGAGGCTACCAAGATAGCCTAAAACAATACCCAGGTTATTTAAGATAGCTGCAGTAGGAAAAATAGGGTAGTTACCACTGCCACTAGCTAAGTCTTGATGAAAAGGGAGCGAAACAATGCTCCAAGAGAAACAGACAAAAAGGGATAAGTATTAACCCTTTCCAGTACTCTATGTGAGATAGGGTGTACTGGGTCTGTGGATTTTAAAAGACTAAGGGCCTCATTACGACCCAGGCGGTAAGGGGTTAACGGCAGCGTTAACAGCGCCGACCCTTACCGCCTGAGTACGAGGTCCCTTAGCGCCATGGCGCTTTTAACACCTGCTTTTAGCAGGTGTTAAAATCCATGGCGCTAAGGGACCATGGAGTTAATTACGCCACCATAATTTACGGTGGCGTAATTAACGCCTTCCCCACTCCCATTATACCCTATGGGGCAAAAATGGGAATGGGGAAGGGTAAATGGGGATTGGGGACTTACCGCCCCGCCAAGGTCGGAATGGGGCGGTAAGTCCGCCAACCACCATGGCGTAAACGTAGTTTACGCCATGGTGGTAAAGTCACGGCCCAGGCGGTAACTTACCGCCTGGGTCGTAATGAGGCCCTAATAAAGTTAATGGAAACTTTACATGTTCTGGGAGACAGTAGTCAGTCACAGAAAATGGAGGCTGAGTTGGGAAATCTAAAAGACAACCCTGTGTCACTGCACTAAAGGTGCTGTATAACACACAATAAAAAGATGATGCCTATGGAGTAGGTGAGGCTCCACAGTCTATGAACACAAGAAAATGTTAAACACACACAGCAAAACACATGTAAGAGTGGTAAAAAAGGCTCACACTCTTACCAGGTGAAAAAAATAAATCCTAGAACTCCAGCAAAGCTGCTGGGGGACTCAGTAGGAAAGGGAAATTAGCCATTCTTGAGAATTCTCCCTAACACAAGGCAGGCACGTTGCCCCTGAGCTATCCTCCTGAGACTCCCAACATGGCATTCATTTCAAAACTTTTTATGCTATTCATGTTGTTCAATTGATAAATCATCCATTGCGTGTATTGTCCGCTAATGTTGCACAGCTATTTAATTGATACAAAGCATCTGCAGACCACTAATCAGGGAGTGAGTCAGCAGGCCGGCCGGAGATATCACTAATTTGGTTTGCCCTAAGATTTGAGTATTTTTATAAAATCTGAATGGATTTACACCAAATTTACAAAAGCATGCTTTTTGGGGCCCGGCCGCAGCTCATCACGCAAGTTTGATGCAAATCAATCCAGCGATTTGGGCTGTAGCTGCAAGCAACATTTCTTCATGTCTAAGTGGATTTCAAAAGTTTTTGGACCCCCCTCTATAACTTTCCCCCTCCTTGACAAAAATGCACAAAACTTCAGTCGGGTCTATACTTCTTTTTGGAAGTTTTGTGAGGATTCGTCGAACAGCACCAGAGTTATAAGCAGCCCGAAAACTGCTTTTCCTATAGGAAAGACAATCTAATCATAACTACAGGGTGGCTACCACAGATCCTGTAATGGTTTAGCGCCATTAGTGATTTTAGGATTGGAAAAGTTCTATATATATAAAATACTGTCTGCAGAATTGGACACCTCTATTTGGGATCTATATTTTTCAAAGTGGAGATTTAGGCAGTAACCTTTAGGTTTCTGTTTGTCCCTGTATGATATCATAATTTGGTCAAATTCTTTACATGGCAAAGCAGAAGTTAAAGGTGTGCTAAATAAGATGGTCTCATGGTCAGACCAATCTGTAACTAATGCCTAACTAGAGCCTAACTATGCTTTTGAGGGGCATATTGCTCTTGTTCAGTGAGCGACTCTTGATGTGTGTAGAGTAATTGGCCAAAAGGTAACTAACAAGTCTGTCCAATGCAACTTCAAGACGGGCTGCTTGGCAGTCATTAGGATGCAGATTAAGATCACCTAATGTAATGAGAGAGGAGGAATGCTTCATTAATGGCAGATTATTATCCAGGAGGTTTTGTGGAAAATTGGCGATATAATTAGGGGTCTGATGAATTACAGGAATCTGAATACAGCGGGAATTATGGAGTGAGTGTTTAGCACACGGAATCTCGGCAGATGGAATCGAAGCACACAGAGCCATATACAAACATCCAGTTGAGTGTAAAAATAAGTGCTGACCTGCCCCCACTCCTCCTGTGTCTGCTTACTAACATTGATATTGAGCACACCCTTTACGGAAAGCTACAGAAACAGAACGCTTTGAGCATTCTTTGAGCTAAGTTTCTGTTACGCCAAGAAAGTAAAGCCCATTATCCATTATCGAGTCAAAAATAAAAAAACCTCTTTTTATTTTCCCCTCTACCATCTGGTGTTGGTAGTTGTGATATCTATTTGGCGAATTGTCTGTATGTTTTATGTTCCAACACATTGTGGAGAGATGTTGTTAGGGAAGTACCATAATGTATGTAACGTTTTACGTAAAGACATTAGGCCTCATTATGAGTTCGAGGCTACCTCCAAACTCGGGTCTGGGTCCCGCAAAAGAGGACTTACTGGCCCATTCCGACCTTGGAGGGCCTGGTAATTCCCTTTCGCGGGACCGGGACCCGGTACATCCTCATTCCCATTTGAGACCCTATAGGGCTCAATGAGAATGGGGAGGATGCTAAAAACAGGCCTGTTAATGACGGGCCCGTTGTTAGCATCCTGGTCTGCTAGCGGGTCCCGCTCTTCATGTCTGGTCTGACCAGGCATGAAGAGCAGGACCCACTGCAGCACTCGTAATGGGGCTGTCCAGCTATGAACGGTGCCGGTCACTTACTGGCACCGTTCATACCGTGGCCGCCCTCCTCTTAATGATGCCCATTGTGTAGGTATAGGTTGTGAAGCATGTGGCAATTTCCATTGCATGTTCCACATATCAAGAATGGGCCAGAATACAGAAACTTTGCACCGGTGCAAGTGCAAAGTTTCACGGTATTAGCACTAGGGCAAATATTTCTAAAAACATTGGTACATATTAGAAAACTACGGTACCATGACAAATGCAGTTTGGCATGCTGTAGGCACCTGGGTAAAAATTGCCCTAGTGCAACAAAGATACTTTTTCACTTCATTTTTGCACCAGGGCAAAGTTTGCCCTAGTGTTAATACCATTCTGTATTAGCACTAGGGCAAACTTTGCCCTGCTGCAAAAATGTAGTGACAATGCATCTTTTTTGAACTATGGCAATTTTTGCCCTGTGCTTTTAATATACCAAACTGCACTTGTTGAGGGGCAATTGTTTTTTAATGTGTTCCAGTGTTTTTAAAAATAGGGCAAACTTTTCCCTAGTGCTAATACTGTGCAAACTTTGCCCTTGCACCGGTGCAAAGTTTCGGTAATCTGGTCAGGTCTACGCAGTCATAAAGTATATGGCAACGCGTGGGAAGATGTTTTAAGCATGTGGCATTAACGATTCACACTTTAATATTTTCAGTCTATGTCAAATTCGGAACCCTTTCATAACCTGATTGTGTGCATTAGTGACAATTCTCTTAGCTGCTCCACATTCTATTTCTGTTTGTTAGAGGCTGCCTGCTTAAGCATTCCAGATGTCAGCCCTCCTTTTAGTTAGTGGATTGTTTCCACAATTTTGCTATGAAACTTTGATAGTTGTGGCAACATAATGTTTGATTTCTCGCCCTCTTGGACTGTCTCATGTCCGTGATGACCAGGGTGGGCCTACACACAGTATTACGTGTCTTACGCTCGGTTGGCCCTTACAACGTTATTCACCCGTTCCTTTCAACCTAGCTCTTCCGCGCATCAGTGTTCTCATATTAATGGTACTGTGCGGTTGTTGGAGGGTCTATCTTCTGTACCCTTCTTGTGGTTGATGAGAATACCTCCAGAGGGATTTCCTAACACTCTTCTTTTCAACCAACCACATGCCCATTGTGTGTCTCTTTCATGGGAGAGGAATAGTTCCAAGGAACCCGGGTGCTGGTCAGGAATGATGAGGGTCCTTGGGTTGCTGTATTTCATATTAGCAATGTGAATGTGGAGCATCTGTGGCCAACTGCGTTGCGTCAGATGCGTGGATGTAACTGAGAGGTTCTGTGAATGACAGGCCTCTGTGTTGTCACTCGGGTTGCATTGAGTGTTCTGTTAGTGCCAGTAAGGCTTTGGCTGCAGGTGGAGTCGATCTACCAGTGGATGTTTCCCTGATCGTTCCCAAGTTTATTAAGCAATTGAAATCAATTGTGTTGCTAATGAATGATTCAATCACTGCAACCTGCGCCCTTTGGATCATTGAACCACAGCTTCAAAACGATGCAGTTGTGTTGTCTTTAATGTGGCTAGTGAGTGGTGTCGTGTGCATGGCGATGGGCAGAGGCACCCTGCATGCTGTGGATAGGGCTAATTTCAGAAGATTGCTTTACATCGAACCTATTAAAGGGATTCATAACACTGTCTATTTTAATGGGATGATACTATGCCCATATCGTCAAAGTTCTGCCTCCGGTTCTAATAACAAAAAGTGTGTAAATCCAGCAAACTTTCCCAGGCCTTGTTGACAAATATTTCTTGTGAGTCCTTCGGAGACCATTTGAAAGTGTCTCCCTGCCAGCTGCTTTTATTAAAAAAAAACAGCACAATGGTAGCTTTGCACTGGAAATAATGATTACATGCTATAGCTCTGCTACAGTGATGTCAAGTAGTAATATCTGGTTCACTGTGATCTTATTATCTGGTGATTCACTTCTGATATTACATCGTGTAGCGGTTACGATTCCCCCAATCAAATCTGCTGTTGCGTGTACTGGCACAATGCAACTTTCTGGTTTTAAGACATATCTTGAAGACTGGAAGACCGGCCTGGTTTATTATTATTATTATTATTATTATTTTTTAATCAACATTTTGCTGCACTTATTTTCTGGTCATCTCAGTGCACTTTAAGTCTATTAAGGCTGTGGCATAAGGATTTAAACAGACATAGAAGCACAGAATGTAAATGTGTATTGCATTGTGTATAGTACGCAGTTGTCACTGTTATTATTTCAGATTGCTGCATCTTTGCGCCGAAGTGTACAGCAGACCAAAGGCGGCTGGTGTTTGGAAAGGTGCTGCCTTGGATGTGGCTTGCCTATGTGTGGTGCCTAGCATGGTGGGGGTGGTCCAAACTGCCACTGAACCTGAGGCTATTTTGTGCTGAGGTAGGTTGTGAGGCGTGCAGAACATGCTGTGACTGGTGTAGTGCAGTCCAGGGATCACGTATTGGGTCCCTGCATCTCCCACACTTGGGGGGTGGACGTCCACCTCTCTAAAGGAGTTCCGCGTGAGTGCATGGGGAAGAAGTCCCACCTAGTGTTCGCTGCGTCTCTTTGGTTATTTGTTAGAATGATGATGCCAGAAAAGTGCTCTCCGTGCAGGAAGCTGCATGCTAGTGCTATGCCATCAAGATGTGCGCTCCCCAGTACGGCACCTGCAGGCCGTGAGAATTAATTGGAATGACCTAATGTAAACATAGAGGATGCTGTAATAGATTGTCAAAACCAGTTGATAATAGGTGCATGTGAGATAGAGATGCATCTGTGTAGGGCTGTGTGTTAACAACATCCTGATCAGTCATCTCTCTGCTGCTGGGGTCTCTGGCTTTATTCTTTCTTGGTTTTATTCCTTTCTTTATGACTGCTCGCAGCTGCTAGCTCTGCAGCCTTTTCTCTCTGCTTTTTCTGCTTTGGTGTGTGGGGTTCCTCAGGGTTCTGCTCTTTCTTCTACCCTGTTCAATATTTACATCCAAGCCTTGGTCGCTCTTATCCGCTCCCATGGCTTCAGATGTTACTCTTATGCTGATGATACTCAGATTTTAGTTCGGCTGGACCTTATGCATCCTACCCATGCCACTCACCTGAGAGATTGCATGCAGGCTATCGGAAGCTGGATGAGCAACAATTGGCTTAAACTGAATGGGGATAAATCTGAGGTTATGTTTGTGGGCTCTGGCTTTGTTGCGTCCCCCTGAACCCCATCTTTGTGGCCCCCTCTTTCGATTCTTTTCCTGCTGCTGTCCCTGTTGTTAAGAATCTTGGTGTTAAACAGTCTGCCTCTCTGTCTATGTGCTCTCAGATCAGCTCCGTCTGCCTGGCTGGTCATTTTCAGCTGAAGATCCTGAGAAAGATACTACAGTTTATTCCTCTTCATCTTCGCTCTCCGGTGGTTGCGGCCTTGATCCTTAGCCGGATTGATTATTGCAATTCCTTCTATCTGGTGCAACCTGCCTCTTTGGTACATCGTCTTCAAATTCTACAGAACTCAGCTGCCCAGCTTGCTACTGACTCCTCCTTTAGGGATCACATCTCCCCAGTTCTGAGGGCGTTGCTTTGGCTACCAGTGGTCAAACGTGTGCAGTACAAAATTGATAACATAACATAACATAAGAAAGACGTGATGCGTCAGATAGCCCTTAAGTGGAAGAAGAAGTTTCTGTCCTGCATTTTTACTTGTGTTTCCAAACCAAGAGACAGTTTATGACCAGTTCATTTGGCAGAAGGCAATATCACACTTCTTCCGCCATTCGATTGTGCTGCCATGCAATGTGCGCTACTTGTCATCAACATTTGTAATATTGTCCGACATGTGATGCAACATTTGCTGAGATATAAAATCCGTGGACGTCCTCTCAAAAGGTAACAGAAGTAAAACACATACAGGGGTATGTACTTTTTTAGTTGCACTACTTTGAGAAATGTGCAGGTCACCTTATTCACAACAGTGACCAGTGCATTTCTGTAGGGCTTGGCGGCACTGCAAATTATGCACTACCCAGGCATCTTGATTAGTGTCAGGAAATATGAAACAGGCTCCCAGCACTTGTATGCATGGAGAACATGTCACAGGGACAGGCCCTTTAAAGGGTCTGCTCTTTGGAAATGTTGACTGATGTGACATTTGGATGCCCTTTGTAAATTAGGTGCATCACTTGCGCAAAAAAATGTTTTGAGAATCCACTCATTAGTTTCATTATACCCACCAATGACTTCACCTAAAGACAAAATTAAAGCACATCTGCACTTTTTCCATGGTGTGGGCCCAGCCAAAAATCACGCTGTCCATGCAAACGATTTGTCCTAGTGACTGGTGGTTTATTATGGCATACAGTGACATATATAGCTATGCTTAAGTGTATGTGCACTTGTACAGCCTGTGACGGAAGTCAGTGCCTCATCTCCATCGTGGATAATGGAATTTCCCAGAGCACTGAGGGTGGTATGTTGAAATGTCCCTGGCTAGACCAACCAGTCCACATGCACATGACAATCCTAATCAAAATCTTTGGAATAACCTGCAGGCTACTGATAAGACAAACCCTCCTCAATCGAGGGAGCCTGCAGCTCCTTTTAAACAAATCTCCTGCTTGGTGTGGCGAACCCTATTTTTCCCTTTGAGGGAAACCATTTGCATTCACTATAAACTGCTGGCCTTCGTTGTAACACTGTTAAAACTTCACCGAGAACATAAGGGAAGTAATTTCACAAACTTAAAAGGAGCAAACAATGAGTGAGAGAATTGACTAAATATAATCTCACAAGCCACCGGCCTACCAACTGGGGATTGAATCGAAGGACAAAGTGGGTAATTAGTAGTTTGCTGGTGCAGTAATAACGTACCAGTAATTCTGCTACATTACTGCACCAGCAAAGTCCATGTTTGCCAGTGGGGTGGCCAGAATGACCTAGGTTTAAATCAAAGGAATTGTATAAAGTTACCGACAATCCCTGCATTGATGGATTTACCACCATCACCAGCACGCAGTATACAGTGGAGCGGGTACCAGTAACAGTAGTACTGTTTGCCTGTATCCTGCAGTAATACTGCTAGGATACCAGCAAACTCCTAATGACCCCCAAAGTAATTTACTAAATCATTGTACTTCAGCAGAAAGGTTCTCGCCTGAGAAGACAATGTTTCAGTTAGCTAGGGCACACACACTGTTCACTAAACAGGAAAGTGAGTGGGAACCTGCTACCCAGAATCTTTATGGAATCGAATTAACATGATGGTAGAGTGGGGGGCCCTCAGTACACAACACACAGCAAAGGGGAATGTCAAAGGGAGGCGGGGGGTGATGGCTTTCGAAATGCCAATCAAACCAGCAATAGACTCGGCCTCAACTCTTAAGCCCAAAGTAAAACAAGTTGCACTCAGAGCCTTTGGCCAATAACAGTCCTATACCAATTAGAGAACAAAGGTACAGACCCTCACCAGAAGTCACCCTCGGGGGAGAACTCGTAGCCCTGCACACCCCAGGTGGCCCTGACTGGCAGTTTGGGTTGTGCATTCAGGAGGCTTGATTTTGGTGAAGGTTGTAGATTTGAGAGCAGTAAAGAGAGCTGGAGTGCTGGCAGAAGGTGAGATGAGGTGGTGGCATGTACAGTGTGAAAGAACGTGGCAAGGTTGGAAGTGAACGAGTCAGTGAGAATAGACAGAAAAGAGGTGGCAGCAATAACAGTATTGCCAAACATGGTAACTGCTGAGGAGTAGCTGGCAAAGGATATTTAAGTGAAAGAGGCAAAACATTGCCAACTTGGTGAGAAGGTGTTAGAGAGGAGGAGGTGGCAAGCAGAACATCCCAAGGTGCTACAGAGGATGTGGTGGCAAGCAGAACCACCCATGTTCCCATGTTATGAGAGAGGAGGTGGTGTTGAGAAGAGCACAAGGTGCTAGAAAGGAGGTAGTGATGAGAACAGCCCATCGTTGTGGAGAGGAGGTGGTAGTAACAAGAACAGCTCAGCATGGTAGAGAGGGGGAGGTGGCAATGAGAACAGCATGAGGGTTATGGAGGAGGTGGAGACCAGAAGAACATGCCAAATCGGTAGTTAGGAAATATATTTGGTATTCAGTAACCCATTATCAGCATTCGATTGTGTGCATAAGGGAAAACTATGGACACTATCGTGGAACTGGGGTATCCCCATATTACTGTTAAATGTTTTATGGAGCCTGGACTCAGGGTTGACTATCAAAGTAAGGCACGGCCCTAATGGTAAGCTGTCAGGATCTTTCCCTTTGGAGAGAGGAATGCAACAAGGGTAAGTTTTAACTCCACTTCCTTTAATTCATATATGAACAAGTTGGAATGAATTCACAGTAGTGTAGAGGAAGTGCCATGGATTGCTGGTCACCCGCACACATTATTATGCGGACGATGCAGTTCTCTTGGCATGCACCCTTGAATGCCCTGCAAATTCCTGTTAATACATTTTTGGAGTTTACGGATAAATGTGGGCTATCAGTGAACATTTTCAAAACGAAAACTGATGATGTTGGGCAGGAGGACACTGTAGATTCAGGGCATTGGGTGCAAAAAAAAAACATGGAGTGAATAGACAATTTTGACTACCTGGGTATTACCTTTTCAAGATCAATAGCGAGGAGGGATCATATTAAAGAAGACGAACGCTGCCATCTTTCACTTTGTAAAGAGTATTGGGTACTCCCCAGAACCATATGCACACGTTTATAGAACAAAAACTCTGGAGAAAGAGGCATATAGGGCTGGCATTTAGGGTTCCTCCAGGACTGATCCATTGGAAATGTGTGGACATGATTTCCTAAGTAAAGTAGTTTGAATGCATCGTGCATCCCCATCCTTCTTAACTCATCTTGAACTGTGAGCAATGCATCTAAAAGCATATTTGAGACTGAGCCACTTTTGTTATGGGTCTCAATGTGGACTTATCGCCAGGCTTCCTTAACGCATGATGTCTTAGAAGATGTAAGCAAAAGCGATGTGGCAAAAACTTTTCCTGTCTTGGGCATGTTAAAATAAAAACAATTAACCATCCAGGAACCACAGGGATAGTTTGAAAACCCACGATTGATGACTGCACATTTGAAAAGCATTCATCATGAATTTTGCAACACACAAAGGAAAGAACATGAGCTAGTGAAGCCGAGGGTGCAAGGTCATGCTATTTTGAAATGTACCAGAATTTGTGAGCCTTATTTACTCTGGGCCACACAAAGAAAAGGGTGTTCATTAATTAAGCAATATGCCCCGAGTGGCGGGGACAATACTGACTCAGGTAATGCCCAGGGGCCCATAGTTATAGGCCCTGTGGCATTAAAAGCATTTTTTTCTGTCCAGAAACGCTGCAGCGTTTCGGGACAGAAAAAAACAAAAAAAAAGAAACGACCATGAAAATGGCCACCTGGAAAGGGAAAACTGAGTCTGTGTTCCCTTTCCATGGCGGCCATCGGGAGCGGACACGCTGGGAACAGAAGTGTTCCCAGCGCGTCCGCTCCTGAAAAAAAAGGAGCAGAAGGTAAGTGGGGTTGGGGGGGCGGGAGGCGAAGAAAAAAAGTAAAAATGCTGCCAGCCCCGCTTTGAGTCTCCACACAGCTGGAGGCTGCCATCGTCCCCCATCGGGGATGAAGGAGCAAGAAGTGGGGTGGGGAGGAGGGAGGAATGGGGAAAAAAAGAAAAAAAAAGGTAAAATCAGCCTTACCCGAGTCCCCGACGGGGGCGAAGGCAGTCTTTCAGCTGTAGGGAGGCTCAGAGCTGGGATGACCCCTCCTCATTGGCTGAGGGGCTGATACGCCCCCCGCTGAGGATAAGGCGGCTGGAATCCCGGCCGAGAATCGAAGGATTTTCGGCCAGGTAACGACCCGGCGAGAGCCAATCAGAATGCGTGTTGCATTCTGCTTGACTCTCGCCGGGTACTAATAACGAAATTCAGACTCAATATACTCCTTCTGAAAAATGAAATAATGCAAATGCAGCCAATTTGGCAATGACTATCATGAAGGTAAATGCAATGGAATGGTGGAAGAAGACACGGTGCACTTTATGATTTTCTGCTATTTTGCTTTTATTAGAATCTGGATGGATGTGTATTCAATCTGTTTTTTACAGTATCGCGCAAAGATATGCTTGAAGTATCATCGTATCACACCATACAATTTTGAGCTTGCTTCTTATCACTTTTTTTCTTGGATGATATATATATGGTTGTATTTATCATCTGCTCTTTAATGGTTGTTTCTTATTCAGAAATAAAGATACCATTTTAATTTGAATTTGATTCATTCTTGCTTTATGGGGCGAGGAAGTACAGTCTGAACAGCTGGGTGTTGGTTTTATAGATGTCAGGTGGGCGTGGGGTTTCCAGAGATCATGCTTATGTTGGGGATTTTTGTTTGGTGAACAAAACAATGTCAAGCTGCAGGGGTGCAAACGTCTTGGGATGGGAATGATTAGGATCTGATAGTGCTAGTTTCTCTATTTATGATCCAGGTGGGTGTATATCTGTGCACTTTACGATAGCAAACATGTCATGAAGGCATTGATTTGTTGATACAGGGTGACGGGTTCTTAATCTCCTTGGTGAGTTTGACCCTTTCCTCCCATGAGCACTCTGCTCAATCTTGTTGATTTTTTTTTTAGCACTCTGCTCAATCTTGTTGATTTTTAAGATTTTGACACTGAAGATCCAGAATTGTAAGTACTAGGTATTTTTCTCTATGTAGCAATAGCTTTTCCTTCCTTTCTTATGTTCTCTTTTTTGAGGTTGTTCAGGTTAATGGTATGCAGTCCAGTTGCATATTTCATCCCTTAATGGTTTCTTTTGAGCCATTGTGTGTGCTAGCCATTCAGTGGACATTTGGAGATCTGAGTTTGTGGGGTACCGTGTGGGGGACCATAGAGATCTCTCTTTGTTGGATACATCAAGGGCTGTGAGTAGTACCTCTGGCATGGTGCTCCTCCATGCTAAATTATGAGTGGTGCTTAGATATGCTGAAGTAGTCTGACACTGTGCGAGATGATCATAAACAGTACTGAAAGGTGGTATGCCCATGGGAGCGAGAGGGGTGAGCTACCATTGTGACCTTGTCCTAGAATTCAATAAGGAGCCAATTTAAGTGACGGTCATCAGGACCAGATATCAGAGGTTGCAAACAAAGCAACTTTCTTACAGATTCAACCAAGTCCAAAATCACAAAGTTGAATTCACGTGCCTAGACACCCATGGGCTTAGTGCGTTGTCATACATGCAATAATAAATAAATAAAGATCACAAGAGTGTAATCAAGAGAAAATATGACAGGGTGCATTCAGGTGCAAATATTATATATCACCGGGGGTGGGGGGTGGGGGGAATACAAGTTAAATATGAGGGGGGTGCATTCAAGGACCAGATATTGTAAGGGCGGAGTTAAGAAGCACATATTGATCAGGAGAAAACTTTCCCCATGGAGCAAATTGTAAATGGTGCAGTCAAGATGCAGATATAATAATTGTCTACTCAAGTGAAACTGTCAAGGTGCTGCAGATATCACAAGGCAGCTGATCAAATACTCCAACAGTGTAGCCATTACTAAAAATCACAGTGTGCACTCCTAGAGCAGATATCATTTCACTTAACTTCAGCCTGTGCCATTAAAGAAAGAGCAAAATTCACATGCATCTCATCTTGACAAAATATAACGCAAAACACCTAGCAACACTGAACATACGGCAGAAGCAATAAAATAAACCTATTCTGTTGGACCACAGCTCGGTCACAATGTAAATGGATAGATACGAATCAACAGCAATTTAAAAACACTAAAACCAAATTTAAAATATATAACTATTTAAAACGTATAGATATTTCATACATTAATTAATCAATTGCAGATTCAACCCATGGTTCATTATATAAATTATTTCCTGAACCATTCTTACCTTAAGCAGATATCATAAGGTAACAAGCACGATGCAATCTCCTGGAGTTTGACCGGACAACAGTACATTGTTACAGACAACATATTGAGAAGTCAAACTGTTAAAATCACATTGGTGAAACCAGAAGCAAATAACACTGATAAAAGCAAGCCTCATTAAGGATCAGATGGATGAAAAATATCAAAATGTTGTGCATTTACAATAATTCAGGCAAGGAGAAAACATAACATATCACAGTGGTGCAGAAGTCAACAGGGTATTATCAGGGATACCACATGATGCAATGAAGACGCAATCGTGAGCAGATATTACAGGGAGTAATCACAAGGTGCAAATATCACAGCGGTGTAACCAGGCAGCATGTCTCACCAAGGTGAAATGAAGGAGCAAAATCTCACAGGGAATTGGTGGGGTGGTGCCCTTTACATCTCCGCAATGTGGTGGCCCAGGAGAGATGGCAGCACAGGTCTATGGTGAGCCAGTCAACAGGCTGCTTTGTGGGAAGTGGTGATAGGCTTAGCCTACATGACCCAGGAGATCAAAGGGTGAGGAGAGTGTGGGCCATCCTAGTCAAGGATTAGGAATTAAAACATTTGGAGGAGTATTTGTATCCACATAAATATCCTGCTGGCAAATCTCTGCAACTCTGATTTGTCAGTGCTGTAAGATGTTATTACATCACCAGGCTTTTATTCGCAGCGTTTTTTGCCAAACATTCTCGGCCGAAAAACGAATCGAAAAATATATTGGGTGATGGGTAAGGGCATATAAGGGGTAGGCGTGTGGGGTATAGGGACTACAAAATAAGGAAATGGGATTGAGAATTCAATTCGTTTTTTTCAGCTGAACATTTTTGGCAAAAAACACTGAAAAAAAGCCTGGCGATCGAAGAACATAGAATCGTCTGAACGGCTCGCTCCACTCACTTTCTTTTTATGAGGCCACTTGCTAAGTGAGTGGAACCCACAAAAGGGGTGAGGGTTTCAGCTCCTTAAGGATTAGACCAATAGGTGAGAGAATAAAAGGACAGCTTGGAAGAGGGTCGGGGAGAAAATGTTAGAAGGTGCAAAGCATTGCGGAGTGTTTCAATTCAAGTAAAGGCCCACATGGGTAGTCTGAAGACAATGCCTTACTCACCACCTGTCTGCAAATGTTGATTGACAATTGCAATGAAAACACAAAAGTACTCAGTGTCAAGGTCTCGGATGGCCTAAACCATCAGTCCTGAGGGAAGCAATACATGAGTAAAGCATGTGGCATTCCGTAGGAGGGTTTTAGAGGGTGTGTTATGACATTCAAAGAAATAAGACACACTCAAATACAAACAAATATGCAGTGGTGAATCAGTAGAGCTGTGGCCTGTTTGAAGGCCTTACTCTGCTCATCTCCTATGTGCCAAGAGTGCTTAAAAAGCAGTCACCCCACTAAAGGGCCAACAATCAAGACCTTGGAGAGCCTAAACTAAATGAACACACTGGATTAATATGAGAGGGCCAGACTGAGAGATGGGAAAGGAAGGTTGGGGCATGGAAATAGTCAAGGAGAGTTCCACTCAAATTATAATCCGGGTGGCAAATCCCTAAAGCTCTGGTCTGTCTGAGGGCCTTGCTCTGCTTACATCCTGAACCCTGGTGCTGCTTTTGAAGATGGCTGACTCACAAAAGGGCCTACAGGTCACTATCGTGGATGGCCTGAACCATGTGACCCCTGGGGACAAATGTGTGTGAGGTAGCCCTGCTGGAGACAGCCAAGGCTGAAATCTGTGTAAGGCTTTTGAGGGGAAAGCTTGCATCAAACCTGCAAACACAATATTAAAAGCCAGAATGTGGGTATTGGAGGTCATTTTCACTTGTTTACGAGTGTGATACAAATAAAATATTAATATCAATATCAATTTTAATTCTTAAGCAGATCAGTAAAAGTAGCATTAAAAGTCTTTTACCATGACTTTTCCCAATCCTCCTCATGCTCTTTGTCAGGCAAAATTGGGGAGCGAGTGGGCATACAATGTCTGCCTCTAATTCTTACCCCACCAGACAAATGAAACTACCTTACCACCAGCATAGATGTTTATACTGTAGATAATGCTATGAATTCCTATGAAATGTGCCTGTCATTACCGCCTGGTAAAAGCAGGCACAATCCATAAGAATCCATTGTATATTCCTTCCACAATTGTTAATTACATGGGGCATTTCCACCTTTCCACCAATGTAGTGGAAAGGTGAAGAGTAAATGTGATTTTACTTATATTTTTCTCTTCACTTTGCCACTACGATGCGGAAAAGGCAACCTTGTGCACTTAATTTACATTTGGAATAGAAATTACCATCACAGTCCATTTTACTTATCAAAAAATATGTTTATTACCACATTAGTTCAATTAATTACTTTATTCAATTAGAATAATTTATTTTTAAGCCAACGTTTTTTGGTTCAGGACTATGAGTTCAAAAGGTATGAGGATTTACATTACAAGGTTAAAATCATATTCTGGAGCACTGAAATATCTATACATCATTCTGGTAATGGGAGGATACTAAGAATACTGCAAGGTTCAATGTCAGGTCAGTCTCCACATTAAGAAAATGCACCTGTATTACATTTTAGCCTTCACTGGCTTGCAATCCCTGAATCTGGGCAAGATCAATGCCCTGAAGCAATGTAAATTTTCCTCCCACGGACATAATGTAACCTGATCTGATGGGTGTAAAACACTGGAAGACGTTTAAAGGAGAATGGACTGCAGGAGGTGGATTTAATTGATTCAGGGCAGCTATCAACAATTAGAATGCATTTAGATTTAAGTGAGCTGGCGAACCAGGGATTCAGGGGACCTCAGAAAGGTAATCCAGGATCCAAGTGGGGTGGCAAATTTGGGGTGGGGAGGTCAGCTCCACCAAGTACTGGATGTCACAGAGATCCTAAACCAAAATGGTCTAGGGGGTACTGGGCTTTCTGAGACCCAAGGGTTTATTTGCTTTAATTTGCTTTAATTTTCATCACTAGTCTGTGTCTAGGATATAGGAACAACAGCTGGGAGAACAATGGCCCAGTTGTTAGTTAGTTCTCCTAGCTGGTTGGGATGCCTAAGCAAATGAGTGTCAGAGGACACCTGCATGTTTGCTATAAGACGTTAGAACAGCAAAGGATTCCCACTGACGGTAAAATAGCTTGCAGATGATGCACCAGGTGAATCTTTTGGTCAATCTGCCTTAACCTCTTTCATTCAGGATCCTATCTGATCTTCATCAGGTTACTAGCCGCCAGGTAGTTGGGTATCAACAGATCCAAAAATGTCACAACAGTATTAGAATTTGCAAACCTGGTCATTTGTCTTGCGGACCAAAGTTGAAATACACCTCCTCTTTCATTGATCTGATAAGAACCATGGGAGCCAGGAGCGAACCTCAGGGTACATGCTTAAGGTGGAGGAAAGTGTCCTTAATTTACCACAATGAGATGCTGCAGGTTTCCGACACAAGATTCCCAGTCAAGAGGAAAACATCTCAGAATTGTGATGGCTCCTTTCTTGATGCAGAGTCCACTTCCACAGGAGTGTTACTGGATCAGCAGGATTACAAAGTTCCATGGGATATTAGGTATCACTCGCTTACTGTGAGAGAAAAAATACTGAATGCCAAAAGGCCTCTCTTTTTCTTCTTCACATTTCGGTGCAGTTATGTGTGGGGGGAGTGGGTATGTGGAATCAGTTATGTAAGGGGAGTATGGTGGGACGCGGGGGTCTCTCCCAAATATAACTGTGCCAAAAAAAAGAAATTGTTATTTTGGCATTGCATTCAGTATTTTTTATGTGCAGTGATCACACAGATCCGAATATTTAAGTTATTGAGATGGGTGTCACTCATATACAGATACCCCATAATGTTCCAGATGCATGCTTAGCCCAAATGGGGACTCCCTTAAGGGGAATCAATGAACTTAGTTCAGAAAGGGGGTACTGTTTCTCCACTCTAATACTTAGTGGTCGTTTCTCCTTCAAGTTTCCTGCTTATGGAGGGAAGGAAGTAGGACTTTGTTTCTTAAGTAACCAATAGACCACAATCTGCCTGAAGTGTGACATCTATGTCACATATGAGAACAGAGCCTGAGAAGAAGAGCACCCTTGTTTACTAATAGCAGTTAGAAACTACACTGGGACGACCACCTTAGGATTTCAAAGGGGAGCAAGTGGCTGGCAGAATCCTGGGCATCATCCTACAATGAATGCCTGTGTCTAACATGAATTCCCACAGTGGTCTCAAGGAGCCAAGTAGGACTCCCATGGTGAGACAGTAGGTCCATGGAGAATGCTTCTCACATGATATATTGATTGTGCACACTATGCCAGATGATTCGCTTGAATTGGGTGGTGAGCAAACAGGCAGGAAAGAGAAACGACATGCATTACACTCAGTCATGAATCCAGGTTCTCTTATTACCCTGAGCGTAACCAGACCTGTCCAATTAAAATGTCCACCATCACCTTACAAGGGGAACTCTAGATTTGGCTATAGCTAACAGTGAGGTCCCTGCCCTATGCCATAATAAACTTAGCCCAGCTCAGAACCTAGAACGGTGGAACACTAGTGGGCCCTTTTATAAGGGTAGACTGGCCAATGCACAATCACATCTCACCAAGAAAAAAACACTCGATAGGAGATTCGTAGGGAATGGCCATTTTCACAACAACAGAAATAATGAAATGTCTGGCACTCACAGCTCGCAACGTACTTGTAAAATTGTCAATACATTTGAGGGATGAAGGTGTCAAGTCTTGTCCACAGTGTGTGCCTATGGTTTTCTAAAACATGTACTTATTATGCATTTGGTTACTTTCAAACCTTTTAAGCACTACACGTATTATCAAATATAAAATGTACATACAATAAAATATCACACATTTTTTAAATTACATAAAAATAGTATCAAACATCTTATCACAGTTAAAAGATTATTAGTCAACTTAATTATTATTCTAACATCGTTTGTGCAATCTTCCAAATAAAATGCGCAGCATCAGTGATAACCATCAATTCCGCCCTGTAGATAGTCTTCCGAAATTGATCAGACTCAATATTTTCCATGGTCTTGTCAAATTTCCCATATCCTTTTACATACAGGGATTTTATTCTATAACATTTAGTTAGAACATGTCCATCAGTTTCAACCTCTAACTGGCAGAATCGGCAATGTCTCAAATCGTATGGAATGTCTTCCACGCTCCATAATAGGCTTTACATTAAAACGCAAATATAAAATACATCTTTTCAGGGATCGGTCACAGTACTTTGTCAGATATGTGGGAGGAGCATTTAAAGAAAGGCTCTGTGTAGAATAGCCCTATATCTTTTCTTATTTGCTAATGTGGCCACATTTTTTGTTGTATTCCATTCTCTCGATTTCTGTTTTAAAATCTGTTCAGTGTTCGGCGAATCATACGCCTGAGCGAGATAGATACCCGCAGAGGTCAATAAAACCTTGTCCGATTCTTCCAAATCAAGCATAAAATGATTGTCCTTTCTATTGCCATCTCTAATGCTCAAGATCCATACTAGTTTGTTTGCATTACTTAAAGGAGAGCACAGTTTCAGATACAAAAGGTTGCGTTGCACCAGCCAAAAGGAAGTAAGGGAACTGGTACCAAACTCATTTCATAGTGCCTGGACAGGTACAGAGCTATGCAGATTCATGGCAGACCAAAGGATTCTTCCCTGAAAAACTTTTCAAGCCAATTGATATATTTTAACGGGAGTTTCCACCAGCACTTGCAATATATTGTTTGATGATTAGCCATTTTCTCCAGGTCTTACTCAACACAATGGGGGTCATTACGACCCAGGCGCTAATTGCGCCAACATTACCACCATGGTGTAAACTATGTTTACACCATGGTGGATGGCGGATTTACCGCCCCATTCCAAGGTGAGTGGGGCGGTAAATCCCCATTTCCCATTTTCCCTTCCCCATTCCCATTTTTGCCCCATAGGGCATAATGGGAGTGGGGAAGGCGCTAATTACGGCACCGTAAATTACGGTGGCGTAATTAGCATCATGGCAGGTTAGCGCCATGGATTTTAACGGCTGCTAAAAGCAGCCGTTAAAATCAGAATCAGGCGTTAAGGGTTAACAACAGTGTTAACCCTTAACGCCTGAGTTGTAATGAGGCCCCATGTCCCTGTAAAACTTGATCCTGGGATTGAGCTTTAGTGGGAAGCCTAGATAAATATAGCTGTCAATCACTTCGAGGCTATCTTTGCCCAATTTCCAAGTAAAAGTCGTTTTTTTTGGCAATGAGCATCCTAGACACATATTTATTTTGGCATTACTTATACAACACTGATATGAATACAATAAGATTGGCGATAGTAAACTTTCTCCTTGCTCTTAAACTGGAAGATGTGTAATCAGTACCTTGCGTCAGAATGTATAGCATAGATTGAAGAATGAGATACCTTTCATCACAGTAGAATTCAAATGCTGATTCTGAATATTGATATTGATATTGATATTTTATTTCTATCACGCTCGTACACAAATGTTTCAGAGTGCAAGAAGGCAAGGGAGGGGAAGAGGGGAGAACAAAACAATGATCTTACTAGGCCCAGTGACATTGGGAACGCGCAAGTGCATGGGAGAGGGGAAGGGGAAAAGTGCATGGAAGGGGGGAGAAGTGGAAAGTGTAAAGCAAAGGTGAAACAGTTAAATAATAATAAATACATAAATAATAAATAATAAAGGCAACACATAGTGGTAGTGCAGCCAGCAATTGGCAAGTGCTAGGTTTAAGGCAGCAGACAGGGTAGGTCTGATAAGTGCAGGAAGAAAAAGTGGGGGGGCTGTATGGGTACAGATACAGACCCCAGTGCAAGGGGTGGCCCAGAGGCAGTGCGGGAGGGTGGCAGGGTGACCAGGTACCTGGGCCAGAAGGACAGAGGGTGGCCAGGTTCACAGTGCCAAGAGAGAACATATCAGCGGGGAAGAGGGGGAGCGAAGGCAGAAGAAAAGAGGAAGGTCTTGAGGTGCTTCCGGAACCGGAGATGGTTCTCCTCAAGTTTTAGAGTGGCAGGGAGGCTGTTCCTGAGGGAGGCCCCAGCCGAAGGAAGAGATCTACCCCCAGCTTGTTTCTTTGAAAAACGACCGATCCTGAGGGTGTTTGAGGAAAAGGAGCGAAGAGCTTAAGAGGGGAGGAATTTTTGAAGGGATAGTTTAAGGTATTTTGGACCCAGGCCCCAGAAAGCCTTGTGGACAATGTAGAGGGTTTTCAATTTAATCCTTGCATCCACTGGGAGCCAATGGAGGGATTTCAGAGCTGGAGAGATACGATCCCAGGGCTTGAGGCCAAGGACAAGTCTCACAGTCCTGTGCTGGATTAGTTGCAGAGGGCGGAGAGTAGAGGCAGGTAGATTTAGAAAGAGGCTGTTACAATAGTCCAACCTAGAGAGAACCAGAGCTTGGGAGACCATGAGCTTCTGGGGGAAGGAGAGGAAAGGCAGAATACCTCTGAGGAGGTGCAGAAGGAAGTTTGACTTTTTAGAGACATCAGAGATGTGAATATTAGACTAACTGACTTGAAAATATGAAATTGTAAGAATTTTCTGATTTTTAACAATGGCATTATATGTATGAGAATGTTCAACTAGTATTTTGAGGTTGAGTTTTAAGAAAAAAGCATAAAGACAGATTTCTTATGTGATGGTGGATATCAAATGTTGATATTAATAGTGAAATATTAATTTCAAAAAACAAAATTGAAATAACTTGTGAAGCATGCCTTTTTCTTGTATTATAATGTGTTGCCTTGTTTTATAATGTTATTATTACTTTTATGCTGAATTTTTCTTTTCTGTATAAATATATTGAAAAGTTGATTAATCAAATATATCAATAAATTTTTTTTTAAAAAATATATAATTTTGTATTAATCTTCATATAGTTATCCAGCGCAAAAAAAGCCAAGGCATCTATCGAAGGGTTGAGGCACAGGGGAGTCTGTTCAAAGAGCACAGTTTCATCAGCGTATCCTAGCCATGGCACGGTCACACCATTTACTTTCGGTGGGAAATTCCTTGCTGCTTTGATCAGTGTGTCCATGTCTGAGACATATAGGTTGAAGAGAAAGGGGGGCCACAATGCACCCCTGCTTTAATCCTGTATTTGCGTCAATGTGCGATCTCAACTCCCCCTCCTAATTTAACCTAACCACTATGGTCATGTCTGAATACCAACACTTAATCAAATACAGTAAATGTGGGTCTATCCCCCATCGTGTAAGTTTGATCCACAACAATTCGTGTGACACAACATCAAAGGATTTGCTGTAGTCAACAAGACAACAATATAGATAGGAATTGGCATTTGTCTTGCTTCTGCCATCAGATACTGGGGGTCATTACGAGTTTGGAGGTAGCCATGGTGCTTTTAGAGCCATGGCTGCCTCCAAACCCGAGTTCGGTCTGACAGAATGGGGACTTACTGGGTCATTCCGACCTTGGAGGACCCGGTAAGTCCCCATTCTGTAGACCATTCCCATTTGAGCCCCAATAGGGCTCAATGGGAATGGGGAAGGCGCTAATTACGGGCTCGCAAATAGCGGGCCCGTTATTAGTGCACTGGTCCCTTAGCGGGACCCGCAAAGGATGTGTGGTCAGACCACACGTCCTTTGCGGGTCCCGCTAAGGGACCTCGGAATTGGGCGGTAAGGGTTTAACGGCACCGGCATCATTACCTGTGACCGTTAACCCTTACCGTCCAACTCAGAATGAAACCCACTGTATTGTACATACGTTATCCAATGTGCTGTGCACACTTCTAAAGCCCGTTTGGAAAGGTTTTAATATTCCTTGGTCGTGAGCCCAGTCATTTAGTCTCCTTAACAGTGTAGATAAAAATGTCTTTTGACTTGAGTCTAACATTGCTAGGAGTCTATAATTAAGGGGGTCATGTCTAGGGGCCTTTTTATGAACAGGCATGAGTAGTGATCTCCTCCAGCTATTTGGGATATATCCTGTGTCCTCAATGCATCTCAACAGCTTTAAGAGGACTTATGCCCAAAATTCTGCTATTTTCTTTTAGACTTATATTTGCTATTCCATCTGGTCATGGGGCACAGGAAGGTTTTCATTTTTGTATTATCATGACGACATCCTCCTCCTCAAAGCCGAGGTCAAAATACTTACTTTGGTACATGTAGCTGCCCAGGTTGGTTTTTAACTCCATCAGGCAGCACATATAATTGATCAACATGCACTACCCATTGCAATTCAGAGACAGCGTTGAGTGCTAAATATGAGCCACCTAAGAACTCCCTGAAACGGGACCGTAATTTTGTACTATCATAGGTCTTCAAGGTTTTAAATAGGGTTTACCAATCTGGTTTGTTTAGGGAGTGCTTATGCCGGGTCAAACAATTTTTATAACGGGTTGTTTGCAAAGTAAATTTCGCTTTTTTTTCATTGAATGAGAGATGATGTAGTTTTCTAATCTTTTCCCTGTCCCCACAGAAAAGTTTCTTTCTGCGCAGAATGACGGGATCACATTTGGAGAGATTAGCTATTCTGACCCCACAATTGAAGATTTGGCTCTGGACATCAATAGAACCTGCAAGATTTTTTACCATCACCTCAACATTCCAATCGTGCAAGGCCAGCCAAGGTTCAAGATAATCTTTGTTCTTTAGAATCATGTTATTGATGCCTATTGTCTTTTTAGGGGACCACATGACATGATTTCCAGTGTTGTTAAATGTGGGTGCAGTTGGAATGAAGGAAATGATACGCAAGTGCTCCATTCTGGCGGTCCATGAAAGTGAGGCATGATCGCTAACATTGTGGGCTTTATTTAGTGGACCACAACAACTTATTGCAATTTTCTGATTAGCCACCACATAATCTAAATATAATTTAGAACACCCATTAGTACAAGTATAATTAGATTAAGAGAGGTCAGGATTTTTCCTAGGAAGACATATCAGGTCATTCTCATTTAGGAAATTCAGGCATCCACAATCAGTATCTCCAATTCTAGGTAATTTGCGTGACTGTTTCATTTCCATGCCTATATCTGAATGCAGTCCTAGGTGTAAATCATGTATATTGTGATCTCCCGCAATCAAGAGCTTACTGATCGGATGCTTACTGTACATCCTTAAGATGGTGTTTGAAAATTCTATGTTGAATTTTAGATGTAACCTTACTATTTGGACGGTTGTTAACATGAATCAATAGTGTTCATTCATTGAAGTCTGGAAAAGATAGGGAGGCCGACATAACATATGGAGAAGCATACTCAGAACAGATTAGCTCTAATGAGATGCTGGCTTGAGCACCTATAGGCAGACCACCACTCGGACGAACTCTATGTACATTTTTAGCAGGACTGCAGCAAATGTTGCAACTGTCAATATTGAAGTTGCTCGTACACCAGGTTTCCTGTAACAGGAAGATGCCACATGATGTTAAATAAAGTAGACCCCATGCCTGGCTGAGAAACAAACTGTGTTCTCTAGTGTTCCACGATGTCCATGATAGTAATTAATCAGAAGCTTTATGTCAAACAATATTGGACAGTACATTTCTCAGCTAGGTCTGTCTCTGCACAGTGAATCATGGGGCTAACAATAGAGGCAAAGAACGAATCACATTCAGAACCATGATTTTTAATACACGTGAATGTCTTTTCTGCAACTTTCTGAGGTTTGTAAGCCACTATTTAGATCAAAATGGAGTCTGTTTTCAACAGATTCTAAGCCCAAATCCAGGAGTTTCCAGTTCAGAAGCACATTGTTTCAACAGGACCACCATCAGAGGTGAAACAAATTCAATGATCACCCAATTTGTGGAGCTATCAAACCCAGGGAGGTCAATGCGAAAGTTATTAGAGAAATGTATCATGGTTAGCTGGTTAATCTGAGAGAAGATCTCCATGATGATTTTCTGGTTTAGAAAAGGGCAGCAATCTGTCGGATGGATTTCCTCTAATTTCGCCCATTTCCCTAAAGAACTTGCATTGTCATCAGTTGCAAAGATTTTCCTTACTGTCCCGGTTGAGCTTGCTTTACTCTCCTTTATAGGCATCACCTGAGACAGTAATGAATTAGGAGATCCACTTCTGCAAAAGATCCCTGCAGTAGTAATCATCTCAGGTACAGATTTTTGTTTTCCCTTTTTCTTTTCTGTTGATGTGGATGCATTTCGTAAGGAGCTTTTACGCTTGACTGGTGCTGTATACTCCATATTATGCCCTTCTGGTGATTCAAGCCAGCGGTCTAGTGGACCTGCATTTGGACTTGCCTGACCATACCATAGTTTAAAGTATGCAACACTGCGGTCTTGGGTGCCATGATCTGTTTTGCATGTCTGCAGGCACATACCATAGCAGATGATCCAGCTCTTTCATCAGGCTTTTGGTTTCTGGATTTTTCCTTGTTCTTTTGCATTCTGCATTTGCCTTTTCTTACATACGATGTTGGGCAAGTGGTGAAATTTAAGTTTTTTTGTTGAAATAATTAGGGAAGGTTAGATCATATTCTCCTCATAGTCCCTATCAGAATTTTCGGAAGTTGAGAGATTAATGCAGTCAGCCTCCTGCAGACCAGGCTGGGTGAAATAGTTTCCCATAAAGGAGGTGTGAAGTGTTTGCGGCAGAGTACTTTCGTATTGTAATAAAGTATCCCTTTTTTCCCTAGTAATTTCAGAGGATCCTGCTTGCAGATGATCAGAGTTCAAACAAGATGCTGAAATGCACTTGCACACTAAATTGTTAATGACAAATAAAGACAGATCTTTTATAATGCTTAATGATAAATAACTTCAGACAAGAATTTGAGGTGCAGGGGAGAAAGACTCAGCCTTGGTATCTAGGCTGGAATATATTAGAGAAAAGAAGAAATTCAAATCATGGAAAGCTACGTCCCCTGCACACTATCAATGAGGCAATAAGCCTAAGGAGATGTAAAAACAGGTCTGACTGGTTTCAAGAAGACTTTTTGTATATTTTACACACATACAGTGTATACAATTTTTAGAATGACAGTGATATGTAGTTCAAAACATCCAAAGAATGACATACAATGATTCTGTTAGTTTTTGGAGGAAAAGATGTCTTCTCCTTTTTTATTATTTTCAGGTTGGCCCAACGCGTGTCGAGATTCATATTCTCTTCATCAGGGGCATAAATCTTCAATAATTCTTTCACTTTAATCTACAAATAATTAATCAAGCATTAATTACTTTTTACAGAAGGTCAAAAGAAGAATAATTAAATTGATTTAAGTTAAATCACTTTTTATAAAAAACAGACAATTCTTAAAGAGGGGCATCCCCTTACAAGTTCCTCAATGAACCTGACCTTGCTAGGGTACAATTGTTGAGAGTGCAATGATTTGATTCATGTTGTACATTTGGTACCGAAATATTATGTCATGTGAGACCAAGATTGAGAATAATGTAGTTTTAACAAGATTTCTACACATTAAGAACCTTTAATTAACATGGATATGCTATCTTGAGACATAACAATGCCTAGAAAAAATTCAAATAAATAAATAGAGCCTGAATATAAAGTAGGGAAGATATGGGGAGAAGGAGAACTCACCCTTCTTCCGGTAAGATAGTGGATAGAAAGTCCACAGAGAGAGCAGTGGTTGCTGAAGGTAGTCTAGTCAGGAAGCTCCGTTCTCCTATGGGAGAATAAGAGCATAAGTGCCTGCAGTCCGTCTAGGCTTAAGTAATAGCCCTATGATGTGAAAGAGAACTTACTTTCAATTAGATGATAGAAGAAGCAACAGTCTACGGCAGGATTGCGGTCAGGAAGCACAGCTCTCAGACCGCATCTGCCACGGACTGTTTATTTATACTCAATGATGGAGCCGTGACGCTACTCGCGCATGCGCGAGCGGCGTCACAACAACCATGACGTCACTCACGCGAGCGGCATAATGTCAGGAATACGTGTGCGCGGGTGGCATCAATGACACGTCAGTTATTAAGGCAAGCATTGTGTGAATGTGAAAAATAGCCATGTTTACAGAAATGGACCTAAATAATAGTCCTCATTAAGGCCCAGTGGGGTCATTGCATCAAGTTTATTTATCCAGAACAGTTCTCTCTGGGCCAAGAGTTTAGGTAGATTACCTCCCCGGCTGAGGGGATGTAGAACCTCCAGAATCACTAATCGCATTTGACAAACATTGTGTCTTGAGTCACGGAAATGTCTGAAGACTGGTGATTTTATGTTCTGTGTCCTGATGCACGATTTGTGTTCCCTCCATCTATCCTTTGCCCTTCTGTTTGTCTTGCCGACATAGTATTTCCCTCAAGGGCAGCGAATTGCGTAGATGACATTTTTGGTGTCACATATTGCAAAGTGCTTCAACATGATTTTTTTACCAGTATGTGGGTGACGGATGTGGTCTCTTTTAATTAGGTTATTACAATGCTGGCAATGTAGGCAAGCAAAAGTGCCAAATTTTGGTTTACTTAGGGTCTTCTGTGTTGTTGATTTGCTCCTTTCCGCTCTTATCAATTGGTCTCTGAAGTTCGTTCCACGTTTATAGGCCATCATTGGGGGATCTGGTTTCATCTGATTTAATCAAGTTCCAGTTTTTATGGATGATTCTCTTAATTTGCAAACTTTGGCTTGAATATTTGAGCATATGTATCAGATTTTTTCTTCTTTCTTTCGATTGGCCTGTAAGAGTACATTTCTGTCATGTGTCTCAGTGCGTATGATGGCTTTGTCGATAATCTCTGGAGGAAATCCTCTGTCTAAGAACCTTTTCTTCATGGTATTGTATTCTTCTTGTAGTGTGTCCGTTTCAGAGGTAATTCTTTTGAGTCTTAACAACTGACTGTATGGTGAATTGTCTTTGAGATGTTTAGGGTGATGGCTTGCATGATGCAGACAACTGTTCACCTCTGTGGGTTTACAGATTTCTTCTGTTCTCTATATGATCAGAGTTCTCTAATATTACATCCGCCATCTTGGCTATGATCTGTTTAAACTTCTTCTGCTCCTGTGCAATGGCAGAGCAACGGATCATCAGAGCTCCAACACTGGAAGCAATTGCGATTAAACCAGATGTGATTTCTGTATTCTCTTCGGTACTAGAACTACTGCAAGTGATTGAATAGCTCACTGTCGCTATTGCTGGTCGTAGTGCTGTTGTAGATTCAGAGGTTGAAACAAATCTTGTGAGATCCGGTGAGGCAAAAAGGTTTGTGTCAATTAGGTTTTCTGAGCCATCAGAAAAAGGATCGGGTTGCTCCATATTTCCCAGTGAGTCATGCCACAGTCCAAGACACATTTTTAGTACAGATTGATTATTATCAATGGCAGTTGAAGAGTGTGGTTTTAGAGAAGATTGAGAAATGGATGTCGGCGTGGGAATCTCCACAGGAGTAGAAGCTGGTAAAGTATTTGGAAAGGCTGTATTAGGAGTTTGTGTTTCCTCCACTTGATCAAGCCTGACTTTTTTTCCGCATTTTGGTTTTATTCCCCGGGATTCTTGGTCTTTTTGTAGGATGTGAGGAGGCACTGCGCAAGCTGTATTTCCTACTGGCTGTGTGCTTCATCCACTTAAGGTTAAGACTGTCACTGTGCTCGCTGCACACTATTCCAACGAACTCTCTAGTTGGATGAATGATAGATGATTTCCACTACTCTGCTCCACCAGCAGTTAGTGTAAAACAGCACCAGACTATACAGCCCTCACGCAAGGGAAAACAGATTCAACTTCTGCAGTGTTCTTCTCCAGTACCTCCCAACACACAGCCACACCGCGTGTGTATGTGTGGGGGTGGGGTGTTGTATTTCTATCCTTGTTGGACATGGGCATGATAAAGCACACACGCTGTGGTGACTTGATTTCACTGGGGGGATCTGAACCCAAGTCCCCACATGGTAATGGCCTCCAACTTATTTAAAATAACATAAAAACATTTGTGTCACTTTTCACAACTTTTTTAAAACATTTACCTTCATAAGACCTGTGTTTAATTTCGTGTTTTGATTTTTTTCTCAGCTCTACCACCCGTAGACCCGAAGCGGTACTGCAGTCATCAACAGACACACATAAATTTAAACACACTGCAGCAATCTGATAATCAAATGGGTAGCAGTCACGAGAGTATTTACTAAGGGGGCAGTGCAATGATAGTGCCCATATATGTTTTAACCAATATACATTAATAGTCAACGTCATTTTTAATCTTTTTTTTCATTGAGTATAAATGAATTGTTGTTGTAGTTATTGCATGTAACCTTTGTATATGTTCAGAATATTTATTTTTAGATGTTTGAGAGTATAACTAAACTATCAGAGTCATGATTAATTATCTTAGTGCACATAATGCTTCAATATTGAGGTTTATTTGGCTGAATCATCATTATACAAGACATAAGTGGCTTTATTTGTTGCTGTTTTTGAGTTTAGATGTCGGTTTAGCTGCCTGCTTTTACATTTAGATGATATTGTGGAGAATTTCAGCACTAGTAACCAGTTTTGTAGAATCCTACTGTACATTGAATGTTTTTTTCAATAATAAATGACTGCCCGAGTGTAAAAAAGACTCATGCATCTGACACTAGCATAGGGAATTGTATGTGATGATATTGAAGTCCCCACAAGGATGGTGTGTGATGGATAACATTGATCTCGCCACATTGATGGTGTGTGATGATATTGGCATAGTGATGTTGTGTTATAATGTTGGAGTTTCCACATGCTTTCATAATGTCATGATAATAATAATAATATTAATAAAGTTGAGACATAAATGCAATTTCCTCCCACTGCAATTGGTTTGCCATAATGTCAACGTTTCAACTGGTATCATATTTCATGATACGGAAGTATTCACAGAGATGGCGTGTAACAATGTCGAAGTCCCCACATAGATTGCAGTGACATTAATGTCCTTTCAGTGTAATGTTCTCAAAGGTTTGAGATCAGAAGCCCCCACAGTTATGATGGGTGAAGATATTGACGTCCCTACAAGGATGGTGTGTGATGATATGGAAGTTATCACAGAGGCGCTATATCATTATATTAATGTCCCAACAGTCATAATGTGTGATGACTCTGAGGTCCCCACAAAATGATATGTTGTCACTTTGAGGTCTGCACAAGGAATCTCTGTGATGGTATTGGATTCACAACAGAGAGTGTGTTTGATGATGTGGGATGATGTGATCATCGCACTGATCATGTCCAGAGTAGACTACGCCAACGGCCTATACCTAGCAATGCCAGAAGACTATTTAAAAAACGTCAGCGCATACAAAACACTGAGGCCAGACTCCTGCTCAAACTTCCATGAAGAGAACACATTACCTCATCACTGAAAATGCTTCACTGGCTACCAATAAATACGTAAATAAAGTTCAAAAGGATGTGCATAACACACAGAGCAATCCACATGCAAGGATCAGAGTTCCTAACTGAGAAAATAACCATCTACCACCAAACAAAGATCACTCGGATCAATCAGCAACATTCTCTTAGAACCAAAACCATACAAAAAAAGACAACTCGGAGGATAATCTCTTTTCTCACCTGGCTGCAACAACCTGGAACGACCTACCCAAAAACATAGGCAACACAAGGGATCTTCTGGAATTCAGGAAACTACTCAAAACCTGGCTCTTTGATCTGGAAACAGGAGGAAACGACTAAGAAACGTATACCCAGCAGGAAACTAGAATCCCAGAGAGGAAACATGACCCCTAAGTTAATATTCCCTAACCAGAAGCCGGGGAAGGGGGATGCCCTGACAACACATGTCCACATACCGCTAATCTATACAGGAAACCTAGACATGTAAGGACCCCATAGGATTGGCAGGGAGGGACCAGAACCCCCTAACCCAAACATCACCAACCCAGGGCGGGGGAACATGCCTGCATCAGCCAAGTACACATACCACTAGAGTAACACAGAGAAAAACTGCCACTCCCCAACAGGCCTGCCAACTATGCCGGCAAACTGAAGTACCGAACACACAGGATAATCATAGATGCTGAGCACAGAATCTCAAAGACGTGAGGAAATCCCTCTAACCCAATTCTAAAACCTCAACTTTCCACCTACACCTCTCATACAGCAACGCACTCAACCACCTTTTGGTACAGCAATCCGCATGAACTTCACCACTTTCCAACAACAGACTAACAACACATAACCTTGAACAACAGCACATGGGATTTATCAATGTCCTGAAAACTGCACTTAAGCTCAGCGAACGGTGCAAACCAAACTGAAGCTGCCAACAGAACATAACAAATTCTCACTTTCCTATTCCCACTACACCCTACTAACCCCACCAACCCCCCCACTTCTTCACACTCACCTTATCAGATCGACCAGAGCACCTGGGGACCACTCCGGTGGTGACAGTGTGCGGTACAAATACCTTTTACATTAACATTAACTTTGAATGCAAGATGATAATAAAATCACCTCATCAGCTGTGATGATATTGAAGTCTAAAAAGTTCTGCTTTCAATGATGCTGAATTCCCTACAGAATAGTGAGTAGTTATATTGAAAGATGAGTGTGATAATATTGAATGTCTTAAAGGGCTTGTTTTGTTCAGGATAGTATTATAGAGGACTTAGAATTATTGTTTAACATCCAACCAATGGTGCGGGCAAGTCGTTCTGATGTTGCCATCATTATGAGTTTGGCAGAAAATCTGTGTTAAATCCATCGATTAGCTGCCAACCCATTTACCATTACAGCCACTCGGTCCTGTGCATTGCACAGGATGACGAGTGATAGGAAGGTGGTATAAATCCCCATTTTTAGATTTTTAGCTGATGTACGGTGGGTGGTAATCCCTTGTGGTGAATCCTCCAATTATTGAGGTAAAGTGGAGGATTCACCTACAGAGTCTTGCTGGAGATAAATCCTCCACATGACTTCCAAACTCGGAATTCGGCAGTGCAGTAAAAGTGCCAGTAATTCTGCAACTGTCTTAAAAGTGGTGATAACGGAATTACTGTCACTTTTTTGACTATACCAACAGACTCGTAATGAGGCCCTATATCTTGATATGGAAGCACACACAGATTAGTATGTGATGATGCTGAAGTCCCCACGTAGACTTGTGATTAAATGAATGTTATCACAGTGTTAATGGCAGGTGATTCTGAAGTCCCAACAGGGATGGTCTATTATGATGTTGAAGTCAAAGAATATATTGTGTGTAATGATACACACTTACCAACAGGTCGTGATGGAATATACTGAAATGCCCACAGGGCTTGGTATGACTGCATTAAAGTTGGCACAAGGTTGATTTTCATTTATACTGAACATGTGAGACAATATCGAACCCACGTTCAGATGTGTGTGATAACAGTTAATCCTCCAAAAAGATGGTGCTTGATATTATTTATTTATTTAAGGAGATGGTGTATGATGATATATAAGGCACCACTGGGATAGTGGGTGTTGATGTTAATGACCCTCCCTAATTGTATGTGATGGTATTGATGTCCTCACACAGATATTATATGATGCTTTCAATTCCCAACAGAGATGGCTTGTGATTCTGTTGATTTCTCTGGATGGCTGGTGCGTCATGAGCTTGAAGTCCCCACAGCGATGCCATTATTATCACATTATCACACACTACATCTGTGAGGACTTTAACCATCTTCTTCCTCACTAACCACCCCTTTTGAGACTTAAACATTTCTAACATCACACATAATATCTATGGTCACTTAAACATCTCTTCTGGACATTAATTTAAATGTTCACACTCATTGCACACCATCCATATGGGCTCTTGAACACTGCTATATTCTCACACAATCTCTATGGGGACTTTAATGTTATGATTATCAAACACTGTCTCTGTGTGGACATCAATGGCATGGTCCTCGAATACTGCCTCTGTAAATGCACGCGGATGCTGGACAGAGACTGGGTCTTCTATTTGAAGGGACCTGACATGACCACGGAGGCATGATTTGATACCAGGACTCTCATATGAGGATACTACAAAGAATGCCAAATGCTTACGATGGGCACTAAACTACGCACTAGAAGAATAACCTTCATATAATTTTTTCCACCTATCACAGGATCATTTTTGACTGCTAATGTTTCTCTATTATGGAGGCGTAACAGGCCGCAGTTTTCGGAGTGGTTTACAGCCACCAGTTTGCTATTTATGAACTCAGCTCCACAATTGGGTTGTTAATTTTGAAATGTTGCCCTGAAAAAGAAGACAACAGTCAAAACAAGTGGTGTCTAAAATCCTATAGGCAGAGATCCCTTAGAGACAAAACTTGTTTAACAATCTGTGGTAATACACATTTAATAAATGCACTATATGGCAAAAATCCTGTAGAGGCTAAACTGTTTCAATAATCTATGCTAATACATATATAGTTAATGCACTAGCTGTGACAACATTGATACCAATTTTTACTAGCAAAATTACACTTTTTACAAGCACATAGATACCGGCACACAGTGTTTTCATTGTACCTCTGTAAAGACTATACACATCCTTCATCACAATCTATAATCTACTGTGTGCCGCTGGAAGTGCCATAACCATCATTAAATCTCCTGCCATAACATGCACACTAATACTCACAACCTTTACATTATCAGTACACTATGTATAACTAGTCTCCTAGTGTACTGCGACTGGCTTCCTCCCTTTGATGCACAAGCCCTACCTAACCTGACCAAAATGACAGTAATTAGCCCTCCTATCAACTGCCTACCTAGCTACTCAACCACATCGAGTACTTTTGCAAGTAGCCCTTGCACCTTAAAATCTAGGAACTCTAGACTCTGCGCCAGACTACCTAAACTCTATGGACCCCTCACGAGTCATGGCCGTCCAAATCCGTGAGAAGCTCAACAATACCAACCACATCACTATCCCTCCTCACTCGTATGCCACCACTAAGCAGCATACTGTGTATAAACCGAAGAGTGTTGACTTAATACCGACTACGCCCATTCAGGCCATAGCTACAACAGAGGCCCACCCACTCAAAGGAGCCGTTATAAATGCTAGGTCCCTGGTTGCCCATGCAACAGACATTTCTGATCTCATACTAGCAGACAACTTGGACTTCCTTGCCATATCTGAATCATGGCTACATGATGCAGCAGGACCACTACTCTCGCGAGCTGTCCCGGATGGTTACACTATATTCAGACAGGAAAGATATAAAGTACGAGGAGGAGGTATTGCCATTATATCCAAAACAAGCCTTTCTCTGAGACCAGCTCCCCCACAAATTACGCATTCCTGCAAAGTCCTCACCGTTAAACTCCCCCTAATAAACACACAGACCCTCACTATCCACTTAATTTACAGACCTCCGTTCCCACTTGGAACATTTGAGGAGGACATCTACACCTATTGTCCAACAACCTTAAAACCACCACCCAACTGTTGCTACTTGACGACTTCAATCTAGGATTTAA
This sequence comes from Ambystoma mexicanum, assembly GCF_040938575.1. Classification (NCBI taxonomy): domain Eukaryota; kingdom Metazoa; phylum Chordata; class Amphibia; order Caudata; family Ambystomatidae; genus Ambystoma; species Ambystoma mexicanum. The sequence goes on along the minus strand of NC_090937.1, from coordinate 686,482,922 downwards.
TGACCCGTCAGATAAGCATGCCTTAAATATAGCTAATATCCTATCCGAAATCGGCCTATCCCAAAAAATATACAAGCCTACCCACAATAAAGGGAGAACCCTAGATTGGGTAGCTGACTACAATTGTACTGCCAATATCACCTCCATCACACTGCAATTGTGGACTGACCACTGCCTAGTGTCTTTCACACTGTCTACTACTAGACCACTCCCGCTAGCCACACTTATCGCCCCACCTTGTTTAACAAGGAACAAAAAGAACATCACAGTGGACAAAGTGATCCCCGCCATTCTCCCGGCCCTTAATGCATTGGCTGACAACCTGGATGCAGGCACATTGGTCAATGAGTTCAACAAAACCATGCTAACTGCACTTGACAAAATTGCTCCACTTAAACGTAGACCTAGTAAACCTAAATCTCACCTAAACAAGTGCTTTACCCCTCAACTAAGGAACTTACGACTCCTAAAGAGGAGATGTGAAACCACCGGAGACTACACCTCTCAGAGGATAACAAATCCAAACTAACTAAAATCTCTTCCCAATACAAAAATGAAATCTGCCTAGCAAACACAATTCAAACAATAAACGCATCTCTAACGCCAATTCCAGCATGAAGGAATTATTTACCATAATAAAAGGATTAGAATCTCCCATCCCTACAACTGATATCTGCATCAAAAATAAAACATGGTGTTCAGATATACAACAGACACTTTCCAACAAAGTAACCACCCTCCAGAACAAAATAACAAAAACAAAGCCTCCCTTAACCAGCTACCACAACCGAACAACTCAGACCTCCCCACCAGTGAAACATCATGCGACCGCCCTGCCAAATTCCATTTCATTAAAACGTCCATTCTTGAGGTAGAAAAAGTAATTCTCTCACTCAAGCCTTCCAACTGCCAAGGTGACCTATGCCCAGCTCAGATTATAAAAGACACAGCAAGAGATCTTGCCCCTTTTATTTCCAAACTCATCAACGCCTCATTTTCATCTGGCACCATCCCGCCAACCTGAAGCAATCCTGGGTGCTCCCATTGTTCAAGAAGCAAACCTTAGATCTATTAATTCCTAACAATTACCACCCCATCACGACAGTACCCTTCCTGCACAAAATACTTGATAAGGTTGCTTATACTCAGATCCAGAAATATCGGAACTCCATAACTCCTGGGAGCAAGCCAATCAGGTTTCTGCCCCCAACATGGGACGGAAACCACCCTCATCGACTTGAAAACTCAGTTTGATGAGCAAAGAGACAAAGGCAAAACTGCCCTCCTCTTACTGCTAGACCTCTCGGCCGCATTCAACCTTGTGGATCACAAGGTCTTATGTGGCCACCGTGGGTTCGGCAGCCCACTTCTCTACAGAAGCCATTAGATGGATTGAATCATTCCTGAGCAATAGAACCATGAGGGTCTTCACACCCTCAGCAGTGGCTGACCCTATTCCTATCACGTGTGGTATCCCCAAGGCTCTTGTGTCTCCCCTACATTATACAATATATTCACTAAGCTCCTGTTCGATGATCTGGACCTTCTGGGTATCACCTACACTAACTATGCAGATGATAGTGAGATTCTCCTCCCACTTTTTGGGGATTAAAACAAGTATTTGGCACTGGTGAATAGAGTGTATCTCATCATCCAGGCATGGATGGCCACCCACGGTCTATGCCTGAATGATGACAAGACCAAGCTTATCATCCTGGGCACCCACACCAACCTTAAAAATTAGGCCAGGAATACTCATCATTTAACATTGACGGGAACCTTATTAAGGTGGCTAATGAGGTAAAGACCCTGGACTTTTACCTTGATCATGCCCTCTCTTTCGACAAACAAGTGAAATCAATGGCCGCTGCCACTGCCTACACTTGCAAGCTCATTCGGTCTGGCAAACCATTCTTGTCAAATGATAACTGCATGATCCTGGCCAGAGCTTTAATACTCTCTAGGCGGCTAGATTATTGTAATGCCCTCTACATCGGTGCTAATCAATCTGTTATTCAGAGGATACAAATCCTCCAAAAAAACACATTAAGAACCGCACTAGGAGTGACCAGAAGATCACATATCTCAGCAACTAAGCGCCAAAACAACTGGCTCTCAACTCATAATAAAATCCTTCTAAAAACTGCATCCCTCACTCACAAAGCATTAAACAATGCCGCCCCTAGTTATCTCATGGATAGATTCCATAGAAGAACATCCACCAGACCTTTAAGACTTGGCAGCGCCAACTTTCTTACTATCCCCAGATTTATGCTCCCTAAGGCTGGTGGTAGTAGCTTTCCAGTGAAAGCAGCCAAACTCTGGAACTCCCTGCCACACCCTCTTAGAGAAGATCAACCTTACTTGACATTTAGACACAACTACATGAACTTGCCCAAATCCACGGATCTGTAGGCTTGACTGCTGTGTTATCTTTGCCCTGTGAATGCTTCTGCACATTCCCTCAAAATATTTTTTGACACATGTTTGCTGCATATTTGTATTTGTATTTGTATCTCACCTGCTTCTAACCTACATATATGCTTTATTTTTGCTTGTATCTTGTATTTCTGTAACCTAAGCCTTGCACTTGCTTCAATTGCTGCGCCCTGATACCCCTGGGTCTGGTGCGCATTAGAAATAAATAAACAAACAAACAAACAAACACACGTAAGAATTTTCCAACAACTACACCATCTCTGTGGGAACTCCAATGTCACAGTTCACACACCATCTCTGGGGGGACTTCAATAGCACAGTCATCACACACTATCCTCACAAAACACCTATTTTGTGTATCAAACAGTTCTAACATCACACATAATATCAACAGTCACTTAAACATCTCTTTTCGATATTAATTTTAATCTTTACTGATCATGGGGATTTTAATCGTGTTACTATCACACACTGCATTTGTGTGGACATCAACTCTCTCCCTCCTCACTAACCACCCCTGTTTGGACTTAAACATTTCTAACATCACACATAATATCTACGGTCACTCAAACATCTCTTTTGGATATTAATTTAACTCATCACACACCTTCCATATGGGGAATTCAAATCTGCTATATTTTCACACCATCTCTGTGAGGACTTTAATACCATGATTATCACACACTATCTATTTGGGGACTTCAATGCATGACCATCAAACACTATCACTTTAAGGACTAAATACATCCTTCATCAAAATCTATGATGTGATTTTAAATTTAAATCTCTCAACAAATACACCATCTTTATGGGAACTCCAATGCCACAATTAACACACCATCTCTGTGGGGACTATGTTTGCACAATCTTCACACACTATCAATAAGAGAACTTAACATCTTCCTCCCGACTAAACATCTCTTTTGGGTATCAAATATTTCTAATACCACAGATTATATCTACAGTCAGTTAAACATCTCTTTTGGATATACATTTACGTCTTCATTCTCATCACACACCATCCACTTGGGGACTTCAGAACCACTATTGCCAAACACGATCTATATGGGGACTTTAATACCATTATTATCACATACTATGTCTGTGGGGACTGCATCTGCATGATCATCACACGCCACCTCAGTAAGGACTATACCATACCCTTCAGCACACCCACTCTATTTTGTGGCTCAAACATCTCCAACAACTAAGAAACAACTGCTGGCAGAAAAAGTCTGAAAACCACAATGCTTGTACTGAACATAGATAGAATAGTGCGTGGGAGTGAGGGGCCAGTAGGCCCCCCGCCCCTCCTCTCCTTAGTACAAACTTGGACCATGTGCCTCCAATGGTGGAGGGTGCCCCCGTCGTCCTTATGCAATGTCAGCATTGACTGGCATCTGCGTAGATGGGACCATCGCGAAAGACACAAGGCATCTATCTTTGTGCCCCCTTGACGCCATCTTGGTAACTAGGCCTCACTGCGATAATACAAAAAGGATTCTCTCCCCTCTGCAGCGCAGCACACGCAGAACACATGGCCCCCACCTTTTCTCTCACTGTGTCTAGAAAACTCTGCGGCTCCATTCTCACGCTGAAGCCGGAGGTCAATTGCAACAAAGAAATAATGTAACAACTCACTCTTTCTCTGAGATCACTGCCCTGTGTGTGAACCGGCTTTAATCAAGCATCCATCTCCACAAATCTGTCCGTGCCCCCTCACCCTCACCATTGGAAAATTACTGCTAGTGTAACCCTGTGTCCCTGCAAGGTATTCACTTGATGTACCAAATATGTGACCCCACCATGAGACCTGCCGAGTAGACCCCCGACTAACATTAGGTCCCTGTCACAGTATATCGCCTCCTAATACTAACAAATGCCAACGTGCCTTCAAGTCTTTACGAGTCCAGACCCAAGCTTCAATCAATGTTATCATGATGGACAACATAGCCCTTTAACCTGATGTTCAATATAAACCTCTGTTATTAACAATGTAAATACATATAAGACATTTACAGGTTTATAGTGATTTGTTCAAACACATTGCAAAGTAATTATGTAGTGCATGCTTCATAGAGATGTATTATGTTAGCTTAGTTAGTGATCACCCCACCTCACAACAACCTGACCTTCACCCCTCCACGACACTGGCAATGAGTCACATGAAGTCCATCCTCCTGGCGAAAGAGCAACCAATCCTGATGGAACTGTATCATCATCACCATATGTGCCTATACTTGTTGACCAATCATGTACCGCTTTGACAACCTACACTAATTACGTCATGTATGACGAAATTCACCTTTATAATATGATGTAACTGTGATTATTGTTAGAGCGTTCTCACGCAGCAGAGTTCTTTGGATGCCAAACATATAAACTATTTTTTTGACCTCACGCAACCTGTCCTCTTAGCCTTATTCCCCATCTGGGGAGTGTCTCATTTATTCTTTTGCATGTCTAAAGACGGGGAGTGCGCCTACATTTTTTGGTGACCCCCGCAACGTGATTTGGGACAGGTGCTTCGAGGCCCGTGAAGCGCGGCTTGATCCGGGACGCCCCCCAGCAAAACCATCGCCTCTGCGGCCGACCAGCCTGTGCGCACAACAAGAAGGGGTCAAGGGTTCCCGAATAACAAATACCCAACTCTAAAAGCTGCTCGCCGAGGCAGGCCATGGCTCTGTTGGGGTGCGGACCAGATTGTGGATGAACCGTGAATGGTGACTCTCGGACCACCCGACTGAACATGTGAGTACCGGTTGCGAAAGTTCGCAAGAGGTAAGGGAGGGGTTAAGAATGAAGGGAAACAGGTAATAATTGACTAAAAGAAAGTAAGGGTCTGTGTGAATGATACTGAGGCTTTTTCTGATCTATCCTTTATATGGCCATTAGGTTTTTGGAGATAAAGAAGTAAGAGAAGAGTGAGGAAACCTAGCCCAAAAGGGGTAGAAGTCAGCACCGCGTACCATTGTCTCGTCCAGTGCAGTTAAATAAGTGAAGATAAAGAAAAAATAGTAGGGGTCTCACATATTTAGTAGACTCGGAGTAGTAATTTAGAATATTCTTTTTCTGTGTGGGCAGAATTCTTGGTGAGGTAGTAAGAGGGAGTACGAGGTGAGGAGTGCTTGAGAAAGGTAGAACAGAGGGGTAACAAACTGAAATAATCAAAAGTGGAAGTAAAAGCGCGCAGGTAGTACATGTTATGTGTGGTGTGTCTTCATGTTGTATGTTTTTACGTACGTCAAGGTAGTATATGTTGATCTGTCAATAACTGTTTACGTGGCAATAAGTCAAGAACACATTAAGGTTGATTAAGAAAATTGGAAATGCAATGTATACGAAAATGTTTTCAACAATAGTCAATGACAGATGTTCATGGTTGAAATAACTTATGGTCTTGGTAAGTGGTGAAAGAGGGAAAAATTGTTGAAAAATACTGGTACTAAGGGGAAGGAAAAATGATTACATACAACATTGAACAGAAGAGAAAGTGAACAAAGTGTTTGTTTATTCATACGTAGGTAATTGTGTTATTATGGGGGGAGTGACACCCTTAGCGCACATTTGTCAACATCTCCCGTTGTATAGTGAAAAGATAAAGAAATACTATGACCAGTGGGTGACAGAAATAAAAGGAGATAGCGTAACCCCCATATCGCCAGAAGGAGGATCCTTTGATAAGAGAGTATTGGACCTAGTGTCAACACACTTGCTGGCCAGATACAAAGGAAAACAGTTACAGAACAGAAGAGAAGTGTTAGACTTGTGGCGGATGTTTGAAGAAATAACACCTGCAAGTGAGGTAAGTAAAAACAAAGAAGCAGAGAAGGACAAAGCGCCAGAAGTGGTAGGTGGGTCAGCGAGAGGAGAGTGTACGACCACCACAACCGAGAGTGATACCACTAAAATATACCCGTTGTTAACACGACCTGCAGTAGGTTATAGCGAGCCTCGATATGTACCAGTTGGCCCTGCCCCGACTGCCTCAGCAGAGACAGCAGCCACTGCACCACATTCTTACAACAAAGGGGGGCTGTATGGCCCAACTAGTGAGCCACCTGTAAACTTAGCACAGCTAACTGGGAATTTAGATAAACAGCTCGCACACGCACAGATGGTAATAACACGATTAAGAGCGTTATGCGATAGAGGCCAAATGTTGCCAGGTGGAGGGGAAGTGCCACCATTAGCAGCAGTGGATCTAACGCCCCCGGCGAATGTCGCTGGAGAGTTGGCGCCGGCACCGCCAGTACCATCACAATCAGCACCCTCACAGTCAACCACCATACCAAGAGGGCAAGAGCAAGAATGGCAATTAGGAGAGTTCCAGTTCCATCTGAATGGCAAGCCAGTAAGAATAATACGCCCCACAACCCCAGATAATCAGCAATGAGAAAAACAAGAAGAATAGAGGGAGCAAGAAGAAGTATGGAGCGATCTGGATGAATATGAAGAAGGGGTAGCGGCAGGGGGATCCCCACTGCCATTTCATTTTGATGACTTAGATGAAAGATCACTGCCAAGATGGCAGGGACAGTTAAGACAACGGGTAGGGAATATGCTGGTGAGCAAGACAAAGAAGGGGATGGTAAGTAAGACAGGGAGAAAGCACAAACTACAGATGCCACTGACACACGAAGGGGTGGGAAGGCTGCACTACATTCTGTGGGCCCAAATGGACAAAAACAGCTTGCTGAAGCTCCTCCCCCCACTTTCAGGAGGGGCGGGTAAATGGATACACACATTCGAAAAGAACACAGCAGGAGTGTCATTAGCAATAGGGGACGTGAAAAGTTTGTTGGTGTCCGCTGTCGGAGATCAAGCAGATGCATTTTGGGTGAAGGCAGGGTTGCCGGGAGTAACAATGAGTTGTGACCGCCAGGATGGATCGCCGTTTAACAACGTAAGAGCACAAGTTTGGGATGCATTGTGGTGCACATTTCCAGACATTCCAGATTTACACTTAGTGATGCAGTGTACGATGGGAGAGGAGGAGGAGCCTGCACAATTCATCCTCCGGGTGCAAGACCTGTGGAGAAGTGAAACAGGTACAACGTGGGATCAGTCCACCGCCCTGTTCTATTTCATAATTAAAAAGGGGCTCCCAAAGGAGGTACAGAAGGCCTTGGATAAAATAGCTGGGATAGAAGCCAAAGGCTGGCCTGAGATACAAAGCATAATTTTGCACCACTGCAGGAGGATCAAAGAAAGAGAAAAGGAGATAGCACAGAAAAGGTTGGCAGACAAAGCAAAATTAGTACAGAACAAGCTAGTGAAGGTCACAGCGCTGAACGCAACCACATCAACTGATAGGAGTAGTGAAGGAGATGACGGAGCAGGAAATGTACCAGTTAGGATGGCTGCAGCGTGGGCTACAGGAGGACAAGAACAGTGGGACGGAGAAGAACAGTACAGAGGACCCCAGTGGCAAGGAAGACCAGCAAGAGGATGAGGTGGGTACAAAGGGTCAAGAGGGGGATTTGGAGGAATGATGAACAGAGGGTTTGGAGGACCTGGGATGAGAGTAGGACCACGAGGATCATGTTGGAATTGTGGTAGATGGGGGCACTATTCAGGAGATTGTAGAATGCGACCTATGGGGTATTACCAATGGCCATCCCCCAGTGGGAAATGAACAACAATATGGGCATCCACATCCAGGCAGCCTACGGGAGGGGGCGGACAAGGTGATCAATAAAATAGTGAGCCCCAGATGCAGCAAAGGCCGCAACCTCAGCAACAACAGCCAGAGCAGAGAGGAGCACCACATCCCATGGCTAGACAGAATACAGTAGGTAACGGAAATAATAATATTTTCGCAACATCAACCAATGTTGCGCCCGCATCTTTTCACAGCACAGCAGTGGTAGGAGATAATGTTTTTTCGGTGCCAGAAACTGAGACATATCCAGACAAGGACAGCCCACATAGAGCACTTGCGTGTCCAGTCCTATTCAATACCCTATGTGTAGAGGGGAAACCACTAGTGGGAGCAGAGATAGGAAACAAGCAGTTTATCGTTCTGGTACACTCAGGAGCAGAAAACCCATGTCTCATGGAAGGGCGGTTTCCGCTCTCGCGAAAAAATTTGGAAACGCAAGGGTTCTTTGGGTCTATTTTAAAAGTTCCTTACACAAAACATCTTGACATAACGGTAGGGGGGAAGACAGTGCGCGCATCCTTACTGTATCATGAAGACGCACCAATCAATTTACTGGGAAGAGATTTGTTGAGTAAATTAAACATGACCATCTCCTTCACGGATTGGGGGATAGTGTGTTCAACTCCAGGAGTGTGCCCCGTACGAGCAATGTTAATGATCAGAACAATGACAAATGAAGTTGTAGTGAGAGGGTGCCAATTGACATGGACATGTTCATTTACGGCATCAGAGTGTTGGCCCGGGTAGTGCCAGAAATAACAGGAAAGGAATGGAGGGTGCCCACAGATTTCATTTTCCGCCGAATTGTAAACACAGATGTTGTACCAGGAAACATCCTGTCCATTGACCTAGAGGGGGTTCAGGTTTCAAGCAGACGTATCATGGTAATAGGACTGGACACACATGGCTGCGAATGGAGAACAGTACCATGCATCGATCCAAACAAAATGTTGCGTGATTTAACTGATGAAGAACTGTTTACTGACAATGAGAGTGATGGAGAAATAATAATGGAAATAAGTATTCCATGTGACATCATGATTCAATATAGGGAAATACACAACCCACTCATGGCCAGCGTTAACATCCCGCCTACAATATTTGAAGAAGATATGAACAAGGTACTGCCAGAGGTCTGGACCACAGGTCCCCATGATGTAGGGTTATTGCATGATGTAAGACCCATTATGATAAAATTGAAGCCAGGTGCCATACCCCCAACAGTTAAACAGTACCCACTATCAAAAGAAGCGCAGGAGGGAATAAACGAGACAATAGGTTCTCTGTTGAAACAAGGGATAATTGTACCATCCAACTCCCCATGTAATACAGCAATTTTTCTGATAAAAAAAAGCAAAAGGAGGGGCATGGAGAATGATCCAAGATCTCTGCCCACTCAATGACGTCATTCAGAAAGAGTTCCCATTGGTTCCTAACTCGGCATCAATCTTGTGCAGCATCCCCAAGGAAGCCACATGTTTCACTGTGGTGGACTTGAAAAATACTTTCTTTTCCATCCCACTCGATCCAAGCTCCTGTTACCTCACGGCGTTCACACTAGTAGGGGACAGGTATAAACACTGCAGACTACCGCAGGGATATTGTGAGAGCCCAAGCATTTTCAATATAATCTTACATGAAGATCTCGGAAATATTGATATCGAAAGCGTGATAATACAATACGTGGATGACTTGCTCGTCTGCAGTACAACTGAAGAGAAGTACAGAGAAGACTCTATAGCGCTGCTGAATCGACTAGCTACAAAAGGATATACGGTAGATAAAGGAAAGTTGCAATACTGCCTAGCTGAGGTACTATACTTAGGACAGCTTATATCCAAAGACGGCAAACAAATATTACCTGACAGGCAGCAGCCATACGCCACATTATAATACCGAAAACAGTAAAAGATATTCAGAAATTTCTCGGCATTTGCAATTACTGCCGAGCATGGATACTCGATTATGCAGCTTACACCCACCCATTGCTCCAGGCATTAAAAGAGTCCCAAAAGAATAATGTCCCAATAAAATGGACCAATGAAATGATGATGCAATACTTCAAGCTACAAGACATGATTGCACACGCCCCAGTTCTCGCGAACCCAGATTTTGACAGGGAGTTGTACCTATTCTCACACTGCAATGGCACACTGATGACTGCAGTATTAACACAGAAAATGTCCCTAGGCCACAAGCCATTGGCCTACTACAATGGTACACTGGACGCAGTGATGCAAGGTCACTTTGCGTGCGAACAAGCTCTCGCAGCAGTGGCATTTGCGATTGAAAAGAGCACCACAATTGTAATGGGCTGCTCGGTAACGCTGTATGCAGAGCATTCGCTCTTCGCAATCTAGAGCGATCCAAATCAACACTGACAACACAAAGAGCAACGGCTTATGAAATAATAATTTCCAGCCCAAATGTGCATGTAGTGAGATGTAAAACATTAAATCCCGCCACGTTCATTACAGAGCCATGCACTTTAGAAGACATGCAGGAGCACGACTGTGCCACATACGAGGGAGAGGAAGGTGATATCCCCAAGGTAAGCGAGAAAGCATTACAAGAAGCTGTAATACACTTCATAGATGGGTCAGCGTCCATAGACCCTGAAACGGGGGAAAAACACGTAGGGATGGCAGTGGTGAGAATGGAAGAAGATAGTTACCAAATGATTGTCCAAAAGCGCCTCCCCTCTCATTTTTCTCCGCAAGCAGATGAATTGGTAGCATTAGTTGAAGCACTACATGCAGCAAAAGGATGTTCAGTAACAATATACTCAGATTGAGCCTATGCTACCACAACAGTACATTCAGGATTATCAAGATGGCAACGGAGAGGGTTCCGTCGAGCAGATGGGTCGCCAGTGCAACATGCCACATTATTAAATTAACTAATAGAAGCACTAGCAGAACCATCAGTAGTGGCAGTGGTGAAATGCCAGGCCCATACCAACAACACAGATGCAATCTCTTTGGGAAACGCTGCAACAGACACAGCAGCGAAAGATGCAGCATACTTCAATATACCCCCAACAATTGAATGTATTGTTAAAACACCCACTACACAACCAGTAGAAGAAGGGTATAGCAACACACCAGTAACACAGATAATAGAACTACAAAGAAGAGCACCAGTAGAAGAGCAAGAATTATGGACTAAACGAGGATGTAAGCAATCCCCTACAGACCTGATTTGGAGACAGGAGGTGACTGGAAAGGTAGTAATGCCAATGGAATTATTAGAAGTAGCATTCCAACAGTTACATTTCCCAGCCCATGTGACAAAACAACACATCACAGCAGACATACAGGAGCACTGGTTTATCCCCAACTTGCAGGAGCACCTATCAAAATTCTTCATCGAATGCACCACATGACAGAAATACAATTCAGGGATGACTCTAAGAAACACTGTGAGGGAATTTACTGCGTCCTGTGGGGCCCTTCAGAGAGCTCCACATAGACTATGCGGACATGGGAGAAAGGTGTAATGGGGCAAGATATTTGATTGTGGTGGTGTGCCCCTTCTCGAGATGGGCGGAGGCAGGACCATGTCCCCACCCAGACGTGAAGTGTGCGGCTAAGTTCTTGGTGCGGGAAGTGTTTTCCAGATGGGGGATTTGTGATGTTATCAGATCAGATAATGGCACACATTTTGTTAATGACCTCCTCAAGGAAGTGACATCACTTCTAGGAGTTAAGCACAAACTGTGTTCTATTTATCATCCCATGGCTAATGGGTTGGTGGAGAGGATCAATAGCCGGCTCAAAAGTAAATTGTCCAAATTGTGCAACACACTCAAGAAAAACTGGGTGTATTGCCTGCCTCTAGCAGTGTTCCAACTCAGAATGAAACCGAGCAAAGACCACCACTTGAGCCCCCTCGAAATTGTAACTGGCAGGCGTATACACACGCCACTGTCCCCGATAAGAAAAGCATCGGATGCACATCGGGCTGCCACAGTGTTGGGGGAAGAATTTAAAGAATACCTTACTCAGTTGACGGAAGCAGTGCGTAGTATAGCGCACCAAATTGCCCCACCCTTTACTGAAAATGCTGCAACAGACACTGTAACTCCAGCCCCGGACAGCCCAAATGCCCATTAATGCCAGGAAACAATATATAAGTGAGGAGTTTCGTTCGGCGATGGAACTCGACAAGGTTCCATTGACCGTATGAGGTGGTCTACTGCACACCCACCGCCGTCAAGGTGAAGGGACTGAAGTATTGGGTGCACCTCTCAGATGTGAGAAAAGCATGCGATACAGCACTCCCTCAGTGTGAACAAGTGAGCTACACTGAAATGTTGAATGCAGATGAAACATAATTATAAGGGATATAGCAGAAACAAAGTACAACAATGTGCTCTCTCTTTCTCTCTCTATCGCTCTCACTCCATCTTTTTTATCCTTCCTTCTGTTCCTTTTCTCTATATCTTGCTTACACACCCTGAACCCTCTATCACGGTAACAATACAGGTATGAATACAGAAATGACAAAAATGATATAGTAACATCAATGTAAAAAAAAAAAAAAACAAAAGGTGGGGTAATGACGTATATCATTACGTAGATGAAATAAAGCAGAATGTTACAAAAGTAGTAAATTATTAAATGTGAAAAATGAATATATGCTTGCCACTTAACAATTTTATATCGCCCCTCCAGGTGACAAAATGGCCGAAAGGAGTGCACTTCCAGAAAATGGCTTACTGTTAGTTAGCGATAGGATTGTTAATAGAGCTAACAAATATAACACTGTCGAATGCACATTGAAATACTCTGCAGTTTTGCTATCTGTAATGTTATTCTTTATGGTGTGGTATTACACACTTTTATGGCTTGTCCAGGACATGAATAGAGGAGGGAGTGGGGCACAGCTGATACGGGAAGGGTCAACGTTAATTTGGAAGGGTGTACAAACAATGTGGAAAGAAAACTATTCAGATGATGACAATGAAGGCAATGTAACCTGCCTTGCAATGCAATTCAATGATACAACACTTGACGCCCTCTCCTCAGTTGCTGTAATAAGGTGGCATGATAAGAATGAAACAAACGAATATGAAGGTGATTATTTGTGGCCGAATGAACTAACTGAACAGAACATTAACGCACAAACAACCAATGACCCTACCTCATTTTATATTGCTGCTACCCGCGAACCACCAGGTCCACTAATCAAACACACAGTAAATAACATTACTGACACAGCATGGTCTGGGATGTTCCCAATACATTATCGAAAAGTCAAAAGTTATAAGGGAAGGGAAAAAAGGGGGGCGGATAGGAAAAGGTATGACATCTACCATGGCCTCGGACTAGATGAAATAGAAGACCCCCGCCACCCTGATCAGTCAAATAAATGGTATTCAGACATGAGCGCCATAGCAAAACAACCCACAAATGAGAACTGTTACGTTTGCTCTCTCATTCTTCAGGCATCAGGAACGCCCAAAATACTCGTGCCTCAAGAGGTACCCTTGTCAGATGCCCAGTGTTTTAATTCATCTTGTATTGGATTCAGAGCACCTTCCTGGCACACACAGTTACAATAGAGATGTTGCAGAACGAGAGGACATGCACAAGCAGACGCCAAGGAGTGATTTGCATCAAAGAACCATTCTTCATCATAAAAGGAACGAGATTTGCAGAGAACAAATGGCATGACAAAACAATTGTGCGCAAAGCTGAGGCACTTAGAGGACTGACTGAAGAGAATTTTCAATGGATAAGAGAAACATGTATACCCGTATGGTCTCAGCATATTGCCAAACTGACGTGGATCACAGCACTAGAAAAAACGATCAAAAGGCAGAAATAGATACCACATGAGCTGTGCTTCCATGGAGAAGGGAAATTGCACATGGGCTCCCACAGACAATGTAATAAGACAATCATAATTCCAGACATGAAAAAAGGGATGGCAGCCCTCATGGACATGTATTGGATCTGTGCCAAACAAGCATACCTGCATCTCCCACCGTCATGGAAGGGCACTTGCGCCCTTGCAACCCTACATTCGGCTCTGATGGTAATACCAGAAAGTCACATCCAAAGTGGAAAAGGAGAATCGGCTGGCATATCGGCAGAGGAGAATCGGCTGGCATATCGGCAGCAGGGCAATCGGCTGACGCATTGGCAGCGCCCCGATCAGAAGTAACAGAGTCTTCAGCATATGAACTGTTGTCAGAAAATAACTTGAAAAACAAACTCTCTCGTAAACAGAGATCATCCAACTACATCTCCTCTGAATCATCTGCCTTCTAGCCACAATCCCACCGAAATATAAACTCTTCAACTCCTCAGAGACATTCTTTGTTTCGCTCCTAACACCAGGTCTCCAGGCACGAACAAACGCCAAGTGGTTACAAATTGTGCGCTGGGAGCTGATCCAACTGGCCAACGACACTGAAGAGGGATTCAATGTGATGAAGTTGGAACTCTGTGCCTTGCGCCTAATGACAATGCAAAACCGGTACGTCTTAGATCTCCTCACGACGATGGACGGCGGTGTTTGCCGAAAAATCAGGAGCGCATGTTGCACATTTGTGCCATCTAAAGATGCAGCTAATGGAACACTTTCCCATGTCATATCAGCAGTACACAGCCTGGGAGAAAGAATGTCGAAAGAAGTGGGGTGAGGGTAAAACCAACTACCTGGTTTGACAATATGTTCAGCTGGATACCGTCCTGGTTCAATATAGTTATGAAAATGTTCGTTCCCATCATCGTCTTCATAATGCTATTTTTCTGTGTGTGCCAATTAGGTATCCGATGTTGTGCAAAATCTATGCCTAATTCAGCTATGATGATGGTAACGATGGGCCGACAAACAACGGTAACAACTATGATAGATGCCCAAATGCAAACTGGGGAACTTAATCCACCCAAATATCGCATGACAGCAATATACCACCAGAATGGGGACAGGGTTGATAATTTATATCATACCACATTAAAAGAACCCAGAGAACTACAATCGTACAATTGAAGTATGGGTGGACCTGGAGGGAGATGGAGGGATTTATGCATGCACCCCTGACGAATATTCAAGAAAAGGGCACAGTCTGAAAAGCGTATTTAGGGCATGGATGCCCATAAAAAGAACACCCACATGGGTTGAAGCTGTGGCTGAAGCTGAGTATTACCGAAGGGAGAATAAAAAGAACTAATAGTTTGTTACTTTAGATGTAACGAAAGGGGGGAATGTGTGGGAGTGAGGGGCCAGTAGGCCCCCCGCCCCTCCGCTCCTTAGTACAAACTTGGACCATGTACCTTCAATGGTGGGGGGTGTCCCCGTCGCCCTTATGCAATGTCAGCATTGGCTGGCATCTGTGTAGATGGAACCATCGCGCAGGACACAAGGCATCCATCTCTGTGCCCCCTTGATGCCATCTTGGTCACTAGGCCTCACTGCGATAATACAAAAAAGCTTCTCTACCCTCTTCAGCGCAGCACACGCAGAACACATGGCTCCCACATTTTCTCTCACTGTGTCTAGAAAACTCTGCGGCTCCATTCTCACGCTGAAGCCGGAGGTAAATTGCAACAAAGAACTAATGTAACAACTCACTCTTCTTCTGAGATCACTGCGCTGTGTGTGAACCGGCTTTAACCAAGCATCCATCTCCACAAATCTGTCCATGCCCCCTCACCCTCGCCATTGGAAAATTACTGCTAGTGTAACCCCGTGTCCCTGCAAGGTATTCACTTGATGTACCAAATATGTGACCCCACCATGAGACCTGCCGAGTAGACCCCTGACTAACATTAGGTCCCTGTCACAGTATATTGCCTCCTAATGCTAACACATGCCAATGTGCCTTTGAGTCTTTACGAGTCCAGAGCCAAGCTTCAATCAATGTTATCATGATGGACAACACAGCATTTTAACCTGATGTTCAATATAAACCTCTGTTATTAACGATGTACATACATATATGACATTTATAGGTTTATAGTGATTTGTTCAAACACATTGCAAAGTAATTATTTAGAGCATGCTTCATAGAGATGTATTATGTTAGCTTAGTTTGTGATTACCCCACCTCACAGCAACCTGACCTTCACCCCTCCAGGACACTGGCAACAAGTCACGTGAAGTCCATCCTCCCGGCGAAAGAGCAACCAATCCTGATGGAACTGTATAGTCATCGCCATATGTGCCTATACTTGTTGACCAATCATGTACCGCCTTGACACCCTACACTAATTACGTCACCTTTATAATATGATTTAACTGTGATTATTGTTAGAGCGCTCTCAGGAAGCAGAGTTCTTTGGATGCCAAATATATAAACTATTTTTTTGAACTCACGCAACCTGTCCTCTTAGCCTTATTCCCCGTCTGGGGAGTGTCTCATTTATTCTTTTGCACGTCTAAAGACGGGGAGGGCGCCTACAATAGCACAGGGCTGCAGGTGTCTGATGTGCATGGGTATACTGCCAGTATATTACCACTGGAGAGATACAGTTAAAACGAGAGGGGGGTCCCAGTCACATCGCACCAAGAAGATTTGCAAACTAGTAGTCCAAATCTGGAATTTTATTTAGAAGAGGAACAGCCTGACACGTGTTTCGAGCTTTAACCAGCTCTTCATCTGAGGCTGAGGAGTCACAATAAAATATTGAACCAACTGTACACATTGGGATGAAGTTAAATGACAAATAAAGTGCGGGTAACAAGGTAGGGTAACACAGGGGACAGATTACCAAGGCATTGTGAGACATAATACAAAGCCGGTTAGGCAAAAAGCAATATTATGTGTGTTGATGATCAGGTACATTTTTGTAAACACATTCATACAAATAAATGTATATATCGCACATAATTGTAGTCCAACAATGAAAAGGTGGCAGATTGAACAAAGGAGAGAAAAAGAGACGAAAAACAACATTAGTGTCAGTGTGGCTAAACCAGCGCAAACTTCAACAACCTTGTCCAAAAAAATGTGAAGATGAAACAATAAGGTAGGAAAAATTATCTTGACTTGAGAATTCAAAAGGATCCAATTAGTGAATTGAAAGAAATTGCCAAATGGCAGTTCAGCTAAAATCATATGTCATATTAGAATTGAGGCTAAAACAGAGAACTGAGAGTAAAATAAAGAAACGTGAGATAGTATCTTAATCCATACTTCTGGAGCTTCACAAATGCAGTGTTACTCACTGCTCCGGTAATAGATCACTGCCTGTAGATAGGCGACCTTGGAGACGGTAGTTTCCACAGATATTCACAAGACAGCCTCTGGCAACCCGACACCCCCTGAATTCTAAGATTCGGGCTTCCTCAAGGAGGGGCTCTTTTCTGCGATGTGCCTCTCGGCTGTTTCAACCTGAACAGGCAGAATTGCCAATCGGCTAAAAGAGCGGGAGAACACACACCGCCAACCAATGCTGCAAAGGAATACAAAGATGGTTAGAGGAGCCAAGGTATGAAGGAATGCAAGAAAACAATAGAACTAAGGAGTACATAGGTGGGGTTTGAGGAGTGGAATCTGCTATAGGATTGACCTACAAAAGAAAATAAACTATTACCCTCTATGTCAATGTAATAAACCAGAGCATCCCAGAAATAAATGGGTAAGTAATTCAAACACAGACCTGAAGGGAGAACTGGCAGGAATAAATGAAGTCCAAATGGAGGGAAACAACGAAAGGATAAAATAAAAAAAAGGAAGGTTAGTACAGGAAAGTAACCCAGGCGGCACGAGGGACGCACTAGTGACGGGTTGGTGCATGTACCGGAAAGCGTCAATATGCACTTGGTGAGTAGTTCACTGTAGAATGTTGAAGTCCCAAAGGATGTAGAAACCAAGTTCAAATGTATAGGCTAATGGTGAAATCCAGTAGAGTGGGTTCCAACTAGTATGAACAGTTCAGGATAATAGCAAGTAAAATGGCCTCAGGAACAAGAAAGAGACCGTGGACGAGTACCGAGGACAACCAATTACCTTAGTGGGCCGTAGAACCAGGAAGTCACTGAGGAAAAAGGCAGGCAGTCCATGAAGGAGTCCGGGTCAGTAAAGAAGCGGGCATAACCAAAACCAAAGGAGTATCCAAATGCAGTCCAAATAGAATAGCCAAGCGTCGAGAACCAGAAGATCAAAATAGAGCACTGACTGGGTGTCAGAAGGGAAAATGTAATGTAACCGCAAGGAGAGTAACACTACAATTAGCAGCAGAGAGCTGTACGAGTAGCGGTGCTTGGTTTAGGTGCGCGTTCCTTACGCCTGCAAGGTGTCAGCTGACACAAGACGCGCCGGCGTGTAAACAAGCGCCATGGCAACCTGTATCGATTCCAGAGGGGAGCTTGTGAGTATGCTCTTCTTCGCGTGAACGCCACGGATGAGCCGGCACTGTCATTCCGGGTAGAAAAAGTAACAGCATCCGCCCCCAAAGACACCGGCAACCCCCTGGCGGAGTGGAAATCCCTCAAAAGATCGGGACAATGAAAGTTGGCCAAAGGTTCCCAAGTGCGATCCTCAGGACCAAAACCCTTCCAGTCCACCAAGTACTGCACAGTACCCCCAGAAAACCGGCAGTCCAGTATGAGGGAGACCTCATACTCCTCCTCACCATCCACCAGAATGGTAAGAGGCCATTTCGACAACCGAGTAGAGCAGATGAAGGGCTTAAACAGAGAGACATGAAAAACAGGGTGAATGCGCCAGGAATGGGGCAGAGACAATCGGACTGCAGCAGGGTTAATGACAGCAGAGACAACAAAAGGACCCACGAATCGAGGCAGTAGAAAATGCTTCCCTGCTATCTGCAAATTACGGGAAGAAAGCCACACCTTCGAGCCGAATTGGTAGGCTGGTGCTGGAGAACGATGCAGGTCCGCAGATTTCTTGACACGGTCCTGAGCACGAAGCAAATGTAATCGGACATCACGGTGTATTTGGTCCAGATCACGTACACAGTCACGCACCGCCGGATTGGAACCAGGCAGGGTCGGATCAAGAGAAAGCGTCCTAGGATGACACCCATACAGAGCAAAAAATGGAGAGACACCAGTGGACGTGTGCATAGAATTATAATATGCAAATTCCGCTTTTGGCAAGGACGTGAGCCAAGACTGCTGAAACTGTAGACATAAACAACCTAGATATTGCTCAATGGTGGAATTGGTTCTTTCGGTCTGCCCATCCGTTTGAGGGTGGTACGCTGATGAATACCTATCCTCAATACCAAGGGAAGCAGTAAGAGCTTTCCAGAACCGTGAGGTAAATTGCATAACCCGGTCGGAGACGATGACAGAAGGCAGTCCAAGGCATGCTTCGTAAAATAGTCAACAACTACCCATATGGTGTTGAGTCCTTGTGTATCTGGCAGGTGGACAATGAAATCCATTGACACCATCTGTCAGGGTTTGTACGGGATCGGTAAAGGTTGTAACAAACCAATAGGTTTAGCTCTCGGAGACTTGCATTGAGCACATATGGCACAGTTTGTGATGTAGTCTTGTACGTCTCTAGACATGGTGGACCACCAGGCCCAACGCCGTAAGACCTCCAAGGTTTTCTGAACCCCTGGATGGGCTGCAATCAGAGAGTCATGGGACCACTGAAGAGCTAAGGTCCGGGCCTGACCCGGTGGTATAAAGACGCGCCCCTGAATAAAAGGCAATCCTTGTAACAGTTCCAAGTTGAGTTCATTGACCTCCGTAGGATGGGTAGAAACCCAATCAGTAATGATGGAACGCAAGGAAGGTTGAACTGAACACCCACAGACAACTTTGTTTGTCTGTAGAAGCAATGGCTCAGACCGTAGGCAATGATTCCTCGTAGGAAGGCGGGAGAGAGCATCAGCAGATATCTGAGCGTTAGCAGGACGATAGGTGATAACAAACCGGTATTGTGAAAAGAACAAGTGCCAACGCGCTTGTCTGGCAGTGAGACACTTCATTGACTTGAAGGCTAGAAGACTTCTTTGATCAGAGTAGACCGTAACAGGGTGTTTAGCCCCCAGAAGATGGTGTCTCCATTCCAGGAAGGCATTTCTAATGGCTAGAAGTTCGCATTCCATGATAGAATAGTTTTTTTCATAGGGCGTCAGCTTGCGGGAATAATAGGCGATGGGATGCACTTCGCCTGAGTGTGGGCATTGTTGTGATAAGACAGCGCTAACCGCATAGCCTGAAGCGTCCGCTTCCACAAAGAAAGGGAATTCCGGGTCAGGATGCTTAAGAACCGGAGCAGTAGTAAAGGCAGACTTCAGCTGATCGAACGCCTTTTGAGCCTCCGGTGACCAAACATACGGCTCCTTAGCACTGGTCAAGGAGGTGAGAGGTGCAGAGATGTCAGAAAAGTTATTGATGAAACGCCGGTAAAAGTTGGAAAAACCCAGAAATGATTGTAAAGCTTTGATATTCCTGGGCACCGGCCACTCCAAGACAGCTTTAATCTGAGACTGACTCATACGAACTCCCTGATCAGTAAGGTCGTATCCTAGGAACTCAACTTCAGATGCATTTAAAATGCATTTTTCTGCCTTTACAAATAAATGGTGGTCTCTTAGACGCTGAAGAACTGTCAGGTTCTGTGAATAGATCAATATGTCATCCAGATAAACAACGACATATTGATCTAAGATGTCATGAAATAGGTCATTCATGAATGCCTGGAAGGTATCCGGGGCGTTACAGAGACCAAAAGGCATCACCAGGTATTCAAATAGGCCGTAGCGTGTTTTAAATGCAGTTTTCCATTCGTTCCCCTCTCTCATGCGCACCAGATTGTAGGCCCCTCGGAGGTCTAACTTAGTGAAGATTTTTGACGAGCCCAGTTGATCGAGGAGGACCGAAATCAGAGGAAGAGGATACTGATTTTTAATGGTAGCTGCATTTAGTGCATGATAATCAATACAGGGACGTAAATCCCCTTCCTTTTTGCGGACGAAAAAGAGCGGAGATGCCATTGGAGACTTCGAAGGGCAGATAAAGCCCATAGTAAGTGCCTAGTCGATGTACTCCTTCAATACTGCATCTTCCTTTAGTGTGAGCGAGTACACTCTACCAGTGGGTATCTTCATTCCGGGTATTAGGTCTATTGGGCAATCATAGATCCGATGTGGAGGTAGGGCTTCCGCCATCCCTTTGTCAAACACATCTGCGAATTCTGCATACTGAGTGGGGACCACTGAGGTAACCGTGTTAGAAATGGCCCCAACATGCATAGTGGAGGACACTAGTTCTCTAGCAGGGTTGTCCGGGCTAATTCCAGGCAATGAAGTGCAGCGAGTATTGCAGACATTAGAGGGAAACTGGATCAAGTGGGTTGACCAATCAATGGCAGGATTGTGGTAATGCAGCCATGGAATACCCAGAATGACCTTGTAGGCAGGTGCTTTAATAACTTCAAAAGTTATCTCTTATGTATAGCCTTCAACGGTGCACATGACCAAAGGGACCATCTGATGTGTCACCATACCAGAGACAAGAACTGACCCGTCAACTGCATTAACAAGTTCAGGAGTAGGTTTGCGAATTAGTGGTATTCCAGACATAGACGCAAAGTATTGGTCCACATAATTACCTGTTGCTCCCGAATCTATCACTGCCATTGCTTTGAATGTCCCTCCCTGGTTCACCGTAAAACGGACGGGAAGCTGAATCAACTGAGTTGAACTAGACAAAGGAGAGTCCAGAGTAGCTCTTCCCGAGGTAGGGACTCGGTCTACTGTTTGGATTTGGCGTTTCCCGCCTTTCTTTTGGGTGTTTAGGACATTCGGGCAAAAAATGATCAGAGGCCCCGCAATTCATGCACAGATTATTTAACCTGTGATGTTCACATTGAGCGGGGGTGAGCGGACTCCTGACAACACCAACCTGCATTGGTTCAGGAGCAGGTATTGTAGTGGAAGAGGTTTTTGCAGGTGCTGAGACAAACAGGGCAGATTTCTTCTCGCCTCGTCGTTCAGCTTTGTGAGCGTCAATTTGGAGGACTAAATCAAGCAATTCTCCAAAAACAGTAGGAATGATAGGAACAGTGGAGAGTATGTTCTTCAATTCATCAGAGAGACCCTGATAAAAGACTGCGGTCTTCTTCTCTTCGGTCCAATCTGTCTCAGCTGCCAGCTGATTAAAGCGAGCTAAATAGACAAAGAGGGAATTGTTCCCTTGTCTATGCTTTAGTAACTCCAGATCGGTAGCTTGAGTAGTGTAGCGTGTATCAAATACTTTACTCATCATCGTAAGAAGAGCGTCACAATTGTAAAGCACATGACTGTTGGATTCTAATAATGGGTTTTCCCAAGCGGCCGCGGTGCCACCCAAATGTGACAAGACAAACACAGCCTTAGTGGTAGAAGTAGGAAAAGAAGCAGGACGGCACAAATAGTGTAATTTACACTGATTAAAGAAAGTCCTGTATTGTTTAGGATCCCTCAGAAAGCGTTCTGGGGGTGCCATAGGGAATTGTGAGGTAAGCATGATGGGTGCTGAGTCCTGAGTAGGGGCTGGGAAACCGGATCCCGAAGCCATAGCCCCAGTTCCGGTTGACTGCATGGCCGGAGTGGTCACCAAGGCATGGATAGCGTCCATGCGCTGGCGTAGTGCCTCTTGAGCATTGGTCAGGTCGGTTCTCAGATCCGTGACCATTTGCACTATTTGTGTCAAGGCATTGCTAGCCTCTGCGGACATTATAAGGCTGCTAATTCTGTTACTCACCGCTCCGGTAATCGATCACTGCCTGTAGATAGGCGACCTTGGAGATGATAGTTTCCACAGATATTAACAAGACAGCCTCTGGTATCCCGACACCCCCTGAATTCTAAGATTCAGGCTTCCTCAAGGAAGGGCCCTTTACTGCGATGTGCCTCTCTGCTGTTTCAACCTGAACAAGCAGAATTGCCACTCGCCTAAAAGAGCGGCGAGAACACACACCGCCAACCAATGCTGCAAAGGAATACAAAGATGGTTAGAGGAGCCAAGGTATGAAGGAATGCAAGAAAACAATAGTACTAAGGAGCACCTAGGCGGGGTTTGAGGAGTGGAATCTGCTATAGGATTGACCTACAAAAGAAAATAAACTATTACCCTCTACGTCAATGTAATAAACCAGAGCATCCCAGAAATAAATGGGTAAGTAGTTCAAACACAGACCTGAAGGGAGAACTGGCAGGAATAAATGAAGTCCAAATGAAGGGAAACAACGAAAGGATAAAATAAAAAAGGAAGGTTAGTACAGGAAAGTAACCCGGGCGGCATGAGGGACGCACTAGTGACGGGTTGGTGCATGTACCGGAAAGCGTCAATATGCACTTGGTGAGTAGTTCACTCTAGAATGTTGAAGTCCCAAAGGATGTAGAAACCAAGTTCAAAAGTATAGGCTAACGGTGGAA
The DNA here is from genome assembly GCF_040938575.1 of Ambystoma mexicanum. NCBI lineage: Eukaryota > Metazoa > Chordata > Amphibia > Caudata > Ambystomatidae > Ambystoma > Ambystoma mexicanum. The sequence continues at coordinate 686,459,462 of NC_090937.1, read as the reverse complement.
TCCAGCAGAGTGGGTTTTAACTAGTATGAACAGTTCAGGATAATAGCAAGTGAAATGGCCTCAGGAACAAGAAAGAGACCGTGGACGAGTACCGAGGACAACCAATTACCTTAGTGGGCCGTAGAACCAGGAAGTCACTGAGGAAAAAGGCAGGCAGTCTGTGAAGGAGTCTGGGTCAATAAAGGAGCGGGTGTAACCAAAACCAAAGGAGTATCCAAATGCAGTCCAAATAGAATAGCCAAGCGTCGGGAACCAGTAGATCAAAATAGAGCACTGACTGGGTGTCAGAAGGGAAAACGGAACGTAACCGCAAGGAGAGTAACGCTACAATTAGCAGCAGAGAGCTGTACAAGTAGCGGTGCTTTAAAGTACAGGGGGGCGTGGTTTAGGTGTGCGTTCCTTACGCCTGCAAGGTGTCAGCTGACACGAGACGCGCTGGTGTGTAAACAAGCGCCATGGCAACCTGTATCGATTCCAGATCGGAGCTTGTGAGTATGCTCTTCTTCGCGTGAATGCCGCGGATGAGCCGGCGCTGTCATTCCGGGTAGAAAACGTAACATGCAGTCATATCTAAATACAAAAGGAAAGAAAAGCTAAGCTTTCTGGAATTAAAACATGCTTCCTAATATAATGCCAGTGTAATCATGGGTAAAGCAGAGGTCATAATCTCTGTATCTATCTTAATAATTGTATTCAAAGGGTAACTATAAAGGTCCCGTTGGAAGGAATGTGCGCAGGACATCACATACTCATATAAGAATCAATTATATATCGCCACCCTTAATGAATCAATAGTCTGGGTTAAGGTTGGAAGAACGAGGTTAATTTCATACAAAGGTTTGTTTACATAACGCTGGCAACACTTTAGTGCATGTGTGTGAGAATCACAAGATTGTAAAGACCCATTGAAAGGAGCCGTACAAGTGCCAAAGAACGGCAGAAGTAATTGTATTGCTGAGCACAGAAGTCGAGGGATCGTGGAAAAGCGTCTTACCTGGGCAAGGACAAATTAACAACTCAATTTCAGCGTGCAGCTGAGCGCTGCTAATGGGGGACATTCAAAGATGGACAGATGCTGCTAATGCAGTAATGTATGAAACGTTGATGTGCACAAGGTTGATGTCACCCGACCAGCCGCCATGTTGAATGAGGGAGATTTAACTAAAGTAAATGGGCAATTGCTAATGAGCAAGTGCATATAAGGAGCCCCTTGTACGAAGATCTATATAATATTGATACAGATTTGGGTTAAAATTAGTAGGAATAAAATTAAATTGGAACCAAAAGAAATTAACCTAAATGGGAAATTACTAACATTAGGAAAAGCAACCGTAATGTAGCAGGTACTCCAACCCGCGGGATAACTGGAATTGCGGACCAGGATGCTAAATACCCACTTGCCAATAATTGGCAAAAGATTCACCAATTAGACTGCAAGTATACCATTAGATTTGTAGGTCCTGGCCAAAGTCATATTGCCACAATATGGCATTGCGAATTGCGGACGTAGGTCCAACGGATCTCTCGAACGTTGGTAGGAGACAAATTAGATAATAATAAAGCTCCAGATGAAAGGCAAAAGAAATTGGATATTTCATACAGCTGAAAGAACATTATTAAAGTAATTCAAGTTCACCCACATGCGCCTGGCAAAGATTTTCCAAGGTCGTGCTGTTAACTGACAACACCAGAGAGTTCTTTTTTACAAAAAATGAAAGTATATAAAAGATATACATGCAAAATTATTTCAAATTGAGGTCATACGATTGCATTGGCACTACATATAATTAGAGAACGTGGGATAGCACTTTTGCCTGGACAATGACTTATAAGAAAATTGCAAACTCATGATCGGAGTTAAGGCCATTATATACTGTACGATATTTGCAAATCAGTCTGGCTTCCAAATGCCATAATTTCAAAGTTTGATTGTGGTTTATTGCATTATTTGCACCTGTGGCCTTAAATATATTGGCAGTACAATCAGACCACTTAAAATTCGCATCCGAGAACACCTGGCAACGATTGGCAGCCAGGATGCTAAATACCCACTTGCCAATCATTGGCAAAAGATTCACCAATTAGACTGCAAGTATACCATTAGATTTGTAGGTCCTGGCCAAAGTCATATTGCCAATCGTTGCCAGGTGTTCTCGGATGCGAATTTTAATTGGTCTGATTGTACTGCCAATATATTTAAGGCCACAGGTGCAAATAATGCAATAAACCACAAATTGTGTATTACAATTAATGAATGATTCTATGTCGTGATCCCCCCGTGGCCCAAAGGAAATCAATGTTGTTTCTAGTGCAAATTTGCACATGTTGCAGCATCCACATTTATGAAAGCCTTTGACTCTAGCGGAGTGAAGCCATGTAGTTGTGGGGATAGGCATACTCATAAATAATGGACAAAGTTTATTTTTAAGGGACTTCCCTTTACTGTAGGCAACACTAGGTTTCAGATTCAACCATTTTGAGATGTCTGAGTCTAAATGTAATAAGTGACAATGTTTTCTCAAGCCATTTTGGATTTTGTGACTGTCAGTATTAAATCTAGTAATCAGCCTAATTTTCTGAGAAGCTTGAGTTTTACTGCGAAGTTTAGGAACTAACAAATCAGCTCTCTTAAGCTGACATACTTCTTCTGCGGTTTTATCAAGACAAGTAATATCATACCCTCTCACAACAAATCTTGATTTAATGAAAGCACTTTCCAAATCAAAGTCATGTAAGTGTGAACAATTTCTCCTGGCACAAATGAATTCCCCTTTGAGATATTGGTAATTACATGTTTTCTATGGCAACTATGGGCATGCAAAGTCTCATTAACAGAGGTGCTTTTGCGAAAAGGTTTGGTTAACAAACCATTTTCAGTGAGTTGAATGGTAAGATCAAGAAAATCGATCTGAGTTTGGCTACAAGTAGAAGTAAATTGAAGACCCCAATCATTACTGTTCAGGTAATATACAAATTGAAGAAGTACATTTTCAGTGCCCGTCCAAATCAAAATAACATCGTCAATATTTCACTTATCTGGTAGAAAATTCAAAATCATTAAACTGCATCAGTGAGAACCCCCTAAGAGTCCTAAAATTACTTGTATATGAAGAGACAATAGTGTAATTAATGTGGGTTGTTGTTAAAAATGATTTTTTTTGTTTGAAAATGAAAGCATTCCAAAACAGAGTAATGATGCAAGCCCCCTCATGGATAGTAAAACATGTACAAGACCCCACAATGATGGTGTGGTACATGCGATTAAACATGTTTCTGTTATGAACACATTTTCAAAACATTGGGCAAGGATAGTCCCACGAGGCAAGTTCCCAATAGTCCTCACAAAGTAGATAAAATGTATATGAGTGTGTGTGTTTAACAGCGAGGTGAACTGTGTTTTATTTAAATGGTATGACTATTTGTAGTGCCTCTGGACACATATTCTGTGCAGCTATGTATCGTTATTTAAGAATGAAATTGTCTTTTTAACAGCTCCATGACAGATTCCTCCCACTTCCAAGTGCTACGATAATTAATGGCACTCAATTTAGGTTGGCCCTACCAGAATTTGAACTTATAAAATGCAGGCTAGTCACATGTCTGAACAAGTCTTACCTCAAAATGCTACCTTCATGGGCAATGTGATGGGCAGGTGTGTGGGGATCACAGGAGCACAAAATGTTACAGGATAAATGTGTGTTTGACTGTTTAAGTGCATGGGTATTCTAGTGGCTGTGTTTTGCTCTTTCCGTCTTGTTAATTCGAAATAAAATTTTCCTGCACACCTTTAGGATACATATCTGTGCTCTGCACTTAGTACTTCACTTTTCAGATTATGCTACTGATTCATCAATTGATTTATGGATGTTTCTCTATCTGGCCTGTTTGTATTTGTAGAGGTGCTATTTGCACAATGGTTACCCTCAGTGGACAATTTGATCAAGTTTGAAGGCCATTTTGGGGCCATGCACCTGAACTGAAATTAATGCAGATGCCATTTTGCAGTGACAAAGAATAAAGGTATCTCACTGGCAGTGCTACAGCTCAGACAATTTGGTGGGAATACTTAGTGCCAGTCAGCAGAACCCAGAACTCCGTTGTCAGCCTCTATGGGAAATCGATTTATTGATGTCCTGGGGAAGAAGGTCTGCAGCACAAGCTTGTTATAGCTAAAAACACCCAGATTGTGGCAATGTCTGGGCTAAATACCAGGCTCCTTCAACCACACTCAGAATGGTAATTAATTGATTGGCAATTTGTTGTGAAGCTTGTTCAACACTGGCTATTGCTCACAGATGGGCGGTAATGAACTTCATTATATGTCAAGTACATATGAGTAAATGAAGGACAATAACACACACTGATAATCATGCTTGTGTAAATTGAATGTGAGGAATTGTAAAGTTATATTAGATATGTGTTTTTACAGCGTGCACTGCCCCCAGATTGTGGCATCCTTTTGTGGTGTCCTAGCTCAAAGTACTCTGAGATAACTGAATTACCACCACATTACCACCACGTTTTCCCACACCACCATACTCATAAATAAGCTGTAAATCCTGAGCAGAGTTTTTAAGTAGTGTGGAGAATCCAATAGGTTTGCCCCAGGAACCTCTTCTGAGATCCTTCTCGTGTGGCCAGGCGAAGGCAGGGCCTCTCTGATCCCGACCCTGGGGGTGGTTTACTGAGGGAGGATCAAGTGAAGGGGGAATCAGACCTGGAAGACTGAGAGGAACCCCTTTTTTAACTTTCCCCGTAACCCTGCCCTTCAGATGGCCTATTGCCAACCAAGGAAGGTAAAACAAATAATTTCCTTAAAATGGACTGCATGTCCCAGAATCCCTCAAGGATTGTGACGAAGAAGAGGGCTGAAGATGCATGCAGATGTAGAGGTTGGGCAGGCAGTCCTAATAGCCTTTGGCAGTGTCAGGTAATTAACTTTATGGGCCTGTACCTCAAGCCAATTAACCCACCTAAGGGGCATACATGGCTGCAGCAGGAAGGAGTAGCAGAAAGATGCTGGAGCTGGAGCTGGAAGGTCAGCAGCAGTAGCAGAAAAAAAGAAGAGCACTAGGCTGGCAGTTCACTAAGTAGTGTGACCACAGAAGGGAAGGAAGAGCAGATTCCACCTGCAGGCTCTGAGTTGGTCCTGTGCTCACAAACCCTGTTTGGCTGTGGCTGCATTGGAAGAGACTGTGCGAAGCTAGCAGTCTTTCCAGGTGTGCATAATTGCTGTGCATGCAGAGCTGAAACTGAGCATTCAACCCAGGGCCTGTGTGCAGAAGCAAGCCAAGGGAAGCTGGAGAAAGGAATACTCTCCATTGTTGGGGCAGGATCCCAGATATCCATGCTCCAGGGGGCTGTGGCTCCCACGATATCCTTTAACAGTAGTAGCAGAAATAAGAAAGTCAGTAAGTGGAATCTGCTCACAACCGGTGTGACTTTGGAGCCTGAGAGGGAAGCACCGTACTCCAAATCACATACAAATCCCTGCTGGTAACTTTAACCAACTGAAATCACACTTGCTTGAAAGTTAAAGCGAGTGAAGTTGTTTGCAGTCATGGGAAGTCTTTGTGATGAAGAAAGGGAATTGTATCACGTGTCTATTGAGCATTAGTTAAAGTGTTTGCATAAGAAGAATGTCATACTTTTACTATTGTTGTATAAAAAAACTATTACCAGAGAGACACGTGTCTCTTATAAAGAGGAGAATGTTATCGGTAATGGTTTAAGAAGTAGCATTTGACTTTCCCAAGTGTAACAAGAATATTTGACTTCAAAGAAAGGTTGCCTATAAGACATTGGGCCTCATTACGACCAGTGCGGAATGGGTTTAACGGCGCCGGTAATGGTGCCGGCGCCATTAAACCCACTCCGCACTATTACGAGGTCCCCTCGCGGGACCCGCTGTGGATGTCTGGTTTTTCCAGGCGTCCATAGCTGGTCCCGCGAGGGAACCAGGGAGCTAACAACGGGCCCGTAATTGACGGGCCCGTTGTTAGCTCCCTCCCCCTTCCCATTGAGCCCTATGGGGAATGGTGAAGGAGCGGGCCTGGGTTCCCTGAAGGAGTAAATACTGGGCCTTCCAAAGTCAGAATGGCCCGGTAATTCCCCATTCAGGGGACCCAGACACGATTTTGGAGGCAGCCATGGTGCTAATAGCACCATGGCTACCTCCAAAGTCGTAATGAGGCCCATTGTTTTTCCTGATCGAAGTAAAAACAGGACACTACCTGAATAAAAGCGATCACAAGATTATAAGTTGGAGTCCATCATCAAAGAGAGATTGCGTATACCTAAATTCATTTTTGAAGTTAAACCTGACTCTTTTAACATTCAGAACAAATACTTAATAATTGTAGGAGTTCCCGAAGTCACAAGAAGAACAAGCATTACCCAAGCCAGTAGACATATCCTCCTTAAGGTGAAACCACCCAAATTAAGAACTAAACACCTATGTTTTTCAGTTGTTGAAGCTGTTACAAACCCAGCATCATCTGATACAAGGGTGACAAGGTTATCCAAGGCTTGAAGAATGGCCATATAGCTTGAGGTAACTACTGGAAATATGAAGCTGTACATAAAGCTGGGGAAGGGATCAGGGTGCTTGTTAAAATGATCTGATCAACAATTTGTGAAGCTGAGACTGTTGAATTCGAGAGAAATAGAGAGAAACAGTCTAGAAGCTGAGGCAGATTTTTTCAGAAGCAGTAGAAAGACATACAGAAGCGGCAAAAAGACTGCCCTTTCTTATGATACAGGAAAGAAGAGTGTCTTGCCTACATGCAGAGGTCGAAGAGTCTTGTCTAAAGTTGCTTAATATATTTGCTAAATATCAAGTTGCAGCGGAAGCAGTAGAAATGTGGTTGTCTATAATTTTGTCAAAACATGTTTTGAATTTAGTTGAAGTAGCAGTAGTAGACTGTGAGGCAAAGGAGCCTGCATTCACAGTATCATTGGCAGAAGGGAGTTGCCAAGGAGAAAGCCACCCCCTTAGAAGAAGCATCCTGACAAATTGTATTCAAGAAGCTGCAGAGGAAGAATTGTTAAAGCAGAAATGGTATTTTTATTTTGAACTTTTTCCATTCTATCCTGAAGGGAGGTTAGTCAGGATTACCATTGGTACTGTTTTCTTTATGGAACTTGGAAAGGGGAACTTTTCAACAAAAAGGGAACTGTTGCCAGTGTATTATTGTTTGAGTGAACTTTAATGTCTTGTGGAACTTTTCAAGAACTTTCTTTAAGGAAATATCTTTCTTTGGGAGAAATTGACTTCGGACATCCCTGGGGAACAAGAACTACCCAGGACAAGTAGAAGTCATCCAAGACACTGGTTATTTGGTAATATATTATTTATGTTGTTCAGGCTTTGTTTGTACTGTTTTGTTGTTTTGTGTGAGGGACAGTTGTGTGTATGCTAGGAGGTTTTCCCTTAGATCCTAGACTAGCTAGGGAATTCCCTGGTAGAGTAGATTTAGTTTTATTTACATTTTCTGTTCCAAATAAAATGTCAAATACAGAGAAAACTACAAGCAGTTGTCTGCCTCACATTCCTGACCCCTCACAGTAGGTTCTAAGCGAGTGTATTATTTAGACCAGGATTCGTTTCAGCCAAGTATTTATGTTCTATGCAAATTGCACTTTTTATTTTTTAGGTCCTGCTGCTGACATTTTATTATTTCCGTTCAAAACTATTTGCACTTTGTGGTATTTAAACTCTGGTTCGATCTAGTTTGAATTGAACTAGTTTGATTTAACAGTAACTGAAGACTTGGTTTTCATAAGAAGTAATTACACTCCTCATTCTGAAAGTTAGTTAATTGACCATCCATTGGTGGCAGTTGTGAGATGTGGTCGAGGATAAGCAATAGCTTTTATCTATAGACATAAAATCTACGCTGCTAAGTGCTTTTTTGAATTAGGAAAAAGGATCAGGAATGCATATTGGAGATTTTTACTGATTTATCAAGGCCTCACCCTGATAATTAAACCATTCTAAATAATACAAACATGAACTACTTAAACATTATTGGCCCTTGTAAGTGACCAGGGAATGCTAGGCTCCCCTAAAGGCAGTCCACCACGCTGCAGCATGTCTTATTACAGGAGCATGGAAATTTGACTGAATTACCCCCATCCTACGTGAAGTACATTGACTTCCACCCCAAGCCAGGATACTGTTCAAGACTGCATATATCATCTACAAAGCAGTCACAAGTAGCACACCAGCATACTGGCAGTTTAGCTCCACATATCTGGTGGCACATGCTCCTCGCGCAGCAAATCAACCAACCCTCTTGAATCACAAATTGTCTGTAAAGAGAGGACCCGCAAATAATCCTTCTCTTTTCAGGCACCCGCCCTCTGGAACTTGATCCTGTGTCGGCTAGGAATTTGTACACAATTTTCCAATTTAGCAAGTCTCTCAAAACATGTCTCTTTCATCAACACCTGACCAAGGACTAATTCCAATGGATGCACATACCGATGCATGGACCTCACAGTACTGCAGCACTGTTAAAAGATCCCCGCCCAAATGCTGGCTATCCACACTCTGTACAGAGCTCTGCTGCTCTCGAGCTGTGTACGCTTTAAACAATGAAAAAACATTTTCTTTTCATTCAAATAAAATAAAATAGTAGATTGAGTAAAAGAGAGTCATCAAGAACCTGAAAATTTCGTTTTTCACAAAGATAATCCACGAGTACTGGAAGAGCAGGATAAAGAACACAGAGACAGCAATTCAGAAGACTCCAGAGGCAAAAATAATCTCTACAAGGTAGCTACAATGAGTTTTCCCAGTCCACGCTGATTGAATAGCAGCAGAGCACACCCTGAGTGTAGAAAATAAAGTGTTATGACAGCATTAAATAGGGAAGAACTTGTTGTTAGAAAAACGATGGACCATCAAAAGTAGGGGCATGAATTACAACTCAACTTCAGGAACAACCTCATGGTGCACCCAGTATGTCCAACAACAAACCCTGCATATATCTGCATCTGTTTCACTAGATTTACTTTCATAAACTTGAAAGTAGGATGTGGCATTTTCAACAAAGAGTTATGGGTTTACTTGTGAGATGAACAGCACAGCTGAAGAGCTAATGTAGGAGTTTACCCATTGATGGGCCATGTGCCATTTCAAACCAATCTTGAGAAATGTGTTAATGCATGAGCAAAGTCTCCTCTTCTATTAATCCACTACACCTTATAGAACTGAATGACAATTATTTAGATAATAACCCAAATAAGGGCATTGTCATAAGTAAGGGACATGTTTTGGAGGTAGTCATATAATTATTGACTACCCAGGGAATGGTGGTTCCATATTATAGGAGCATTATGTCACCTTCAATCTCATACATCCCTGAAGTCTGGTTACACTAGTAAGGTTATTATGTGCTTTTCAGATCGATAATGGCCCTGGTTCACAGAATGTTTTTAATAGGATTTTCCCATTGAACAAAGCTTTGTGAATCAGGCTCTATGTATTTGTTGCACATAATATATTTCAAAATAAATCTGCCCAGTTCGAGCCCAAGGCTTAAAATAATGAAAACCAGAATGAAACAGGAGGGGAGGGTCACTCCTTTCATTATTGCATAGAGAACCAAAATGTTCTTGCTGGGATATCCAACAGGTAGGACATAAGCAGTTGTCATTACTGTAGATGGATCATTTGTTATTGCCCGTAACCACACTGCAATTATGAGTACTTAGTTGGCCAAGAGGCTGGTTCCATCATAACAGTATTTAAAGAGAGTGAGTGTGTGAGTGCCACATTTATATAATGCTAGATATTGAAACCATCTCTAGGTGCTTCCCACCAATGGGTCCTCCTATAGTAGTGTACTGTGGAGACCCCCGGCCGGCCCATAGAGTCGTGGTTTGCTCTGCAGTACTTTAAGACAAGATAGCTGCACCTTTGAGATGGATGGGTGTGCAGATATATTACTCCAACACCAATCAATAAGGACAACTCAATGGTTTGGCAAAGGGGAGTCCGTTTAATGACAAGAACAAAAAACGGGGAAACATGGAAATCAACAGTGATGCGATAGTCCGTCTTGCTTGAACTCCCTCGAACTTCATACAAACCGTAACATTTATACCTAAAACTAGACATCATTGACGTGTAACACTCAAAAGTTAACATGCAATTCTATTGGTTAGGGAAAGGTAACTTTACTATAGTTACTATATCTGTATATGGTAACTGAGTGAGAGGATTGGATAAACACTATCAGGTGGGCATCTAAGCCCTTCCTTCTAACATTACTATTGTGGACGTCACTAAGAGTACGACGTTCCATTGGTTCTACTATCTATAGGACCCTAGATTATTTGGTCCATTGTGATTGGGTTGGCTTCAACCCCATGCATAAATCTCCACTTTACTTAGAAGCACCAGGATTTTCAGCCAGGTGGGTGCCCTATGATTCACCCGGCCGCCTTTCAATCAATCATTACTTTAGTGGATATGTGTCGATTCGTTGGCTGTGCTTGGCCTCAAAACTGTATCTCCTTGTCAGGAAAAGTTATGATATCTCTGTCTGGGCGACAGCCAGGCACAGGTGTGAACCCATGCTTCTTCTCGCTTGGATGGTCACATGCTGCTCACCCCGTGAATCTGCCTAGGTTCCATCAATTTGTGCATTTAGTTCTTATTCGGCTTGCCACCTGCCTACGCCTCCTCATCTTGGACTTCCTGAGATAGGCTATTCTGTTCTTAAGTTTCGATTCCGCAAAGCTACTGTTCGCTCCTTCTATTAGTCTGACCTTGGCTCTTTCCTGGAGCATGTTGCCTCTGCTGAGATTCGATTCAGCCATCTCTTCTCATTTTTAGCCTAAATTTGAATCCTGTCCTGTTTGACCTCTAGCAACCTGAGTTGATTCTGCTTTTATGTACCGTGGACTTGCACTTATATACTGTGCTTCGTTGAGGTAGATATGTATAGGTGGCGCTTGCTGCAGTCTATCTTCTACTAAGCATAGAAAGCCGCACTGTTTTCTTAGCTTTCTTGCAGTTTCAAACATTTGTACAGGCATTAGCTGGTTGAATGACTTCATCCTGCTTTACAGCTTAAGTTTCTTTATGTTTCAACATCGTCTCTCCTTCTATGTTCATGATATCCTTATTCATGGCATTTTCATCCCTGTGTGTCATTCTTGGGTAGTCATATCTTCTACTTGCGAGTCTGTCAGGCCCTCGCGACGTCACCTTTCATCTTCCATTAAGGCCTTTTGAGTTTCTTCCAGGACAGTGTTTAGGGTATCTTCATTTCGTCTTATTTGTTGGTAGGGTTTTCTCATTGGATACCTCACTGTCCATGGTTTTCTAGGTATCGGTACTTCAACCGGTGTTGTTGTTCTGATAGGCACCGGGCAGAGCCCTACTGCGGCTCTCTGCTGGTTTATTTGCTCATCATACTTCATACATCTTGGTGTGAACGTTACTGGTACTTCAAAATGGGCGATGGGAGTGCAGGCTTTATTTGGCACCTCCTCTACAGCTGCAAGGCGGCTCTTAATTAATAAAAGAAACCTTTGTTCTGAAAGGAAAAATCTTACCTGTCATTAGACTCAAAGGCAGACTATTCCAAAAGTTAGGGTCTTGGAAAGAGAAGCATTGGATCCCTATGTAAGTGAGTTGGGTTTTAGGCAAAGACGACTTGCATGGGCCTCAACTCTCTCCCTGTGAGCATACTACTAACCCTAGCCTTAAATCCCACTGAGGCTAAATCTTACATATATTAAAATGTCAGATACTCACTCGTAAACAGTGTACTTTGACTGAGCAGGGACTGCTCAGCAGGAGTAATTCCTGCCCAGCTTCTAATTTGTGGTGTCTACTCTAGATCCCTTTAATTTAGTCACGTGATGGTGTCTCGAGCAGACTGACATTTCAGAATTCATTCCGAGGACAGCTAGGAATATGTTAAAATAATCGAAACTGTAGTTGGTTATTGTACCACCACAATTAATCTGTGGCTTCTGTAACAGGACACAGTATGCTTCACAAAAAGGTAATTTGAAAAAGATCCCTTTAGCTGTTGCATTGATCTCGTTTGCAAGTATGGCCGAAACAAATCCCTACATGTTTTAATTTAAAAAGAAACTTTCACCCAGCAATAAGCAGAGATATGCACATCCACAAAGGCTTTGAATCAAATCAATTTGTCTTTCCTGTTTTGAGTTGAAGGAAGACTTGTGCCATGACATTTTTCTTGGCTGTCAATCAACTTCATAGTCATATTGCTCAGGTGACTCAGTCAGTTAAATGTGAAGTGCGTCATCATCATTCTACTGACAACTTATATTAGTGAGGTAAATAACAGTTCAATGAGAGATTGCGTAGGTCAGCAGATGGAGTTTTGCATGTTTAATGATGTAACAGCATCTGACTAGCAGTTCCCGGTTGCTGAGGTATTCTCTGCATAGAGGTTTGTCAAAGCAATGAGGAGGTTGCTGGCTTCACAAAATGTATCTATTGGAAGAAGCGTAGATATTGACTTTGCTTACTTAAATGATAGTCGCCCCTAATGTCTTCCCAACACTTTTGTGGGTAAAGAACTGCAGATTTTCGAATGTCAGGTGGTGCTCAAACCTCCATCAACATGGCAGCTGGGAGGCCATCCTTATTGATCTACTACAAGTCAACATTTAATACAAATGCTAAGGCATGGATGTGCTGGGCATCCGGACCTTACCCAAAGTGAACATCATCTCTGGAGAAGCGCACTTCTTTAATATCACTCATGTTTGTTTACTTTTCCAGTAGGAGAAATCATGGTTCCCATAGTTTGTTAACATGCATTTATGTGAAACAATACATAATTAAGGAAGATCAAAAGAAACTGACAGGGGTTTTGCACTGAACCAAAGTGCTGTTGACCATGATTCTTGACTACTAGCCTGTTTTGTAACCATGTTAGTTTACTGTATAGGCTCATTTCACTTTAAGAAAGCCAAACGGATACCTTCCACAATATATTATGCAAGGACATGGAACCTCTGTTTACTTCAAAAACTCCACTGAGAACGCATGTCAGTCCAAAAACACACGTGCAGAGTCTCTAAGGCACACACTGTACACCAATAAACAATTCTAAAAAAAGAGACAAAAATCCTTTTTTGTGGAAATATCCACACAGCTGTAACTAAAAAGAGGAAGTATCCCAAGAGTTGTGTGCATCTGTGTGTTTCCGAATTTAGTATAAGAACATGATTCAGAGCTTGTTTACCAGTTGGAGGCGACCCTTAATCAAACCTCAAACATGTGTACATTTGAATTTCACATGCAATCAAATAGCATGCTAAATTTGAAAAAGAAAATTGAAATGATCAAAAAAGAAATGTCAGATATGAACGTACTTGGCTCTCAAGAAAAACACTGCTATACACTTCAGAGAAGGATGACTGGCATCCAGGATGAACTCAAGTTAGATTCAATGTATTATGTGATTAAATAGACTATATTGATGGATAAATATACACTTTCAAGCAAAATAAGAAAGCACAACATGAAAAGGCAATGTACCTACAAGTACCAGGAACTCACCGACCAGCTCAGACCATGGGGCCAAAGACACCAAAGAAGACACACAACACAGTAAAAGGAAGGTTATTACAGGATCTGCCAGAAACAATGAGAGACCATTCAAAGATTTTAAAAAGGCAACAACCCGTTATAACAGAAAACATTAATGTTCACAATAGCCCGTGCAACAAATAGACAAATTAGTGGATGTACAGGATAATGCAAGCGAAAATAGAGAAAAATAGCTCCAGATAAATATTGAAGACACGTTCATTTCAATAATACCACCATCAAAAAGTCTCATTATAAATATTTCAATAAGAAAAATTAGCAAGGGTGAAAACAATGTAATTAAAAAGTCCCCAACTCTGCAATATTATCACCTACAAGAACATTAAAATGTACATAGATCTCTGTAGGTTTACATTTAAAATCAAAAAATGAAAATTCGCCATAAAAGCACAAAACCCAAACCATTTACTTCTACTGCAGATATTTCACCTCTTAGTAAACAGACCAAAAGTCATATGCCCATCATCGATTGATACTGAAAATGCTCGACTTCTCCATGAATCATAACTCTGAATAACACACACCAAAGGCAAATATTGAGATGCTAAATACACTCCTGCCTTCGCTAACTCACCGACTGTATACTATGAAATCAGTGACTTTAGCAAGGTGCAGCAGGACAGCATGCCATTCTATGGACTAGGTCATTTATTGTATTGGTGGGTTTATAATGCTTAATACTGGGCTCCTCCCACGTGCTGCACCGGGGGATTGAACCTGTGTTACTTTGTATCATGTTGTTTCCAAGGTGAGCATATTGCCCCGGAGCTATCCTCCCAGCATCACACACAGATAACATACTGATTATAAGGGAGCGCACATTGGAAAAACATCAGTATCGCATTCAATACCTTAACACCAACGACTTTCAAATAGAGCTAAAGATGACATACTGCAAATCCAGTACCCCATTCTTTGATCTTGTAATGTATGTAAACAACAACATTGCGGAGAGCAAAATCTATAGAAAATCACCAGTAGTCAATGGCACCTGTGGCTATGAGTAAGATTACTAGACTGATATACCCAATGGGGACATTTTGAGAGCTAAACAATAGAAAACAATAGAAATAAAGAAATATACAATCAAGAAATGTGTAAAACCAAACCTGGATGTACTGATAAATTAGACATTGCCAAAAAAGTGAGTGGCATGTAGGAATCAAGTTCCACAAACCAAAAGCCAGAAACGTGTTCATAATAAGGAAAAACAATAATAAAGTTCTAATGGAAGTCAGACTTATCTCCAAATACTCAGCACTTTATCACATTTTCTTCAAGATAATCAACAACATTGGAAAATCATGTCCTTGATGTATATGTAGATGTTAAGTCAACAATTACTTTCAACGAAGCCAGAACAATCAATCACAGTCATCTTCCCATTCATCTTCAGTTATTTACGTAGCCTACAGTATTTACCGATTTAAACATTGTCCCAATTGAACACATTCAATCAAGAAGTCTACTGAGTTTACAATTGGTAGCAATTGGTAGCAGCGAATCCAATTATTGTGCATCAAATCCTTTATTCGATGCCATGCCACCTTTTGTGGCAATATGATTTTGAACTATTTGTGTATAAAATAAGCTTTATGCAGGAAGCGTGATCAGTCCACTCTGTGAATGTATTACAGAACAGGTGAACAGAACAGGTGAGGGCTACTCTTTCCTTGAGTGCCACCCTATCTCCAAGAATTGGCAAAAGAAATGTGCAGTGAGCGCATAGGATAAAAAATGTTTTTTGTAAATACAACAAATGCATATTCCTTCAAGAGGTGATATCCATGCATGCTTGCTTTTTTGCATACCGCCCTAGAAGAGCAATATCAGATAGGCAAGCGCCTCCTATGTGCCACACTTGTTTGGGTTCCCAGACCCAGGAATCCATTTCTTTGCAGTTCTTCACACTCTCCCTATCTGCACCCAGTTCCTCCTCCCTACACTCCCCCTGCCCGCCTCACTCGTGGCCATGGGTCCATGATATTAATCACGTTACCGGTACTCCCCCTCCTTAGAAGCCTTACCAGGGCAGCCTTTTGCGGGCAGGCGACGAAGGGCAAGAGACAAAGGGCAGCTTCCATGGGCAGCTCCCATCCCCGGTTGGCCCTGTCTGCCCTGGCTGCCCCACAGAACAGTCTACTCCAACAATCAGGTAAGGCAGTAAGAACCACAAGCACAGTCATCACTGAGTTTCTGAAACCCTGCCACTACTTATTTACTACCACTTGATATGCCCCTATTGTGTTTAAATCTTGCTGCATTCTGAGGCTTTGCTACTGTGTTGCACCCTGCCACTGTTTAAATCTTGCTGCACAATGATGTTTTAATTCTTAGTTGAAACCTACCACTGTTTTGAATCTTGATGCACTCTGATTTAGCTACTGTGTTGAACCCTGCCACCTAGGAGGTCTGCCACTGTTTAAACCTTGCTGTGCCTTGAGGTTTTGCTACTGTGTTGAACCTGCCACTGTTTTGAATCCTGCTGCACTTAGAGGTTTCACTTCATTCCTGCCAGCTAGGAGGTCTGCCACTGTTTAAATCTTGCTGCGCCCTGAGGTTTTTCTACTGTGTTGAACCTGTCACTGTTTAAATCTTGGTACGCTCTGAAGTTTTGCAGCTGTGTTGAATCCTGCCGCATAGGAAGCCTATCGCGGTTTTAAATCTTGCTGCACTCTGAGGACTTGCTACTGTGTTGAACCCACCACTGTTTTAATCTTGCTGCACTCTGAGGTTTTGCTTCTGTTTGATTCCTGCCACCTAGGAGGTCTGTCACAGTTTAAATCTTGCTGCACCCTGAGGTTCTGCTACTGTGTTTAACCCACCACTGTTTAAATCTTGCTCTGGTCTGAGGTTTTGCTACTGTGTTGATTCCTGCCTTCTATGAGGTCTGCCAATGTTTAAACCTTGCTACACCCTGGAGTTTTGCGACTGCCTTGAACCTGCCACTGTTTAATTCCTGCTGCACTCTGACGGTTCGCTACTCTGTTGATTTCTGCTACCACAGAGGTTTTCCACTGTTTAACTCTTGCTGTGCTCTGAGGGTTTTACAACTCTGTTGTATCCTGCCACATAGGAAGCCTGCCATTGTTTTTAATCTTGCTGCGCTCTGAGGTTTTGCTACTGTGCTGAACCCTGCCACTGTTTAACTCTTGCTGCGCTGTAAGGTTTTGCTGCTGCATTGAGGCCTGCCACTTAGGAGGTCTGTCACTGTTAAAATCTTGCTGCACTCTAAGGTTTTGCTACGCTCTTGAACCCCTTCCATTGTGTCAAATCTGATTAGCTCTACAGATCTTGCTATTGTGTTGTATTTTGCTGCATATAAAGTCTGCCACTATTTCAAAAATCAGGTAAAAAAGCAGGTAGGTCTGCCACTATCTAAATCCTACTGCTCTCTACAGGTTTGCTACAGTGCTCAATCCCTGCCACTGTTTTACATTTTTTATTTTGCACTCCGAGGTTTCACTACTGCGCTGCACCCTGCCACTGTTTAAACCATACTGTGCTCTGAGGTTTTAATACTGTATTGATTGCTGCTACTTAGGACCTCTGTCACTGTTTGTATTTTGCTGTGCGCTGAAGTTTTAATACTATGTTGAACCCTACCACAGTTTTAAATCTTGTTGCGCTCTGTGGTTTCGCTACTGGTTGATTCCTGCCACCTAGGAGGTCTGCCACAGTTTAAATATTGCGGCACTCTGAGGATGTGCTACTGTGTTGACCCCTACCACATAGGTATGCCACTTTTTAAATCTTGCTTTGCCCTGAGGTTTGCTACTATCTTGCATCCCAGCCATTGTTTTGGATCTTGCCGTGCTCTGAGGTTTGCTACTTTGTTAAATATCTGCCATTGTTTCAAATCCTGCTACGCTCTGAGTTTTTGCCAGAGTCATGGGACCACTGAAGAGCCAAGATCTGGGCCTGACCCGGTGGTATAAAGATGCGCCCATGAATAAAGGGCAATCCTTGTACCAGTTCGAAGTTGAGTTCATTGACTTCCGTAGGATGGGTAGAAACCCAATCAGTAATGATGGAACGCAAGAAAGGTTGAACTGAACACCCACAGACAACTTTGTTTGGCTGTAGAAGCAATGGCTCAGACCGTAGGCAATGATTCCCCGTAGGAAGGCGGGAGAGAGCATCAGCAGATATCTGAGCGTTAGCAGGACGATAGGTGATAACAAACCGGTATTGTGAAAAGAACAAGTGCCAACGCGCTTCTCTGGCAGTGAGACACTTCATTGACTTGAAGGCTAGAAGACTTCTGTGATCAGAGTAGACCGTAAGTTTAGCCCCCAGAAGATGGTGTCTCCATTCCAGGAAGGCATCTCTAATGGCTAGAAGTTCGCATTCCGTGATAGAATAGTTTTTTTTCATAGGGTGTCAGCTTGCGGGAATAATAGGCGATCGGATGCACTTCGCCTGAGTGTGGGCATTGTTGTGATAATACAGCACCAACCGCATAGCCTGAAGCGTCCGCTTCCACAAAGAAAGGGAATTCCGGGTCAGGATGCTTAAGAACCGGAGCAGTAGTAAAGGCAGACTTCAGCTGGTCGAACGCCTTTTGAGCCTACGGTGACCAAACATACGGCTCCTTAGCACTGGTCAAGGAGGTGAGAGGTGCAGAGATGTCAGAAAAGTTATTGATGAAACGCCGGTAAAAGTTGGAAAAACCCAGAAATTATTGTAAAGCTTTGATATACCTGGGCACTGGACCACTCCAAGACAGCTTTAATCTTAGACTGACTCATACGAACTCCCTGATCAGTAAGGTCGTATCCTAGAAACTCAACTTCAGATGCATGAAAAATGTATTTTTCTGCCTTTACAAATAAATGGTGGTCTCTTAGACGCTGAAGAACTGTCAGGTTCTGTGAATAGATCAATATGTCATCCAGATAAACAACGACATATTGATCTAAGATGTCATGAAATAGGTCCTTCATGAATGCCTGGAAGGTAGCCGGGGCGTTACAGAGACCAAAATGCATCACCAGGTATTCAAATAGGCCATAGCATGTTTTAAATGCAGTTTTCCATTCGTCCCCCTCTCTCTTGCACACCAGAATGTAGGCCCCTCGGAGGTCTAACTTAGTGAAGATTTTTGACGAGCCCAGTTGATCGAGGAGGACCGAAATCAGAGGAAGAGGATACTGATTTTTAATGGTAGCTGCATTTAGTGCACGATAATCAATACAGCGACGTAAATCCCCTTCTTTTTGCTGACGAAAAAGAGCGGAGACGCCATTGGAGACTTCGAAGGGCGGATAAAGCCCATAGTAAGTGCCTTGTCGATGTACTTCTTTAATACAGCATCTTCCTTTAGTGTGAGCGAGTACACTCTACCAGTGGGTATCTTCATTCCCGGTATTAGGTCTATTGGGCAATCATAGATCCGATGTGGAGGTAGGGCCTCTGCCATCCCTTTGTCAAACACATTTGCAAATTCTGAATACTGAGTGGGGACCACTGAGGTAACCGTGTTAGAAATGGCCCCAACATGCATAGTGGAGGACACTAGTTCTCTAGCGGGGTTGTCCTGGTTGATTCCAGGCAATGAAGTGCAGCAAGTATTGCAGACATTAGAGGGAAACTGGATCAAGTGGGTTGACCAATCAATGGCAGGATTGTAGTAATGCAGCCATGGAATACCCAGAATGACCTTGTAGGCAGGGGCTTTGATAACTTCAAAAGTTATCTCTTCTGTATGGCCTTCAACGGTGCACATGACCAAAGGGACCATCTGATGTGTCACCATACCAGAGACGAGAACTGACCCGTCAACTGCATTAACGAGTTCAGGATTAGGTTTGCGAATTAGTGGTATTCCAGACATAGAAGCAAAGTATTGGTCCACATAATTACCCGTTGCTCCCGAATCTATCACTGCCATTGCTTTGAATGTCCCTCCCTGGTTCACCGTAAAAAGGACAGGAAGCTGAATCAACTGAGTTGAACTAGACAAAGGAGAGTCCAGAGTAGCTCTTCCCGAGGTAGGGACTCCGTCTACTGTTTGGATTTGGCGTTTCCCGCCTTTCTTTTGGGTGTTTAGGACATTCGGGCAAAAAATGATCAGAGGCCCGCAATACATGCACAGATTATTTGACCTGCGATGTTCACGTCAAGCGGGGGTGAGCGGACTCCTGACAACACTAACCTGCATTGGTTCAGGAGCAGGTATTGTAGTGGAAGAGGTTTCTGCATGTGCTGAGACAAACAGGGCAGATTTCTTCTTGCCTCGTCGTTCACCTTTGTGAGCGTCGATTTGGAGGACTAAATCAAGCAATTCTCCAAAAACAGTTGGAATGATAGGAACAGTGGAGAGTATGTTCTTCAATTCATCAGAGAGACCCTGATAAAAGACTGCGGTCTTCTTCTCTTCGGTCCAATCTGTCTCAGCTGCCAGCTGATTAAAGCGAGCTAAATAGACCAAGAGGGAATTGTTCCCTTATCTATGCTTTAGTAACTCCAGATCGGTAGCTTGAGTAGTGTAACGTGTATCAAATAGTTTACTCATCATCGTAAGAAGAGCGTCACAATTGGAAAGCACATGACTGTTGGATTCTAATAATGGATTTTCCCTAGCGGCCGTGGTGCCACCCAAATGTGACAAGACTAACGCAGCCTTAGTGGTAGAAGTAGGAAAAGAAGCAGGACGGCACAAGAAGTGTAATTTACACTGATTAAAGAAAGTCCTGTATTGTTTAGGATCCCTCAGAAAGCGTTCTGGGGGTGCCAGAGGGAATTGTGAGGTAAGCATGATGGGTGCTGAGTCCTGTGTAGGGGCTGGGAAACCGGATCCTGAAGCCATAGCCCCAGTTCCGGTTGCCTGCATGGCCGGAGTGGTCACCAAGGCATGGATAGCGTCCATGCGCTGGCGTAGTGCCTCTTGAGCATTGGTCAGGTCAGTTCTCAGATCCGTGACCATTTGCACTATTTGTGTCAAGGCATCGCTAGCCACTGCGGACATTATAAGGCTGCTAATTCTGTTACTCACCGCTCCGGTAATCGATCACTGCCTGTAGATAGGCGACCTTGGAGATGATAGTTTTCACAGATATTAACAAGACAGCCTCTGGTAACCCGACACCCCCTGAATTCTAAGATTCAGGCTTCCTCAAGGAGGGGCCCTTTTCTGCGATGTGCCTCTCTGCTGTTTCAACCTGAACAGGCAGAATTGCCACTCGCCTAAAAGAGCGGGGAGAACACACACCAACACACAACGCCAACCAATGCTGCAAAGGAATACAAAGATGGTTAGAGGAGCCAAGGTATGAAGGAATGCAAGAAAACAATAGTACTAAGGATTACCTAGGTGGGGTTTGAGGAGTGGAATCTGCTATAGGATTGACCTACAAAAGAAAATAAACTATTACCCTCTACGTCAATGTAATAAACCAGAGCATCCCAGAAATAAATGGGTAAGTAATTCAAACACAGACCTTGAGGGAGAACTGGCAGGAGTAAATGAAGTCCAAATGGAGGGAAACAACGAAAGGATAAAATAAAAAAAAGGAAGGTTAGTACAGGAAAGTAACCCGGGCGGCATGAGGGACGCACTAGTGACGGGTTGGTGTATGTACCGGAAAGCGTCAATATGCACTTGGTGAGTAGTTCACTGTAGAATGTTGAAGTCCCAAGGGATGTAGAAAACAATTTCAAAAGTATAGGCTAACGGTGGAATCCAGCAGAGTGGGTTTTAACTAGTATGAACAGTTCAGGATAATAGTAAATGAAATGGCCTCAGGAACAAGAAAGAGACCATTGACGAGTACCGAGCACAACCAATTACCTTAGTGGGCCCTAGAACCAGGAAGTCACTGAGGAAAAAGGCAGGCAGTCCGTGAAGGAGTCCAGGTCAGTAAAGGAGCGGGCGTAACCAAAACCAAAGGATTATCCAAATGCAGTCCAAATAGAATAGCTAAGCGTCGGGAACCAGTAGATCAAAATAGAGCACTGACTGGGTGCCAGAAGGAAAACGTAACGTAACCGAAAGGAGAGCAACGCTACAATTAGCAGCAGAGAGCTGTACGAGTAGCGGTGCTTTAAAATACAGGGGGGCGTGGTTTAGGTGTGCGTTCCTTACGCCTGCAAGGTGTCAGCTGACACGAGATGCGCCGGTGTGTAAACAAGCGCCATGGCAACCTGTATCGATTCCAGATGGGAGCTTGTGAGTATGCTTTTCTTCGCGTGAATTCCGCGGATGAGCCGGCGCTGTCATTCCGGGTAGAAAACGTAACATGCAGTCATATCTAAATACAAAAGGAAAGAAAAGCTAAGCTTTCTGGAATTAAAACATGCTTCCTAATATAATGCGAGTGTAATCATGGGTAAAGCAGAGGTCATAATCTCTGTATCTATCTTAATAATTGTATTCAAAGGGTAACTATAAAGGTCCTGTTGGAAGGAATGTGCGCAGGACATCACATACTCATATAAGAATCAATTATATATCGCCACCCTTAATGAATTAATAGTCTGGGTTAAGGTTGGAAGAACGAGGTTAATTTCATACAAAGGTTTGTTTACATAACGCTGACAACACGTTAGTGCATGTGTGTGAGAATCACAAGATTGTAAAGACCCATTGAAAGGAGCCGTACAAGTGCCAAAGAACGGCAGAAGTAATTGTATTGCTGAGCACAGAAGGCGAGGGATCGTGGAAAAGCGTCTTACCTGGGCAAGGACAAATTAACAACTCAATTTCAGCGTGCAGCTGAGCGCTGCTAATGGGGGACATTCAAAGATGGACAGATGCTGCTAATGCAGTAATGTATGAAACGTTGATGTGCACAAGGTTGATGTCACCAGACCAGCCGCCATGTTGAATGAGGGAGATTTAACTAAAGTAAATGGGCAATTGCTAATGAGCAAGTGCATATAAGGAGCCCCTTGTACGAAGATCTATATAATATTGATACGGATTTGGGTTAAAATTAGTAGGAATAAAATTAAATTGGAACCAAAAGAAATTAACCTAAATGGGAAATTACTAACATTAGGAAAAGCAACCGTAATGTAGCAGGTACTCCAAACCGCGGGATAACTGGAATTGCGGACGTAGGTCCAACGGATCTCTCGAACGTTTGTAGGAGACAAATTAGATAATAATAAAGCTCCAGATGAAAGGCAAAAGAAATTGTATATTTCATACAGCTGAAAGAACATTATTAAAGTAATTCAAGTTCACCCACATGAGCCTGGCAAAGATTTTCCAAGGTCGCGCTGTTAACTGACAACACCAGAGAGTGCTTTTTTACAAAGAATGAAAGTATATAAAAGATATACATGCAAAATTATTTCAAATTGAGGTAATACGATTGCATTGGCACTACATATAATTAGAGAACGTGGGATAGCACTTTTGCCTGGACAATGACTTATAAGAAAATTGCAAACTCATGATCGGAGTTAAGGCCATTATATACTGTACGATATTTGCAAATCGGTCTGGCTTCCAAATGCCATAATTTCAAAGTTTGATTGCCACCTCTTGGTGGCAATATGACTTTGGCCAGGACCTACAAATCTAATGGTATACTTGCAGTCTAATTGGTGAATCTTTTGCCAATGATTGGCAAGTGGGTATTTAGCATCCTGGCTGCCAATCGTTGCCAGGTGTTCTCGGATGCGAATTTTAAGTGGTCTGATTGTACTGCCAATATATTTAAGGCCACAGGTGCAAATAATGCAATAAACCACAAATTGTGTATTACAATTAATGAATGATTCTATGTCGTGATCCCCCCGTGGCCCAAAGGAAATCAATGTTGTTTCTAGTGCAAATTTGCACATGTTGCAGCATCCACATTTATGAAAGCCTTTGACTCTAGCGGAGTGAAGCCATGTAGTTGTGAGGACAAAGTTTATTTTTAAGGGACTTCCCTTTACTGTAGGCAACACTAGGTTTCAGATTCAACCATTTTGAGATGTCTGAGTCTAAATGTAATAAGTGACAATGTTTTCTCAAGCCATTTTGGATTTTGTGACTGTCAGTATTAAATCTAGTAATCAGCCTAATTTTCTGAGAAGCTTGAGTTTTACTGCGAAGTTTAGGAACTAACAAATCAGCTCTCTTAAGATGACATACTTCTTCTGCGGTTTTATCAAGACAAGTAATATCATACCCTCTCACAACAAATCTTGATTTAATGAAAGCACTTTCCAAATCAAAGTCATGTAAGTGTGAACAATTTCTCCTGGCACAAATGAATTCCCCCTTTGAGATATTGTTAATTACATGTTTTCTATGGCAACTATGGGCATGCAAAGTCTCATAAACAGAGGTGCTTTTGCGAAAAGTTTTGGTTAACAAACCATTTTCAGTGAGTTGAATGGTAAGATCAAGAAAATCGATCTGAGTTTGGCTACAAGTAGAAGTAAATTGAAGACCCCAATCATTACTGTTCAGGTAAGATACAAATTGAAGAAGTACATTTTCAGTGCCCGTCCAAATCAAAATAACATCCTCAATATTTCACTTATCTGGTAGAAAATTCAAAATCATTAAACTGCATCAGTGAGAACCCCCTAAGAGTCCTAAAATTACTTGTATATGAAGAGACAATAGTGTAATTAATGTGGGTTGTTCTTAAACATGAATATTTTTGTTTGAAAATGAAAGCATTCCAAAACAGAGTAATGATGCAAGCCCCCTCATGGATAGTAAAACATGTACAAGACCCCACAATGATGGTGTGGTACATGCAATTAAACATGTTTCTGTTATTAACACATTTTCAAAACATTGGGCAAGGATAGTCCCACGAGGCAAGTTCCCAATAGTCCTCACAAAGTAGATAAAATGTATATGAGTGTGTGTGTTTAACAGCGAGGTGAACTGTGTTTTATTTAAATGGTATGACTATTTGTAGTGCCTCTGGACACATATTCTGTGCAGCTATGTATAGTTATTTAAGAATGAAATTGTCTTTTTAACAGCTCCATGACAGATTCCTCCCACTTCCAAGTGCTACGATAATTAATGGCACTCAATTTAGGTTGGCCCTACCAGAATTTGAACTTATAAAATGCAGGCTAGTCACATGTCTGAACAAGTCTTACCTCAAAATGCTACCTTCATGGGCAATGTGATGGGCAGGTGTGTGGGGATCACAGGAGCACAAAATGTTACAGGATAAATGTGTGTTTGACTGTTGAAGTGCATGGGTATTCTAGTGGCTGTGTTTTGCTCTTTCCGTCTTGTTAATTCGAAATAAAATTTTCCTGCACACCTTTAGGATACATATCTGTGCTCTGCACTTAGTACTTCACTTTTCAGATTATGCTACTGATTCATCAATTGATTTATGGATGTTTCTCTATCTGGCCTGTTTGTATTTGTAGAGGTGCTATTTGCATAATGGTTACCCTCAGTGGACAATTTGATCAAGTTTGAAGGCCATTTTGGGGCCATGCACCTGAACTGAAATTAATGCAGATGCCATTTTGCAGTGACAAAGAATAAAGGTATCTCACTGGCAGTGCTACAGCTCAGACAATTTGGTGGGAATACTTAGTGCCAGTCAGCAGAACACAGAACTCCATTGTCAGCCTCTATGGGAAATCGATTTATTGATGTCCTGGGGAAGAAGGTCTGCAGCACAAGCTTGTTATAGCTAAAAACACCCACATTGTGGCAATGTCTGGGCTAAATACCAGGCTCCTTCAACCACACTCAGAATGGTAATTAATTGATTGGCAAATTGATGTGAAGCTTGTTCAACACTGGCTATTGCTCACAGATGGGCGGTAATGAACTTCATTATATGTCAAGTACATATGAGTAAATGAAGGACAATAACACACACTAATAATCATGCTTGTGTAAATTGAATGTGAGGAATTGTAAAGTTATATTAGATATGTGTTTTTACAGCGTGCACTGCCCCCAGATTGTGGCATCCTTTTGTGGTGTCCTAGCTCAAAGTACTCTGAGATAACTGAATTACCACCACATTACCACCACGTTTTCCCACACCACCATACTCATAAATAAGCTGTAAATCCTGAGCAGAGTTTTTAAGTAGTGTGGAGAATCCAATAGGTTTGCCCCAGGAACCTCTTCTGAGATCCTTCTCGTGTGGCCAGGCGAAGGCAGGGCCTCTCTGATCCCGACCCTGGGGGTGGTTTACTGAGGGAGGATCAAGTGAAGGGGGAATCAGACCTGGAAGACTGAGAGGAACCCCTTTTTTAACTTTCCCCGTAACCCTGCCCTTCAGATGGCCTATTGCCAACCAAGGAAGGTAAAACAAATAATTTCCTTAAAATGGACTGCATGTCCCAGAATCCCTCAAGGATTGTGACGAAGAAGAGGGCTGAAGATGCATGCAGATGTAGAGGTTGGGCAGGCAGTCCTAATAGCCTTTGGCAGTGTCAGGTAATTAACTTTATGGGCCTGTACCTCAAGCCAATTAACCCACCTAAGGGGCATACATGGCTGCAGCAGGAAGGAGTAGCAGAAAGATGCTGGAGCTGGAGCTGGAAGGTCAGCAGCAGTAGCAGAAAAAAAGAAGAGCACTAGGCTGGCAGTTCACTAAGTAGTGTGACCACAGAAGGGAAGGAAGAGCAGATTCCACCTGCAGGCTCTGAGTTGGTCCTGTGCTCACAAACCCTGTTTGGCTGTGGCTGCATTGGAAGAGACTGTGCGAAGCTAGCAGTCTTTCCAGGTGTGCATAATTGCTGTGCATGCAGAGCTGAAACTGAGCATTCAACCCAGGGTCTGTGTGCAGAAGCAAGCCAAGGGAAGCTGGAGAAAGGAATACTCTCCATTGTTGGGGCTGGATCCCAGATATCCATGCTCCAGGGGGCTGTGGCTCCCACCATATCCTGTAACAGTAGTAGCAGAAATAAGAAAGTCAGTAAGTGGAATCTGCCCACAACCGGAACCTGAGAGGGAAGCACCGTACTCCAAATCACATACAAATCCCTGCTGGTAACTTTAACCAACTGAAATCACACTTGCTTGAAAGTTAAAGCGAGTGAAGTTGTTTGCAGTCATGGGAAGTCTTTGTGATGAAGAAAGGGAATTGTATCACGTGTCTATTGAGCATTAGTTAAAGTGTTTGCATAAGAAGAATGTCATACTTTTACTATTGTTGTATAAAAAAACTATTACCAGAGAGACACGTGTCTCTTATAAAGAGGAGAATGTTATCGGTAATGGTTTAAGAAGTAGCATTTGACTTTCCCAAGTGTAACAAGAATATTTGACTTCAAAGAAAGGTTGCCTATAAGACATTGGGCCTCATTACGACTAGTGTGGAATGGGTTTAACGGCGCCGGTAATGGTGCCGGCGCCATTAAACCCACTCCGCACTATTACGAGGTCCCCTCGCGGGACCCGCTGTGGATGTCTGGTTTTTCCAGGCGTCCATAGCTGGTCCCGCGAGGGAACCAGGGAGCTAACAACGGGCCCGTAATTGACAGGCCCGTTGTTAGCTCCCTCCCCATTCCCATTGAGCCCTATGGGGAATGGTGAAGGAGCGGGCCTGGGTTCCCTGAAGGAGTAAATACTGGGCCTTCCAAAGTTGAAATGGCCTGGTAATTCCCCATTCAGGGGACCCGGACACGATTTTGGAGGCAGCCATGGTGCTAATAGCACCATGGCTACCTCCAAAGTCGTAATGAGGCCCATTGTTTTTCCTGATCGAAGTAAAAGCAGGACACTACCTGAATAAAAGGGATCACAAGATTATAAGTTGGAGTCCATCATCAAAGAGAGATTGCGTATACCTAAATTCATTTTTGAAGTTAAACCTGACTCTTTTAACATTCAGAACAAATACTTAATAATTGTAGGAGTTCCCGAAGTCACAAGAAGAACAAGCATTACCCAAGCCAGTAGACATATCCTCCTTAAGGTGAAACCACCCATATTAAGAACTAAACACCTATGTTTTTCAGTTGTTGAAGCTGTTACAAACCCAGCATCATCTGATACAAGGGTGACAAGGTTATCCAAGGCTTGAAGAATGGCCATACAGCTTGAGGTAACTACTGGAAATATGAAGCTGTACATAAAGCTGGGGAAGGGATCAGGGTGCTTGTTAAAATGATCTGATCAACAATTTGTGAAGCTGAGACTGTTGAATTCGAGAGAAATAGAGAGAAACAGTCTAGAAGCTGAGGCAGATTTTTTCAGAAGCAGTAGAAAGACATACAGAAGCGGCAAAAAGACTGCCCTTTCTTATGATACAGGAAAGAAGAGTGTCTTGCCTACATGCAGAGGTCGAAGAGCCTTGTCTAAAGTTGCTTAATATATTTGCTAAATATCAAGTTGCAGCGGAAGCAGTAGAAATGTGGTTGTCTATAATTTTGTCAAAACATGTTTTGAATTTAGTTGAAGTAGCAGTAGTAGACTGTGAGGCAAAGGAGCCTGCATTCACAGTATCATTGGCAGACGGGAGTTGCCAAGGAGAAAGCCACCCCCTTAGAAGAAGCATCCTGACAAATTGTATTCAAGAAGCTGCAGAGGAAGAATTGTTAAAGCAGAAATGGTATTTTTATTTTGAACTTTTTCCATTCTATCCTGAAGGGAGGTTAGTCAGGATTACCATTGGTACTGTTTTCTTATGGAACTTGGAAAGGGGAACTTTTCAACAAAAAGGGAACTGTTGCCAGTGTATTTTTGTTTGAGTGAACTTTAATGTCTTGTGGAACTTTTCAAGAACTTTCTTTAAGGAAATATCTTTCTTTGGGAGAAATTGACTTCGGACATCCCAGGGGAACAAGAACTACCCAGGACAAGTAGAAGTCATCCAAGACACTGGTTATTTGGTAATATATTATTTATGTTGTTTAGACTTTGTTTGTACTGTTTTGTTGTTTTGTGTGAGGGACAGTTGTGTGTATGCTAGGAGGTTTTCCCTTAGATCCTAGACTATCTAGGGAATTCCCTGGTAGAGTAGATTTAGTTTTATTTACATTTTCTGTTCCAAATAAAATGTCAAATACAGAGAAAACTACAAGCAGTTGTCTGCCTCACATTCCTGACCCCTCACAGTAGGTTCTAAGCGAGTGTATTATTTAGACCAGGATTCGTTTTAGCCAAGTATTTATGTTCTATGCAAATTGCACTTTTTATTTTTTAGGTCCTGCTGCTGACATTTTATTATTTTCGTTCATAACTATTTGCACTTTGTGGTATTTAAACTCTGGTTCGATCTAGTTTGAATTGAACTAGTTTGATTTAACAGAAACTGAAGACTTGGTTTTCATAAGAAGTAATTACACTCCTCATTCTGAAAGTTAGTTAATTGGCCATCCATTGGTGGCAGTTGTGAGATGTGGTCAAGGATAAGCAATAGCTTTTATCTATAGACATAAAATCTACGCTGCTAAGTGCTTTTTTGAATTAGGAAAAAGGATCAGGAATGCATATTGGAGATTTTTACTGATTTATCAAGGCCTCACCCTGATAATTAAACCATTCTAAATAATACAAACATGAACTACTTAAAAATTATTGGCCCTTGTAAGTGACCAGGGAATGCTAGGCTCCCCTAAAGGCAGTCCACCACGCTGCAGCATGTCTTATTACAGGAGCATGGAAATTTGACTGAATTACCCCCATCCTACGTGAAGTACATTGACTTCCACCCCAAGCCAGGATACTGTTCAAGACTGCATATATCATCTACAAAGCAGTCACAAGTAGCACACCAGCATACTGGCAGCTTAGCTCCACATATCTGGTGGCACATGCTCCTCGCGCAGCAAATCAACCAACCCTCTTGAATCACAAATTGTCTGTAAAGAGAGGACCCGCAAATATTCCTTCTCTTTTCAGGCACCTGCCCTCTGGAACTCGATCCTGTGTCGGCTAGGAATTTGTACACAATTTTCCAATTTAGCAAGTCTCTCAAAACATGTCTCTTTCATCAACACCTGACCAAGGACTAATTCCAATGGATGCACATACCGATGCATGGACCTCACAGTACTGCACCACTGCTAAAAGATGCCCGCCCAAATGCTGGCTATCCACACTCTGTACAGAGCTCTGCTGCTCTCTAGCTGTGTACACTTTAAACAATGAAAAAACATTTTCTTTTCATTCAAATAAAATAAAATAGTAGATTGAGTAAAAGAGAGTCATCAAGAACCTGAAAATTTCGTTTTTCACAAAGATAATCCACCAGTACTGGAAGAGCAGGATAAAGAACACAGAGACAGCAATTCAGAAGGCTCCAGAGGCAAAAATAATCTCTACAAGGTAGCTACAATGAGTTTTCCCAGTCCACGCTGATTGAATAGCAGCAGAGCACACCCTGAGTGTAGAAAATAAAGTGTTATGACAGCATTAAATAGGGAAGAACTTCTTGTTAGAAAAACGATGGACCATCAAAGGTAGGGGCATGAATTACAACTCAACTTCAGGAACAACCTCCTGGTGCACCCAGTATGTCCAACAACAAACCCTGCATATATCTGCATCTGTTTCACTAGATTTACTTTCATAAACTTGAAGGTAGGATGTGGCATTTTCAACAAAGAGTTATGGGTTTACTTGTGAGATGAACAGCACAGCTGAAGAGCTAATGTAGGAGTTTACCCATTGATGGGCCATGTGCCATTTCAAACCAATCTTGAGAAATGTGTTAATGCATGAGTAAAGTCTCCTCTTCTATTAATCCACTACACGTTATAGAACTGAATGACAATTATTTAGATAATAACCCAAATAAGGGCATTGTCATAAATAAGGGACATGTTTTGGAGGTAGTCATATAATTATTGACTACCCAGGGAATGGTGGTTCCATATTACAGGAGCATTATGTCACCTTCAATCTCATACATCCCTGAAGTCTAGTGCTGTAAGTGAAACCAAAGTTCCAGTGAAAGCCCAAGAGGGAACCGAAAGTTACACTAGTAAGGTTATTTATGTGCTTTTCAGATCGATAATGGCCCTGGTTCACAGAATGTTTTTAATAGGATTTTCCCATTGAACAAAGCTTTGTGAATCAGGCTCTATGTATTTGTTGCACATAATATATTTCAAAATAAATCAGTTCGAGCCCAAGGCTTAAAATAATGAAAACCAGAATGAAACAGGAGGGGAGGGTCACTCCTTTCATTATTGCATAGAGAACCAAAATGTTCTTGCTGGGATGTCCAACAGGTAGGACATAAGCAGTTGTCATTACTGTAGATGGATCATTTGTTATTGCCCGTAACCACACAGCAATTATGAGTACTTAGTTGGCCAAGAGGCTGGTTCGATCATAACAGTATTTAAAGAGAGTGAGTGTGTGAGTGCCACATTTATATAATGCTAGATATTGAAACCATCTCTAGGTGCTTCCCACCAATGGGTCCTCCTATAGCAGTGTACTGTGGAGACCCCCGGCCGGCCCATAGAGTCGTGGTTTGCTCTGCAGTACTTTAAGACAAGATAGCTGCACCTTTGAGATGGATGGGTATGCAGATATATTACTCCAACACCAATCAATAAGGACAACTCAATGGTTTGGCAAAGGGGAGTCCGTTTAATGACAAGAACAAAAAACGGGGAAACATGGAAATCAACGGTGATGCGATAGTCCGTCTTGCTTGAACTCCCTCGAACTTCATACAAACCGTAACATTTATACCTAAAACTAGACATCATTGACGTGTAACACTCAAAAGTTAAGATGCAATTCTATTGGTTAGGGAAAGGTAACTTTACTGTAGTTACTATATCTGTATATGGTAACTGAGTAAAAGGATTGGATAAACACTATCAGGTGGGCATCTAAGCCCTTCCTTCTAACATTACTATTGTGGACGTCACTAAGAGTACGACGTTCCATTGGTTCTACTATCTATAGGACCCTAGATTATTTGGTCCATTGTGATTGGGTTGGCTTCAACCCCATGCATAAATCTCCACTTTACTTAGAAGTACGCAGAATGGTCAGCCAGGTGGGTGCCCTACGATTCACCCGGCCTCCCTTCAATCAATCATTACTTTAGTGGATATGTGTCGATTCGTTGGCTGTGCTTGGCCTCAAAACTGTATCTCCTTGTCAGGAAAAGTTATGATATCTCTGTCTGGGTGACAGCCATGCACAGGTGTGAACCCGTGCTTCTTCTCGCTTGGATGGTCACGTGCTGCTCACCCCGTGAATCTGCCTAGGTTCCATCAATTTGTGCATTTAGTTCTTATTCGGCTTGCCACCTGCCTACGCCTCCTCATCTTGGACTTCCTGAGATAGGCTATTCTGTTCTTAAGTTTCGATTCCGCAAAGCTACTGTTCGCTCCTTCTATTAGTCTGACCTTGGCTCTTTCCTGGAGCACGTTGCCTCTGCTGAGATTCAATTCAGCCATCTCTTCTCATTTTTAGCCTAAATTCGAATCCTGTCCTGTTTGACCTCTAGCAACCTGAGTTGATTCTGCTTTTATGTACCGTGGACTTGCACTTATATACTGTGCTTCGTTGAGGTAGATATGTATAGGTGGCGCTTGCTGCAGTCTATCTTCTACTAAGCATAGAAAGCCGCACTGTTTTCTTAGCTTTCTTGCAGTTTCAAGCATTTGTACAGGCATTAGCTGGTTGAATGACTTCATCCTGCTTTACAGCTTAAGTTTCTTTATGTTTCAACAGCGTCTCTCCTTCTATGTTCATGATATCCTTATTCATGGCATTTTCATCCCTGTGTGTCATTCTTGGGTAGTCATATCTTCTACTTGCGAGTCTGTCAGGCCCTCGCGACGTCACCTTTCATCTTCCATTAAGGCCTTTTGAGTTTCTTCCGGGACAGTGTTTAGGCTATCTTCATTTCGTCTTATTTGTTGGTAGGGTTTTCTCATTGGATACCTCACTGTCCATGGTTTTCTAGGTATCGGTACTTCAACCGGTGTTGTTGTTCTGATAGGCACCGGGCAGAGCCCTACTGCGGCTCTCTGCTGGTTTATTTGCTCATCATACTTCATACATCTTGGTGTGAACGTTCCTGGTACTTCAAAATGGGCGATGGGAGTGCAGGCTTTATTTGGCACCTCCTCTACAACTGCAAGGCGGCTCTTAATTAATGAAAGAAACCTTTGTTCTGAAAGGAAAAATCTTACCTGTCATTAGACTCAAAGGCAGACTATTCCA
Source organism: Ambystoma mexicanum (assembly GCF_040938575.1). Lineage (NCBI taxonomy): Eukaryota > Metazoa > Chordata > Amphibia > Caudata > Ambystomatidae > Ambystoma > Ambystoma mexicanum. Next base: position 686,426,763 of record NC_090937.1, on the reverse strand, counting down.
AAAGTTAGGGTCTTGGAAAGAGAAGCATTGGATCCCTGTGTAAGTGAGTTGGGTTTTAGGCAAAGACGACTTGCATGGGAATCAACTCTCTCCCTGTGAGCATACTACTAACCCTAGCCTTAAATCCCACTGAGGCTAAATCTAACATATATTAAAATGTCAGATACTCACTCGTAAACAGTGTACTTTGACTGAGCAGGGACTGCTCAGCAGGAGTAATTCCTGCCCAGCTTCTAATTTGTGGTGTCTACTCTAGATCCCTTTAATTTAGTCACGTGATGGTGTCTCGAGCAGACTGACATTTCAGAATTCATTCAGAGGACAGCTAGGAATATGTTAAAATAATCGAAACTGTAGTTGGTTATTGTACCAGCACAATTAATCTGTGGCTTCTATAACAGGACACAGTATGCTTCACAAAAAGGCAATTTGAAAAAGATCCCTTTAGCTGTTGCATTGATCCCGTTTGCAAGTATGGCCGAAACAAATCCCTACATGTTTTAATTTAAAAAGAAACTTTCACCCAGCAATAAGCAGAGATATGCACATCCACAAAGGCTTTGAATCAAATCAATTTGTCTTTCCTGTTTTGAGTTGAAGGAAGACTTGTGCCATGACATTTTTCTTGGCTGTCAATCAACTTCATAGTCATATTGCTCAGGTGACTCAGTCAGTTAAATGTGAAGTGCGTCATCATCATTCTACTGACAACTTATATTAGCGAGGTAAATAACAGTTCAATGAGAGATTGCGTAGGTCAGCAGATGGAGTTTTGCATGTTTAATGATGTAACAGCATCTGACTAGCAGTTCCCGGTTGCTGAGGTATTCTCTGCATAGAGGTTTGTCAAAGCAATGAGGAGGTTGCTGGCTTCACAAAATGTATCTCTTGGAAGAAGCGTAGACATTGACTTTGCTTACTTAAATGGTAGTCGCCCCTAATGTCTTCCCAACACTTTTGTGGGTAAAGAACTGCATATTTTCGAATGTCAGGTGGTGCTCAAACATCCATCAACATGGCAGCTGGGAGGCCATCCTTATTGATCTACTACAAGTCAACATTTAATACAAATGCTAAGGCATGGATGTGCTGGGCATCCGGACCTTACCCAAAGTGAACATCATCTCTGGAGAAGCGCACTTCTTTAATATCACTCATGTTTGTTTACTTTTCCAGTAGGAGAAATCATGGTTCCCATAGTTTGTTAACATGCATTTATGTGAAACAATACATAATTAAGGAAGATCAAAAGAAACTGACAGGGGTTTTGCACTGAACCAAAGTGCTGTTGACCATGATTCTTGACTACTAGCCTGTTTTGTAACCATGTTAGTTTACTGTATAGGCTCATTTCACTTTAAGAAAGCCAAACGGATACCTTCCACAATATATTATGCAAGGACATGGAACCTCTGTTTACTTCAAAAACTCCACTGAGAACGCATGTCAGTCCAAAAACACACGTGCAGAGTCTCTAAGGCACACACTGTACACCAATAAACAATTCTAAAAAAAGAGACAAAAATCCTTTTCTGTGGAAATATCCACACAGCTGTAACTAAAAAGAGGAAGTATCCCAAGAGTTGTGTGCATCTGTGTGTTTCCGAATTTAGTATAAGAACATGATTCAGAGCTTGTTTACCAGTTGGAGGCGACCCTTAATCAAACCTCAAACATGTGTACATTTGAATTTCACATGCAATCAAATAGCATGCTAAATTTGAAAAAGAAAATTGAAATGATCAAAAAAGAAATGTCAGATATGAATGTACTTGGCTCTCAAGAAAAACACTGCTATACACTTCAGAGAAGGATGACTGGCATCCAGGATGAACTCAAGTTAGATTCAATGTATTATGTGATTAAATAGACTATAATGATGGATAAATATACACTTTCAAGCAAAATAAGAAAGCACAACATGAAAAGGCAATGTACCTACAAGTACCAGGAACTCACCGACCAGCTCAGACCATGGGGCCAAAGACACCAAAGAAGACACACAACACAGTAAAAGGAAGGTTATTACAGGATCTGCCGGAAACAATGAGAGACCATTCAAAGATTTTAAAAAGGCAACAACCCGTTATAACAGAAAACATTAATGTTCACAATAGCCCGCGCAACAAATAGACAAATTAGTGGATGTACAGGATAATGCAAGCGAAAATAGAGAAAAATAGCTCCAGATAAATATTGAAGACACGTTCATTTCAATAATACCACCATCAAAAAGTCTCATCATAAATATTTCAATAAGAAAAATTAGCAAGGGTGAAAACAATGTAATTAAAAAGTCCCCAACTCTGCAATATTATCACCTACAAGAACATTAAAATGTACATAGATCTCTGTAGGTTTACATATAAAATCAAAAAATGAAAATTCGCCATAAAAGCACAAAACCCAAACAAGACACAAACCATTTACTTCTACTGCAGATATTTCACCTCTTAGTAAACAGGCCAAAAGTCATATGCCCATCCTCGATTGATACTGAAAATGCTCGACTTCTCCATGAATCATAACTCTGAATAACACACACCAAAGGCAAATATTGAGAAGCTAAATACACACCTGCCTTCGCTAACTCACCGACTGTATACTATGAAATCAGTGACTTTAGCAAGGTGCAGCAGGACAGCATGCCATTCTATGGACTAGGTCATTTATTGTATTGGTGGGTTTATAATGCTTAATGCTGGGCTCCTCCCACGTGCTGCACCGGGGGATTGAACCTGTGTTACTTTGTATCATGTTGTTTCCAAGGTGAGCATATTGCCCCGGAGCTATCCTCCCAGCATGACATACAGATAACATACTGATTATAAGGGAGCGCACATTGGAAAAACATCAGTATCACATTCAATACCTTAACACCAACGACTTTCAAATAGAGCTAAAGATGACATACTGCAAATCCAGTAACCCATTCTTTGATCTTGTAATGTATGTAAACAACAACATTCCGGAGAGCAAAATCTATAGAAAATCACCAGTAGTCAATGGCACCTGTGGCTATGAGTAAGATTACTAGACTGATATACCCAATGGGGACATTTTGAGAGCTAAACAATAGAAAACAATAGAAATAAAGAAATATACAATCAAGAAATGTGTAAAACCAAACCTGGATGTACTGATAAATTAAACATTGCCAAAAAAGTGAGTGGCATGTAGGAATCAAGTTCCACAAACCAAAAGCCAGAAACGTGTTCATAATAAGGAAAAACAATAATAAAGTTCTAATGGAAGTCAGACTTATCTCCAAATACTCAGCACAATATCACATTTTCTTCAAGATAATCAACAACAATGGAAAATCATGTTCCTTGATGTTTATGTAGATGTTAAATCAACAATTACTTTCAACGAACCCAGAACAATCAATCACAGTCGTCTTCCCATTCATCTTCAGTTATTTACGTAGCCTACAGTATTTACCAATTTAAACATTGTCCCAATTGAACACATTCAATCAAGAAGTCTACTGAGTTTACAATTGGTAGCAATTGGTAGCAGTGAAGCCAATTATTGTGCATCAAATCCTTTATTCGATGCCATGCCACCTTTTGTGGCAATATGATTTTGAACTATTTGTTTATAAAATAAGCTTTATGCAGGAAGCGTGATCAGTCCACTCTGTGAATGTATTACAGAACAGGTGAACAGAACAGGTGAGGGCTACTCATTCCTTGAGTGCCACCCTATCTCCAAGAATTGGCAAAAGAAATGTGCAGTGAGCGCATAGGATAAAAAATGTTTTTTGTAAATACAACAAATGCATATTCCTTCAAGAGGTGATATCCATGCATGCTTGCTTTTTTGCACACCGCCCTAGAAGAACAATATCAGATAAGCAAGCGCCTCCCATGTGCCACACTTGTTTGGGTTCCCAGACCCAGGAATCAATTTCTTTGCAGTTCTTCACACTCTCCCTACCTGCACCCAGTTCCTCGTCCCTACACTCCCCCTGCCCGCCTCACTCGTGGCCATGGGTCCATGATAATAATCACGTTACCGGTACTCCCCCTCCTTAGTAGCCTTACCAGGGCAGCCTTTTGCGGGCGGGCGACGAAGGGCAAGAGGCAAAGGACAGCTTCCATGGGCAGCTCCCATCCCCGGTTGGCCCTGTCTGCCCTGGCTGCCCCACAGAACAGTCTACTCCAACAATCAGGTAAGGTAGTAAGAACCACAATCACAGTCATCACTGAGTTTCTGAAACCCTGCCACTACTTATTTACTACCACTTGATATGCCCCTATTGTGTTTAAATCTTTCTGCATTCTGAGGCTTTGCTACTGTGTTGCACCCTGCCACTGTTTAAATCTTGCTGCACAATGATGTTTTAATTCTTAGTTGAAACCTACCACTGTTTTGAATCTTGCTGCACTCTGATTTAGCTACTGTGTTGAACCCTGCCACCTAGGAGGTCTGCCACTGTTTAAACCTTGCTGTGCCTTGAGGTTTTGCTACTGTGTTGAACCTGCCACTGTTTTGAATCCTGCTGCACTTAGAGGTTTCACTACTGTGTTCATTCCTGCCACCTAGGAGGTCTGCCACTGTTTAAATCTTGCTGCGCCCTGAGGTTTTTCTACTGTGTTGAACCTGTCACTGTTTAAATCTTGGTACGCTCTGAGGTTTTGCAGCTGTGTTGAATCCTGCCGCATAGGAAGCCTATCGCGGTTTTAAATCTTGCTGCACTCTGAGGACTTGCTACTGTGTTGAACCTACCACTGTTTTAATCTTGCTGCACTCTGAGGTTTTGCTTCTGTTTGATTCCTGCCACCTAGGAGGTCTGTCACAGTTTAAATCTTGCTGCGCCCTGAGGTTCTGCTACTGTTTTTAACCCACCACTGTTTAAATCTTGCTCTGGTCTGAGGTTTTGCTACTGTGTTGATTCCTGCCTTCTATGAGGTCTGCCAATGTTTAAACCTTGCTGCACCCTGGAGTTTTGCGACTGTCTTGAACCTGCCACTGTTTAATTCCTGCTGCACTCTGACAGTTCGCTACTCTGTTGATTTCTGCTACCTCGGAGGTTTTCCACTGTTTAACTCTTGCTGTGCTCTGAGGGTTTTACAACTTTGTTGTATCCTGCCACATAGGAAGCCTGCCATTGTTTTTAATCTTGCTGCGCTCCGAGGTTTTGCTACTGTGCTGAACCCTGCCACTGTTTAACTCTTGCTGAGCTGTAAGGTTTTGCTGCTGCATTGAGGCCTGCCACTTAGGAGGTCTGTCACTGTTAAAATCTTGCTGCACTCTAAGGTTTTGCTACGCTCTTGAACCCCTTCCATTGTGTCAAATCTGATTAGCTCTACAGATCTTGCTATTGTGTTGTATTTTGCTGCATATAAAGTCTGCCACTATTTCAAAAATCCACGCGTTCTGAGGCTTTGCTAATCTATTGACTCCTGCTACATAGCAGGTAGGTCTGCCACTATCTAAATCCTACTGCTCTCAGAGGTTTGCTACAGTGCTCAATCCCTGCCACTGTTTTACATTTTTTATTTTGCACTCCGAGGTTTCACTACTGTGCTGCACCCTGCCACTGTTTAAACCATACTGTGCTCTGAGGTTTTAATACTGTATTGATTCCTGCTACTTAGGACCTCTGTCACTGTTTGTATTTTGCTGTGCGCTGAAGTTTTAATACTATGTTGAACCCTCCCACAGTTTTAAATCTTGCTGCGCTCTGTGGTTTTGCTACTGGTTGATTCCTGCCACCTAGGAGGTCTGCCACAGTTTAAATATTGCTGCACTCTGAGGATGTGCTACTGTGTTGACCCCTACCACATAGGTATGCCACTGTTTAAATCTTGCTTTGCCCTGAGGTTTGCTACTATCTTGCATCCCAGCCATTGTTTTGGATCTTGCCGTGCTCTGAGGTTTGCTACTTTGTTAAATACCTGCCATTGTTTTTGCCACTGGCTTGAATCCTGCCACATAGGAAATCTGCCACAGAATTAAATTCTGCTGCGCTCTGATGTTTGCCACTAGGTTGAATCCATGTCATTGCTTAATTCTTTCTGAGCTGTAAGGTATCACCCTTGAACTGAACCCTACTACTAGGAATCTGCCACTGTTCAAATATTGCTGCACTCTGAGATTGATTATTGTGTTGAATCTCCTGGATAGTTTAATTCCTGCTTCGATCTGAGGTCTTGCTGCTATCCAGATTCGTGTAACATATGAACTGCACCACTAATTAAATCGGATTGCGCTCGGAAGTCTGCTATAGTATTGGACCCCCCAACCCCCGACATCAGGAATTCTGCCACCAATTTAAGCCTAGCAACACTCAGAGATCTTGCTACTGTATTGTACTTAGGAACTCTGTCACTGACTTATATCCTGCTGCGCTTGGCAGCAAGAAACAGTGTTCCACCCAGGCACCACAGAGGCTCGATATCTGATTAAACCTTGCTGTGTTCTGAGCTAGAATTGAGTCAAATCCAGGTTCCCAGTGAAGCTAGATACATGTCCTAAATCTTGCCACTCTCTGAAACTAGCCTAGTGATTGCCATAGCTTTAAACCTCACGGCACTCTAAACTTGGACTTTGCAATAGCCACCACCTCAAACCTTGCCACACTTCAAAGTCATCATCAAGCAGAACTCAGGGTCCCAATTTTGTTACCATGCCACAATCTGGCTGTACACTGAAGTCAGTCACTGTGATTGCCATTTCCTTAAACCTTGCTGCACTCAGAAGCTAGTCACTGTGATACTCGCCATGGACCGAAGCCCACACAGGCGAAACCCGCACAAGCTAAGTGTGTGCTGTTGTCTCAGTCCTCCACCTCCATCTCCAACATCCTTGGCACCCTTTCCCCTGCTAGGAAGATCTGCATTATGCCTGCCTCCAAGTGCAACAGTTGGTATGATTCCAACCTAGCACCGCTGAAATGCAGAGTTGTGGAACAGAAGTGGTAGGCTTCTAGCACATCCTCTGACAAACTGGCCTGTCGCCAGCTCGAAAGGCAATACCTACTCTTCATCCACTCCAAGAAGCAGGTTCCTATCCAAGCCTGCATCTCTGGGGCTACCAACAACATGGTTGAGCTGTTCAAAATCTGTAAGGAACGTGCCAATCCTACTGCAGTCTCCACTTCTCCTCTTCCTTCCCAGGCCCTCTGCACAGCTTCGGCCTCCCAGTTCACAACCAAAACTCAGGACATACTGTCCTCACTCTCCTCTACCCCTCTCCCTCCTCCACTTGCTCACAGCCTTCCTTGGCCCCCTCTCTCTTTCTCTCTTCCCTGCTATTCTCCTCCTTCTCACCCATAACACTGGATGAGGTCACCAAGACAGTCTGCTCTATAAAAGTCTCATCCAGACAGGTGCTTCCCTGCTCCTCTAGAACTATCAAGAATAACATTGCCTCCATTGCTCCCTCCTTGGCTGAGTTATGAAACCACTCCTTTGCCACTGACTCCTGCCCGTTACCCCTCCAGCACTCCTTGTGCCCTCCTCCTAAAAAAGCCATCTGTGAATCCTTCTTGCCCGGATAGCTAATACTCCACTACCCCCTTCTTGGGCAAACTCTTCGAGAAGTTGGTCATTTCCCAACTATTCCATCGAACTGAATCTGTTGACTGTCTCCACCACCACCAATTTGGCTTCAGAGCAGCGAGAGGCACATAATCTGCTCTACTGAACACCTTTGAAGACTTGTTTTCAAACCTCAATTCAAACTCTCCCTCTGCTCGATCTGTCCTCTGCTTTCGACATGGTTAACCATGCCACCCTCATAAATTGTCTCCATGATACCCTGGGTATCACGGACGGAGCACTGGATTGGTTGACCTCTTTTCTTTCTAATCGGCCCTCCCTGTTCAACTGGGTCCTTTTCTCTCCTCTTCCTCACTCTGTACTTACGGCGTGTCTCAGGGCTCTATCCTCTCACTGTGGCTTTTCAACATCTACCTTGCCCCTCTTGCCCTCTTGATCTTCACCTTCTCCCCTCATTTCCAGTGGTATGCTGATGACTCACATCTCTCCTTTAAGCTTCCCTTCTCTTCCTCCTCTCCTTCCTCTTTCATTCCCGATTGTCTGACTGCTGTTCAGGCATGGTGTGCTGCTAACGATCTCTGCCTCAGTGCCAATAAGACCGAGATCCTCCTCATTGGGACTCTTGCCCCCTCCCTCCTAGTCTCTGGCTGCCCTCCTTGCCCCCCCCCTCCCTTGTGTGAGGTAAAAAAACTGAGTGTCATCATCGACTCCTCTCTCTCCTTACTTCAAATTGCTGACCTTGCCAGGAAGCCTTACTTTCAGTTTCACCTCCTCAGAGGCATATGTCCTTTTCCCACCTTCCCCCAGAAACACAATCTCTCCAGAACTGTGGTCCTCTCCAGGCTGGACTTCTACAACAGCCTCTTCCTCAATCTGCCTCTTTCCTCACTCTGCCCTCTTCAATTAATCCAGAATAGGACTGCAAGAATTATCCTTGGCCTCAAGCCCAGGAACGCAACTCGCCAGCCCTAATATATCTCCACTGACTCCCAGTGGCTGCAAGGATCAAATTCAAGACCGCCTGCATTATCCACAAGGCTTTCTAGTGCCTGGGACCTCGCCAAATTCAAGTTTCTCTCCCTAAATACCTCCTTGCAAGAGTCCTTTCGGTCCTCTAGCTCCAACTCTATGCCGATCAGACGTTTCTCCAAGCAGAGAGTGGGGGGTAGATCACTTTATTCAGCAGGAGCCTCCTTTTGGAATGGCCTCCCTGCCCCTCTCAGACTTGAGCCAGATTTTCTTAAGTTCTGGACGCTTCACAAGGCTTTCCTTTTCACCTTCCCTTTCCCCCCTTGCTAATGTCCCCCTGCTGCTGTGGCTGGTTGCCTGGTCCCTTATGAGTCTTAAAAGGGCCAGGCCCTCCTCGATAATTCTACCCCAGCACCCCTTTAACCAGCACTTGCCCTTGGGCCCCCATTCCCTGACTAGGAACTGAGTCTGGTACAACCCCGTCCTTGCACTATTGACCCTTACCCCTTGTTCCCCAGGCACCTGCCTTCCTAGGCTCCCCTTAGCACTTGCCCAGCACCTTGGGCCCCGTCCCTCTTGCATTTCTCCTCCTCCCCCCTTCCCTTATCCCATCCGTTCCTTCCTGACCTGCCCCTCTCCCTTCACTTCTTGGCACTGCAATTGCATGATCCGAATGTCACAAGGTCTAGTAGGACCGTTATTGTTGCTTTCTCCTCTGGCATCCCTCTCCCTCTCCCCTTTTTGTTGCCTGTGGCACCTGGAAACACTTTTGCTGTAGAAGTACAATATAAATGCTTAATAAATAAAGTAAAATAAAATACTCACCCACATGTGTACTGTGCTGTAAAGTTAGATTTTGTGCTCAATCCAGATTACATCTGGGATTATTCACTGCTCGGAGCTTGTCACGCGCCCCATCGCCTACAAAGCAAAGAGGTAGCCGCTTGCAGCAACACCAAGGTAGAGCACTTTTGCAATAGAGGTAAGCTTGCATTCTGAATATAGACAATACTCTGTTCCTCCCAGAGCAAACTCTTCATCCACGACAACCACCAAATTGGGCCTGGATTTCAGATGACTTTGTTATGCTGAGTTACACTGCTTTGTATGTCCCCCCCACAGCGCAGTTCTGATGTAAGGCTGCCTACATCTAATAACCTAGTACTGGGCATCCACAGGGAGGCTTTCAATACTATGATCGAAATCCAATCACAAAATCCACCCACCACAGAGAGGCCATTGCCACTGTGCAGCAGCACTAGGTGCCCGCAGGGATGCTTTTGCCACTGTGAACCAGATACAACCACAAAATCCAACCGCTAAAGAGAAGCCATTGCCACTGTGCTGCAAATAACTACACAAGACCCCACAAGGGTAGAGCAGAACTGTCAAGAGAATAAAAACCAAGCTAAGTCACTCATCAACTGGAGTGATCAGGATCCACAACAAAGAGACTCTGTGGTGAAAATTCAACTTCCACAGAGAGGCGTCGACACTAAAACCCCAGCGTCTCCACAAAACTATAAGAATGAGAAACATCCACCGCAGAAGGAACTACGCAATTGCATAGGAGACACCAGTGGGAGAACAAAACCTACCTAGGCCACTCATCAACAGAGGAGGCTCAAGAGCCATAACAAAAGAAACTCCACAAAGGAAATACAACCACCACACAGAGGCATTCACACCTACAACCCCATTCAGTGACTAAACCACAGTGACAGAAACTCCAGGCCCTATGAGATCGATACTCATCCATCATATACAAATATATACATTAACCTCAAACCCAAACCTTAAACAGAGGCACAATACAACAATCACAGTAAGGCAGATGCCATGCATATCGGAAAACACCAATTTAAAAGGAAACTTTGAAAGCATCGAAAAAACCCAATCCAACTGGAGACCAGGAAATAACCGAACCAGGAGGGCACATGCCCCTGGAGATATACTTCAACATATCATAATACAAACCGGTCCCTGAAACAGAGGCTATTACCAACAGCCATAGCTAGGCAGACACCACTGTCCACCACAGCGGAAGGCTCTACCTCCTATTCCAAGTAAAGAAAGACAACCAGAAGGACACACGCCCCTGGAAAACATAACAACCCCAAATTAAAACAGTAAGCATAGACTGCTAACATGCCACGATACAAATAAGACAAATAAACAAGAAAGGAAAACAGAAACAGGAAGGAAACCTCACCCCAGCAGAAAAGAAACCACCCACCAGAATTACAACCCCCCAGAAACCCCTGCAGACACCACTAAACAGACTGAGTATGCAGAAATAAAAGAACAAACACAGAATACTTATCACTCTACCTCTCCACCTATGAACCTAACTCAACAGAAAACAAACAACCAACAAACAACCCAGAAGTAAGGGCCCAAGCAAAAATGGAGCTCAACAGGAGACCAAACTAAACATCTCTGCACAAAGAACACAGAAACTCAAAATACACGTTTGGAAAGATCCCAATAAGAATCAGAGCCAAACTTGAACCCATAACCATCCTCACCCCTTATTTAACCAAAGATTGGAAAAATGACCACTCGTACAAACAAACAACCAACCACCAAGAACAAGAACTAAGAAACCGTTCAGTCAACTAAATTGAACTCAACAAAGAGACAAAGACCCCAACCACATTCTCAGCAAAAAACAGCCTCAACCAAAGAAGGAACCACATGAAATGAAAATCCCACAAGCACCTCCATGTCTGAGACACAAGGAAGGCGAGGCAACAAAAGACAAAGAAAAACACACACACTGCTCTGCAGACTACTCAATGTAAGATCCATGGCAAAGCACAAAACATAAATGTATGACCTCTTAAGCGAGGGCAGCACCAACACACTCTTCTTCACAGAAACATGGCTATCAGACAAGGACAACACAATTGTCCATGAAGCCATACAAGACAATTTCAAACTAGTACATGCCAACAGAGAAAACCGAAGAGGAGTGGAATCACAACGGTGAACAAGGACCACATCTCTGCCCACCAACGGACATACTGTGAATCTCTCTTTTAAATCAAGCTCAATGTCTGAGACACCTTGTTGATCTACAGACCACCATCCTACAACCCGAACATTGCAATGAAGCTCACTGACTCGATCGCCACCTATCATGTTAACTTAATCGTCCTGGGGGATTTCAACATCTGGTTTGAAAGAGAAAATGAAACCAGAACAAACTCACTGTGTGCCCTTCTGGAAACCCTCCACTTCAAGCGAATAGTGAGCGGATCCTCTCACAGTGCTGGACACACCTTGAGCGCAATCATCTACAGAGACACACTCTCTACCACCACCCTACTGGTACCAATGTTATCAACACCCTACCACCACCTGATCCATTCACTGTCACACTGCCTACCCACATACTGCCCGGAAACACAACATTGAGCTCTACTAAGAAAAGATACTGGAAGAGTCTTGACCCGGAATCCTAAACAGAACTTCTGGAATCATCTAAACCAAATATCACTGAGCTAAACAGAATAAACCCTGACACAGCTGAAAAAAACATTGACGCCTGGATCACAGAGGTCTAGACCAATTATCACCAGCTTAACCTTTAAAAGCCACTGCAAGAAAATGTCAGCAAGATGGTTCACAGAAGAACTGAGAGAACTCAGAAAAACAAGCCACAAACTGGAAAAATAAACCACAAACTGAAAATACTATGGAGAAACCATTACAATCAATCAGAGTAAAAAAATACCAACAACTCAGATTATGCAAATCAACAGCCCTGAAAGCAAAAATAAAATACTACACTACAAGAATCCAAACTGCAACAAACCCATAAACATAACTTTTGAAAATTATCAAAGAAATCAAAAACCCAACATACTGAAATAAAGGCATCATACCATCACAATCACTGTGTATCAACATCACTAACTACCTAAGAACAAAAATAGAAACCTTGCCAGATCCCCCAGTGATCCATGCCTCCCAGGCATTTACAAAGATATCCTCAACCACAACACCCGAGCATCTTATTTCCGGCTACTGATGAACCTATCCCTAAACATGGAAATTGTACCTAAATCTTTAAAATCAGCTTTCATCAAGTCACTCTGAAAAAATGAAATAGGAAGTGCAAAAGATCCCACCAACTACAGACCTATATCGAATATTCCCTACCTAGCAAATCTGTTGGAGAACCATATATACAAAATCCTACACAACCACATAGAAACACACAATCTTCAAAGCCTTCTGCCTCATCCACGAATCACTGTATGGACAAGAGAGAGAATTCCTCCAAGCTAAGATCAACCGCTACCGACCAGTAACAATGGATTTTCCAGTTAAGGCCAGTAGAAGATGAACGCAACAAACACTATAAACTGGAATTTTTCTTGCAATGACACTGTTTATCTCAATATCTTCTGTACCGTTGTGCTTGGTAACTGTCATTTTCACTGTTCTTCTCGGCTCACATATCATACGTAACCCTCTATTTCAAGCATCATATTGGACATTTAACTGAAAGTTCAGGCCCCAATTTGCACAATTTATCCACCATATAAAATATCCCACACACGACGTCCTTGTTCAAAATATGTTATATATTTAATATACCCACTCTTTTGCGTTAATGCCGATCAAAATCCAATACTGATCACTACATCGCTTTCAACCTTATTTTCCTGCATTTCTTCAGCACTCCAACAAGTCCACGTTATTTTTAAAAGTTATACGCGCACTGCAAGCAGGATGCATCTGCGGCGTTTGCACATATCATGAACATACAATCAGTTTCGGGCATCTGCTTACCGTTGGGAGTCACATAAACCCTGCATGCACAGGTAGGCTTTGTAATTTCAAGCATATCAACTATAAACTTGCACTTATTGTACAAATCTCTTGTGGTTCCATTTTTACTTTCACACCTTATGTACAAATCACACTTCATAAACTCAATCAGGGTCATTTTACAATGTGCCAGGGCGTAAAGTGAAGCATGGTATGCTTTTACACCTTACTTTTGTGCGCCAGCACTTTGGCTGCTGTTCCAAGGTGGAAGAGGGCAGCAAAACAGATCTTTCTCATTTAAATACCACACATTAGTATCCGCCACGCGCAGCTGAACAGGAATACTGTGTGGTGATTGGCTCATTTGCAAGCCATACCACACGGTATTCCCGTCCATGCTGTGCGTGCCGGCTACTCTGTTCCCGGCGGGGGGCGTGGCAGCCCCTCAGCCAATGAAGAGGCTCGAAACGGGGCAATCCCCGCTCCGAGCATCCCCATGCTGGAGGCTTCCTTCGTCCCCCGCCGGGGACTCAGGTAAGAATTCTTTTTTTTCCCTCACTCCTCCCACCCCACCCGACTTACCTTCTATCCTGCGATCTCTGGCGGGGAACAATGGAAGGCTCCAGCCATATGGGGACTCGGAGCGGGGCTATCCCAGCTCCAAGCCTCCACACGGCTGGAGGCTTCCATCGTCCACCGGCGGAGACCGCGGTACGTTTTTTTTTTTTCTTCCTCCCCATCCCCTCCCTTCCACCCTCCCGAACCCAACTTACCTTCTTTTTTTCTTCTGCTCTTGGAAGCGAACGCGCTGGGAACACTTCTGTTCCGATGTGTTCGCTCCCGATGGCCGCCATGGAAAGGGAAAACGGACTACGTTTTCCCTTTCCATGGCGGCTGCCAATTCTTTTGCCGTTTATTTATTTTATTTTTTTTTTTTTATTTTTTTTTAAAGTGTTTCGGAACAGAAAAAAAACAATTAGTACCCCGGTCTAACGGGCCAGGGTACTAATGGAAACTCGCCCCGGGGGCATTACCTGGGGCGGTATTGGCCCGCCACCTTGTGGCTTATTGCCACAATAATGCAACGTTTCATTCACTAACACGCTCTGCCAGTTTAATCACTTTTGAAGTAAAGTTTGTAGATAAACACCACAACTCCAAAATATGTATTGCTGTTATCACTGTGTGAAATAGCCTTACAGACTGTGGTAGCGATCATTATTTCATGGGATAATTCCCTTTCCCCAATGTTGACCCTCGTCATCAACTTGGCGTGCGGGTCATTATTCCTTGATAATGACCCAACCTTCAGTAGAGTGAGCTATACAAATATAAGGTTTGTGAAAGTACTGTGACTAAGCAGCAACCATGTTGGATTCTTTTGAACTAACTTAATTACATGTCATGTAAATCCCATGTTAATGAAGTGTGAACGCCCTGAATTCTCCTACTTATAACAGAAGGAGCATCAGTGAAACTTCAAGGCTAACATTTTTCTAGACATATCAGGGACTTCATTTAGGGGTCGCCAGAGGTATATATATATTTTGTAATGCAAGCTCATGGGCTGTGGCCAGCACCATGTGACTCTTTACTTCTAGAGTGGCTGACTTTCTTCTTCAGGCCCCTTAAAAAAAGAGGAAAAATAAGAACAGGAGTGCCACAAGTCTAACACTTTCAGCACTGACCCTAAATAAGAAAGAATAGGAATACCAAATAATGTATCTTTCTGGAATTCTATACAATAATTGCTAGACTCATTAAGGGTTTATTTCAGGCACACTTCAGGGGGTGAGTCACTGATTTAGTCTGTTCTTAAATGCCTCAACTCAGCCTTTCATCCTTCTGAGGTCGATAAATGAGTACCAACACAGGTTGGGTGATATTGGGTGTATACTTTTTCTATGTAAAGCACTTAAGCATAAGTGCTACATAATAACACATCATTATCATTTGGTCATGGACATCAGCTTGCATTCACAGTAATTTGGTAACATGGGCCCATACACACTGATCTTAACGATACATGTGGCGATCCATTCTTGTATGAAATGTACATCACATTATAGTGATATCGTAATCATAGTTTTCGTAGTGTACAATGCTATGTGATGCCACTTCCTATTTTGTCAACGGGTGAAAGGTTGTGTTCCATCGCTTCCCGCGATGTCACTTTGGGGTGGGGTCAAATGACATCACTTCCTGTGATGTCATCAGGGGGGTCAAGGGTCGTTTGATGTAACTTCCGCTACCCCTGGCATTTTGCTGAAATGACGTCCCTGAGACATATACATTTACATATACAGAGATGACCAACCTTCTCAGCACTTTCAACCCAGCCCTCAACAGCCACACAACACGATGCACACTGTCGGTCTGTGCTGCCTGGGTGAATGGGTGGTATTCTTTTTTAATCAGGGCTTTGAGGTTGTGCCTTAGCACCATCTATAAGCAAAAACGATTGCATTAGAGGACAGATAGGTAGAAATGGCATACGAGGAGAGACACAAAGCTTGAAGGTGTTGTTCTGTTATTTGGCCATCCATTGACTGCCCCACTGCCCTGCTAATTCCTATGGCCTATCCCACTCAATTCCTGCACCCATACCGCCCGCCCCCGGCACACCCCGAGCCCAAAACACCTCTTCATGGGAACTATTTGTCCTGGCTTTAATCAAGCCTTACCATTCAACTTTGTACTCGAAGTGCCAGTGTTTTTACAAAGCAGTCTTCTGAGATTGAATGACTTAATTGGAGTTGTAAACGAGCTACTGATGTAATAAAATGTCTTAACCAGGTCTGGCTTCTAGTTAAAAGCATACTACGTGTCCTTCACTGATGTTCTGTTAAAAACAAGCATTGGCTTGTCTACTTGTGTGTGATAAGTATTAGCATTTGCCAGGCAATGCTATTAGATGCCCATGTACCTGCACCCTTTTTCAACTGCTAGCATCAATAACCAGTTAATACCATTATGGCAGTCCCTGGCAAGTGCCTTACCCATGCCCACACAAAAGACCAAACTGTTGCCATTGCCATTGCTTTTTTTGTATGTAGCTATCCATGTATCCATCTTTTTTTGTTGATATACAAAATCTCAATTCACCAGCACACGATAACTGCATTTTGCAGGCATTCCATCTCTGACCAGTGCAGAAGTCTAATATAACTACAAGAACACAAAAGAAGGACCAGCCCGCGAAAACATAGGCAACACTTGAAAAGAGCTCTTCAAAGAGCTCTTCAAATGGCCTCGTCAGCTGTGTTTATATGAAACTGAATCACACCAGGAAACAGGATATAAAAGACTGCTTTGCACCGGGGAGCAGTGGAGTAAAAATGGCACTTGCAGAATTTAAAAATATGTGCTGGCTCTGAAGAGTAGCCTGGCAATGAAATATTACGGGCCTGGGGAAATGAAAATAGAACTCGTGTTTAGGAGTCCAACATGAGATGGCTCTGTAATTGGTGCCAACATTACACCCTAAATGGGTCGTGCGAGGGAATGTGCGTGGAGGAAGGTGAGGAACGTTATGGGGGCTTGGGATGAATTACATCTGCGTAAGTGACAGCCCTGAAGATAAATGGACACCACTGTAGGCATCTAGGATGTTATAGGACACAATGATCTGATATTTATAATGCACTTAATACCCAGAGGTTTCTAAGCGCGGACCGTGGATCGAACCTGTGGTGCTCCGTGTCCTCTTGCTTCCAAGGCGAGAACAATCAAGAACAATTAAAATGTATGGCATAAGGTGAAGTGTTTTATTTTACGATATTTCGAACAATTTAAATGAAGATACATCACTGACTTTATGTGATCTATGCATTCTTTAATAAGAAAAGTTCGCTAAATGCAAACAAAATAAACGTGGTTTATAAAGCGATGTTCGTGAATGTTAGTTGGTAGATTCTCATTCGATGTGCCACAAAATGGCTGAAAGGCGTGATTTGCGGCAAAGACTCAACCAATGCATAGCTCTGTACAAACTATTCGGGCTATTCAGAGACTACTCAGGTAGAATACCTGGGACCAGATTACAGAAACTTTGCACCAATGCAAGGGCAACGTTGCACTGTATAAGCACTAGGGCAAAGTTTGCCCTATTTTTAAAAACACTGGCAAACACCAGAAAACTACTGCACCATGACAAGGGCAGTTTGACATATTAAAAGCACCAGGGCAAAAATTGCCCAAGTACAAAAAAGATGCATTTCTACTGCATTTTTGCACCAGTGCAAAATTTGCCCTAGTGCTAATATGGAATGGCATTAGCACTAGGGCAAACTTTGCCCTGATGCAAAAATGCATCAAAACATTTTCTTTTTTGCACTGGGGCAATTTTCCCTCTGGTGCTTTTAATGTCAAACTGTACTTGTCATGGTGCAATAGTTTTCTAGTGTGTCCCAGTGTATTTAAAAATAGGGCAAACTTTTCCCTAGTGCTAATACCGTGCAACTTTGCACTTCCACCGGTGCAAAGTTTCTGTAATCTGGCCCCTGTTCTGTGCCCTGTGACGCAACGTGCCGCACAGACTTCTAGACCACGTGTGTCTCTTGATTTATGTGTCCTCTTGTGCAGGTTATGTGATTTTTTTGGTACACTTTCAATTTTAAAAAAAAACGCTATTCTGTTGCTAACATCGTACTCAATTATAAGAAATAACAAGAGAAGCCAATAATGTAAACATGTCAGCTACCAGTGAATCTCCCTCGTCATGATTCTTTAGCTTCTATACCGTTGCAATTGAGTTAAGTTACCAATTTAGTTGTTACAATGTATCGTGGTGCTTATGTTGGGGAGTGCGTGCTTCGTACTTGTACTGTTTTCAACTTTTTGCATGGCTTATCTGTTTTTCTTTTTCGAAGGAGTGTGTTTGCGTCCGATGTGGGCTTTTGCACGCAGAAATGCCAAGTTAAGTGCATTTCTGGATTGTCAAACCTGTTTTAGATCATGTGATCATTGCTTTGTAATTGGGTTGTAGTCTGCTGTTTAAATAAACCACCTGTTTTACTGAAGTGAATATGAGCCTGGTGGTATTAGCACATGCAGTATTCCCCAGGAATTGAACATGATGTCAATAGTTTCCAATTGTGAAGTGACATAACTAATATGTTCTTCTAATTATAACCTAAAACCAAGAGGTAGTGGAAAACATCTTAAAATGTCCCTGATGTTTTTACAAATTCTTTTCTCATAGTAAAGGGAAGCACAGTACTTCTGAATGGTGAAAAATTAGCGCAATGAAAAGTGGGCCTCTATACAGCCCATCTGCTCTCCCCATTTCCAATGTAATGCAGAAAAATGTTAGAAATATCCCTTATAACAATGTGCAGTAGCAGTATAGTATCCTTAGAATGCGGCTTGAAATGGATTTAAAATAAATGTAAAAAATATGCATGCAGATTTGCTGAAATACGGAATGCGGTTTTGCGTTAAATCCACATTGATTACTGCAAGACCAGTGGATTTCTTATAATGCCAAATGTGCCTCATCTGGTATAACTAACAACCAGTTGGGTGGCCCATGATTTAGGACCTTTCTAGGCCATGGCATTGTGCAGTAGTACCTGGAGCATTCCAAGTGCCAGATGGGATTACCAATAAATGATCTCAGACCCAAATAACCAGACAGACTCAAAAACTCTCCACTGGCTCCCGGTTGCTACAAGGATCAAAATCAAATCCCTCTGCATCATCCATAAGGCTGTCTGGGGCCGTGGACAATGCGATCTACAACTGGCTCTCACTAAATACTCTCCCTCCAGATCTTCACGTTCCTCTGGCACCAAATCTCTGTGTGTCAAGCGCTTCGCTAAACAGCAAGCTGGTGGCCAATCTCTTGACTCAGCTGGCTCCCTCCTATGGAACAGCTTCCCGCTTCCTCTTTGTCTTGAGCCAGATCTCCTTAAATTCTGGAAGCTCTGTGGGGTGCATTTAAAGGCCCCAAACAGAAGCCCTTTCACCTGAACAGCAGCCCTTAAACACTGTCAACAAAAACGGCCTTGCTTTACTTTTATTTCACATGAGAGGCAAGCATTTAAACACTGCAAGCAAAGACGGGCTTGCTTTGCTTTTATTTCATATGAATGACAAGAAGTTATACACTGCAACCAAAAACAGCTTTTTCTTTCCCTTTCTCATGAACAGCAGCCCTTTAAACACTGCAAGCAAAAACGGCCTGGCTTTTTCTCGTTGTTCATGTCAAATTAAAGAACCACGGGGAAAAGGGGCCAACCCATCATCATCATCTATGGATAAGCAGCAATGTAAATTCATCCAAGGAGAAGGAATCAAAGAATCCTGTGACCTGCAAGACATGATTTTAGACATTAAAAGCAAAAATGGCCTTCACATGTATTTGCAAATAAAAATGGTTGTAAAAGCGACAATGGAAATGTCAGAAAGCAAATCCTGACGTGGGTGGGGTGACCATAGCTAATGTATATCAGGTTTCCCCACCAGAGTCCAGTGAGAGTTTTAGAGACTCTTCAGGAAAAACCTGTACTGGCTTGGGGCAGGAAATGTCACAATTAAAAGCCCTGCTTCCAGCTGGAAGTCACACCTACCAACGAACAACCCTGCTATAAAATGTGATGATGCTGAGGGCGTCATAATTCCTTGTTCTGCAGACATGATGGCAGGAATGCAGGGATTTAAAGGAAAGAAATTCTTGGCTTAAACTTGACGAAAAGGTGTGAGTTCTTGTTGCACCCACTTCAAAGAGCAAACTGTCCATTTCAAAGAGACTAAAAAAAAACCTCTGGTCACAGGCTGACCCAGGAAGACAGATGGCTCTGGGGGATGAAGCAGCCCTCCCACATGTGGAACAGACACTCCCAATCGATATTAAAAGACTGATTTCGTTTTAGGCATTTTGTGCAGCCATCAGATTAAGAATTGATTTAAATTGTATGCCACAGCCCACTGAGAGCATGATTGACCAATATCTGGAAGGTGGCAGGGGCATTCTGTCATGATGCCTACCCCCGGGGAGACAGACCAAGTCCAGCAACCCCGGAAGCAGGCATCAAGTTATTCCAAGCAAGCCCAACAACCCCTGCTAGGGGCTATTTGGGTGCAGTCTTGGCGTCTATGGCGCCAGGCTCATATGGAGAGTCAGTCCTGGCGCCATGGGCGCCAGGCTCATAGATTAAAACTTACCTGATGCAGACCATGCTGCAAACTTACCTGATGCAGAACATGCTGCAAGAGCTCCAAACCAAAAGAGGCTTGGAAGGGACTACTTTACCTGGGGATTATTTATTTTCCTCGGGTGGGGCTGGGGAGGAATACTTACCTGGGACTACATTGGAGGCTATTTAAACCACGCCCGAAAGAGCAGCACACGCTTCGCGTTATTCTGCATCCAGCAGCGTAACGCTCACTGTGCCTGCAAGTCTGCATCCAGTCTTCTACCACGCCCACCTCGAGTCTGGAGCTCCTAGAAAAAGGGAGAAAGAAGGAGAAAAGGTTAGAACAAGAGCAATACCTTTGATCCTTACCTGAATTCCTGATCCACCGTGCCTTCGAGCTGGAAGAAAGATGTTATTTTATGCGCATCGCCTCGCCTGCTGCAGCGCCACGCTGAACTCACCGGCCTTCGCAGCATCTTCACATTCCACCGCATCCTTCTGCATGTTCCCGCCGCACTCCGGCACCTACGGGGAACACAAGAACAGCAAGGTGAGCCAATGGAATAAACAGAGGCAATATTCGTTACCCCCCTTAGACTTAACTGATTTTACCACCAGGGGAACTATACCTCTTCATGGGTCGGCGCAGCTTCCACAGCATCCTTGCTGAACCCTGGCCCGTAAGGGGAAACAAAAGGACATCAAGGTGAATCAAAGGGACAAACAAGGGGAAACCTCCTCACCACAATAGACTTACCTGATTTTACTGCCGGAGGCATTATTCCCCGAGACTTCATACTTTCTCTCAGCGCCTGAATAAGGGAGAAAGCAGCAGGTTACATACTGACATTATTTTATCGAACTGTGTTGGATAATACAAATCCTTACCTGAATATTACCAGTTGCCACGAGGAACTCTTCGCTAGGGTCAAGCTGCAACCTGCAAGGAATCAGACAAGAGTGAAAGTCAGACATTTGAACTCTTACAAACTACATACTTACGGCGTCTTGCCGGAAATCTCAGAGTCAATATTGTTCTGGAACTCACCAATTCCTTCGAGCCAGTGAAGCAACTGGTTATCTACGCGCCCCTGCGCTCAATGCAGGATGGAGAGCTCATCTTTCCAAACCATCAGGTGAGACTATAAGAGGGGACATCAAAGGTGATCAGCAGGGAGAACAGCGGGAGTGGGTGGGAGTTAACGCTCAACTCCACGGGTGGTTAATTCCCTTTCTCCATTTGCAGAAGAATATTCCTACGGGCCAAGCAAACGAAGCTAGGTGGGCCAGTCCAGTCCGTCATCTCGGCACTACACGTCACATTGATGGAGACCGCAGCTGTCCAGTTCAGATCGATGCCCCTATGGGAGCCAGGTGAGCGTAACAGAACGTGAAGCCTACCCACAAATTCCCACCCGGGCGTTATGGATACCTCAGAAACTGACCAATTGGCCCAATTACTAGGGGAACTGAGGGCTGAAGTGCATTCCGCCCGTCAAGAAACCAATGCTCTTAGGAGGGAACTGATTTTGTCAAAGGAGCGAACTGATGACCTTGCTAGGCAACTACTGCAAGGCCCTGCTGGACAAGCACCCCTACCAGGACCCGGGGGAAATCCAGCTCCTGTGTCATCGAGTAACCCTGTGCAAATAAACCTACATGGAACTATTCCATTAGCTCCACCCGAACGCTTTGCCGGGGATCCCAAAAGGTTTGCTGTGTTTATGAACCAATGCCGCTTGCACTTTTTATGCAGACCTGGAGCCTTTCCAAACGATCAAGCCAAGGTAGCCTTTGTATTGTCATATCTCAGCGGAAGTGCAGCTGATTGGTCAATTCCACTAGTTACTCAGGATGACCCAATTCTTCAGGATTTTCAGGGCTTTCAAATGAGCATGGAAAGACTATTTGCCCGGCACTCCCAAGGACAGGCCCTGGATAACAAACATTTGTCCCTACGACAGGGTAACCAGGACCTTCTATCCTACATCGCAACCTTTAATAGGTTGATAGTGGAAACTGGATGGCCTGAGGTAAAACGAATCATGTTATTTCATCGAGGGCTTCGAGGAGAACTTAAGGATGTCTTGGCTCAAGTGGTGAACCCACCTCAAGACTGCGCTGAATATATAGACTTAGTGGTCCAGTTAGATCACAGACTTCAGAACAGAAAGGCTGATCGAGCCAAGTTTGAGAATCGGGTGTTGGTCAAAACCCACGCTAACCCCAAAGGAGCAGATGCTTCAGAACCCATGCAAATCAGAGGGGTTAAAGGACCCTTAACCCAGAAGGAAAGAGAAAGGAGACGGCATATGCAATTGTGTCTTTATTGTGGAACTTCTGGGCATTGTCTACGGGATTAACCTGTAAAACCACCCAAGAAGGTTGTAGGAGCTGCTGATAAAAGCCATATGGAGTCAGACTCGGGAAACAACCATGCCCGACAAGCGTAGAGGTCCGCTTGCCGAGCTTGAAGAAGGATACTCAGACCTCGCATTTCATCATACCAATGGTCCTCGTAGATCCAAGGCAGCCATCGCGTATGCACGCAGTAAGGGCATACATTGATAGCGGAGCCATAGGAAACTATGTGGACTATGAATTGGCTTCCAGGATGAATCTACCTCTCTGCCGTAAAACCACCTCAGATGTCATCACCACAGTCGATGGAACTGAAATTGCCTCTGGGCCTGTAACTCATTCCACCGCAGAGATGACACTATTGGGTCAGGATGGGCATCGAGAGACTATTGTGTTTGATCTAATCAAAGCCCCACAGTTCCAAATAATACTGGGCATACCTTGGTTGGAAACACATAATCCTTGTATTGATTGGCGAGAGAAGAGAATAACCTTCCTGGATTGTGCACAAACCTGTTACCCAAAGAAAAATCTGAACGCAGGCCTGGCCACAGTAACCACAGCAGTCGTGCAACTACCTCCATAATATCAAGAATTCGAGGATGTCTTCCAAAAAGAACAGGCAAACACCTTACCACCTCACAGATCGTACAATTGTCAAATCGATCTCATACCCGGTGCACAACCCCCTTGTAGCAGGATCTATGCCCTAACGGAACCTGAGAACCTTCACCTACGATAATACTTAGACCAGTACCTTGCTAATGGCTTCATTCGCCCATCCAAGTCCCCTGCATCTTTGTTCTTCGTGCCTATGATGCTGGAAATGTATCAGAGGGACAGGGCCTCTGTATCCTTGTCCTTGTCCTTTACTGCTTTTTATCGTGTGTTCTGTCGTGTTTTCCGCGCAAGAGTTCATGTGGGACTCCTACTGGTGCAGCTCTCTCTCTTTTGGTTTGGTGAACGGACCCGTGGGATACCCTTATGGCACCCATGGTTGGGGGTACAAGCCTGTGCCCCTAGTGTATGTTTTTGGGTACCTGTGGGTGGCCGGCAGAGCAGGGTATGGGCAGGTGGCAACTCCATGCTGAATTTGACAGGTGCGCGGAGTATCCTCCATTTTGGGATACCCCGGCCCTGTCATTGGGATCAGTTGATTCCTGATGGAAAACAAGAGGGCCCCTGTGGCCTCTTGCTTTCTATTACCCATTACCTTGTTTTCCCAAAGTCCTGGGAAGCACTGACTCTGTCCCTTCCCCCGACTGGCTGTTGGATGGAAGTGCCATATATGGTTTTATTGTGAAGGCCCAGCCAGACTAGCTGGAGCCTTCCCGGTGATGTATGTTGTGGGTACCTCCTGTGGCTGGGACCTGGGTGAATAGAGTGTGTGACGAATATGCATTCTGTGTTGTGGATGTCTAGTATCTGGTGGTTGACACAATGACTGAGACAGCCCTGCCCGAAACCGGTATGAATGCAGCTTGGAGTGTCGAATACCTTGTGTGCCTGATTGGCTGCCTGCTTGCATGAATGCCCTTAGTTGTGATTGGATGCTTGAGTGTGACCCAGCGGAATGAATGGGAGATCAACAGTATATCTGGGGACCTCTCACTGCTAGGAATCGTGTTCGGAAGCTGAAGTCCACTACGACGAGTAACTGGAGTAACTGAAGCTTGACCTTGAAGCCGCGCTGGACGAGAAGAAGTGCTCTTGCTCTCCTTCACAATCTGAAAGCTGCTGTGTCTCCAAGGACTGACCCAGAGAGGACCTGGTAAGGCACCCTCTTCCCGAGCTACGAGGGACCATCGTGCACCAACTGATCTTTGCCAAAGCTGCCTGGTAGACAGACCTTCGACAGGCTATCGACCCGAGACGGGGACTGTCGCGGTATCTCCAAGAGAAGCATCTGGACTGTTGTCCACCACTGTCGACGACCGCCGTCGGCGACCGCACCCGCCGTGCTCCCGTTTGCCTAAGAACTTCATTTTGATCATCGGACGCTCTCGTCTGCCTCGTCGCACGCTTTATCCCGCTGGAGAAGGCCCGACCGTCGACGCACAGAGGAGCCTCCGCCGGTGGGTTTCCTGCCACCTAAGGACCACAGAGACGCTGACGACTCAACGCCCTTGCCGGGCCACAGTTCTTCATCATCTCTTTGCGGTCCAGAACTATCGTCACTGAGGTGCCCCGCACGCCTCTTCCTTGCAGGACGCCAACGCTCTGTCATCGACGAGCACCGCTAGGAACGAAGCTGCCACTTCACTGCCGTAGTTCAACCTGTTCACCGTCAGACGTTTGATGACCCATGACTCCTGCCTTAAAGGGAGGGCACTCAAGAAGGGCTGTCGATTCCCCGACACCAAACGCCAAGTTCCTCGACGCCTCTCGACGATCCGTGGCTCCTGCTTTAAAGGGAGTCACTCAAGAAGGATCGGTCGACGCATCTTCGGAGAACTCTACTCCACCAGGTACATTGGGGGGATAAACCTTAATAGGAGGAAATAAGACTATTGAACAATATATGGACTGGGCTTGTGCTATATATCTTTATTTACAGGTTGCCCAGGTGGGGGGATCTCCACACAAAACTGTGCCTAAGGGTCAGAATTCTGCCTATTGTTTCAACCATCTTGCGTTCCTTCCTATCTCTATTGCTGGTTTCCTCGTTATTGATCTGTGTGACATTTTAACCGTACAGTTGATGCACTTTAATGAGATTTGATAACATTGGTGGTACCACTTTAGAATTGTATATATTTATCATTGTGGATTTCCGAGTACAACGTGCGTTATTGTGATCGTGTACATACCTTTAAATATTAATTATATAAAGACTGTGTTTTCAGTAATACAGTGTATGGACATTCCTTTGTGGGGGTTCGGGGACTACACTGTACTTAAGAACCAGCCTGCATCACCTCCTGAGAAGCTAGGCCTTGATTGCTGGACTACGTTACCAATAATAGAGAATCTTGGATGGGGTCCTCTGTGCCTCTCCTCTACCATATAGAGAGCGGAAGTACAGACACCCCCTACCAGTCTTTGCCCTGGTGGCAGCGGTGGGATGCGTATGGTTTTAAGAACCAGTGTGTAACCGTGCCACTTACAAAATATCTGCACTTTATTAAATTAAGGTATGGTTGTGTACAAAATAACTGCATTAGAAGCAATGGAGTCTATTGCAAATGGTAAATTGACTCGGATGAGTTTAGAGGCGCTCCAGAGTGCTTGTGAAGCCAGGGAGTTAGACTTTGTGGATAAGTCTAGGGCTGAACTGATAGCAGCCCTGGTGGACTACCAGACCGATGGTGAAACTCTTGATGAGGGGGGGAATGCAACCAATGAGGACTCTGCCCCTGGGGTTTCTACTGAATCTGTTTCTGGGAATGCCACTGTCGGGGGGAAATTCTGCCGGGGTCGGCCGGGCCGTCCGCAGACCTCCGGACAGGGAGGCCCCAACTCCTCCCGTGTATATCTCGGATCGAGACAGAGTATGAGGCACACACAAGGAGCAAGGCAACTTCTGCTGTTTATTTATGCAAAACGGCAGGGATGGGTCAAGGAGCGTACGCGTTCGTCCTGACACACACACAATCGTGGGGCTCGCAGGCCCTTTTTACTACATTATGACGCGCTACTTGCGTCACTCCAAAAAGTTAGCAAAAACCTATCGCCACTCTTAATTGGTTGCTCGAGTGGTAGGGTTAGTATAGTACACATATAGAGAATGATATTAGTGGTCAAGGTGTAGTCAGGTGGTATATCTGGGTTGTCCCTACGATTAGATACATAAGAATTGTTACATGAAGACCCCTGAGGATTGGCTAATGTTACTGACGTCTGAGATAAGAGCCCCATGTTCTGATTGGTGCATCCGTGAGCTCCCCAGCCTGGGATCACCGTTGTTCCCAGCTCTCGGTGTACCTGTGTTTGCAACAATGTTTTAATATGGGTACGTGCAGACAATGTGAGGATTTATTCATAGGTGGAAGGCTGACCGTTCCCACTGTAGCAGGTGTCCATTGAGCCTTTCAAGTGTGTCGGCCTGCGTCTCGTAGCGAGGGACCCAGACGCCTTTTCTCTCCTGGGTTTTGGCATCTCGTCAGGTTCGGCTTGGTCACGTGAGGAGGGACCGTGTTTGAGGCAGAATTCTGCACAATTAATATTGTTTTTCCACTGTGTGTCTGGTTTAATTTGTAGATATGATTTTAACATTGGTACGTGGAGTGCGAGGTTGCAACATCGTGCCTTTGATGATTTGTTCTTGACTGTGGGTTTGCAACATTGCGACCTTGGCTGGTTGCTCCACTGGGTTCTTTCTGCAGGCTCAGCAACCTGACTTTTGCTTTGTTAATGTCCACGGGAACTCTTGCTTGAGGCCTACTTGGGCCTGGTGCATAAGTAATCCATTTCGTGCATGGATGCTTTAGGTTATAGTGGCATATAGTTCCATGGCCAGTATCGTGTTTCCATTATATCTCTCATGGTGGTAACGGGTTTCAAGAGAAGCGTGAGCAAGCGTTATAAATGAGCTCATGATGCGTCTTGCGTTTCTGCATTCTGAAAGCCTATGTAAAAAATAATAAAGATGCACGTCCGTGAATAAGCCTGTCGCCTACGTCAGAGCACTGAGTATGTTCTTCGTGTAGATTGGTGAGAAAATGTTCAGTGTGTGTATTTGTTCAGCTGTGCTTCCCGTTGTCTAGGTCGTCATGGCATCTCTAACGACAGGTAGATTTCAGTCTAGTTGGTCCGTGCCGCAGGTGTCGGCATGGCCAGTGCGGGCTGTTGGGCAGGCAGATGGACACATCCGTATGTTTCTGTACCAGGGTATTTGGTCATCTGGTAAATGGACAAACTCTTCTCGTGGCGGGTGTCTGGGCCGCGACCCTCTAGGCCAAGCGCGAGAGGTGAAGGACGGGAGTCTGGTTTTCCATTCTCCCACTTCAGTCCCCCCTCTGGTCGACTTGTCGACCACAAACATATCCTTCTCGTTATCTCCTCTTACTCTCCATATCTTAGTTATCCCTCCGAGATGTCCATAATGGTTTACGTGATCTTCAAATGACCAATACATGTATTCACATGTTCCTCCAGGAGTACAGTATACCCATCTTCCTATGTAGCTCCTAGGGTTCCTTGGGTTCTCGATCTTCACTGATGGTGGGTCTAGATGATTGGTGATGATTTGGGTGCGCAACTTCTCCCTCTCGTGTATTATCACACCTGTGTGCTGGCCGTCATCTGCTGGCATCAAGGGGTGCATTCCCACCATTTCCAGCAACTCATCAGTCGAGCGTGCCTTCCGGGCTTTCCAAAATCTAATTATTATCAGGGCAGCTCCAGCCAAAATAGCACATCCCACTATCATTTTCAGTCCATCTGACAGCCAAGATGGCATCCATGACCATAATAGTGAAAACCAGCTCTTATCCTTGTTTACACCGTTACTCTCGTCCATCATTTTGGAGTGCATCTGGGCCAATTGTGAAACTGCTTCTGTCAGTGTACCATTGTCGGCATCGTTGGCAGGTATGAACGTGCAGCAGGATTGTCCTATCTTTGCACAAACTCCTCCTTCCATTGCTGTGAGAAGGTCCAATACATATCTGTTCTGGAGTGCTACCATCCTTACGGCTCTCAGCTCTTCTTTAATTGCGTTGAACCCATTTACTGTTGAATTGATGGTCATCATTAATTCCCACCTGGTTATTTGGAGCCATTTTGCGTTTGCATACGCTTGCAGTCCCGGATGTATGATCGATGAGAAGAACATTGCTGCTCTGCTGAATAGTCTGTGTTCTGGCGGTATTGATGTTAGTTCCGTTTCCGACCTTCCCCACAGGTAATTTCCTGTCAATGGCTCTCCTTGTCTTTTTCTCCTGTTTAGGACAGTATCATTGCTGTTGGTCCTGTTTTCTTGCTCCTTCTGGAGTGGTGCAGATCTCTTTCTTCTCCTGTCCCCTTCATCCATTTTAGGAAATTTCGCCACATCGACATGCTTCTTAGGTACCACTAGTGATGGTACATTGACGTGTACCATTGTGCACACACCACTCCACAGGGGAGGCAGTGTATGATATGCCTTTTCTCCACAGGCCCAATAATGGTCCATTATTACTGCTGTTCCCGCTCCCCCCTCAGGTAACTCCATCACACTTGCACAATTGGTGTTATATCCTACGTCCACCTCTCCTTTATGCTGGTAACATACTTTGGGCGCAGTCAATGGTAGTATAGTTATCGGGTCTTCATCTTCTTCTACCCACGTGAGCATTGGTACATACTTGATCCACGTCGTCCAACATCGATGATTGTGTGTCTCGATAGTTGAGATAGTTTCTTTTGTTACCATGTTGCTGCCAATCACTCCTATCTCCCAGCTGTTGCCCAGGAACACCTTTCCTGTTATCGTCAGTAGTGGCCTCTCCCAGCATCCTTGTTTACCCGGAACTTCCGTGGCGTACCAATCACATGGTAGATACTGCAGTGTTACCTTCTTTGTTTCTCCTTTCGCAGGACCACTTGTTATGTACCTAAATGCTTCAGCATGTAAACTGGTCTTGTGATAACTCAGATAGGTCTTGAGGAAGTTGTTTTCATATGGGTATGAGTCCCGTGTTTTCCATGTCATATGCACTACTGTTCCTTGAAATCTTCCTTTCGTTTGGAACAGGGCCAAATATATTATGCACTGTGCTGTTTTTTCATCTATTTCTGTGGCAACAAATGTTCGTGAAGCACTCATGGCGTATGGTATTAATGAGCAAACGTAACAGCTATCCTCAGTTGTCTGCTTACCAATGCGGGTCATGTGCTGGTACCATATGTTGTTTGTGACGTGTGCTGAATCTTGTACATAATTATCAATACCTTTATTGTCTGAGTATGTGCTGCGTTTAACTTTATTTCGCTTTGGTTCATTGTTACTATTACCACCTGACGTAACACCTGTTGCAGCAGGGAACTGGGGTACATTAGGTTTGGGTGCAGCAATAAAACTGATAGCATAGCTGTACTGCCATACAGAGGCAGCCAAGAATCCGGTGATCATAAAAATCCCTATTATTTTTATTACATATGCTAACCTCACCGGCATTTTGCTCTTACCTTGCTGCAGTCCTGGCAGCGTATTCTTGTGACGTTAAAGTTGCCCGCCTAAAAATTCTCAAAAGTGCTCGTTATTAAATGTTAGTTTTGTTTCTTTAAGCTCTCCCTATCAAGTAGTCATTCAGTGCCCAGGTGAAGAGCTGCTCCCACGCTACTCTAAGTGATCGGTCTCTCAGGACCGGCAAGTATGGGCGGAGGTGGGGCATGTAATTTTCTATGGCCAGGAGGAAGGCTGTGTAGTAGACACGTACCCTTTTCTTTTTTAAGTATGTTGGCCTTTTTATTTCGTATACAAATTGGTGTGACAATTCTTCTGGGTAATTATCGTCTGGCAGCACCATCTACGCCTGCACACTGAATTTGTTAGTTAACTTTTCTTAACAATACAATATTACGCAGTTCCTGTATGTGCGAGAGAAAAAAGAGAACATTCACGTGTTTACATGTGTATTGGTGCAAGCGATGTCCTTAGTTTTTATTACAATTGTACTTAGCAGTCAATGGGGGGGGGGTTTTACTCAGATGGCGGCAGTATTTTTACTCTTTGAGCGTGTGACCATGGGGTGGGCAGTGTGGGGATCACCCCCTTCTTCGTCAGTTATTGTCTCCGAGGGAACAATTGGGTCGTTGCCTGTGGTGGTGTTTTCTTCCGCTGTCGGGGATGTTGTTGCCGTCTTTCCAATGGACCTGTCGTTGGCGCTGGGGCAGGTCTGCAGTTTGTAGATCTTTACGTCATGTAGGTGGTTCCAGGCACGCTTATCCTTTAGTTTTACTGCTCTTGTTGATACGTCCTCTACCAGATGGGGGCCAGAGAACCTCTTCTGGTTCCACTTCCTATTGAAATTGCGAAGTAGTACGTGGTCACCTTTGGCAAGTTTGCACGAGTTCTCCTTTCCCAGTTCTGTACTTTCGTCTTTTTCTTGATTGCTGGTAGACCCGCCCCGTGTGCGCTCGAGCTGTTGAGACACAAACACAACGCTAGTAATCAAAGAAGACACATATTGATACATTTCATCACCTAACACATTCGCTGAACTTTCGTTGTCGGTGAATGCCCTTGACGTTGGTGTTAAGGGAAGGCGCATTTGGCGTCCAGTAACCACTTCGTGTGGGGTGAGGTGGTGGTCGGACCCTGGCCTATTTCGGAGTTCAAATAATGCTAACGGAAGGCAATACAACCAACTTTTCTTTGTTGTTTGCTGTATTTTAGCAATTGCCTCCTTCAATAAGCCATTCAGGCGTTCACATACACCATTAGCCTGTGGGTGGTATGCACATGCAAATTTGTGTTTAATGTTCAGCAGGGATGTGATATGCTGGAACATTTCATTTGCGAAATGGGGGCCGTTGTCTGATCTTAACACCTCGCACACTCCCCACCTGGGGAAGACCTCCCTTACTATGAATTTGGCTGCTCTAAACGCATCAGGGTGTGAACAGGGCCCTGCTTCGATCCACCTAGAAAATGGGCATACTACTACAATCATATACCTATTGCCTTGACAAATGTTGATCATATCAACATAGTCAATGTGAAGGTGCCGAAAAGGTCCTTCTGGTCGGGGTATGGTACCTCTTATCACTTTTAAAGTATGACCGGCCGTAAACTGTTGACATGTAAGGCAATTGCTGATAAAATTTGACACATGGGATGTTAACTCGGGACAGAACCAATCTTCTCTAATTCGTGCTGCTATTATTTCCTTGCCTGTATGGGCAGGGTGATGTAATTGGTTCAAGGCGGTATTTAACAGTGCCAATGGTATTACAACTTTCCCAGTGCCACCCTGGCGCCATAGTGCGTCGGTTGGTGACATTGTGCATCCTCTTTTCACCCATACTTCTTTTTCGGCCATTGGTGCAGCCGCTTGTAACTCCATAATCTGTGTGGCTGGGAGATGGGTGAACCCTTCTTTTATTAACATCTCCCTCGCTATTCCCCTCCCTCTCCCTCTCTGTGAGTCTGTGGGGTTCCATATCTCACCAAAATATGCAGCATATTTTGCATGTGCGTCTGCTGCTGCATTTCCTTTTGATACATAGTCTTCTCCATTGGTGTGTGCGGTGCATTTTACTAGGGCTAGTTCTTGGGGATCGTTTATTACTTCAATTAGTTCAGCCAACAAGAGGGCATGTTGTACTGGAGTGCCGTCAGCTCTCCTAAACCCTCTTCTTCTCCACTTTGATAGCCCTGAGTGGACAGTGGATGTAACATATGCACTGTCGGAATATATAGTTACTTTTTTGTTAAAACTTTCCTTTAATGCCAATATGAGTGCAACCAGTTCCGCCGCTTGAGCAGAGTAATGCTGTGGTAATTGTACACACTTCATAGCCACACACACCGGCGCTTCCATCATTTTTACTACTGCTGCCCCAGTCCGTCTTATCCCATCTCCTTGATCAATAGTTGATGACCCATCAATAAACAAAAGTTCACCTCCCTCTAGTGCGTTTTCTTCAACTTTCCTAGTACATGAGTATATTTCAGTTACTTGGGTGCAATCGTGGGCATAATCTCCTTCTTCAATTACCTCTGCTAGAAACCTTGCAGGGTTAACCGTGCTACATCTAACAATTGCCAGTTCAGCTTTGGACAAAATAATCTCATAACCTGATGCCCTCTGTGTCGTCAGTGTGGACTTAGGTTTATTCAATATCGCAAATAGTGCATGTTCCACAAATAGTGTAGTTGGACACCCCATAGTTATTGCTGATGCTTTTTCTACTGCAAAGGCAGCTGCAGCAAGACCTTGTTCACAAGAGAAGTGACCTAACATTATAGGGTCTAAGTGACCGCTGTAAAATGCTACTGGTTTATAGCCCATGCTAGTTTTTTGGGCCAATACTGCTTTCATCACTGCTGAGTCGCAATGTGAAAATATAAAAAATCGCCGCTCATAGTCTGGGGATGCTAGTACTGGAGCAGTTGATATTGCGTCTTTTAATTCATCAAATGCCTCCCTCATTTCCATAGTCCATCCCAACTTTTTCTCCCCTTTATTTGCTTCCTTCAAACCCTCAAGCAGGGGTCCTATGTAAGAGCTGTAATCAAATACCCATGCTCTACAGTAGTTGCACAGCCCCAGAAATTGCTGCAGTTCTCTCACAGTCTGTGGCACGGGAGTGCCTGAGATTGCCTGTGCTCTTTGTGGTGCAATCCTTCTTCCATGTTGTGATATCAGTTGGCCAATGTAAAGTACCTGTTCCTGACAGTATTGTATCTTTTCCATGTCTACCTTGTACCCCTTTTCAGCCAGTATCGTCAACATTTTTAATGAGTCCTCTCTACATTTACTTTCATTTGTACTGCAAATTATTATGTCATCCACATACTGTAACACTGTGCTTTCCACCTCAACGTTACCCAAATCCATCTGTATTACTCTATTGAAAATTGAGGGTGATTCGCAATACCCCTGTGGTAATCTGGTATGTTTCCACTTTCTATTTCGGTAAGTGAAGCTTGTCAAATCTTGTGAGTCTGGGTGTAATGGTATTGAGAAAAAAGCATTTTTAAGGTCAATCACTGTAAACCGTGATGCTTCTGCTGGAATGCCACACAAAATTGTGGCCGGGTTTGCTGTTATTGGATACTCTGCTTCTACTATGTTGTTCAACGGTCTGAGGTCCTGTATGAAACGCCAAGACCCTCCTTTAGCCTTGCGCACCGGGTACACAGCTGTGTTGCATGGTGATTCTGAGGGGACCAATATGCCATTGTTTATAAGGGCCGTTATGGTTTCATATATGCCCTCATCTGCCTCTTTTGACAATGGGTATTGTTTCACTCTTGGTAGTATGGCACCCTTTTTTAATTTTATCCTTACACCCCCTATGCTTTTAATGCATCCTACATCATAAGGGCTAATAGTCCATAATGATTCGGGCACCTTTGACATATCTTCCTTAAAAAATGGAACTGGGGTGCCTGCGGGTGCCTCAAGTGCCATTGCAATTTTCTGTGCTACTTGTTTGTGAGCCACTCTTAGCCATATTTCTACACTCATCATGAACACCATTTCATCTTCCTCCTTTTCTTCTGAAAACAGCTCTTCATCTGACACCTGGGTCAGCCTACATCCTTCTGCTAGTGCTATCACCGCCCTCCAGGCTCTCCCTTCTTTATCTTGGGCGTGCACAGCAACATAATCAGCTGTTGCAATAATGCTCTCAATGTCCACTGCAAACACCTTCCCTTCCAGTTCATTAGCTGGTGTTTCTGGTCGGAATAGATAGGCTGCTGGCCTCCTCCATATTTTCCCTCCTATCCCTGGCATCCATGCAAATGCCATGTCTGTTCCGTACTGGAATAGCTCGCCATCTACTGGCTCCGCCCTAATCGCTATCTGTCCACAGTATGCTTGCAAAATCTGTCGTGCTGCGAGCATGTTAATCCCTGGAGTAGAGCAAATTATGCCATCCTCTGTAAAGGAGATCGTCATATTTAATCTGTTCATTATGTCCCTCCCCAGTATATTTACTGGTGAGGCACTATAATACAAAAGTGGTACTGACAGATCGTAATCTCCAATAGATAGTGGAACGTTATCAGTAAATGGAACCAACCCTTTAGCCCCAGAAAAACCTTGGGTGTTCATGGCTTCGCCTGACATCTTAAATTTACCTTCCCTTATGCAAGACCGGGTTGCCCCGGTGTCAACAAGGAATGATAATTTTTTGTCACCTATCGTTACCTCTATGCGTGGCTCCTCCGCACTATTAGGTGTTACTGACAGGATGGGACACACCAAGGCCGTCTGTGGGCTGGCCTATTGGGGGTACAATGATTGGCCATTCCCTGTGTAAGGGTTGTGCCCCAACACCGTCACCCCACCCAATTGCGTTCGTTCAGTTTGTGGTGGTGGCTGTATTAACGCTACTTGTTGTTGTGGCGGTGGCAGGTATTGTTTTATTTGTTGTTGTGGTAGGGAATAGTGTTGATCACTCCCTTGTTGTGACATCTGCTGTGGTTGTATGCCCTGCTGTTCTTGTGATGTCCTAGGTTGTGCTTGTTCATTCCATGCTGGTGTTCCTGGCCTGACCCTGCATGTACGTGACATGTGTCCTAATAGTCCGCAGCTCCAGCACACGGGTGGTTCCCTGTTTTGCCATGGGAAGCTCCCTGTGTTGTCCTGGTATACGGGTTGCCCTGTGGGGTAGTTTTTACTGAGTCCCCCAGCCTGTTGTTGGGTATTATATCCATATCCTCTTCCTCTCATAAACCCTCCTCTCCCTCTATTATAATTATAATACCCAGTTCCTTGCATTGGGTACCCTCCTCCCATGTTTGGTGCGTGTAATTGCAGAGGCAGCACTTGCTCTATTACCCCTTGTGGAGGCGCTATTTGAGCTGGATCTTGTGCAGCCACTACTTGCGTTGGGCTTTGGGCCATTGGTGTGGGCGCAGTTATTAGTGCCCCTTCCATTGTATATTTAGTAAGTTTTTTCTGTACTAATTTGGCCTCTTCTGTTTTCCTGTCCTCTTCCTTTTGTTTCATTTTTCCTTGCCATGTTCTACAGTGATGTACTATAGTCAGTTGTATTTCTGGCCATGGTTTTGCTTCCATCCCCACTACTTTCTTTAGTTGTCTCTGAACTCCTTCTGGGAGCCCTTGTACTAGTATATGATAAAATATGGCTGGTGTTTTGTCCCATTGTTCTCTAGTTTCCATGCGCCACTTCTCTTGAATATCCTGGATATAATCAACAGGATCCTCATTCTCACCCAGTAATGGCTCCTATGTCTGATGTGTCTGGGTACTGCACTCTTAGTGCCTGCCATAGCGCATGTCTGCAGTTTGCAAATGGTGCCCCATCATGCGATGTGTTTGTTATTGTTACCCCATGGAATCCCGCTCTTTTCCAAATGTCATCCGCTCTATCCCCTAATATTGATATTAACAGGCCCTTAACATCTCCTACTGCTAGTTTCTGTCCTGCGGTGTGTTTTTCCATTTCATATATCCATTTACCCGCACCTCCACTTAGTGATGGGAGCCTACATTTTATGTTTTCCTTATCCGTATGTTTCCAAGGTACATACTGTGGTCTAACCCCTCCTCTCTCCAGCAGTGGCATTACATTCTGTCTTGTGTCACCCTTTATGCTCCATGATGTTAACTCTTCACACCCCTCCTCTTCCCCCATTATTTTTACTACTTCAAACTCTTCCTTACTACCTCTGCTCCTACCTCCTTCTTCTTCCTTTCCCCTTTTTTTCATCCTTTCCTGTATTCAATATGGGTATGTCTGTTTGTCTGTCTTGCCTGCGACTAGGGAGGTCCCTAAGCCGACATGCATAAGGTGTAAGTTCGTTCATGAAGGGCGCGAGCTTTATTTTGTGCAGAGAGCGTGCAGTGGTTGAACATGTAGGGTGTGGCGTGGGAGAGCGTGATGGGGATGTGGGTGGCGTGGGTTCATTAGTTTGTGTTTCCCCCACTCTTTTCACTTCCTCCTTACTTCTCTCCAGCTCCTCCCATCTTCTACTCACCCAGGGCGAATCTATGTTTGTTCTAGTGAGGTATAGTTTATCTAAGCTTTCCCTTTCACTCTTCCTTCCATCCTCACTGCAAAAATCATTCATAAATGGCGCCCCCCACTCTGCCTTTTTTCCTTTTATTGTTACTGTTTTTAAGTCTATTAGGTCTCTTTCTCCCTTTCCGTTGTTACCAACTGTTCCCCTTAGTGCTGATGTTGTTGCTACCTCTCTACTTTTATATACTTCTCCCCATCTTTCACTCTCCCTCTTACTCCCTTCTCTTTCCCCTTCACTCCTCTCCTCCATCTCCCTACTATTTTCCTCTCTTTTCCTTTTTAATTCCTCCATTACTTCGTTGCTCATTTGTTCCAATATCCTTTCATCCTCTCTCTTCCTTTCCCATTTCACCCTTTCTCTTTCTACTATACTCTCTATTACCTTCCCCTCTTCATATTTTTTAGCTGTCTCTGATATTATCCTCCTCCTCCATATTTCCATTTCTTTTTCATTTTCTTCTTCTTCCTTCTTCTTCTCCCTCATCACTACTCTTGACACCCTATCTGCTGCTGCTTTTACCCTTTCAGCTTCTCTCTTTCTCTCCTCACTTCGTTCCCTTAATTTTTCCAATTCGTCCTTACCTTCTTTCCTTTTCCTCACTCTCTCTCTTTCCTCCCCCTCAAGTTGTTTTATCAGTTCATTCTGCTCATCCCTTAGTTTAGCTAATCTTTCCTCCAAAATCTCTTCCTTCTGCCGTAGTAGCTCCTCTCCCCCCATTTCACTCTCTCTTGCACTATCCTCGTTTGTTCTCTTTACCGCCTCCCTTTCTTCTCCAGTTAGTGATCCTCGTAATTTCAACAATATCTGTGCAGCTACCCACTCATCGTTTCCTATCCCTACAGTCTGTTCTTCTCTCCTCCCGTCCCCCATTGGTATCTTCCCATGAGCCACATATGGTGGAGGGCTGTATGCCGGGTTTGAGTATCCTTCAGCCGCCCTTAACTGTCCTTTTATTTCCCCTAATTCTCTTAAAGGGTACAACCCTCCTCCCTCTGTTTTCACTCCCGGTGTTATGGGTATCTCATTGCTCGGTTCCTGTTTTATGTCAGCTAATTTATCAATCTTTTCTCCTCCCAGTCTTTCGTTCCCCGTCTTCTTTGTTCCTTCACTCTCCTTTTCCCCATCCGTTCCTTCTTTCTTAATCTCCTTTTCTTCCGGTGTTTCCCCCATAGTGAACATTCCATTTGGTCCTGGTCGAGACCCCTGGAACATCCTCCATAAGTTAAACACCTCCACATGGTTTGCCAACTTCTTCCCCTTGTATGTATTGTGCAGATGTTTTAGTAGTGAATGTTGGGCATATGGGTCAAAACTACCATTAGGCGGCCATGGTATTAACATTTTGTTGTCCGTCCCCTGGGTCCACTCTATGCTGTACTTAATTAACTTCTCCCTATGTGGTGGCAGTGTGGTGCATATGTGTTGTAGTGGGGTAGTGAGGGTATTCCCCCACCCTCCCAACCCTCTCCCGTATGACATACTAGCGCTCCCCTTCTTACCCTTCCCCTTGCTAGCAGTTTGCAATATACAACCTTTTATTGCTTACCTTGCCCCGCAAGTGTGGGGACTTACGACAATCCTTTGACAAATTATGCAATGATAATAATCAAAAAAAAAAAAAAAATAATAATAAAACAAATATATGTATAATGTTATATTATATTTCTTCCCCTACGGCCCCCTGCGGCCGAAGCGCACGCAGCCCCCCGCGGCTGCGTACCCCTTACGACGATCTTATACAGTCGTCCTGTTTCCCCGTTCTCCTCCCACTTTTACACTTGCCGTGGCCGGCGTTCTCCGTGCGCAGCCACGCCCCTTTCCCCTTCTCCTCTTTGATCCACTCGTTTATCGTTTATCTCCGTATCCGCTCCTTTATCATGTTTCTCTTCCCCACCAATGTCAAACCCAAGCTTCTTGTGTTCACGATATCTTACTAAATCCCTACTGGTGACGTCACCTATTTCTTCGAGCTACTGGTATATTCTTGTTATGTTCTTTAAATTCAAAATACACTTGCAATCTACCCCGCTAACCCTACAGCTGTCTTCCTGTCTCTCCTGGAACAAGGTAATCTCATCAATATTATAACCGGACTGCGCACGCTGCGTCGCCTCGCGTGTGATACGCCCCTCAACAGGAGGGCTTAACCAGCCAATTATCTTCCGTTTTGGGCAACTACGTAACTAGCCACCGCCCACAGGGAAACGTCATCTACCTATCGAGTTTCTTGCTCGAACAATAGGGAACCTCATCTACCTATCGAGTTTCTTGCTCGAACAATAGGGAACCTCATCTACTCATTGAATAATAAATGTCAAATCGTAGGAAACCACACACACCCACCCTCACACGTAGTCGCGATTTAGGCTAATCAGTGTCTTACGAGCGGCTGCACATGATGTTTTCGTGCCCCGCCCCCCTCTTTCGCGTAACGTTAGCTCCCTGTTACGAGCGGCTGCACGTGTTGTTTTCGTGCCCCGCCCCCCTCTTTCGCGTAACGTTAGCCGCCTTCTCTCGCACTCAATTCACTACCATTCATTCCATTATCAACACTCAGTTAAACCTTCGCCGCACATCTTTACAATACCTCCCTCCTCCCTTATTTACTTCCTCCCCCTCCCTCACAATTTCGCATTGCTTGTTGTGCGTGTCATGCTCACCAAGTTCTCTCGATGCAGGGCCGCTCGACTGTGTGCACCCCTCCAAGCGGCTCGCCACCTCCCCTCGTCTGGACCACGTCTGGACACTCGCCGACCGCGGGCGGGATACTTCTCAACCGGCTCCCGAGGGCCAATATCCGGATTGCGCTGTCCGGTCCTCTCGCAGCTCCGCGATGGTCCTGTAGTCCTCAGAAGGGGGCAACGGCAGAGGGGGCCGCGCCGCCGGGCCTCCTCGCAACGGGAGTGCCTGGAAAAATTAAAAATAAAAGTCGATCTTAAACAGATCTCAGCAGTGCCTCCAACTTGTCGGGGGGAAATTCTGCCGGGGTCGGCCGGGCCGTCCGCAGACCTCTGGGCAGGGAGGCCCCAACTCCTCCCGTGTATATCTCGGATCGAGACAGAGTATGAGGCACACACAAGGAGCAAGGCAACTTCTGCTGTTTATTTATGCAAAACGGCAGGGATGGGTCAAGGAGCGTACGCGTTCGTCCTGACACACACACAATCGTGGGGCTCGCAGGCCCTTTTTACTACATTATGACGCGCTACTTGCGTCACTCCAAAAAGTTAGCAAAAACCTATCGCCACTCTTAATTGGTTGCTCGAGTGGTAGGGTTAGTATAGTACACATATAGAGAATGATATTAGTGGTCAAGGTGTAGTCAGGTGGTATATCTGGGTTGTCCCTACGATTAGATACATAAGAATTGTTACATGAAGACCCCTGAGGATTGGCTAATGTTACTGACGTCTGAGATAAGAGCCCCATGTTCTGATTGGTGCATCCGTGAGCTCCCCAGCCTGGGATCACCGTTGTTCCCAGCTCTCGGTGTACCTGTGTTTGCAACAATGTTTTAATATGGGTACGTGCAGACAATGTGAGGATTTATTCATAGGTGGAAGGCTGACCGTTCCCACTGTAGCAGGTGTCCATTGAGCCTTTCAAGTGTGTCGGCCTGTGTCTCGTAGCGAGGGACCCAGACGCCTTTTCTCTCCTGGGTTTTGGCATCTCGTCAGGTTCGGCTTGGTCACGTGAGGAGGGACCGTGTTTGAGGCAGAATTCTGCACAATTAATATTGTTTTTCCACTGTGTGTCTGGTTTAATTTGTAGATATGATTTTAACATTGGTACGTGGAGTGCGAGGTTGCAACATCGTGCCTTTGATGATTTGTTCTTGACTGTGGGTTTGCAACATTGCGACCTTGGCTGGTTGCTCCACTGGGTTCTTTCTGCAGGCTCAGCAACCTGACTTTTGCTTTGTTAATGTCCACGGGAACTCTTGCTTGAGGCCTACTTGGGCCTGGTGCATAAGTAATCCATTTCGTGCATGGATGCTTTAGGTTATAGTGGCATATAGTTCCATGGCCAGTATCGTGTTTCCATTATATCTCTCATGGTGGTAACGGGTTTCAAGAGAAGCGTGAGCAAGCGTTATAAATGAGCTCATGATGCGTCTTGCGTTTCTGCATTCTGAAAGCCTATGTAAAAAATAATAAAGATGCACGTCCGTGAATAAGCCTGTCGCCTACGTCAGAGCACTGAGTATGTTCTTCGTGTAGATTGGTGAGAAAATGTTCAGTGTGTGTATTTGTTCAGCTGTGCTTCCCGTTGTCTAGGTCGTCATGGCATCTCTAACGACAGGTAGATTTCAGTCTAGTTGGTCCGTGCCGCAGGTGTCGGCATGGCCAGTGCGGGCTGTTGGGCAGGCAGATGGACACATCCGTATGTTTCTGTACCAGGGTATTTGGTCATCTGGTAAATGGACAAACTCTTCTCGTGGCGGGTGTCTGGGCCGCGACCCTCTAGGCCAAGCGCGAGAGGTGAAGGACGGGAGTCTGGTTTTCCATTCTCCCACTTCACCACCATTCCTGCTTCCTCTATACCGAACCCCAGCAATTCCTTGGAGATTGAGTTATTAAGGATGAAATTGGCCTTTGAATATCGCAAGTTGGAAATAGATGCTGAGCTTAAGAAGGAGGAGCTGGCTCAACAAGTTGAACTCAGGAATAGCGATCTTGAACTCAAAGACAAGGACACTGAATGTCAGCGAATCCAGCTAGAGAAAGCTAGAGTGGAGACTTCATCGAAACCCAGTGAGAGTGTCAGGTCCCCAGCAACTAAATTTATGAAAGATTTGGTTGGTGTGTTTGTGGAGGGTTCTGATATCCTCCAATGGATTGAAACGTTTGAAATGGCTTGTGCAATTCATGATGTTGACAAAAGAGATTGGGCTACGTGTTTGTTAAGCAGAGTGCCTCAGACTGGGTATGACTGTATTCTGAAGCTGAGTGTGGAAGAACGGGGTCAGTATGAGTGTATGAAATCTGCTTTGATTGCCAAGTTTGGCAAGACACCTACCCAATACCTTAAAAGGTTCAGGGATTTTAAGAAAAGAGAGAATGTGTCTTGGGTTGACTGGGTAAGTGCTGCACACATGAACATGATGGGGTGGATTGATGGTTACAAGGTGAAAACTTTTGTTGAATTGTCCCAACTGTTGTTTTTTGAGCATTTTTCGGAAGCCTGTTCACCGGAGCTGCGTCAGTATGTTGATGACCAGAACATTTTGGATCCCTTTAAGCTGGCTAGGTTGGCTGACAAGTGGGTCTCCCACCGGGTGTCCCCGAAGGACTCCAGTGGGAAGGACAAGGACAAAGAAAAGGGGGCCTCTCAGAAAGCTGAGGAGTCCCAAAAGCAGTCACAGTCAAATAAACCTAAACCCTCCTCTCCTAAGATCCAAAAATCTACTGGGGATAAGTCATCTGTGGGTGGGAATAAGAGTAGTGGTCCACCTGCTGCAAAGCAGGCTCCCGGTGGTTCCAGTACCGTACACTGCACTCCCGGCACTTGTTGGGATTGTGGGGCTCTGGATCACAGAAGGGGTGACTCCAAGTGTAAAGGTAAGGCACTTGGAGTACAGGCTGTCAGCCTGACCTACCCTTACGCCATGTCTGAGGTGGAGGCCACTGTCCTCCCCTCCTCTACAGGAATCACATTTGGTGCTCCTGTAGAGATTTCCTTAGTGTCCCTTGGGGCCTGGGACCAGTACGCAGAAGTACTGGCGACTATCCCACAGAACACCCATAGATTTTTGAGAAGTGTCCTCCTGAATGGCCAGCCTTCTACTGGTTTGAGAGAT
Organism: Ambystoma mexicanum; assembly: GCF_040938575.1. Lineage (NCBI taxonomy): Eukaryota > Metazoa > Chordata > Amphibia > Caudata > Ambystomatidae > Ambystoma > Ambystoma mexicanum. The sequence continues at coordinate 686,384,553 of NC_090937.1, read as the reverse complement.
ACTGGAGCGAGCATGACAGTGGTGGACAGGACCCTGCTCAAGCCAGAGGACTATGTTGGTGCTCCTCTGAGAACCACCAGTTTAGCTGGTGGGCCTCCCAAATTATCGCCTGTAGCCCGAGTCACACCTGTAATTGGAGACAAGACAGCAAAGCTTCCTGTCCTGGTTCAGGACAATGTCCCTGCTAACATTCTGTTAGGTAATGATCTAGTAGAGTTGGGATTGATCACGGATGGTCTTCCCATGACTGCTGCTGTGGTCACTAGATCACAGGTGACACCGGGTCTGGCTGTGAGTCAGGTACCCGAGCCGAATGCGCGGCCTAAGGCAAGACGAAGGAAGAGCAAGAAGGCCACCTCTGTGGAGGGAGCTCCTTCTCTTCCTGCTGTTCCTACAACACCCATTGTGATCCATGCTCTGGACGGGCTGGGTCCAGTGGGAAGCCCCGTCTCAACTCCTGTGGGAGAAGAGCCAGAAGACTCTCCTGTGGGAGAGGTTCTCAACCTGGAGGATCATCCCGATCTTCAATGCTTGTTAGCTGAAGGGGGACCCTCCAGTGCAGACTTCTGTAAAGGACAGAGAGCGTGTCACTCTCTCGAGGGTCTGAGAAAACAGGCCCTGTCTCAGGCACAAGGAGAAGTGCCTAGGACATTCCGGATTTATTGGGAGGGTGAGCTCCTTGTTAGTGAGCCCACTAAGCCTGAACATGGTGCCCTCAAGAGGTTGGTGGTACCCCAGGTTTACAGGCCCTTCCTACTGCAGTTGGTGCATGAGGTGCCCTTGGCTGGTCATCTTGGTACCAAGAAGACTAAGAAGAGGCTCTCTGGCCATTTCTACTGGCCTCGGGTGGGAGTAGAAGTGGAGTCCCACTGCAGGACCTGCCCAACTTGTCAGTTGTCTGGCAAGACTGGAGGCAGTGTCATTTCCCCACTGCAGCCATTGCTAGTGGTTGGCACACCATTTGAGAGGGTGGGCATCGACATTGTCGGTCCCCTTGACCCTCCCATGTCAGGTGGACATCAGTTCATCCTGGTTTTGGTAGATCATACCACCAGGTACCCTGAGGCTATATCCCTACGGACCGTTACTGCCAAGGTGGTTGCCAGGGCTCTCCTGGGCATTTTCACCCGTGTTGGATTCCCCAAGGAGGTTGTCTCTGACAGAGGATCCAACTTCATGTCTAGTTACATGAAAACCATGTGGAAAGAGTGTGGGGTAACCTACAAGTTCTCCATCTCTTACCATCCCCCGACCAATGGTCTGGTTGAGAGATTTAATAAAACTCTCAAGGGCATGCTAGGTGCTTTGGAAGAGCCCCTAAGGAGGAAATGGGATCTCCCCCTGCCATCACTGCTGTTTGCTTACAGAGAGGTACCTCAAGAGGGTGTTGGTTTCAGCCCCTTTGAGTTACTCTTTGGACATCCTGTGAGGGTGCCCCTTGCCTTGATCAGAGAAGGTTTGGAAGCCACCCCTCAAGCAAATGGGGGACTATGTGTTAGGCCTCAGAAGTAGGATGACACAGATGATGGGTCAAGCAACAGCGAATCTCAAGGCCAGCCAGAAATTGAACAAATGCTGGCATGACCTTAAAGCATCGCAAGTGGATTGGACTCCGGGACAGGAGGTCCTCGTGATGAAGCCTACCAAGCCTCGGGCATTGGCAGATAAATGGACTGGACCCTTCAGGATAATCTCCAAGATGGGCGAGGTCAATTATCTGGTTGACATGGGAATCCCAGGGGTAGCCCCTCAGGTATTCCATGTTAATAGGCTCAAGCCTTTCCACCGGCGAGCCAAAGTGTCATGTCTCTTGCTGGCTTCAGAGCAAGAAGAGGATGAGAGTGAGCCCCTTCCTGATTTGCTGCATAGCAACCCTCAGGATGGCTCAGTGGAGGGAGTGCAGCTCTCTCCAGATTTGACAACCGAGCAGCAGAGGGCCTGCAGGACTTTGCTCCAGCAGTATGCCTCTCTGTTTTCGCTGACGCCAGGCCTTACACCGTGGTGTAAGCACGAGATTGACACTGGTGACAGGGTGCCTGTCAAGAGCAGGAGCTACAGAATGTCAGATACGGTTAAGAACCACATCCAGGCTGAGGTCGCCAAGATGTTGGATCTGGGTGTTATTGAACCCTCAACCAGTCCCAGGTCCAGTCCCGTGGTCCTTGTCCCCAAGGCAAGTTCCCAGACAGGAACCAAAGATTGGAGGTTCTGTGTGGACTACCGAGGAGTCAATGCCGTCACCAAAACTGACACGCACCCATTGCCCAGGGCTGATGAGCTCGTGGACACCATAGGTGCTGCCAAATTTGTGAGCACCTTTGACCTCACCTCAGGCTATTGGCAAATAGCTCTGACGGACCATGCCAAGGAAAAGACGGCGTTCTCAACACCAGAGGGACTCTACCAGTTTAGGGTCATGCCTTTTGGGTTGAAGAATGCCCCTGCTACCTTCCAGAGATTGTAGCAAAACAGATAGTTGATGGCTGGAAGGTTTTTAATTAATCATAACCACGGGCAAAGCTCTGGGCAACCCTCCAGACCATCGTTTTTCAGCCTGCCAAGCCATTACAGAAGGGGAAAAACCATATGCAAATCAGGCTTGGTCCTACCCCAAAAGGGGCAGTCCAACCGAAACTGCTACGTCACATCCCTTCTGCACGAGACCACAAGCATCCCCAGACATGTTTCAGCCTTGTTGGGCGTCATCAGTGAGGAGTAGCTTCGGTCTCTAGGCCCGGCAGACTCGGGACCCACGTCTGGGCATACCCGTCCCACTCGGGGTGACTTTAGCAAAACAGAAAGTTGATGGCTGGAAGGTTTTGAATTAATCATAATCACGGGCAAAGCTCTGGGCAACCCTCCAGACCATCGTTTTTCAGCCTGCCAAGCCATTACAGAAGGGGAAAAACCATATGCAAATCAGGCTTGGTCCTACCCCAAAAGGGGCAGTCCAGCCCAAACTGTTAGGTCACATCTCTTCTGCACGAGACCACAAGCATCCCCAGACATGTTTCAGCCTTGTTGGGCATCATCAGTGAGGAGTAGCTTCGGTCTCTAGGCCCGGCAGACTCGGGACCCACGTCTGGGCATACCCGTCCCACTCGGGGTGACTTTAGCAAAACAGAAAGTTGATGGCTGGAAGGTTTTGAATTAATCATAATCACGGGCAAAGCTCTGGGCAACCCTCCAGACCATCGTTTTTCAGCCTGCCAAGCCATTACAGAAGGGGAAAAACCATATGCAAATCAGGCTTGGTCCTACCCCAAAAGGGGCAGTCCAGCCCAAACTGCTAGGTCACATCCCTTCTGCACGAGAAGACATGTTTCAGCCTTGTTGGGCGTCATCAGTGAGGAGTAGCTTCGGTCTCTAGGCCCGGCAGACTCGGGACCCACGTCTGGGCATACCCGTCCCACACGGGGTGACTTTAGCAAAACAGAAAGTTGATGGCTGGAAGGTTTTGAATTAATCATAACCACGGGCAAAGCTCTGGGCAACCCTCCAGACCATCGTTTTTTTTTCAGCCTGCCAAGCCATTACAGAAGGGGAAAAACCATATGCAAATCAGGCTTGGTCCTACCCCAAAAGGGGCAGTCCAGCCCAAACTGCTAGGTAACATCCCTTCTGCACGAGACCACAAGCATCCCCAGACATGTTTCAGCCTTGTTGGGCATCATCAGTGAGGAGTAGCTTCGGTCTCTAGGCCCGGCAGACTTGGGACCCACGTCTGGGCATACCCGTCCCACACGGGGTGACTTTAGCAAAACAGAAAGTTGATGGCTGGAAGGTTTTGAATTAATCATAACCACGGGCAAAGCTCTGGGCAACCCTCCAGACCATCGTTTTTCAGCCTGCCAAGCCATTACAGAAGGGGAAAAACCATATGCAAATCAGGCTTGGTCCTACCCCAAAAGGGGCAGTCCAGCCCAAACTGCTAGGTCACATCCCTTCTGCACGAGACCACAAGCATCCCCAGACATGTTTCAGCTTTGTTGGGCGTCATCAGTGAGGAGTAGCTTCGGTTTCTAGGCCCGGCAGACTCGGGACCCACATCTGGGCATACCCGTCCCACTCGGGGTGCGCCACAGGGAACCAGGCTGCACCTCACTGAGGAGGTCCAACAAGGCCGAAACATGTCTGGGGTTGCTTGGTTTTCTGTGCAGAAGGGGACCTGGCCTAGCAGTTCGGGCTGGGCTGCTACGTTCGGTGGCGGCAGCTGCTAACTGATTTGCACATGGCTGGTCCCCTTTTGCAATGGCGCAGACGGGCTGAAAAACGGTGGTGTGGAAGGTTGCCCAGAGCAATTGAAAGTGGTTTAGATTCATTCGAAACCTTCCACCCATCACTTTTGTGGTCAGTTTGTTTCTCCTTGTGAGAGAGGGTATGCCCAGACGTGGGACCCTTGCTCGCTGCGCCACAGGGAACCAGGCTGCACCTCACTGAGGAGGTCCAACAAGGCTGAAACATGTCTGGGGTTGCTTGGTTTTCTGTGCTGAAGGGGACCTGGCCTAGCAGTTCGGGCGAGGCTGCTACCTTCGGTGGTGGCAGCTGCTGACTAATTTGCACATGGCTGGTCCCCTTTTGCAATGGTGCAGACGGGCTAAAAAACGGTGATGTGGAAGGTTGCCCAGAGCAATTGCCAGTGGTTTAGATTCATTCAAAACCTTCCACCCATCACTTTTGTGGTCACCTTCCAGAGATTGGTCAATCATGCTCTCAGTGGGCTGGAAGCCTTTGGTGTCGCTTATTTAGACAACATTGCCGTCAACAGTTCCACTTGGGAAGAGCACTTGACACATCTGGGTAGAGTGTTGCAGGTCTTGAAAAGGGCTAACCTCACTATCAAGGCCACCAAGTGCCAGAAAGCTCAGGGGAAAGTCACGTATCTTGGTCATGAGGTAGGAGGGGGTCAAATCCAACCTCTCCCCAGTAAGGTACAGGATGTACAGGATTGGGAGACTCCCACTACTCAAACCCAGGTGAGAGCCTTTTTGGGCATCACCGGGTATTATCGCAATTTCATGGCGGACTATGGAACTACAGCTGCACCACTGACAGCTCTGACTTCACCCAAGCAGCCTAGGACGGTTAATTGGACTGAAGACTGTCAGAGAGCCTTTGATGGCTTGAAGGAAAGTCTGTGTAGGGTACCCGTGTTGTGTGCGCCTGACTACAGCCGACCCTTTATCGTCCAGACGGATGCCTGCGACACCGGAACTGGAGCTGTCTTGTCCCAGTTAGATGACAAAGGGAGAGAACATCCTATCATATTCATCCGTAGACAACTCAAGGGTAGAGAACTTAGGTGGGCTACTGTTGAAAAGGAGTGTTTTAGTATAGTTTGGAGCCTTAGGAATTTTAGGCCCTACCTTACGGGGTCTACCTTCAAGGTCCAAACAGATCATAAGCCCCTGAAGTGGCTTATGCAGATGAAGGGTGAGAACCCGAAACTGCTCAGGTGGTCCTTTAGCCTGCAAGGGCTAGACTTCACCATAGAGCACAGATCAGGGAAGAGTCACGATAATGCAGATGGCCTTTCCAGAAGGTATGTTGACCGTCTGGATGAGGGTGTCTATCCCGTGGGAGATTAGGCACCCTCCACCTCAGTCTGGGGGGGGCGACTGTGATGCTGGAAATGCATCGGAGGGACAGGGCCTCTGTATCCTTGTCCTTTACTGCTTTTTATCATGTGTTCTGTCGTGTTTTCCACGCAGGAGTTCATGTGGGACTCCTGGCGGTGCAGCTCTCTCTCTTTTGGTTTGGTGAACAGACCCATGGGATACCCTTATGGCACCCATGGGTTGGGGTACAACACTGTGCCCCTAGTGTATGTTTTTGGGCACCTGTGGGTGGCCCGCAGAGCAGGATATGGGCTGGTGGCAGCTCCATGCTGAATTTGACAGGTGCGCGGAGTATCCTCCATTTTGGGATACCCCGGCCCTGCCATTGGGATCAGTTGATTCCTGATGGAAAATAAGATGGCCCCTGTGGCCTCTTGCTTTCTATTACCCATTACCGTGTTTTCCCAAAGTCCTGGGAAGCCCTGACTCTGTCCCTTCCCCCTGACTGGCTGTTGGATGGAAGTGCCATATATGGGGCCTCATTACACAGATGGCGGTAAGGATTTACCGGTACCGGTAATACCGGTACCGGTAAATCCTTACCGCCTTACTACGAGGTCCCTTTGCGGGTTGGGGGATTTAATGCCTGCTTTTTGCAGGCATTAAAAACCAACCCGCAAAGGGACCCAGGGAGCTAATTACGGTACCGCAATTTGCGGTACCGTAATTAGCGCCTTCCCCATTCCCATTATGCCCTATGGGGCAAAAATGGGAATGGGGAAGGGCAATGGTGGAAGGGGGAATTACCGCCCCGCCAACCTTGGAATGGGGCAGTAATTCCCCTTTCCGCCAAGGCGGTGCCAGTATTTTGCCGCCATGAACCATGGCGCTAATAGCACCATGGTTCTCCGCATCCGTGTAATGAGGCCCATGGTGTTGTTGTGAAGGCCCGGCCAGACTAGCTGGAGCCTTCCCGGGGATGTATGTTATGGGTACCTCCTGTGGGTGGGACCTGGGTGAATAGAGTGTGTGACGAATATGCATTCTGTGTTGTGGATGTCTAGTATCTGGTGGTTAACACAATGACTGAGACAGCCCTGCCCGAAACCGGTATGTATGCAGCTTGGAGTGTCGAATACCTTGTGTGCCTGATAGGCTGCCTGGCTGCATGAATGCCCTTAGTCGTGATTGGATGCTTGAGTGTGACCCAGCGGAATGAATGGGAGATCAACAGTATATCTGGGGACCTCTCACTGGTAGGAATCGTGTTCAGAAGCTGAAGTCCACTACGACGAGTAACTGGAGTAACTGAAGCTTGACCTTGAAGCCCTGCTGGACGAGAAGAATGCTGTTGCTCTCTTTCACAATCTGAAAGCTGCTGTGTCTCCAAGGACTGACCCAGAGAGGACCTGTTAAGGCACCCCCTTCCCGAGCTACGAGGGACCATCGTGCACCAGCTGATCTTTGCCAAAGCTCCCTGGGAGACAGACCTTCGACAGGCTGCCGACCCGAGACGGGGACTGCCGCGGAATCTCAAAGAGAAGGACCCAGACTTTTGTCCACCACTGTCGACAACTGCCGTCGCCGACGGGAGCCGCCGTGCTCCCGTTTGCCTAAGAACTTCATTTTGATCATTGGACGCAATCGTCTGCATTGTCGCCCGCTTTATCCCGCTGGAGAAGGCCCGACTGTCGACGCGCCGAGGAGCATCCGCCGGTGGGTTTCCCGCCACCTAAGGACCACAGAGACGCTGACGAATCGACGCCCTTGCTGGGCCACGGTTCTTCATCATCTCTTTGTGGTCCGGAACTATCGTCACCGAGGTGCCCCACACGCCTCTTCCTTGCAGGACGCCAACACTCTGGTCGTCGACGAGCACCACTAGGAACGAAGCTGCCACTTCACTGCCGTAGTTCAACCTGTTTCGCCATCGGACGTTCGACGACCCGTGACTCCTGGGCACTCAAGAAGGGCCGTCGATTCCCTGACACCGAACGCCGAGTTCCTCGACACCTCTCGACGATCCGTGGCTCCTGCTTTAAAGGGAGTCACTCAAGAAGGATCGGTCGACGCATCTTCGGAGGAACTCTACTCCACCAGGTACATTATTTACAGGTTGCCCAGGTGGTGGGATCTCCACACAGAAATGTGCCTAGTGGTAGGGGTAAGAGGATGAGAGTGAGCCCCTTCCTGAATTGCTGCATAGCAACCCTCAGGATGACTCAGTGGAGGGAGTGCAGCCCTCTCCAGATTTGACAACCGAGCAGCAGAGGGCCTGCAGGACTTTGCTCCAGCAGTATGCCTCTCTGTTTTCGCTGACGCCAGGCCTTACACCGTGGTATAAGCACGAGATTGACACTGGTGACAGTGTGCCTATCAAGAGAAGGAGCTACCAAATGTCAGATACGGTTAAAAACCACATCCAGGCTGAGGTTGCCAAGATGTTGGATCTTGTTGTTATTGAACCCTCAACCAGTCTCTGGTCCAGTCCCGTGGTCCTTGTCCCCAAGGCAAGTTCCCAGACAGGTACCAAGGATTGGAGGTTCTGTGTGGACTACCGAGGAGTCAATGGCGTCACCAAAACTGACGCGCACCCATTGCCCAGGGCTGATGAGCTTGTGGACACCATAGGTGCTGCCAAATTTGTGAGCACCTTTGACCTCACCTCAGGCTATTGGCAAATAGCTCTGACGGACCATGCCAAGGAAAAGACGGCGTTCTCAACACCAGAGGGACTCTACCAGTTTAGGGTCATGCCTTTTGGGTTGAAGAATGCCCCTGCCACCTTCCAGAGATTGGTCAATCATGCTCTCAGTGGGCTGGAAGCCTTTTGTGTGGCTTATTTAGACGACATTGCTGTCTACAGTTCCACTTGGGACAAGCACTTGACACATCTGGGTAGAGTGTTGCAGGCCTTGAAAAGGGCTAACCTCACTATCGAGGCCACCAAGTGCCAGATAGCTCAGGGGAAAGTCACGTATCTTGGTCATGAGGTAGGAGGGGGTCAAATCCAACCTCTCCCCAGTAAGGTACAGGATGTACAGGACTGGGAGACTCCCACTACTCAAACCCAGGTGAGAGCCTTTTTGGGCCTCACTGGGTATTATCGCAATTTCATGGCGGACTATGGAACCATAGCTGCACCACTGACAGCTCTGACTTCACCCAAACAGCAGAGGAAGGTTAAGTGGACTGAAGACTGTCAGAGGGCCTTTGATGGCTTGAAAGAAAGTCTGTGTAGGGCACCTGTGTTGTGTGCGCCTGATACAGCCGATCCTTTATCGTCCAGACGGATGCCTGCGACACCGGAATTGGAGCTGTCTTGTCCCAGTTAGATGACAAAGGGAGAGAACATCCTATCATATTCATCAGTAGACAACTCAAGGGTAGAGAACTTAGGTGGGCTACTGTTGAAAAGGAGTGTTTTAGTATAGTTTGGAGCCTAGGCGTTTTAGGCCCTACCTTACGGGGTCTACCTTCAAGGTCCAAACAGATCATAAGCCCCTGAAGTGGCTTATGCAGATGAAGGGTGAGAACCCGAAACTGCTCAGGTGGTCCATTAGCCTGCAAGGGCTAGACTTCACCATAGAGCACAGACCAGGGAAGAGTCACGATAATGTAGATGGCCTTTCCAGAAGGTATGTTGACCGTCTGGATGAGGGTGTCTATCCCGTGGGAGATTAGGCACCCTCCATCTCAGTCTGGGGGGGGCGACTGTGATGCTGGAAATGCATCGGAGGGACAGGGCCTCCGTATCCTTGTCCTTTACTGCTTTTTATCATGCGTTCTGTCGTTTTTTCCACGCAGGAGTTCATGTGGGACTCCTGGCGGTGCAGCTCTCTCTCTTTTGGTTTGGTGAACGGACCCGCGGGATACCCTTATGGCACCCTTGGGTGGGGGTGCAAGCCTGTGCCCCTGGTGTATGTTTTTGGGCTCCTGTGGGTGGCCCGCAGAGCAGGGTATGGGCTGGTGGCAGCTCCATGCTGAATTTGACAGGTGCACGGAGTATCCTCCATTTTGGGATACCCCGGCCCTGCCATTGGGATCAGTCGATTCCTGATGGAAAACAAGATGGCCCCTGTGGCCTCTTGCTTTCTATTACCCATTACCTTGTTTTTCCAAAGTCCAGGGAAGCCCTGACTCTGTCCCTTCCCCCTGACTGGCTGTTGGATGGAAGTGCCAAATGGTGTTGTTGTGAAGGCCTGGCCAGACTAGCTGGAGCCTTCCCGGTGATGTATGTTGTGGGTACCTCCTGTGGGTGGGACCTGGGTGAATAGAGTGTGTGACGAATATGCATTCTGTGTTGTGGATGTCTAGCATCTGGTGTATGACACAATGACTGAGACAGCCCTGCCCGAAACCGGTATGAATGCAGCTTGGAGTGTTGAATGACTCGGTACTTGTCCCAATACACATAACTTGTTGTGAGTGTCTGGAGAGAAGTGAATGGCCTGAATACCTTGTGTTCCTGATTGGCTGCCTGCCTGCATGAATGCCCTTAGTCGTGATTGGATGCTTGAGTGTGACCCAGCGGAATGAATGGGAGATCAACAGTATATCTGGGGACATCTCACTGCTAGGAATCGTGTTCAGAAGCTGAAGTTCACTACGACGAGTAACTGGAGTAACTGAAGCTTGACCTAGAAGCCCTGCTGGACGAGAAGAGTTGCTGTTGCTCTCCTTCACAATCTGAAAGCTGCTGTGTCTCCAAGGACTGACCCAGAGAGGAACTGGTAAGGCGCCCCCTTCCCGAGCTACGAGGGACCATCGTGCACCAGCTGATCTTTGCCAAAGCTCCCTGGTAGACAGACCTTCGACAGGCTGCCGACCCGAGACGGGGACTGCCGCGGAATCTCAAAGGGAAGCACCCAGACTTTTGTCCGCCACTGTCGACGACTGCCGTCGCCGACCGGAGCCGCCGTGCTCCCGTTTGCCTAAGAACTTCATTTTGATCATCGGACGCTCTCGTCTGCATCGTCGCCTGCTTTATCCCGCTGGAGAAGGCCCGACCGTTGACGCGCCGAGGAGCATCCGCCGGTGGGTTTCCCGCCACATAAGGACCACAAAGACGCTGACGACTCGATGCCCTTGCTGGGCCACAGTTCTTCATCATCTCTTTGTGGTCCGGAACTATCGTCACCGAGGTGCCCCACACGCCTCTTCGTTGCAGGACGCCAACACTCTGTCGTCGACGAGCACCGCTAGGAAAGAAGCTGCCACTTCACTGCCGTAGTTCAACCTGTTCGCTGTCGGACGTTCGACGACCCGTGACCCCTGGGCACTCAAGAAGGGCCGTCGATTCCCTGACATCGAACGCTGAGTTCCTCGACGCCTCTCGATGATCCGTGGCTCCTGCTTTAAAGGAAGTCACTCAAGAAGGATCGGTCGACGCATCTTCGGAGAACTCTACTCCACCAGGTACATTGGGGGGGTAAAACCTTAATAGGAGGAAGTAAGACTATTGAACAATATATGGACTGGGCTTGTGCTATATATCTTTATTTACAGGTTGCCCAGGTGGAGGGATCTCCACACAGAACTGTGCCTAGTGGTAGGGGTCAGCATTCTGCCTATTGTTTCAACCATCTTGCGTTCATTCCTATCTCTACTGCTGGTTTCCTCGTTATTGATCTGTGTGACATTTTAACCGTACAGTTTATGCACTTTAATGAGATTCGATAACATTGGTGGTACCACTTTAGAATTGTATATGTTTATCATTATTGACTTCCGAGTACAAAGTGCGTTATTGTGATCGTGTACATACCTTTGAATATTAATTATATAAAGACTGTGTTTTCAGTAATACAGTGTGTGGACATTCCTTTGTGGGGGTTCGGGGACTACACTGTACTTAAGAACCAGCCTGCATCACCTCCTGAGAAGCTAGGCCTTGATTGCTCGACTACGTTACCAATAATAGAGAATCTTGGCTGGGGTCCTCTGTGCCACTTCTCTACCATATAGAGAGCGGAAATACAGACCCCCCTACCAGTCTTTACAGTGCACCCACACATGTGAGGTACCTTTTTTGCTGGGACACCTGTGGGAACGCGAGAAGGTATGATATCTGTTGTTGGCGATGTGTTTCGGTGAGTGGACACAGGGAAATGTCTCTGAAATTGGCTGGAAATGCAGACAATTCTCAGACATTTTGCTCTGGCCGCCCACCGAAACACACCGACAACAACACGTGGCCTACCTTACCGCGTCCCCACACGTGTCCCGATGAAAACGGTACCTCACATGTGTGGGTGCACCTACCGGGGGCGCAAAAGGAAAAGGGTAACCCACTGGTAACCCCAAGCTTTTCGCCACTGCCCATTTTGTTCATGTGGGCAACCTACAGATTTGGGCCTAGGGTGTCGAAGCCAGCAAGGAAAATAGGGAATCCATGCATTTCCAAAAAGAGGACACCCGTGGGAATCCACAGAGGTCTGCCTTGCGCAAATTGGGCCAGTTTTTATTAGCCACAATCCCCGAAAAAATTTGATATTTGGTGGGGAAAAAACACAATGTTCACTTTGTCTGGGGTTCTGGGTAATAAATTCTGGGCCGCTTCGCGCAAACCTCTGCGCATTCCCACGGGTGTCCTCTTTTGGGAAATGCATGGGGTTCCCTGTTTTCCTTGCTGGCTTCGACACCCTAGGCCCAAATCTGTAGGTTGCCCACATGAACAAATTGTGCTGTGGCGAAAGGCTTGGGGTTACCAGCGGGTTACCCTTTTCCTTTTGCGCCCCCGCTAGGTGCACCCACACATGTGAGGTACCTTTTTCGTCGGGACACCTGTGGGAACGCGAGAAGGTATGACATCTGTTGTTGGCAATGTGTTTCGGTGAGTGGACACAGGGAAATGTCTCTGAAATTGGCTGGAATTGAAGACAATTCTCAGATATTTTGCTCTGGCCACTCACCGAAACACACCGCCAACAACACATGGCCTACCTTCCCGCGTCCCCAGACGTGTCCCCATGAAAACGGTACCTCACATGTGTGGGTGAACCTACCGGGGGTGCAAAAGGAAAAGGGTAACCTACTGGTAACCCCAAGCCTTTCGCCACTGCCCATTGTGTTCATGTGGGCAACCTACAGATTTGGGCCTAGGGTGTCGAAGTCAGCAAAGAAAACAGGGAACCCCACGCATTTTCCAAAAGAGGACACTCGTGGAAACCCACACATGGCCAAATTGGAGGGGTGGCCCATCTCATATAGCCCTCCCCAGGGGCAAATAAAGGGGGGCTGTCCTGCACTCCTCCCTGTGCTTAGGCGTCCGTTCCTAGGAGCAGATATCTGGTCCCAGGGAGGGCTGCATGACATGGCACACACTCCATTGCGGCTTGGGGAGGAGGGGGTCAATGCCCCATCCCATTAGAAACTTCCCAGACCCTTTGGGGTGCCCCAAAGCCCCCCCTAAAAAGCGTTCCACCATTTTCCATTTCTTTCTTTGTTTACGAAACTTGCCTTGGTGCAGAGGGGCACATTGGTGTGCCAATCTGGCCCGGGGTGCCCAAACCTTACTGCCCCACCCACTGGGGGGCCTGTCCCACCATTTTCGGGGGCCCTCTCCCCCCTCACCCCAAATGGGTGGCAGGGGCACCTCATGCACGCCTACCTGGGCCTCCTACAAACGGCTGCGTGAGATACACCCCCCTCCATTTGGGGTGGGGGGGAGGGCCCCCAAAAATGGTGGGACAGGCCCCCCAATGCATGGCGCAGTAGGGTTTGGGAACCCTGGGGGCAGATTGGCACACTAATGTGGCCATTTGTGCCAAGTGAAGTTGGGTAAACAAAGAAAATAATACATACTCGTAGGCTGCTTTTTAGGGGGGCTGAGGGCCACCCTAAATTGGCAGCGAATGTTATACTGCAACGGGGGGTGGCACTCACCCCCCCACCCCAAATGGAGGGCTCCACCTCATGCAACCCTCCCTGGGGGCATATATCTGCTCCTAGGAAGGGGCATCTGACCCCAGGGAGGGAAGCATGAGGTGGGGCTCCCCTATCTGACGCCAGGGAGGGATGCATGAGGTGGGGCCCTCATTTGGGGTGGGGGGAGTGGGCCACCCCCGTTACAGTAGAACATTCGCAGGCAATGTAGGGTGCCCCTCAGGCCCCCCTAAAAAGCAGCCTACGATTTTGTATTATTTTCTTTGTTTACCCAACTTCGCTTGGCGCAGATGGCCACATTAGTGTGCCAATCTGCCCCCAGGGTGCCTAAACCCTACTGCCCCATCTATTGGGGGGCCTGTCCCATCATTTGTGGTGGCCCTCTCCTCACCCACCCCGAACGGAGGGGGGGCACATCATGCAGCCCTTCCTAGGAGGCTCAGGGAGGGCTGCATGAGGTGTCCCCCCCATCCATTTGGGGTGGGGGGAGAGGGTCACCACAAAAGGTGTGGCAGGACCCTCAATGCATGGGCAGTAGGGTTTGGGCACCCTGGGGGCAGATTGGCACACTAATGTGCTCATCTGCGCCAAGCGAATTTGGGTAAACAAAGAAAATAATACAAAATTGTAGTCTGCTTTTAAGGAGGGGGCTGAGGGCCACCCTAAACTGGCAGCGAATGCTGTACTGCAACTGGGGGTGGCACTCAACCCCCCCACCCCAAATGGAGGGCCCCACCTCATGCAACCCTCCCTGGGGGCAGATATCTTCGCCTAGGAAGGGGCATCTAACCCCAGGGAGGGATGCATGAGGTGGGGCCCCCCTACCTGATACCAGGGAGGGATGCATGAGGTGGGGCCCTCCATTTGGGGTGAGAGGGAGAGGGCCACCATCCTTTTTCTGTAAAATATATCCCTGGTGGCCCCCAAACCCTCTCCACCCCACATTTTTTATTATTATTTTTTTGCCCCCTTCCCTGGGGGCATATGATCAGCCAACTGCCCCCAGGGTTGTACACATATGTGTCCCCATGCTTTGGGGGCCAGGGCTGCCAGCCCCCACCTCCCCCCCTTCAAAGACATCCCTGTGTCTAGTGTGCATTGCAGCCCGTGCATCGCGCGCACTGCGCCCGATCCGCGGGCAGCAATGCTGTCACAAAGGGTGTCCTTGGAAAGGGGAGAATCTCCCCTTTCCAAGGACACCATTTCCGAAAAAAAACCCTGGTGGCTAGGGCCCCCAAACCCCCTCACCCCTTCCCATCACGTTTTTTTCTCCTTTTTTTATTATAATGTTTTTGCCCCCGTCCCTGAGGGCAGAGGATCAGCCATCTGCCCCCAGGGTTGTACACATATGTGACCCCATGCTTTGGGGGCCAGGGGGGAGTCAGGGCTGCTTACTGTAAGCAGCCCCCACCTCCCCCCCTTCAAAGACATCCCTGTGTCTAGTGTGCATTGCTGCCTGCGCATCGCGCGCCCTGCGCCTGATCCGTGGGCAGCAATGCTGTCAGAAAGGGTGTCCGTGGAAAGGGGAGGATCTCCCCTTTCCAAGGACACCACTTCCGAAAAAATCCCTGGTGGCTAGGGTACCCAAACCCCCGACCCCCTTCCCATCACTTTTTTTTCTCCATTTTTTATTATTATTTCTATGACCCCTTCCCTGGGGGCAGATGATCAGCCATCTGCCCCCAGGGTTGTACACATATGTGCCCCCATGCTTTGGGGGCCAGGGGGGGCAGGGCTGCTTACTGTAAGCAGCCCCCACCTCCCCCCTTCAAAGACATCCCTGTGTCTAGTGTGCATTGCTGCCTGTGCATCGCGCGCCCTGCGCCCGATCCGTGGGCAGCAATGCTGTCACAAAGGGTGTTCTTGGAAAGGGGAGAATCTCCCCTTTCCAAGGACACCATTTCTGAAAAAATCCCTGGTGGCTAGGGCCCCCAAGCCCCCTCCCCCCTTCCCATCACTTTTTTTTCTCCATTTTTTTTATTATTATTTTTGTGTCCCCTTCCCTGGGGCAGAGGATCAGCCATCTGCCCCCAGGGTTGTACACATATGTGACCCCATTCTTTGGGGGCCAGTGGGGAGCCAGGGCTGCTTACTGTAAGCAGCCCCCACCCCCCTTCAAAGACATCCCTGTGTCTGGTGTGCATTGCTGCCCGTGAATCGCGCGCCCTGCCCCCAATCCACGGGCAGCAATGCTGTCACAAAGGGTGTCCTTGGAAAGGGGAGAATCTCCTCTTTCCAAGGACACCATTTCTGAAAAAATCCCTGGTGGATAGGGCCCCTAAGCCCCCTCCCCCGTTCCCATCACTTTTTTTTTTCTCCATTTTTTATTATTATTTTTTTGCCCCCATCCCTGGGGGCAGAGAATCAGCCATCTACCCACAGGGTAGTACACATATGTGACCCCATTCTTTGGGGATCGGGGGGGAGCCAGGGCTGCTTACTTTAAGCAGCCCCCACCCCCTCTTCAAAGACATCCCTCTGTCTAGTGTGCATTGCTGCCCGTGCATCGCGCGCCCTGCGCCCGATCTGCGGGCAGCAATGCTGTCACACAGGGTGTCCTTGGAAAGGGGAGAATCTCCCCTTTCCAAGGACACCATTTCCAAAAAAAAAACCTTGTGGCTAGGGCCCCTAAGCACTCTCACCCCTTCCCATCATGTTTTGTTTTCTCCATTTTTTATTATTATTTTTTTTTGTCCCCTTCCCTGGGGGCAGAGGATCAGCCATCTGCCCCCAGGGTTGTACGCATATGTGCCCCCATGCTTTGGGGGCCAGGGGGGAGCCAGGGCTGCTTACTGTAAGCAGCCCCCACCCCCCCCCATTCAAAGACATCCCTCTGTCTAGTGTGCATTGCTGCCCGTGCATCGCGCACCCTGCGCCTAATCCGCGGGCAGCAATGCTGTCACAAAGGGTGTCCTTGGAAAGGGGAGAATCTCCCCTTTCCAAGGACACTGTTTCCGAAACAATCCCTGGTGGCTAGGGCCCCCAAGCCCCCTCTCCCCTTCCCATCACTTTTTTTCCTCCATTTTTTATTATTATTTTTTTGCCCCCTTCCCTGGGGGCAGAGGATCAGCCATCTGCCCCCAGTGTTGTACACAATTGTGACCCCATGCTTTGGGGGCCAGGGGGGAGCCAGGGCTGCTTACTGTAAGCAGCCCCCACCCCCTCTTTCAAAGACATCCCTGTGTCTAGTGTGCATTGCTGCCGGTGCATCGCGCGCCCTGTGCCCGATCCGCGGGCAGCAATGCTGTCACACAGGGTGTCCTTGGAAAGGGGAGAATCTCCCCTTTCCCAGGACACCATTTCCGAAAAAAACCCTGGTGGCTAGGGCCCCCAAACCCCCTCACCCTTTCCCATCATGTTTTTTTTCTCCATTTTTTATTATTATTTTTTTTGTCCCCTTCCCTGGGGGCAGATGATCAGCCATCTGCCCCCAGGGTTGTACACATATGTGCCCCCATGCTTTGGGGGCCAGGGCGGGGCCAGGGCTGCTTACCGTAAGCAGCCGCCACCCCTCCCTTCAAAGACATCCCTGTATCTAGTGTGCATTGCTGCCCGTGCATCGCGCGCCCTGTGCCCGATCCGCGGGCAGCAATGCTGTCACACAGGGTGTCCTTGGAAAGGGGAGAATCTCCCCTTTCCAAGGACACCATTTCCGAAAAAAACCCTGGTGGCTAGGGCCCCCAAACCCCCTCACTCCTTCCCATCATGTTTTTTTTCTCCATTTTTTATTATTATTTTTTTTGTCCCCTTCCCTGGGGGCAGAGGATCAGCCATCTGGCCCCAGGGTTGTACACATATGTGTCCCTTGCTTTGGGGGCCATGGGGGAGCCAGGGCTGCTTACTGTAAGCAGCCCCCACCTCCCCCCTTCAAAGACATCCCTGTGTCTAGTGTGCATTGCTGCCCGTGCATCGCGCACCCTGCGCCCGATCTGCGGGCAGCAATGCTGTCACAAAGGGTGTCCTGGGAAAGGGGAGAATCTCCCCTTTCCAAGGACACCATTTCAGAAAAAATCCCTGGTGGCTAAGGCCCCCAAGCCTCCTCCCCCCTTCCCATCACTTTTTTTTTCTCCATTTTTTATTATTATTTTTCCCCCCTTTTCTGGGGGCAGAGGATCAGCCATCTGCCCCCAGTGTCGTACACATATGTGACCCCATGCTTTGGGGGCCAGGGGGGAGCCAGGGCTGCTTACTGTAAGCAGCCCCCATCCCCCCTTCAAAGACATCCCTGTGTCTAGTGTGCATTGCTGCCCGTGAATCGCGCGCCCAGTGCCCGATCCGCGGGCAGCAATGCTGTCACAAAGTGTGTCCTTGGAAAGGGGAGAATCTCCCCTTTCCAAGGACACCATTTCCGAAAAAATCCCTGGTGGCTAGGGCCCCCAAGCCTCCTCCCCCCTTCCCATCACTTTTTTTTTCTCCATTTTTTATTATTATTTTTTTGCCCTCTTCCCTGGGGGCAGAGGATCAGCCATCTGCCCCCAGTGTTGTACACATATGTGACCCCATGCTTTGGGGGCCAGGGGGGAGCCAGGGCTGCTTACTGTAAGCTGCCCCCACCCCCCCCCTCAAAGACATCCCTGTGTCTAGTGTGCATTGCTGCCCGTGCATCGCGCGCCCTGCGCCCGATCCGCGGGCAGCAATGCTGTCACACAGGGTGTCCTTGGAAAGGGGAGAATCTCCCCTTTCCAAGGACACCATTTCCGAAAAAATCCCTGGTGGCTAGGGCCCCCAAACCCCCTCCCCCCTTCCCATCAGGTTTTTTTTGTTGTTGATTATTTTCTTTTTTTTGTCCCATTCCCTGGGGGCAGATGATCAGCCATCTGCCCCCAGGGTTGTGCACATATATGCCCCCATGCTTTGGGGCCGAGGGGGGGAGGGCTGCTTACTTGAATCAGCCCCCCTCCCCCCCAAGTCACAAACAGATCCATGATGGTCCAGTGGGTTGCTAGTCACGGATCAGCGCTCTGTGCTGATCCGTGACCAGCAATGCCTCATATATGTGGTGTCCTTGGAAAGGGGAGAACCTCCCCTTTCCAGGGACACCACTTTTTCCTCTATCCCTGGTGGCCTAGTGGGCCCCAGGGCCGCAAACCCCCTCCCACCTCCCCCTTCCTTCGCCTATTTTTTGTGTATATTTTTTTTTCACCCCTGGGGGCAGTGATCATCTGCCCCCAGGGGTCTCCAGCACTGTGGCCCCATGCTTTGGGGCCACAGGGGGGGAGGGCTGCTTACTTGAAGCAGCCCCCCTTGCCCCATGTCACAAACGGATCTCCATTTGATCCGGTGACATTGCTGCCCGCAGATCGCACGCCCTGCGCCCGATCCGCGGGCAGCAATGCCACACAATGGGTATCGTTGTAAAGGGGAGAATCTCTGCTTTCCAACGATACCCGCCTCGATCTCCGGCTTCAAATACAGCCGGAGATAGAGACGGAGAAAGGTGAAGACTCACCTTGTATTTTCACTGCAGCAGCCCGAAATGGCTGCTGCAGTGAAAATTACTTTCGGTTTCACGCTGATGTGCTTTACGCACGCCGACGTGAAACTGAAGGTAATCCAGCCCCCTGGCAGTGAGGGGGACCTCCCCCTCACATAGCCAGGGGTTGGATTACAGTTTTGCAGGGATCGCTCAAAACAAGGTGCCGAAAAGGACGAGCTATCTCGTCTTTGGCACTGCGTATGCACTTCCAAGGACGAGATACCTCGCCCTTGGCACTTAAAGGGTTAAAAACCTCTGGGTATTAAGCGTGTTGTAAATAACCTATCATATTATATCACATCATATCATATGATATATCCCCAGATCTGCATCAGGTCTCTTTCTTTGCAGCTTCAAACCTCTTCATCGTTTTTTTCTTGACAATTGAGTATTCTGTTCATTTCCCATTTAATTCACCCTCCCTTCATACCAGGCTGTTTATATCGTATCACATGATTTCTGGTGTGTGCTCATGCTCTTGTCTTTATATCTTAAATGTAATCATCTTCATCTAGTGCTGTCCATTCTGTCACCCATATTAAAGATGTTGTTCGACCCTGGAATAACCTCATGTATGGCAGAGTACAAGGTAAGTAAGGCAACTTGGCCTTGAACTTGGCCTTGCAGAAGCTCTCTATGCCTGAGAATCAAAGGGAGTAAGTATCTTCTTGGTTTAGGTGTAGCTGGACCAAATGTCTATTTTAATCTGACCATGTAACTGGAAACCATGTTACCGAGCTCTTTACTGCATTTATTATTATTAAATGATGAACTTTTGGCGCCTTCAGTGTTTTTCCATTCCACCTCAAAAGAAGTTTATTTCTTTCTCACGCTCTTGAAACTAATGGAACGCCATCCAGGCTCACAGTGGCCTCGACTTCTTGATGCTGGGCCAGCCAAGCATTTCTTGAATTTCTCCTCCGCCATCAGTTATTTTCCAAATGCGTCACACTGAAAACCCTTCTCAATCATGGGGTTTCAGGCCCTGCTAAAGTGCATTGTGGAATATTCAGATTCTATACATTCCTATGTACATACGTTGGTGCAAACTATTCACTACGTAGCCAGCCTTAAGATCACTTTGTCTACTTGCGTTACTGCATCTGTACAACTGTAAACTGATTTTGCATCTTCTTCAGTGATTCTGTAGCATGAGCATCTTCACCTTCTGTCCGAAATGTTGCTAATCTTTAACACCTCCTCTTCAAATCTTATAGAATGTCTATGTTCTTTTGCCTCGTGCATCTTTCTGGGTGCATCAGTTCTGCTTCACGTGACGTCACCAGTCTTCTTTCTCGCTAATTTTCACACTTCTTCCGGGACTTTGTCCAGAAGGCCATCATATCTTTGTAAATGCATATAAGGTTTTCTCAATGGAGACTTTGTTTCAAGGATTCATTGCGATACAGGCATCCTCACTGGTACTGCACGTGTTGCAATTTATGATTCCCAATGTATAGGGAGTAATGGAGTGCTTGACTCCTTCTCTACAAACCCTTGTAGCTTTCCCAGCTTTGGTTCACATCTGCAAAGGATTCTTCCTTCTCCCTGTGTGTGTAGGAGTTTCATTTTGTTTCAAATTTCATCTTGGTTTTATGTAAGTCATCACAAACAAAAAGGGTGTGTCCTTCTTCTTTGACTGTGGTGTTCAGGTGAGATCCAGCATTACCTGAAGCCAAAGAGATTGAAGAAATGTCAGTATTCTGTGTATTCAAAACAGAAATTACAGCAGAGTTTCCAATTCTCCAATAATAGTTGGCCCAAAAACAACACCTTCCCCAAGTGATTGACTCACCTTTCAATCTACTAGAATTCATCTCACCACCTGATACATTTTTGGTTCTATAATATACTGTGCCCTACCAGGCTCTCCCAGCACTGCCATCTAACAGATTTGGCTTTTTTCCCACTGGACTGCTATATAAGACCAATTTCTAATACATTATATTAGCATTAAGACCATTAAGTTAGGTAGTGATGACACTTATTACAGCTCTTAGACGAACGAGTATCCACCATGAAGTGCTAGGTAATAACATATTAATATTACTATTGTTAAACTTTAGATAACGGGGAAAGGTTAGGTGAAACATTGATATGGGTAATCTGTTTAAAGCATTCAGTGGTCACTTTGAGAAAGACGGCGGACATGTCATGTTTCGAGTTACAAGATGTAAGTGTTTGCAAGGTGCAATTCAGGGTCCTGTGGTTGCACTTTAATGGTGTCTGATGAAGGTGAAGTAGGGGTGATCTCATACTATTAATTTCAATTTTGAATGCATTTTTTTAATTATTTAATGTTATGCTACAGCAGCAAAGGATGAGAAAATGTGATTTTGGTATCGCTGAACATGTTACTTTTTTAGGGTGTCCATTAACTTATTGCAAACCTTTTCTTCTACTCTGAACTTGCATAATGTCACCAATTTCCTCAACAGCTTGGCCAAATATATGCATACTTAAACACGTTTGGCCTGTTAAAGCTTATTTGTTTCTACCCCCAACCGTGTCCCTAATCCTATATTTTACCCCAATTTACTCCCTGCAGTATTGATAGCTAGAGGCATCACTGCATACTGAGTGTGACTAGGAAAAACAATGAAGGAACAAGCCTCCAGTGATGGTGCGGTCCGTACCAAGGTGTCTGCAAATATTTGTGTCTTAATTATCTTAAGTTCTTGTCAAAACCAACAAAGGCTGATTTGATGTTGTTGGCAAATCTCTAACATTTTACAAAGGTTTTAAAATTCTGCGAGAAGAGGGCATACATAAACATGGACACAGTGGACTAAATAGGCGCCCTCAGATTTATATAACAGGTTCTGATATTCTGCAATTGTTACCTGTTGTCGGTATTAATAAAACATGACCGTATATGATTAACGACCTGGCCTGGTTGGAGGGTGGGCAAATAGATGTCTCCCAGTGTGTGTGTCACTGATGTAGACACAAGGCTTGAGAACATAATTTATGGTTTGACCCTGTATTTTTGGGTTGAATATAGCAACAAGCACCCGTTCTGGAGGCTTCACTGGCTGGTAACAGTCAGGGGTCCCAAGTTATAACTTAACACTGGACCCCATAGCCCTTACCAGTCAGTGAAGCCTCCAGAACGGGAGCTTACTGCTATTACCACCATGGGTTTTCAATTCGTTAACCTCGGATGCTAACAGTAATGTATTTTTTTGAATGAATGGGATGCCTTGCGGCGTCCCGTTAATTCAAACAAAATACTCACCCAAGATGGCCCCTGTGGATCTGGAAGATGGGGCTCCATATGGAGCCCCTCTTGCTTTTCCATTGCAGCCAGTGAGGACACGGAGCGGTGGCTGGGGACAGTTGCCAGAGGAATCAGGTAAGTGGGGCAGGGTGGTGAGAAGGGATCAGAAAACTAAATGGTGAGGGATGGTAGGGCGGGGGAAGATGGCAGTACAGGGGAAGCAGCCATCAAGCTGATCGAAACACAGACTGAGATTATGGGATGCTGCTCACAGTCCAAGCAACCTGATTGGTTGGCTCCCCTACGTCCAGGTGCTCATAGCATTTTTATGACTGATATTAAAACTAACCAAATGATTGAGTCTGTAAATGTGACCTGTACTCACACAAATTACTGTAACTGATTGTCAAAGAATAGGGACATTGTTAAGACCTTTGGCAGTATTAATAATTCAGCTGTTATACAGCACAATGATGATGGTTTTCAGAGCAGGCCACTAATGATTCAAAGCTTATTTGGCAGCTCTCTGAAATTAATTATAAACAGATGCTATTTACAACAGCATTTACTCACCTCACCAAAACTAAGTGCAAGATGGACTGAAGATATTGGCATTACTGATTATTAGGAAATATTTCAATCAAAAGAAGTTTTATTCTTATTTTGTTAAGACGTGGCATACCATAAAAACACATCAAATTAACATCAAAATAGCCATAAAAACATCAACCAAGTGTGGTCATCACATAGACTTCAAAACAACACTCGAAAATCATGAACAGTCAAGTCTTCATAAAGATTCAATTAATGACAGTGCATGCCTTAAAAACATCAGAACAGCCCACCCCACCTGGCCAGAATCAAGCCGTTACAAATAATGTAATATGTGCTCATAGCGTCGGAGGCCACAGCTCTGCAAAACAGGTTTTAAAGTTTGTTCCCTAATTGTTAAAAAGGTAGGACAAAATAGATACAAGTGTGTCAGATCTTCTTTGCGTTCCCTACAAAGTAGACAAAAGTTGTCCGTCCCCCGTTTGGACCGAACCAACATCACAGCTCTCAGATGTATGCAGTTCAAAAGAGTCCTTGAAACAGGAAAACACTGAGACAGCTAGTTGGCCCGGCTAAGGTGTTCCTCAAGACCAGAGGATGTAATCAGTGAATATATCCTATTGTCAGGCTTCATAAGCTCTGAAGACGCTCTTCTGGCCAAAAGAAACCAAAGCACGCTTATTCTCACAGAATTTATAATCTCTGAAGATAACAAAACTGGTCTACGAAAACAATAACCAACCACTGAATCAGCTAGCAATATTTTCACATGCCTAAAACAAGGGATTTTTAGATGAGCGTCTCTGGGTACCAAATAGCTAATTAGTTCCTGAGACAAAGTGACTCTCGTGTTTCTCCAGATTCTGAGCCAATCACTGACTGGTAAAGCTACAACCAGATCAGCCAAGAACCGGCAACCAGGCTCTTCGTGTACTGCAAAATTAGGAGCCAACCCAGGCAGCCTCAGAATGCTCTTAAATAAGTCATTCTCAGCCACCTTGATGGGCTACAATTTTCCAAAGCCCCACAACTCCATGCCATATATTGCCAGTGGACTGGCCAGCTCTCCAGTAGTCTACCAAAATAGAACCATTTCTGTTTCGCTTGTATCAACAGAACCTCTTTAGTCACCAGATTGTGGTGTAAGTTGCCTTCCTGATGAATTTCAGCCTTACAGCTTCAAAGGAACCTGCATGGAATGTCTTCTTCAACTGCAACTGGAAGGACAACTGCCGTCTCCTGTGTGTGCTGGCTGTCACTAGAACTTGCCTTCCCCATCTGGGGATGTGGACTGGAGAGGTCTGCATCAGTGCCCTCTGTATTTCTTCAACACCAAAAGTTGCGCTCTGCTCCTGGAACTGACTGGAAGAATCCTTGCACCCGCAGCTCCTGGGCACTTCTCACTGGGACCAACTGTGGGAAAACCTACCTCCAGTGAACCCCAGCCGACCCATTCAGTCATCTAAGAAAATTGGATTTGGGGTAAGTAATTGCAATGCATAAATCTCCTCCTTTTCTCCTTAGAATAAACCTTAGAATACACTTTGGATATTCCATTTCATTGCTTGTTGATCATCACATCTAAAAGCAGCTGTGCCTGAAATATAGGAACATAATTTTACTTACCAGTAACTTTGTTGAACATCTAATTTGAACATTTCACCAATACAACAACTCTTCTTATATCCGATCCTTTTCTTGAGAGGAAGCTTTGTGACTTATGTGCCCAGGGTCCCACTCTTCTTTGAGATTGGACATATAAAGTTAATGTGACTTGGTTCCATTCTACTGCATCCCTACTTACCTTCTTTTTGTTGATTATGTTATTTCTGGGAACCTAACCTGGCCTCTTGAGAGATGGTTCAATTCCTGTTCATGCAGCAAAGATGGAATGATGTTCAATTTATAGTATTGGACTAAGGGAGCGATGCACAACAATATCTATTCAATATACAGTTTAGCTGGGCCACACTTCAACAGCCTTATTTTTGAGCTGATTTAACAATGTTAATTTTATCGGGTGCGGATCATTATTAAGATATTTCATTTCAGTCGTAGGATTATAGAATTTTCTAACCTCCAAGTGAAAGCATATGGCTTTCTGTTACTTTTTGAGAATCTGATGACATTAATTTCCCCAGTATTAATGATCCGGTCATGGGCATACACCACTGTAGTATTAATAAATCGCTGAAGTCCTATTTGTGTTTTATCTACCAAAATAATGGTCACCAAGTCACACATTTTACTAGGAGCAAATGCAACATATTCCAAATGTTGTTAAAGATCCCATAGGTTGAGGTTATAAAGGAATGGGGATAGGACACACCCCTGACGTAGGCCACAACTGGTCCCCAGTGGGTCCGTCAGACACCCTGCCCATTCAGTCTCACATGTATAATTGTGTACTTGTGTATTTGTGTGAGAATGGCTAGTAACTACTCGGGATTCACCCGTTCTTCGGCTTTTTCCCCCAGACAGACTCTGTTTCCTGTGTAGAAGTAATGTGAGAAATGAATGGCTGCATTGTATATTGGAGTCCCTGCAGTGCTACAAGCCATCTGCTTGAGGTAATTCACTATGTAACCATTAGTAAGAGTGTTCACACCCCTTTGGAACCCTGTCTGTGATTTGGATAATCTTTTGGATAGAGTAGCCGAGTCCTCCAATGTTTTAATGATAATTTCTGCAAAGATTTTGGTATCTAGTTCCAACAAAGATATAGTGGGATAACTAAGCGGATCTGCATGGTTGCCTTTTTTATAAATAGGGATGATTATCGCTCTATCCCAGGATGGCAGAAACATTTTAGTTTCCAGAATATTCTTAAATAGAACATATAAGGCATCCTTTCACAGTTCCAGGATGGATTTCAATATTTTACTACTCAACCTACTAGGACCTGGAGTTGCCAAATTGAAAGCTTTTTTTATTAGTATTTCAATCTCCTGAAGCTCAATTACCACAGACCATAATCATTCCTCTTTTATTTCAGCAGAAATATATGAAAAGGCCCAATCTCTCCGACATGTACTCTATGCACCATGAAAGCAGAATCTTTCTCCATTCTTAGCCATGTTGAGTAGATGATTGAAGGAAGCTTTCTTGCAGGCATACGAGCAGACTCAGTTTTCTTTGCCTCTGGTTGTCCACCGAGTATCCATAAGGGTGATGTCTTCATTCGCGGAAGGATTGTTTCCTTGCAATACGAATTGTCTACTATTGTCACTGATACCTATACCACTGCCTCTTGCAGACAGACCCTCACTGACAACCTCTTTGTTGTTCCCTCGCAAGACATATGGCCTCTTCATATGGTCTCTGTGCTCTCTCCTTTCTCTTCTTCTCCCATTAATGGTGGCACCCGGTGGGAGGCTCTCCTGTCTCCTTTCCACTCCTCTAAGGTCATCATTAATGTTTACCTGAATAGCACCGTCTTGGTCCAAGGCCCTCAGGCCAACCTTCTCCTCTTTGATAGGAGCTTCCTGCGCCTCAACAATTTCCTTTCTTCTCAAGCTGTCCCTTCTCTCCCTTCCTCTGCTTCCTTGCTCCCCCCTCTGCCACCTCCTTGGTTACCTTGCCCTCTCCTCCTTCCTCTTTGCCCCCCCACCAAGCTCCTTCAACACCTCAACAGGGCCTACCTCTGATTTGTACCCCTCACCAGAAATCTTTCAAGGATGGCAACCTTCACCATATTGCCAATCTCAACTCTCGCTCAGCTGTCTAACACTCATCTGACATCTGCCACCTCCTGGAAGAACTTGACATTGATGTCCAGGGTCTCACCAGGACATGGTTCATGGCCAGCTCTGTCACAAGCTTTGACACTCTCCTCCCTGATGGCTACAAGATATGATATGATATGATAGATATTTATAATGCGCTTAATACCCAGAGGTTTCTAAGCGCGGACCCGGGGATTGAACCTGTGTTGCTCTGTGTCGTCTTGCTTCCAAGGTGAGCACGTTGCCAGTGAGCTATCTTCCCGAGACCAAGATCCTCTCCATGCCCAGATCCAACCATTCCAGAGGGGGTGTAGCCTTGATTTTTGCAGACTGGATTCCTGCCATTCCGATGCAGGCCTACTCCTCTTTCGAATGCCTTGTCTGAAGGCATTCTCTCTCTCCTAGCCACTCTCTTACCAAGGCTACTATCTGTCAGCCACCTGGCCAGATCACCCCTTTCCTCTCTGAGTGTGAAGACCTCTCCTCCTCCCTCCTGGCCTCAACCGCTTAACTCCTCCTTCTTGGAGACTTTAACATCCACCTGGATGCTTCCTGGGCATCCTCTGAACTCTTTCGCAACCTCTGTGACTCTCTCCCTCTTTCTATTCTCCCCTCTGGCCCTACTCAATCTGCATGGCACACTCTGGATGTTCTGATCTCCTCAAACCTCCCCCTCTCTATCCCTCTCACCACTCCTCTCTAATGGAGTGATCACGTTCTCCTTTCCTCTCATCTCTCCCTCTCTTCCCCTCAGGTCAAGCCAACTCCAGCACTGTCACCTTCCTTCTGTGTCATCCAACCCGTGGTTCAGTTGAGGCTGTCGTCACCACTTTCTCTCCCCCTCCTGCTCCACTGCCTGACTCACATCCTGACACAGCCCTTTCCATGCTCCACTCTTCTATTTCTGATACTTGTGATGTTTTTGCCCCTGTCATGAGGATCTGCTTGAAGCCCAAAGCTAAGAGCAACTCCTGGTATGGCTCTGACCTTGATACCCTTAAACCCAAGTGCAAGGTGTCTGAGAGTAAATGGCTAGCTTCTTGTGCATCCCCTGACAAATTGGCCTGCTTCAAAGGCAATACTGGCTCTCTGTCCACACCAAGAAGAGAGCCCACATCCAAGCCCGCATCTCTGAAGCATCTAACAACTCAGCCGAACTCTTTAAAATCTGCAAGGAGATGGCCAATCGTGTGGCAGTCTCTATCTCTCATGTCCCCTCCCAGACCTTCTGAACGGCCCTAGCTTCTCATATCCCTCATTTCATCTCTAAAACTCAGGACATCCTGTCCACTCTCTCATCCTCTTCTCCTCCTCCCTTCATGCTCTCCTCTACCTCCGATTCCCCCCCGTGGCCAACCCTTCTCTCTCCTTCTCCTCTTTTCCTCTGTTCTCTGCTGACAAGGTTTCTAGACAAGTCAGATCTATGAAAGTCTTGTCAAAACAGGTTCTTCCCTGTTGTTCCAAAGCCATCAAGGACCACATTGACACCCTTGTTCCTATCCTGGCAGACTTCTGCAACCACTCCCTCGCCACTGGAACCTTCCCTAACCCCATAAAGCACTCTCTTGTGACCCTCTTCTTAAGAAACCCTCAGCCGACCACTCCTACCCGGCTAACTATCAACTGATCTCCATCACTCCTTTCATGGTCAAACTCCTTGAAAAGCTGGCCATCTCCCAGTTTAATCTTCATACTGAATCTGTTGGTTGTTTCCATCGGACATCGGTTTGGTTTCAGAGCAGCCAGAACCATGAAAACTGCTCTACTGAACATCCACAAAGACCTGCTCTTTAACCTCGATTCTAATATCCCCTCTGTTCTCAACTTACTTGTTCTCTCTTTGACATGGTCAACCATGCCATCCTGCTCAATTGTCTCTGTGATAACCTGGGTATCATCGATCAGGCTTTGGCCTGGCTGACCTCTTTCCTCTCTGATCGACCCTCGCAGGTCCAACCTTTCCTCTATCTCACTCTCCACCTGTGGCGTTCCCCAGGAGTCTAACCTCTCTCCTTGGCTGTTTACCCAATGCCTGGCACTACTTGCCCACCACATTGCCACTCTCTGCTTCAACTTTCAGTGCTATGCCGATGACACTCAGTTCGCTTTCAGGCTCCCCTCTGCCACCTCTTCTCCTTCTCTCATCTCTGACTGTCTGTCTACTATCCAGGAGTGTTGTGCCGCCAACGATCTCTGCCTTAATGCCAGTAAGATGGAGATTCTCCTCCTCGGCACACCTGCCCCCTCCTTTCCTGTCACTCTCTGGTCGGCCTCCCTTACCCCTTTTCCTGCTCCCACCTGTGAGGCCAAGAACCTCGAGGTCATCTTCAACTCCACACTCTCCTTTTCTCCTCACATCTCTGACGTCTTTAAGAAGTCAAACTACCAACTGCACCTCCACAGAGGTATTCTTTCTTTCCTCTCCTTGCTTCAGAAGCTCACTTTCTCCAGAGTTCTGGTTCTCTCTAGGTTGGACTACTGCAACAGTCTCTTTCTAAATCTACCTGCTTTTACTCTAGGCCCTCTGTAGCTCAACCAGAACAGGACTGCAAGACTTGTCCTTGGCCTCAAGTCCAGGGATTGTATCTCTCCAGCATTGAAATCTCTGCTTTGTCTCCCAGTGGTTGTGATGATTAAGTTCAAGCCCCTCTGTATTTTCCACAAGTCCTTCTGGGGCCTGGGGCGTAAATACGTCCAACTCTCCCTTCGTAAATACCTTCCTACTCAAGTTCTTCACTCCTCTACCTCCAACTCCCTCAGGGCCAGTCACTTCTACAAGCAAAGAGTTGATGGTAGATCTCTTTATTTGGCTGGGGCCTCCCTCTGGAACAAACTCCCTGCCTCTCTGAAAATTGAGGCGATCCATCTCTGGTTCTTGAAGCACCTCAAGGCCTTCCGCTTTGCTTCTGCCTTCTCGCTTCCTCTCCCCTGCTGATTTCCTATCTGACATTGCACTGGTAACCTGGCTACCCATTGATCTCAGGCCCATGTCGCTGCCAGCCCAGTTGCACACCTGCACTGCCTCCTGGCAATCCTTGCACTTGGGTCTGTATCTGTAACCCTACAGTCCCCCAACCTGAACTTTGGACACCCACTGTCTTCACTTACCCTTGCACCTGCCACCCGTTGGCCGCACTTCTTGTTATTGTTTGATCCCATGTACAGCTCTTCCCCCTCACCTTCCCCTTGCGCTTTTCCCCTCCCCTCTCCCATGCACTTGAGCGATCTCAATGTCACTTGGCTTAGTAAGATCGCTGTCTCTGTCCTCCCTCTGTCCCCCTCCCTTGCCTCGCTACGCCTTGAAACACTCGTGTATTGACACGTTATAAATGCCATATAATATCATATTATATCCTCGATGTGTCTTTTCCAAAATATGAAGTTCTTCTTCTATGCGTTAGAAGCATCACATTTTTCGTTTCTTGCAACATCCCGATGTACAGATTAGGTACACTAGGTGCTATGTCACCCCCATCGCCGTGCCATGGATTTGTATATAGAATGTGTCCAGAAATCTAAAGTAGTTCTCCGTCAAAGCCATTTCCTTTCACCACAGTATGAATGAGTTTGGTGTTTTGTTGGGAGTAAGTTTTGCATATAAAACTTATTGTAGCATCTGTAGGCTTTGTCTTGCGGTATCATTGTATACAATGAGACAGTGTTCAGACTGATCAATGTATGCTCAGTGGCATATAACTGAAGTGGAATCTTGTATGTGTGACTTCATTTCTTTCACTATAGCTCTTAAGCAGTTGTCTGGGAATTTTGACAAATGTTCTAATACTGAGTTCAAGCCTGAAACTATAGGTCTCCCTGATGGTGTACTTAGATTCTTGTGTATTTTTGGTACCATATAAAATAAAGGTACTCTCTGATTTTTTTTTGTCAAGGAAACTGCCTCTTATTTGCAGATTCAACCTCTTCAAGGGCCTTCTCGACCGTAAGTTTGATGCTATTTTGTAATCTTGTTGTGGGATCTGCATCCAGTTTGACATAGCATGTTACTTCATTCAGTTGTCTGAGACATTCTCCGATATATTTTTCTCTATCCTGAATAACAATCCCACCTCCTTTGTCAACTTTTTGTATTACTA
Organism: Ambystoma mexicanum; assembly: GCF_040938575.1. Classification (NCBI taxonomy): domain Eukaryota; kingdom Metazoa; phylum Chordata; class Amphibia; order Caudata; family Ambystomatidae; genus Ambystoma; species Ambystoma mexicanum. The sequence continues at coordinate 686,354,041 of NC_090937.1, read as the reverse complement.
TTTTTTCATTGTTTGATAGATCCAATATTGCATTACGAACTAGCTTCGCTATGTTCTGAAAAAAGATTCTTACTTGTATTTTCTAATGTTTCCCGATCTGTCAATACACTTTGTTCAAACACTATAGCTTCGGCACTGTGACTATGTGCAGGAGGTATGAACTCAGACAGAGGTTTTAGTCCTGATTCATTGTTAATGCAATCAAACTCTACATTCTGGAAAAATTGGCGTAGGTGTACTTTACGCATAAATTGTTTAAATTCAGCTCAGAATTTAAAGTTGTCATGATTGTTTTGTGGTCACAAAACCTAGTCCTTTATTTAGTACCTTCTTTTCTATGTCTTTCAAGTTGTGCTTAGATAGGTTAACTATAAGGGTTGGTGACTCCTGGTCCCTCTAGGTTCCAGTTCCCATCCTCTTTGGTCCTGTTCCTTAAAATACCTATCATCTTGGCCTCTTCTGCCTCTTCCTTTTCTTCCCCTCGATCTCTGATTGTATGGACCTCTTTGGTTCTTTCCTCTAAATCTAGTAAATTGATCGCAGAATCTCACGTCTTCTCCCGAACTCTCATCTGTGGAGCTTTAGGATGAGTTCCCGAACCTCACTCTTTTTTGGATTGTTTTTGTTGAAACCTGTTACCCTCTTGGTATTTGAAATCTTCTTTGGCATACAGAAATGTTTTTTAATGATTGAAAGTCATCAAATCTTTTTTCAGCCTTCTAATTCGTTCCTTCGTGGAATGATCTTTGAAGTCTATCATTTCTGTTTTTATTTCTTCTAGCCTTTTCTTAAACACTTCTAGGGGGACCAGATTTTTTATTTCGTCTTCCAATTTGTTGAGTTCAAGCACTATTTCCTCAACCATTCCTTTGGCTGTGTCTATAATTAGTATAATCCAATTGTGTCCACATGTGTTGGCCACATATATCCACTGGAGTCTTAATTCTGTGTTGTTTAGAAATAGTCTTGGCTCATTGCGTACCACCAAACCTTGCGGGAGAGCCCCATTCCCTAGATACTCCAGCATTATGGACATGTGTAGTTCGGTCCTGTCAGTATTTTTTTTATTTATGATAGTTCATCCCAGCTCGTTAAATTCTTAGTTTGGTTGGGATAAGTATTATCACCAAACAGGGATGTATTGGCTAGTAGTTCCGTAAAATAATCATCATCATAGCTGAGGTATTCCTCTGCCGACATGTTGTTAACACTAGTTCCTCTGAAATGTGTAATGGTTGTACTATTTTGTCTCACAGCTCAGCGGCCATACTAAACACTTCAAAAATGTAAAGAGACTCCATAGTCATTTGTATCATACAGCACTCAGGTCACCCTTGGACTTATACCTATAACTCACAACAACAAATTATGCCTGAGTATACTGTTTTAGACACTACACTTTAGTCATTCTTTTTGAACCATTCATGTTTCTTTTAATTTATTAATAAAACCTCCTTACTTATCAAAATGCATATGCTCATCAACAAAATAACAGAGTGTAGCAGGATAGGAAACAGAAACAAACCTAGCAGCAATTCTTTCTACCTCAATGTTGTTTTAATCACAAAACTCAACATTTGGACTAATAATACCTGTGCTAATCATGCTGGTAATTGCCACATGCACACCTATAGTGCAATAGTGTTTTAATCACAAAACTAAGCATTTGTACTCAAACAACCTGCGCTAATAATGCTGGTAGTTGCCATGTGCACAGTTATACCGTATTATTTAAAATTGAATTATGTAAAAAACATCTATTAAACAACATAAAACTGACAATACTTTGATCATTTCAAAATTCTTTTGTCCGGGTTGCTTATTCCCACTTTTCAGCCCAACATGTTTTATTCTTATATTTTAGGCTTTTATCCTTATAAATTCATCAGGGGCTATTGTTCGTTCAATATCCTCATGTACTCCTGGTGTTATTGTTTGCATTTACTGTATTTTTACAATTACTGTATTTATGACTATGCTGTCAAGAGCCTTACAATCGTATGTGGTTCTCCTACGTACCTAACCTCTTGTAATGTCTATTCTAGGTATGCTAAATGACCCCCTGTAACAGGAGACTTGTCTTTTTACTGGAAAAGCTGGTTGTCCTTTGTACAGGTTCTTTTATTTAGACCTTAGGTTCTGTTGCCCATTGTCTGCCACAGATTCCATTTCTCTCTGCATATGCAATGTGTGTAACAACCAGTTAGCTCTTTATTTATGCTACGCAACATGATTATTTATACACACAAGAAAGGGTGGTCTAGCTTGTGAAATTATTCAGTAGGCTGAGAGTATCAGGCTAAGAGATGCACTGCACAACATATTTAGACCCACAGGTATATAGCAACTCTCATAGCATTATGTAATTATTCTTGTAGTAGCGATCTATTTACATGAAAACCCAATATGATTTTGTTATGACAAAATATTCTTTATTTTATATCATACATAGACAAACAATAAAAAAACAGTGTATAAAAAATTACTTTCGTTCGTTAAAAAGTACATGAGCTCAATCTGTACTAACATTTGATTATATTTTGGGCAACAACACACATCACAACCAACTATGACCCATACTGTACCACATACAACCCACATCATTCATAATTATCTGTCAACAAATTCTTTTTCCTTTTTAACTTGTTAATTTATTTTCACTTAGCACTGTGTGTTAACTGGTATTCTGTTTCTCCACTAATCCACTCACGGTGCATGTCCATTATTTATTCATTGCGTTTATACTCATCCACACCATGAGCTGCAGATAACTGAAAAACATTGTCCATATATGTTAAAGCTCCTCCGTGTCTAAAGAATCACTGTCTAGGTTTTAGTGCCACTCTGTAATGTTAATCCCATCACTTACTTGATGTCAATATCTTCTAACGTGTCCTCGCGCATACAGGAGGTATTGTGAACTCTTCGTTGGCAAGCCGATGGAATGCTCGTAGCTGGCGTTCACCTGTATTTACAAAAATTATTTGTTTAATGTTTCTAGGCACCCTCCTCAAATCGTACGAGCATTGTATCTAAATTTAAAATTTTAAAAATGTGGTGCCCATTGAAGTGTTTAAGAAAAGGCTACAAGAAATAAAAACGAAAATGATGGAATTCAAAGATTATACCACGAAGGAGCAAATCAGAAGGCTGAAAAAAATTGATGAGTTTCAAGCATGAAAAAGCATTTCTATATGCCAAAGTAGATTTAAAACAGCAAGAGGTACTAAATAAAGGACTAGTTTTTGTGACCACAATCAAACACAACAACTTTAATTTTGGAGTTGCATTTAAACAATGAATGCGTAAAGTACACCTGCGCCAATTTTTCCAGGATGTAGAGTTTGATTGCATTAACAATGAATCAGGACTGAAACCTCTGTCTGAGTTTATACCTCCTGCACATAGTCACAGTGCCAAAGCTATAGTGTTTGAACAAAGTGTATTGACAGATCTGGAAACCTTAGAAAATACAAGTAAGGATCTTTTTCAGAACATATTGAACCTAGATTGTGATGCAACATTGGATCTATAAAACAATGAAAAAATAGTAATATGAAAATTACAAAGGAGGTGGGATTCTTATTCAGGATAGAGAAAAATACATCAGAGAAAGTGTCAGACAACTGAATGAAGTAACGTGTTATGTAAAACTGGATGCAGATCCCATGGCAAGATTACAAAATACCATCAAACTTAAAGACGATAAGGCTCTTGAAAGAGGATGGATCTGCAAACAAGAGGCAGCTTTTTTGACAACAAAAAATCTGAGAGTACCTTTATTTTACACAGTACAAAAAATACATAAGAAGCTATGTACACCACCAGGGAGACCTATTGTTTCAGCCTTTAAGTCAGTATTAGAACCATTGTCCAAATTTGCAGGCAACTATTTAAGACTTAAGGTGAAAGACATGAAGTCACACATACAAGTTTCCACTGCAGTTATAAAAGAGATAGAAGGGATGACATTTGATGCCACTGCGGATACACTGATCAGTCTGGACATCGTCTCAATGTATACAATGATACCGCAAGACAAAGCCCTACAAATGATAGAGGAAATTTGTATGCAAAACGTACCCCCAACAAAACACCAAACTCATTCATACTATGGTGCGTGGAAATGACATTGACAGAGAACTACTTTAGATTTCTGGACAAATTCTATAAACAAATCCATGGCACAGCAATGGGGGCGACAGTAGCACCTAGTGTAAATAATTTGTACATCGAGAAGTTGGAAGAAACAAAAATGTATGCTGCTTGTAACCCATACAAGAAGAACCCCAATTTTTGGAAAAGATACATCGACGATGTACTCATTGTATGGAAAGGCAAAGATGTGAAAGACATAGAGAATTTCATAAAGTGGCTTAACAACCAAGACAGAAGTTTACAATTTACAGTAGAATACAATGACTGTACTATCAACTTCCTGGACCTCACAATACATGAAGACAAATGCAATAAAGGGCTGACAGTAAAACCCTACCACAGAAAAACGGACAAAAACACATTGTTGAACTATGAAAGCTTCCATCCAAAAGATCTAAGGGAAAATTTACCTTTTGGTTAATTCCTGATACTTATGAGAAACAGTGCTGCAAAATCTGATAATCCCAAGGAGGCCAAGACTCTTAAAAATAAACTACGCACAAGAGGGTATCTGGAACCTTTGTTGAAAAAGGCATGAAAGAGAGCCAGTAACAATAACAGAGAAGCAATTCTAGATTACAAGGTAAATAAAACAACTAATAACAACAGACTAGTCTTTGTGAGTATGTTTACTGATCAATAAAACAAAATCACAAAAATGAAAAAGAAAAATTGGAGCATTATGACAAAGGGAAAAAAAAACACTGGAAGCACCACTAATGGCGTTCAGGAGGAGCTAAAACCTGAGGGATCAAGGGATGAGAAATGACATTAGCGTGCAAATAAAGAAACAACCAAGTTTACCAATGCTGTGGGGTATGCCCATTGCCAAAGGGCACACAGCATGTGGGACATGTACATGTTGTAACTTGACAACGAGATCAAGAGAGGTAGACATTGGATTAAAGACAAGATGGCAACAACAGGTTCTAACTAATTGTAATTTGGAGATGGTCGTGTACCCCATTTGGTGCCCATGCCCACTGATGTACATTGGTAAAACAATAAGGAAAATAAAAACAAGAATAAGCATACACAAAAGCTGCATTCGAAACAAAATACAGGATGCCCCTATGGTGAGCGACTACATGTCCAAGGGCCATACTTGTGAGGAAGTGGATTGACCATGCTGTATGAACTACATAAAAGCAAGGACAGCAACACAGAAAAAAACGCCTGTTCAAAAAAGTGCAATTATTCATTTTTTTGACAAAAATTGACCAAAGGGGTTTAAATGAAAATGTCAAATGGCACGAAACATGCTAAAGACACTACAGGTGGAGTCAACTGCATATGAGATACAAAGTTGTCCCGGAATAGACATCCCATATGAATAACACGAATAAGTAACTCTGTGAATGGGCATGTAAAAGGGCATGTTTGCAACACAACCACACGCTTCCACGATGGTGGCAGTTACAATTAAATTGAACAGTTGAAAGTCAAGATGTCTGTGTATAATTTGCTAGGATACCTACTTTATAGCAACACTATGGAACTTGGTTTCCAATGGACAGAAGGTATTAAGCGCTTAGATACAATGCTTGTACTAAGAAACATTTAACATATCATTTTTGTAAATACAGGTGAACACCAGCTACGAGCATTCCATCGACTTGCCAATGAAGAGCTCACAATACCTCCTGCACGTGCGAGGACACATTAGAAGATATTGACATCAATGAAGTGAGGGGATTAACATTACAGAGTGTCACTAAAACCTAGACCGGGATCCTTTAGACTCGGAGGATCTTTAACATATATGGACAATGTTTTTCAGTTATCTGCAGCTCGTGGTGTGGATGAGGATACACACAATGAATAAATAACGGACATGCAGAGTGAACGGATTAGTGGAGAAACAGAATACCACTTAACTCACGCAGCTAGGTGAGGATAAATTAACAAGTTAAAAAGGAAAAAGAAATTGTTGACGAATAATCATGTAGCAAAAATAAAGAGCAAATTGGTTGTTACACCCATTGCCTCTGAAGAGAGAAGGGCAATGGAGTCTAAGGTTGTAGGGCTAAATAAAAGAGCCTGTAAAAAGGAAGGCACACATTTCCAGTAAAAGGACAAATCTCCTGTTACAATTGGTCATTTAGCAGACCTAGAATAGACATTACACAAGATTAAGTACATGGGGAACCACATAAGATTGTAAGGCTCTCAACAGCATAGTCATAAATACAGTAATTGTAAAAACACAGTAAATGCAAACAATAACACAGGGTGTATATGAGGATATTGAAGGGACAATTACCCATGAAGAAGTTCTAAGGATAAAAGCCTGAGATATAAGAACAAACAGTATTGTTGCTTTTATGTTGTTTATTTTTTTGTTTTTTTTTACATAAATTGATTTTTACATTATACGCTATAGGTGTGCATGTGGCAATTACCAGCATGATTAGCACAGGTTTTATTAGTTCAAATGTTGAGTTTTGTGATTAAAACAACATTGAGGTAGAAAGAATTGCTGCTAGGTTTGTTTCTGTTTCCTATCCTGCTACACTCTGTTATTTTGTTGTTGAGTATATGCATTTTGATAAGTAAGGAGGTTTAATAAATAAATTAAACGTACCATGACGGGTTAAAAAATAATGACTAAAGTGTATTGTCTAAAACATTCCACTCAGGCCTAATTTGCCGTCGTTGTGGGTATAAGTCCAGGGGCGACCTGAGTGTTGTATGATACAAATTACCCTGGAGTCTCTTTAACTTTTTGAAGGGCATTTAGGATACATTCTCAGGTTGAACCTGAGGCTGCATACCAGATTGTGAGCTTTACAAAAAGAGCAAAGCAAGAGTAGATTAGAAGTCTAAAGTAGTCTCACATATTTTGGTGACAAACCCACACTTTCTAAAACAATGACTCTTTGCTTAGGAAGAATGAGCAACAAAGCTTCTTTGCAGTCATGGGTGATGCACTGGTCATTCTACCAATATCAGTTGCATTAGTGAAAGTAGCAATGCAGTGCAAAGTGCTTTGCACTGCTGCTAATGCAATTGTGCAGCATGCATTTGCAATTGCACAAATGTACAGCAATCTGGCACCAGATAATTCTTTGCTTTTTGGGGTACATAGAAATGCCTTAAACTAAGAGCTATCGTAAAATCAGGTAGTAAAGATTTGCAAAGAAATGCCAATTGAACAATCTTGCAGTTCTTATAAACAGTATTGCTTCTTCATTAATCCAGCACGACATCATTTATTTTTCTCAACTACCCAGTCAAAAAGAATAAGTTTGAACACTGGCAGGAATTCTTTAAACAAGGTCTGGGAACCACGTTTTAGCTCATTGTACCTTTAACAGAAGAGAAATATCAATTTGCATATCAGTCTGTTCCCGCCCACCTGGGCTCCCCACTACTGAAATGCTAGGCAATTCTCCTCTGAACAAGAGTACCAACAGCAACCGCACAGCGGGGGAAATCTTATGGAACAGGGTATTTGACCTATGTTCGATCCCAGTGGAGGGGCTTCCACACCCTTGTTTAATTAGCAAAAGATGGGGTTTCACCCTAGGTTAATTCCAGGCGTTGACTCCTTGCTCACTGTGCCTCAGAGAGGCTCAACTTCACTTCATTGTGGAGGCCCAACAAGGCTGAAACATATGCCTGGTGTTGCTGATGGCACTCTTGTTTGAAGGAGAATTGGCTAGCATTTTGGTGCTAGACTGCCCTTGTGAGTAGGACCAGACTGATATGCAAATGGATATTTCTCCTCTGTGAAGGGTGCAGTGACCTAAAACATGGTTGACAACGTGGTTGTAGACCATCCTGCATGGGAGAAATCCCATAGAATAGAGTATTTGAACCATGTTAATTTTCAGTGAAGGGGCTGCCACACCCTTGTTTAACAGGTTGGAATGAGTTACACATTTCAAAATTGTCTGTTGTTCAATGCAAATCTGTTTGCATACAAAAGGAGTGAGCTTGCCAAGGCTGCAACAGGCACTGCTATCGCCCCTCAAGTGCAGTGTACCCCACTATTCAGGCACGACCAGATTGACCAAAGCCTTATGTTTATCTCTCAGTATCTGAAATCTCAGAAGCCTATCAACACATTTTGCAGTGTGCTCCCTCATATTGCTTGAGACCCCTGTGGTAGAAGTGCTTTAGTCTACGGTAAAGGGCACGTGCACTGCTGGCAGAAATTACAGCAAATTGTAAACATTATTAAAATAAACTGGACAGACAGAACGGAATACAATATGAGCTATATCATATTTCCTTGTTTGGAATCCTGAGTGTACAGCAAACTGTTAGGCTGGACTGCCTTCTGGTGAACTTATATATTCAAAAATAGGGATGCAAGTAATTGTCATTCGCTTTTCTGATCTAAAAAAGCAGCATTTCCTGGCCCTCTGATGCGTGATTTTCAGAAGCACTTAGTGCCATGTGAGGGGTGGAGTTTACGGAATGCACCATCTGCCCCTGGTGCATCTGTACTTATTTTAATGTATTTATTTATTTAATGGATATTTATAATGCGCATCTCCAGTGAAAGGTGTTCCAAGCCGCAGATGTTCATGCTGCTGTTGCAGCCCTCAGAATGCAGGGCATTTTGCGGTGGAATGTGTGTTTTCAGGCGCAGCATGATTCCTTTGGAAGTAGCACATATCAGTAAAAAGCACTGACGTTGTCGGGAAAACACGTTTATGGGATATGCGTGGCATTTATGCCTTGATCATAAAATAGATGTTATGGAAATTAGATCTATTTTAGTATTTGATACATAGCTGACAAGTAATACACATAAATATAGCACATGCCTTCCAAAAAATATGAGGTGTTACATGGTAAACCTTAGTGACTCTATAGTTATGGGCAACTTGCACTCCCTACTGGAAACACATTTTAATATATGGGTATTAATTTGTCCCATTTTGATGACTCTTCACCAAACTTTCCAAAACAAAATACCTCCAGCTCTTGGGCGAAGTTTCATTAGGTTGCACTGAGGAAAGGAGAAGAGTTATATTACCCTGCCCCATTCGTTTCCCATAGGCAAACATTTGGTCTTAACTACAGCTGAACCGCAGGATGTATTCATGCCATATTTGCGAGGAGCTGCTTTTGCCCCAAAGCCGGCATCACCAACTTGGCATACGTCACCCCAGCAGTTTGCTTTAAATCTCCACAAAATTGACAAACATCTCTTTAGTGGTGTCGGGGCTAGCTAGGAAATATTTGCTGACCCACATATCACTTTTAGGTCATTTGATTGGCTTGTATGTGTCTGCGGGCCAGGCCTCACGGATATTGCTTGGGGAAACTGATCACTGGTCATGGCCACAGGCCTTGCCAAGTGGGTTCTTTGGCTAGATTGATGGTGTTCAGGTATGGACCGTGGCCATATCCTTGGCGCAATGGCCTTGGCCATAATTTCAGGCCATGGCCAATGGCTACTTTGAATGGCTCGAATGAGCAGACGAGGACACACTGGCCACTGGACATGGCATAGAGTTGTTTTAGTAACCATAAATGGTTACTTTGTGGGGTGTTGGTGATTTGCTCTGCAACGATAATGTCCCTCTATCCCAATATGTATTCATTTAATATCTAATGTGTTGGATACATATGATTTTCATTGTGACATATATTATAATGCATATTGGCTAACAGAACCACAGATACAAGAACATGTCGCAAGTCGGTTCTTTATTTGTGTGCCAATAATGTGGTGGCTTTTAAAGAGCACCATGCACATGCATCCGGATCCATTCTGACTTGTGCCACAGACAGTAGCCACGTCATGCCACATCCCATTGCTATGATGATTGTGGGATTCAGCACAAGCTTCAATGTATAATATTTGTAAGGTATCACGATAGATGTTGAGCAAAAAGTGACTCTGAACGATGGCGCTGCTTTCCTAGACACATTGGACCATAATTGGGCCCTTAGAGGCTTACTTGACTGTGGCAGTAGATCAGTCTGGGGCCTTCGGTTTAACACGTGCCTCACTGGTGACATTTTATACAACAGATTTTGTGCTGCCATCTAATGTTGCGGGTTTGTTGTCATCAGCGATGCCATTTCACTAAAATGCCAGGGGTAGCGGAAGTGACATCACATGACCCTTGACCTCTGATGACATCACAAGAAGTGATGTAATTTGACCCCCGACCTGAAGTGACATCATGGGAAGCGATGGAACACGACTGTTTACCCCTTGACAAAACAGTAAGTGGCATCACATAGCATTGTTTCTAAGTACACTATGGAAATTATGGTTACAATACTACTGTAACGTGATATACATTTCATACAAGAATGGATCAGCAGAAAAAAAAAACATGCTATAACTGCAACTGACGCCTGAAATAAACCTTTAATGAGTATAGCAATTATTGTGTGGAATGCCAGAAAGACTAACAGCTCAAATAGCCACATGGCATTGGCCCCAGCCTAGGAGCTTCAATTTGTAAAAAAAAAAAAAGTTTTACTTTTTTTGCTTTGTTTTAGGGGTAGCAAGGGAGACCACAGGGGTAGCAAGGGAGACCTCAGCGGTCACAAGTGCGACCCCTGGCGACCCCTAAATGACGTCCCTGGTTCACATCTTCCTCAAGAAAATGGAGAAGCTCATAATTTGACACATTTCTCTACCTTAACAACAAAATAAAATGGCACTGGCCTGTCGTCCAAAGCCCATGCACGCCAAAACATTTAGTTGGGTGGTGGTTTCTGGTGCTACCATTTCCTAACACACAAAAAAACCATTTGAAGGCTTGTGAGCTTCGAAGTTCAAGTGACTGTGGCTCTCATTTGCTGTGTTTTTTGTGTGTTTTGTGTTATTCTAGTTCAGTCATAACTTTGGGGAGTTATGCCTGAACTGGAACAAATACAATGTTTGCCATCTTAAAAAAGATTAATTCTTTCATTTTTGCAAATAATGACCATTTGCACTCTTGTGAGCTTTTGAAATTCCATCACTCAGAGATGACTTCATTGGTGTCCTGTCTGATATGGTGTAGGCTTAATCATGAGTAGGGTTAATCCGTGTCTGCCCACCAATGTTGGGAGTGAGCAAGGCTTGTTTTGTGACACAAGTGTAACTTTCATTGATTTTTTGAACATCAGTAAATTAGAACTGATTTCTTTGTGAATACTATGTACTGGTGGGAGTTACAGACAATGCTGCTGTAACTTACGCTAACAATAGGATTGATTGTCTAATTGCCCTTCAGAAAATAAGTCAGTTTCTGGAAAGTCATGGTTGTATTCTTGGATAATCAGAAGGAGTTGTTATTTTATGCCTGGACTCCAACGTTAACAGACAACAACAAAATATGCAGTAAATTTCAATGGAAAAAAACACGTATTCCCTCCATCGGTTCCAAAGAAAGGTTCACTGCTTGGTCTGCAAAGATCAACCAAAACTAAATTGCATGCATGTATGTGTATGTAGAAGAACTGTAGGATTATCTGAGAAAATGGTCTCAGATCCTGAGATTGGACAGAAATCCCAGCGGCTCAGGGCCTAGGCCTGTGGAATTACCCAGGTATGCCCAGATGTGGCCCGGAGCATATGGAGCCAAGCTACCCCTCACTAATGAGGCCCAAATGAGCCTGAAATAAGTCTAGGGAGAAGGGATTTGACCTAGCAGTTTGAACTGTACTGCCACTTTTGGGGTGTAACCAAGTCTGTTTTGCATAAGGTCTTTCCCATTCTTTAATAGTTTGGCAGGCTGCAATACATGATGATCTGGCAGGCTGCCCAGAGCTGTGCACGTGGTTAAGATGAATTCTAATCCCTTGAGTCATCAACTTTTGGTTTTGCTAATTTCACCCTGAGTGGGATGTGTATGCCCAGTCGTGGGTCCCAAGCCTGTTGGGCCTAGAGGCCCAAGCTACTTCTCACTGCTGAGGCCATAACTGATGAACCCATATACATGCATACTGTAGGCTGAACCCCGACCCTCACCCAAAATGATTTGTCTCACAACATTTTGTCAAGTGTTGGCAATAAAAGACCGTAGGATTTTATTGTACAGATGTGGTTATGCAGATACACAAATAATCACATATCATAATAATACCATACTTTTGGGCACCGGGTCCCGAGGTTACCCCCTCTGGCCCGTGCCGCATTCTCATGTCCCACGACTCGTTGTGGACACCGTAGAGTGCCCTGTACTTCTTTTCCCTTTGTTCTTCTCCCTTATTTGTAGGGTGGGAAGGTTTTTTGGTAAAGAAGCAAAGTGTGGAAGACGCTGAGTGAACAGCGAACCTCCTGTTACTTTGGGACCCCGTTCAGGGTCCACAGATTGTGTTTTCTTAGAGCATTCTGCTCTTATTTATAAGGTCTTTGATGTGTATAGTAGTAGGGGCTGTGCGCCATCCCCCGGCTGGTTAGCCGACATGTCTAGCCCCTGAGGAGGGGGCAGGTCTTTGAACCTGGGCCTTGCGTGCCTGTTGGTTTTCCGTAGGTGCTTAGCACCTTGTTGTTTGGAGGAAGGGTGAGGCGCATGTTCGCATCTCACCCTTCCTCGGCATTGTGTGACAGAGACTGTGTGTCTCTGTGCTTGTGGGGGAGAGGAGCAGATGTGGGGGCGGGAGCTGCCCCTCTCCTAGCCTGCCAAATGGTAACATCATTTACTCTGCCTCGACTTGGGCAGCCCTGCGTCATTGCCCATAACTGATGAAGCCATATGCATGCATACTGTAGGCCAAACCCCGACCCTCACCCAAAATGATTTGTCTCACATTTTGTCACGTGTTGGCAATAAAAGGCCGTAGGATTTTATTGTACAGATATGGTTATGCAGATACACAAATAATCACATATCATAATAATATCATACTTTTGGGCACCAGGTCCCGAGGTTACCCCCTCTGGCCCGTGCCACCACACACGGGCAGGTTACCGGCTGGCCATGTTCCCCCGAAAGTATCTCCTAATAACAGCCTCTAGATGTGAGAGTTGCCGTGATTTCTCAAAAGAAATGTCCCATGTCTTGGATTGATAGGTGGGTGCCGTCCTTGTGCAAAAGATCCGGGTCCCCCAGGGTAATGGCTGGGTGTTTTATGAAACCCAGCCCTATCACTGTACAGAATTTCTCTAATCCCCTGTTGAGTTTTCTTTTAGCAATGTCTACGGCTTTGTAACAGTGGGCCCCCAGCCATTTCTTTCTGGGAAGAATGGCCGAAAAATATATTTCCGTTTCCCTCCAGTTGTGGGAAATGCCCACTAATGAGGAGCAGATTTCCTCGGATAGATTCCTCCTTCCTGAGTTCACCAGGTCATTCCCCCCTAAATGTATTATGGGAAATTCGGGCGGGTCTCTGTATGCGACCAGCTCTGCTAATGTTTCATGGATGTCGGTCCACCGTAGGCCCCTGTAGCCCCACCATGAAGTGATGGTGTTTCTAAAAGGTGGACCTTCTTTGGTTTCTTCCGCCCATCGGCCTGTTCTTAAAACAAATAAGTGGCTGACAATCCATGGTGAGTTGAGCGAGGTCTTCCTGGCGCCTGTAGGTTCTGCAGGGGGGGAGGGAAAGGAAGAGAAAAGGTGGGGATAGCTATATTAGCTGTGGTCTGATGTATCTTTTGTAGCAATCTGACTTCCATACCCCTATGTTTTTTAGTTGTAATGAAGCCAGGCCTCCTTGCCATGCTGCGGTGGCTGCACCTATTCTGAAGGAATGGGTGCCAAAGTCATTGGGGTCCCACCCTGCGGTGCTGATGCTTTCATCAGTACCCCTTTAAATTGGTAGCAGCTTAGTGCCGAGGCATCCCTGTGGATCAGGAACCTCCCCCCAACCTTGGGCCTTTGTGAGTAATAGAGGTTGGTGATGCATACTGGGCAGTTTGTTGCATCGTCGATACAACAAATGTTAATTGTTCTGTTGGCCCCAGTTTTTGACTGTTGGATTTCTGTGTTGACACTGTCTTGTCTGACCCTGACCTCCATAACACCTAAACAGTTTGTGGCCTTGGTGCTGGAGGCGATAAGCTCTCCCACCCGAAAAGCCCCAAAATAGGCCAGATAAAATGCTGTTTTGAATAATATGATCTCATAAGGGTGCCAGCATATGCTTTCTAACTGGTCTGTTATTTTTACTAGTTTGTTGAAATCAAGGGACGGCGGGTGTCAACCTGGGGCTCTTCTTCTCTGGCCCATCCTTTCATGGCGTAGGAAATGAGGGCGTTTTGGGTGGGGTCTGAGTCACCCCGTAATTCTGAGAAATATGAGATTGCCACTAGGTGTGTTTTAGCCCAGTCTCTTTTAAAACCCTGCTTGTGCGCCTATTTTAAGAATGTGTCTATGTCTTTAATCGTTATTAACTCGACATGGTTTAAACCTGTGGCTCTAAATACTGTTTGTAAACACTTACTGTACTGAGCTGCTGTAGTGCTTGCCAGGGCTTTCTCTGCCATCTCTATTAAGAAACCTGTGCCAGGGTTCTTATTTTATATTGGCATGGGGTTGTTGGCACCCATCTTAAAGGTGCCTGTATCACGTTGGACATCCCAACCTAGGCTCTCTGGCGCTGCCGTTGATGTCAGTATATTATTGGCACCCGTTTTTGAGGTGCCTGTTTTTTGAGCCATTGCTCTTTGGCGCCGGCGTTGATGCCCAGCTTTTTGAGGCCCCCATTTTTGAGGTACCTGCTTTTTGTTGAGCACCCCGGCCATTGCTCTTTGGCGCCGGCGTTGATGCCCTTATTTTGTTAGCACCCGTTTTTGAGGTGCCTGATTCTTGATGGGCAACCCGGCCATTGCTCTTTGGTGTCAGCGTTGATGCCGTTATTTTGTTGGCACCCGTTTTTGAAGTGCTTGGTTCATTTTGAGCACCCCGGCCATTGTTCTTTGGTGCTGGCACCGTTATTTTTGAGTTCCCATTATTGCCCAGCATTCTGCTGGTATTACGTCATCTGTTCCTGGGCGTGTGGTGCCAGCTCCCGGAATCTTGGCCACCGAAAGCGAGATAAAGCATCTGCAATATTATTGTCTGCTCCTGCAATATGCTTTGCTTTCACCACAATGTTTTCTTGTAGTGTGACCGCTGTAATGGCTCCTCTAAAGGGCATTTAGTGTATCTTCTGTTTATGGAGCCTACCATGGCCATGTTGTCGTACCAGACCAAGAGTTCCGAGTTCGCTAGCTGCCTGCCCCAGATGTGTAAAGTAAGCCAGATGGGAAATATCCCTAGGAGGGTGATGTTTCTTGTCCACTCTGCAGCTTGCCATGTTATGGGCCAGTGTCCTGCCACCCATTCTGCTTCTAGTATGGCTCCAAAACCCCTGCTCCCAGCTGCATCAGTGAAAAGGACCCTTTTTGTCGAAGTGTTCAATGGCGTACGACAAAGTGTTTTCCCGTTAAAATCTTTAAGGAAATTTCCCCAAATTTCTAGATCTTGTTTCACCTCTGCGCCTAGTCGGATGTGTATGTGGGGTTTGGTGTAAGATTTGATTTTTAGTTCCAGACCTCTGGAGAATACCCTCCCTTGAGGGATAATTCGTGCTGCAAAGTTAAGGCTTCCCGCTAGTGACTGGATTTCTTTCACTGTGCCTTTGTCTTTTGTTGTCAAGCTTTGTATTTTTTCCAGGAGTTCTGTTATTTTTATTTCTGGAATTTTGCATAGGCCTTTCACTGAGTCTATTTCAATGCCTAGAAAAATTATGTTGGTGGCTGGTTTGGTCGTTTTCTGGGCTGTCAGGGGGATGCCCCATTGCACAGCCATTTCTTCTAACTTTGCCAGGGCTCTGCCTCATTCTTCAGAGTTTGCCGGCCCCATTACCATGAAATCGTCGAGGTAGTGTACTACCCTGGACCCTGGTCTCTGTTTTTGAAAGGCCCATTGAAAAAAGGAACTGAATTGTTCAACTAGGCCGCAAGATACTGCGCAACCCATGGGGAGGCACCTGTCTACATAGAAGGTATTATTGAAAGTGAAACCTTAGCCATTACTGTGAGTCTGGGTGGACCGGCAGCAATCTGAACGCGGATTCGATGTCCAGTTTGGCCATCAGGGCATTGGTGCCGCTTTCCTGTATGAGTCCTACCGCTTCTTGAAAGTGCGTGTACGATATCGCTGATTCCGTGTGCGGAATGCCGTCGTTTAGTGATCGGCCTTTGGGATAGGATAGATGATGAATTAGCCTCATTTTCCCAGGTTCTTTTTTGGGGACCAGACCGAGCGGTGATATTATGTAATCTTTGAGGGGCATGCGGTCCCAAGGTCCCGCGATTCTGGCTAGTAGTAATTCCTTCTCAATTTGGCTTTCGACCATTTGTGGGTTGTTCCTGGCTGACTTTAGGTTGTTTGGGACATTCAGGGACCCGCTGCCCTTGAAGGGGATGACAAAACCCTGGGTGAAGCCTTGCCGGATTGTTTCACTGGTTTCTGTGTCTGGGTAATTCATGAGGGCCTCTCAAAAATTGTCTGGATTGATGGGTGAGCAGCCCGGGGCTAGACAAGGGGTTGGTGAGATGCATTTGATGTTATTCATTTGTATTTTTTTACTGGTAGTTTGGTGCAATTAGTCGCTGCGTGGTCACTGTTGCAGTTTGTGCACGTGTGCTTGTACCAGCATTCTTTTCCCCATGTGCACTGGTTTTTCCCAAAGTTTTTACAAGGTGTCTGGGAGTTTCTCCGGGGGTCGGCTGGGCCTTCCGGGGACCTACGGGCTGGGAGGCCCCAACTCCTCCCGCGTATCCCAAAAATGAGTATGAGACACACACAAGAAGCAAGGTGGTTCTGCTGTTTATTGAATAACGGCAGGGATGGGTCTAGGATCGTACGCGTCCGTCCAGACTCTCGAAATTCGTGGGGCTCGCAGGCCCCTTTTTGCCTCAGTATGACGCGCTACTTGCGTCACCTGGGAAAGTTAGCAAAAAACCTATCGCCCTGGATTGGTTCCTCGAGTGATAGGGTTAGTATAGCATACGTATAGAGAACGCTGTTAGTGGTTAAGGGTCAGTCAGGTGGTATACTTGGGTTGTCCCTTCTATTAGATACTTGAAAATTGTTACACGAAGACCCCTAATGATTGGCTAATGTTAGTGGCGTCAGTGATGAGTGCCCCATGTTCTGATTGGTCCACTCGCGAGCCCCCCAGCCTGGGACCATCGTTGTTCCCAGCTCGCGGTGTACCTGTCATTTGCAACAATATGTCACTATGTGTTCGTGCAGACAATGCGTGGATTTGCTCATATGCCTGAGAGCAGACCATTCCCATCGCTGTAGGTGTCCATTGGGTCATTTCATTGTTGCAGCCTGTGTCTCAGACGTGGGACCCAGGCGACTTCTCCCTCGTGGGTCTTACACCTTGTCAGGTTTGGCTTGGTCACGTGAGGAGAGACCGTGGCTGAGGCAGAATTCTGCACATTTAAAGTTGTATTTGCCTCTGCGTGTCTGGCTTTGCTTACAGGTGTGACCTTGGCTTCGGCTGGTAGCATACGAGTTTCAACATCACTCCCTTGGCTATCAGTTCTCGCTGGGCTCGTTCTGCAGGGTCAGCAATTGTACTCTTGCTCGCCCAGTGTTCATGGAGGCTCTTGCTTGCGGCCTACTAGGGCCTGGTGCATAGGTGGGGATGTTTAATGCACAGCACTTAAGTTGCGTTGTCACATTGCTTCATAGGCAGTTTCATGTCTTCGTTGTATTTTCATCACGATGCAAGGGTCGGGAGAAGCGTCAGCAAGCATGTAAACGAGTGCTTTGTGCGTCTTGCATTTCTGCATTTCGGAGAAGCTATGTGAAAAATAATAAAGATGCGCATCAGTGGGTGTGTCCGTCACCTACATCATAGCACTGAGTATGTTCTTCGTGTGGATTGGTGTGGGGGTGTCCAGTGTGCATGGTTGCATGGGTGGTCTTGACAGTTGGCTAGGTCATCATGGCATCTCTAACGATGTATTTCCTTATTGTTGAAGGGCTTAGTCGAGTTCATCCATGCCGCAGGTGTTGGCTTGAGCAGGGCAGGCTGGCGGGCAGGCTGGGGGGCACATCCGTATGTTCCTGTACCAAGGTATTTGGTCGTCTGGTAGATAGGCAAATTCATCTCGTGGCGGGTGTCTGGGTCGCGATCCTCTAGGCCAGGGGCGCGAGGAGATTGGGGGGAGTCTTTTCTCCCATTCTCCCACTTCAGTCCCCCCTCTGGTCGACTTGTCGACCACAAACATATCCTTTTCTTTATCTCCTCTTACTCTCCATATTTTAGTTACTCCTCCCAGGTGTCCATAGTGGTTGACATGGTCCTCAAATGACCAATACATATATACACAACTTCCTCCCGGTTTGCAGTATACCCATCTCCCGATGTAGCTCCTCGGGTTTCTTGGGTTTACGAGCTTTACGGATGGCGGGTCCAGGTGGTTGGTGATGATCTGTTTGCGCAGTTTCTCTCTTTCCTTTATTATGGTGTCTGTGTGCTGGTCATCATCAGTTGGCATCAAGGGGTGCATACCAACCATTTCGATCATTTCGTCTGTAGTGCGTGCCTCCCGGGCCTTCCAGAACCTTATTATAATCAATGCAGCCCAGCCAGTATTATACATCCAACTATAATCTTCAGCATGTCCGACAGCCATGATGGCATCCATGACCATAACAATGAAAACCAGCTATCATCCTTCTTCACTCCTTTACTTTCTTCCATCATTTTGGAGTGCATCTGGGCCAGTTGCGATACTGCTTCGGTGAGTGTACCATTGTCGGCATCGGTAGCAGGAATAAATGTGCAGCATGATTGTCCTATCTTTGCACAAACTCCTCCCTCCATCGCTGTAAGGAGATCCAATACATATCTGTTCTGTAGTGCTACCATCCTCACCGCTCGTAGTTCCTCTTTTATTGCATTGAATCCGTTTACTGTTGAATTAATGGTCATCATCAGCTCCAATCGGGTTATCTGGAGCCATTTAGCGTTTGCATAAGCTTGTAGTCCAGGGTGTATTATTGACGAGAAGAACATTGCGGCTCTGCTAAATAATCTGTGTTCTGGTGGGATAGAAGTGAGTGCTGTTTCCGACCTTCCCCACAGGTAGTTTCCTGTCAGAGGTTCTCCTTGTCTCTTTTTCCTGTTCAGGACATTATTGTTGTTGTTGTCGTTGTCCGAACCCCTCTGTGGTTGTACCGATCTCTTCTTCCTTTTGTTCCCTTCATCCATTTTGCGGAAGTTGGCCATGTTCACATGTTTTTGGGGCACCACTAGTGATGGTACATTAATGTGTACCATTGTGCATATACCATTCCACAACGGGGGCAGGGTGTGATATGCCTTATTTCCGCAGGCCCAGTAGTGATCCATTAACACTGCTGTTCCTGCACCCCCCTCTGGTAACTCTAACACGCTTGCACAGTTGGTGTTGTATCCCACCTTCACATCTCCTCTGTTTTGGTAGCATAACTTGGGCGCGGTCAGCGGTAGTATGCTCATTGGGTCTTCATCCTTCTCCATCCATGTTGTTGGCATGTAAGGCAATTGCTGATAAAATTTGTTACATGAGAATTTAACTCGGGGCAGAACCAGTCTTCCCTAATTCGTGCTGCAATAACTTCCTTCCCTGTATGAGCTGGGTGATGGAGCTGGCCCAGGGCGGTGTTCAATAGTGCCAATGGCATGACCATCTTTCCAGTGTTACCCTGACGCCATAGTGCGTCAGTTGGCGACATTGTACATCCTCTTTTTACCCATAGTTCCTTTTCTGCCATTGGTGCAGCCGCCTGTAATTCCATTATCTGTGTGGCTGGGAGATGGGTGTACCCTTCTTTTATCAACATCTGTTTAGCTATCCCCTCCCTCTCCCTCTCTCTGACTCTGGGGGGTTCCATAGTTCACCAAAATACGCTGCATGTTTGGCATGTGCGTCTGCTGTTTCATTCCCTTTTGAGATATGACCTTCTCCATTAGTGTGTGTGGGACATTTGACCAAAGCTATTTCTTGGGGATTATTGATTACTTCAATTAATTCAGCTAACAAGAGAGCATGTTGCACTGGGGTGCCGTCAGCTCTCCTAAACCCCCTTCTCCGCCATTTTGTCAACCCCGAGTGGACAGTTAACGTGACATATGCGCTATCAGAATATATAGTAACTCTTTTGTCAAAGCTTTCCTTCAACGCCAAGATCAGTGCAACCAATTCTGCTGCTTGAGCCGAATAATGCTGTGGTAACTGTACACATTTCACCGGGACACAAACCAATTCTTCTGTCATTTTTACAACTGCTGCCCCAGTTCTCCTTATCCCATCACTCTGGTCTATTGTTGATGACCCATCAATGAACAAGAGCTCTCCTCCATTGAGCGCATCCTCTTCAACTTTTCTAGTACATGAGTACATTTCAGTAGTCTGCGTACAGTCGTGAGTATAATCACCTTCCTCAATAACTTCCGCTATAAACCTTGCAGGGTTAACTGTACTGCATCTAACAATAGATAGTTCTGGTCAAGATAAGATGATCTCATAACCTGACGCCCTCTGCGTGGTTAGTGTGGATTTAGGCTTGTTCAATATTGCAAATAGTGCATGCTCCACGAATAGTGTGGTTGGGCACCCCATTGTAATAGATGATGATTTCTCTACCGCGAAGGCAGCTGCGGCAAGACCTTGTTCACAAGGGAAATGACCTAACATAACAGGGTCCAAGTGACCGCTGTAGAACGCTATTGGCTTGTATCCTATGCTTGTTTTCTGAGCCAACACTGCTTTCATTACTGCTGAGTCGCAAAGTGAAAAGATAAGGAACTGTCATTCATAATCTGGGGTGGCCAGTACCGGAGCAGTTGATATCGCGTTTTTTAACTTGTCAAAATGCTTCCTTCATTTCCCTTGTCCACCCCAATTTTTTCTCCCCTTTGTTTGCTTCTCTCAATGCCTCAAGTAGGGGTTCTATGTATGAGCTGTAATCAAAAACCCATGCTCTACAGTAGTTGCACAATCCCAGGAACTGCTGCAGCTCCCTCACTGTTTGTGGCAATGGCGTGTTTGATATAGCCTGTGCTCTTTGTGGTGCAATCTTTCTTCCGTGTTGGGATATTAGTTGACCAATGTATAATACCTGTTCCTGACAGTACTGTAACTTTTCTTTGTCTACCTTGTACCCTTTTTCAGCCAATATTGTCAGCATTTTCAATGAGTCCTCCCTGCACCTTTTCTCGCTTGTGCTGCAAATGATTATGTCGTCAACATATTGCAGCACCGTACCTTCCAATTCAACGTTTCCCAAGTCCATCTGTATTACTCTGTTGAAAATTGAGGGTGACTCGCAGTACCCTTGTGGTATCCTGGTGTGTTTCCATTTTGTGTTTCTGTACGTGAAGCTTGTCAAGTCTTGTGAATCTGGATGCAGGGGTATTGACAAAAAGGCATTTTGAGGTCAATCACTGTAAACCGTGAGGCCTCTGCTGGAATTCCACATAATATTGTGGCCTGGTTTGCTGATATGGGGTATTCTGCTTCCACAATGTTGTTCAAGGGCCTGAGGTCCTGGATGAAACGCCAAGACCCTCCTTTAGCTTTGCGCACTGGGTACATGGCCGTGTTACATGGTGATTCTGATGGTACCAGTATGCCGTTATTTATTAGGGCCGTTATTGTTTCGTATATGCCCTCATCTGCCTCTTTTGATAGTGGGTATTGCTTCACTTTTTCAGTTTTATTCTTACTCCCCCGATACTCTTTATGCAGCCCACGTCATAGGGACTAGTGGTCCACAGTGATGTTGGAACTTTTGCCATATCTTCCTCGTAAAAGGGAACTGGGGTAGATGCGGGTGCTTCAAGTGCCATGGCAATTGTCTGTGCCACTTGCTTGTATGTCACTCTTAGCCATATATCTACACTCATCATAAATACCATTTCACCCTCTTCCTTATCTTCTGAAAAGAGCTCCTCATCGGACACCTGGGTGAGCCTGCATCCGTCAGCCAGCGCTATCACTGCCCTCCATGCTCTTCCTTCCCGGTCTTGGGCATGTACTGCGATATAATCAGCAGTCGTTATAATGCTCTCGATGCTCACTGAAATCACCTTGCCTTCTGGTTCATTGGCTGGTGTCTCAGGTCTGAACAAATAGGCTGCTGGCCTTCTCCAGATCTTCCCTTCTATTCCTGGCATCCATGCGAATGCCATGTTTGTTCCGTACTCGAACAGTTCGCTTTCTACTGGCTCAGCCCGAGTCACTGTCTGCCCACAGTATGCTTGCATAATTTGCCGTGCAATGAGCATGTTTATTCCTGGGGTGGAACAAATTATGCCGTCCTCTGTGAAGGAGATTGTCATATTCAACCTGCTCATTATGTCTCTCCCAAGTATGTTTACTGGCGACTCCCTTGAATATATGAGCGGGACGGACATGTCATAATCCCCTATTGATAAGGAGATGTTATCAGTAAAGGTAACCAACCCCCAAGCCCCAGAGAATCCTTGGGTGTTCATGGCCCCACCTGACATCTTAAATTTACCTTCCCTTATGCACGACCGGGTTGCCCCAGTATCAACAAGGAATGATAATTTTTTGTCACCTATCGTTACCTCAATGCGTGGTTCCTCCGCACTATTAGGTGTTACCGACAGGATGGGACACACCAAGGACGTCTGTGGGCTGTCCTATTGTGGGTATAATGATTGACCACTTCCTGTGTAAGGGTTGTGTCCCAGGACAGTCACCCTTCCCAGTTGTGTTTGCTGTAGCTGTGTATTGGTGGAGGTTACCTTATGGGCCTGTATTTGAGTGGGCTGCTGTACTTGCTGCACTTGGTGTTGTTGTGATATCGCTACCTGTTGTTGCGGTAGTGAATATGTCTGTGGCTGTTGTTGTGTTACTAACTGTTGCTGCGTGCTTTCCTGTGGCAGTCCCTGCTGTTGTTGGTAACCCTGCTGTTCCCTTGTAGGCCCTTGTTGTCCCTGTTCCCTCCACGCTGGTGTGGAGGGTCTCATTCTACATGTGCGTGACATGTGTCCTAACAATCCACAAATCCAACATACAGGTGGTTCCCTTGTCTGCCATGGGAAACTTCCTGAATTGTCCTGGTATACTGGTTGCCCAGTGGGGTAGAAGCCTCTGAATCCTCCCCCTTGCTGTTGTGCGTTATAGCCATATCCCCTCCCCCTCATCATTCCTCCCCTTCCCCTGTTGTAATTATAATATCCAGCTCCTGATGTCGAGTATCCTCCTCCCATTTAAGCCGTGTATGGTGGGGGTGGTGGTGCTGTTGTGCTATAATTTATGGTGATTGTATTTGGGAGGGATCTTTTGTGGCCACTACTTGCATGGGGTTTGGTGTCATTGTTGTAGGTGTAGTTATTAGTGCACCTTCCATCGTGTACTTAGTCAGTTTTTTCTGCACTAATTTAGCCTCTTCTGCTTTCCTATCTTCTTCCTTTTGTTTCATCTTTTCTTGCCACTTCCTACAATGATGTACTATCGTCAGTTGTATTTCCGGCCAAGCCTTTGCTTCCATCCCCACTACTTTCTTCAATTGTTTCTGCACTGCCTCCGGGAGCCCTTGTATTAGTATATGATAAAATATTGCTGGTCTCTTGTCCCACTGCTCCCTAGTTTCCATACGCCACTTCTCTTGAATTTCCTGGATATAATCAACAGGATCTTCGTTCTCATGTATCTTGCGCGATGTAATTGCTCCTATGTCTGACGTGTCTGGGTATTGTACCCTTAGTGCTTGCCATAATGCATGTCTGCAGTTTGCAAATGGTGCCCCGTCGTGTGATGTGTTTGTATTGTGACCCCGGGGAAGCCCACTCTCTTCCAGATGTCATCTGCTGCATCCCCTAATATTGATATTAGTAGGCCCTTCACGTCTCCTACTGCCAGTTTCTGTCCTGCAGTGTGTTTTTCCATCTCATATATCCATTTCCCCGCTCCTCCACTTAGTGATGGGAGCCTACACTTTATATTTTCCTTGTCTGCATGCTTCCAAGGGACGTATTGTGGTCTAACCCCTCCTCTCTCCAAAAGTGGCATTAGGTTGTGTCCTATCTGACCCCCCGGGTGTCGCGGTGTTGAGTCCGTATACCCCTCCTCTTCTTCCGTGTCGTCTACATCGTCTGTTATGTCCATATTTCCCCCGCTCATGGCTGTTTCCCCTTCATCTCTTCCCCTCCGTTTATCATTTCCTTTATTTGATGTGGGCGTGTGTGTTCGTTCTTCGTGCCTGCGTCCAGGGAGATCTCTAAGCCTGCCAGCGTAGGGTGTGTGTTTGTGAGGGGCGGGTGCGGGTGTAGGTGGACATGTTGGACGGGATGAGTGCGGGTGGTGGAACATGTTGGACGGGATGATGAGGGTGTAGCTGCACGTGTGTGCCTTCCCGCCATTCCTTGCTCTTCTTCCTCACTTCCCCCCAGTTCCTCCTTCCTTCTGCAGGCCCATGGTGATTCCCTGTTGGTCCGGGTGATGTACAATTTATCTAAGCTTTCCCTTTCCCTGTTTCTTCCTTCTCTCCCCATTCCTTCTTCTTCCTCGCTGCAAAAATCATCCAGGAGCGACAACCCCCAATCTGTCTTTTTCCCCCGAATCGTCACTGTTTTTAAATCTATTAAATCCGTTCCTCCCATTTCTTCTTTACCAATTGCTCCCCTTTGCGCTGATGTTGTTGCTACTTCTGTGTCCCTGCGTACATATTTCCTTATTGCACTCTCCCCTCTCCTATCTCCTCTTTCCCCTTCTTTTTTCTCTACTATTTCTCCACCTATTTCCTCTCTTTTCTTTTTTAATTCCTCCATTACTTCACTGCTCATCTTTTCCAATAGCCTTTCTTGCTCTCTCCTCCTTTCCCATCTCTCTCTTTCCCGTTCTAATATGCGTTCTATCACCCTCCCTTCTTCGTATTTCTTTGTGGTTTCTGATAGTATTTTCCTCTTCCATATTTCCATTTCCTTTTCTTTCTCTTCTTCCTCCCTTTTCTTGTCGCGCTGTGCTGCTCGAGATACCCTTTCTGCTGCCGCTTTTACCCTTTTCAGCTTCCCTCTTTCGTTCTTCAGTTCGTTCCCTCATTTTTTCCAACTCATTCTTACTTTCTTTCCTTTCTCTTCTTCTCTCTCTTTCCTCCCTCTCAAGCTGTTTGATCAGGGCGTTTTGCTTCTTCCTTAACTCCGCTAATCGTTCCTCCAAAATCTCCTCTTCTCGTAACAGCTCCCCTTCCTTCCTTTTCCCCCCTTCCCCTTTTATCTCGCTCTTACTCTCATTGTCCTCGTTCATTTTTCTTACTACCTCCTTCTCTTCTCCTGTTAATGAACCTCGCAATTTTAATAACACCTGCGCAGCTACCCACTTGTCGTGTCCTATGGCTGCAATTTGTTCTTCACTAGTCTTCCCTTGCGGGCATCTTCGTATAAGTTGACCCTAACGTACTTGTCGCCCCCCCCGTGTAGCCACCTGTGGCTGTATATGGTGGTGGGCTGTATGCTGGGTTCGAATACCCCTCAGCCGCCCTTAATTGTTGTCTCACTACTTCTCGTAGTTCCGTTATAGGATATAACCCCCCTTCCTCCTTTTTCACTACTTTCGCTAAGGGCATGTCGTCGGCCTGTTCCTTTTTTATTTCTGTTTCATTTACGTTGCTAGGCTTTTCTCCTCCCTCTTGTCCTTTCCCCGTGCACTGTGTGCTTTCACTCTCTTTTTCCCCATTCTCTTCTTCCTCCTTTACCTTCTTCTCCTCCTTTGTTTCCCCCACAGTGAACATTCCGGTCGGTCCTGGTCGGGACCCCTGGAACATCCTCCATAAGTTAAACACCTCCACATGGTGCGTCAACTTCTTCCCCTTGTATGTGTTATGTAGATGGGTCAGTAGTGAGTGCTGGACATATGGGTCGAAACTGCCGTTAGGCGGCCAGGGTGTCGTCATTTTGTTGTCCGTCCCCTGTGTCCATTCTATGCTGTATTTAATCAGTTTCTCCCTATGGGGTGACAGTGTTTTACATATATGCTGTAGCGGGGTAGTGAGGCTGTTCCCCCACCCTCCCGATCCTATCCCGTATGACATGGTAGCACTGGTTGTTAGCCTCCCTCGATATGTTAGTGGTTACCTGGCTAATAATGAACTCTATACAATTTCAGATGCTTTACCTGGCCCCGTAGTTTTGGGGACTTGCGATCGTCCCTAAAAGAAAGTAATCAAATATAACATTTGCAATTATGTATTCTTTTCTGTCTTTGTTTCTCTCACCTAACAGCGTTACGGCCCCCTACGGCCAAGGCGCACGTAGCCCCCTGCGGCTGCGTGCCCTGTGTGACGTGCTTATACAGCCGTCCCATTTTTTTTTTTCACCCCTCCTCCTCTTTCCTCACTCGTCGTGGCTGGCGTTCCCTGTGCGCGGTCACGTCCCCCTCTCCACCTTGCCCCGATATATTCGTTGCCGTTGACCTCCGTGCCCACTCTCTTACCAGTATTCGCTTCCCCACCACTCTTCAACAATGCTGTGTGCTCGAGGTATCCTATGAAAGCCCTACAGGTGACGTCACTGACCTCTTCCAAAACTACCGGTAAGCTCTTTTCACATTTCAGAAAGCTCGAAATAAGTTTTGCTATTTATCCCCGTTAACCCCACAGCTGTCCTCTTGTCACGCCTGGAACAAGGTAACCAATTATATAATCAGACTGCGCACGCTGCGTCGCCTCGCGTGTGATACGCCCCTCAACAGGAGGGCTTAACCAGCCAATTATCTTCCGTATTAGGCAACCAGTTAGCTACCGCCTACAGGAAAACGTCATCTATCTATCGAGTTTCTCTGCTCGATCAATAGGGATCCTCATCTTCTCATTGATCAATAATCGCCAAATCGTAGGAAACCGCACACACACACACCCTTACAGGTGGTCGCGACCTAGGCCAATCAGTGTCTACGAGCGGCCGCACAGGATGTTTTCGTGCTCCGCCCACTCTTCTTCGTAGTATAGCGGACTGCTCTTGCACTTGTCCAGCTACCATTCACTTCACCGTCAACACTAATTTATCAAATCTTCGCCGCGCACCTTGGTAACACCTCCCACCTCCCTTATTCCATTCCTCCCCCCTCCCTCACAATTTCACATTGCTTGTTGGGTGTGGCATACTCACCAAGTTCTCTTGATGCGGGGCCACTCGACCGCGTGCACCCCTCCAAGCGGCTCGCCACCTCCTCTCGTCTGGACCACGTCTGGACACTTGCCAACCGCGGGCGGGATACTTCTCAACCGGCTCCCAAGGGCCAATATCCGGATTGCGCTGTCCGGTCTTCTCGCAGTTCCGCGATGGTCCTGTAGTCCTCAAAAAGGGGGCAGCGGCAGAGGGGGCCGCGCCGCCGGGCCTCCTCGCAACGAGAGTACTCGGAAAAATAAAATGAAAGTTAGATTTTAAACAGATCTCAGCAGTGCCTCCAACTTGTCGGGGAGTTTCTCTCGGGGTCGGCTGGGCCTTCCGCGGATCTCCGGGCTGGGAGGCCCCAACTCCTCCCACGTATCCCAAAAATGAGTATGAGACACACACAAGAAGCAAGGTGGTTCTGCTGTTTATTGAATAACGGCAGGGATGGGTCTGGGATCGTACGCGTCCGTCCAGACTCTCGAAATTCGTGGGGCTCGCAGGCCCCTTTTTGCCTCAGTATGACGCGCTACTTGCGTCACCTGGGAAAGTTAGCAAAAAACCTATCGCCACTCTGGATTGGTTGCTCGAGTGATAGGGTTAGTAGAGCATACGTATAGAGAACGCTGTTAGTGGTTAAGGGTCAGTCAGGTGGTATACTTGGGTTGTCCCTTCTATTAGATACTTGAAAATTGTTATACGAAGACCCCTAATGATTGGCTAATATTAGTGGCGTCAGTGATGAGTGCCCCATGTTCTGATTGGTCCACTCGCGAGCCCCCCAGCCTGGGACCATCGTTGTTCCCAGCTCACGATGTACCTGTCATTTGCAACAATATGTAACTATGTGTTCGTGCAGACAATGTGTGGATTTGCTCATATGCCTGAGAGCAGACCATTCCCATCGCTGTAGGTGTCCATTTGGTCATTTCATTGTTGCAGCCTGTGTCTCAGACGTGGGACCCAGGCGACTTCTCCCTCGTGGGTCTGGCACCCTGTCAGGTTTGGCTTGTTCACGTGAGGAGAGACCGTGGCTGAGGCAGAATTCTGCACATTTAAAGTTGTATTTGCCTCTGCGTGTCTGGCTTTGCTTACAGGTGTGACCTTGGCGTCGGCTGGTAGCATACGAGTTGCAACATCGCTCCCTTGGCTATCAGTTCTCGCTGGGCTCGTTCTGCAGAGTCAGCAATTGTACTCTTGCTCGCCCAGTGTTCATGGAGGCTCTTGCATGCGGCCTACTTGGGCCTGGTGCATAGGTGGGGATGTTTAATGCACGGCACTTAAATTGCGGTGTCACATTGCTTCATAGGCAGTATCATGTCTTCGTTGTATTTTCATCACGATGCAAGGGTCGGGAGAAGCGTCAGCAAGCATGTAAACGAGTGCTTTGTGCGTCTTGCGTTTCTGCATTTCGGAGAACCTATGTGAAAAATAATAAAGATGCGCGTCAGTGGGTGTGTCCGTCACCTACGTCATAGCACTGAGTATGTTCTTCGTGTGGATTGGTGTGGGGGTGTCCAGTGTGCATGGTTGCACGGGTGGTCTTGACAGTTGGCTAGGTCGTCATGGCATCTCTAACAATGTATTTCCTTATTGTTGAAGGGCTTAGTCGAGTTCATCCATGCCGCAGGTGTCGGCTTGAGCAGGGCAGGCTGGCGGGCAGGCTGGGGGGCACATCCGTATGTTCCTGTACCAAGGTATTTGGGCATCTGGTAGATAGGCAAATTCATCTCGTGGCAGGTGTCTGGGTCGCGATCCTCTAGGCCAGGGGCGCAAGGAGATTGGGGGGAGTCTTTTCTCCCATTCTCCCACTTCAAAGGGGTGTTGGCTTTCTGAGAATGGTTTTTGTTCTGCCTGTGGGTATTAGATTTAGCCCCCCACGGCTGGTTCTTCCGAAAGGGCTGCTCCCCTTTTTTGTGGTTTTCATTGTTGGAGGGTCTGGAGCCCTGTGAGTTTTTGTTATTTTTGTGGTCTAACTGCGTTGTCTCTTCTTCTGAAGGAGGCTCTGCGTTTAACGTGTATAAGTCATTCTGTACCTCGTCCCATTCTATTGATGGCTTCTCTGACATGCTTCTCCTGAATCTAATGTCGTATGCTAGCCAGGTTTTCCCTTTTTGAGCAACTTTAACTTCTCTGATTTTGTCCACGTATGCCCATATTTTTCTGCCATCGTGGGGGAATTTCTCTTCATAGATAGTTGCCAAAATGGCAAAAGCCTGTAGCCAGTTGTCTGAATTGTGTTCTGGCTGGGCTTGTCTGGCTATGGCTTTCTCTTCTATCTTTTTGGGATCCTTAAACACATCTTTCCCTTTGCCTTGGGCTTCTATCAGTGAAAAAATATTGATGAACTCTTTCACCCATATGGCTTCGTTGTTTGTTTGGTCAATGTTCCATGCTAAACACCTTTTGTATCTGTTCAATATTTCTGCTTGAAAAGATTTAAGTTTTTGATCTAAATGGGAACTACTAATCATTATCATGTCCGGTGGGTTGTTGTTGCTTGCTCCTGACAGTCTTGGGGTATTTTTATTGGGGACTGACCGTGCTTTTAAAGCACCCGTTGTGTCAGGAGCTGTCGTTGTTGGCATAGTTACAACTGTGACGGCTGATGTTGGTGTTGTTGGCACCTGTGCTATTGGTGTTGCTGGCAATGGTGGTGCTGTAGCTGTTATTGCTGGGGGGGTGGTAACTGTGATGTCTGGTACTAGTGGTAAGGTGGGGTCTGTCTGCCTGGACTCGGCTGTGGGAGGTGTTTGTTTGCCCCTAATTTCTAGCAATAATTGCTGCATCTCACTCATGTTCTCGTACAATTTAGACAGTTTTTTGTTACCTTTTCCCATGCCTTCTGCAGACTACCTTTTCTTTGCCGGTGTCTTGTCCACATGCCTGGTTGGTATGGGGACCCCTTCTTTTGGTAATCCGTACATATTTTCTTGGACCCAGGGCCAGCCGTAGTGCTCCGCTGCTTCCATGGCTGCAAGCAAGTGGGGTGATTTCGGTTTCTGTGCCGGTGCTGGAGGTTCCCGTGATTTTCGCTTGGGACCCATGTCTTTCAGGTCGGCAAAGCTGAAAAAGACATGGATGTCTGCATCTGTGCGCGTTGTGTGTTTTTCCTCTGCGCTCGTTCGTGCTGGCCTTGGATCCTGCTTCTACCGCGTTCTCCCCGGGGTGTCCTCTGTTTCAGCACGGTTTCTCGCTGCTCGCCTGTAGTAGAGAGTATCTGAACAGGACAATGTTCAAAGGGGGGAGAAAAGACGCTGCGTAAGCAGTGAACTTTTAAGGATTGCTAAAGAAGGAAAGTGTGGAAGACGCTGAGTGAACAGCGAACCTCCTGTCAGTTTGGGTCCCCGTTCAGGGTTCACAAACAGATTGTATTTTCTTAGATCATTCTGCTCTTATTTATAAGACCCATGTGTATAGTAGTGGGGGCTGTGCACCAGTCCCCTGCCGGATAGCTGACATGTCTGGCCCCTGAGGAGGAGGCAGGTCTTTGAACCTGGGCCCTGCGTGCCTGTTGGTTTTCCGTAGGTGCTTAGCACCTTGTTGTTTGGAGGAAGGGCGAGGCACACGTTCGCACCTCACCCTTCATCGGCATTGTGTGACAGAGACTGTGTGTCTCTGCGCTTGTGGGGGAGAGGAGCAGGCGTGGGGGCGGGAGCTGCCCCTCTCCTAGCCTGCCGAATGGTAACATCATTTACTCTGCCTCGACTTGGGCGGCCCTGCGTCATTGCCCAGAGAATGTCTAGGGATGTTTGTGGTTGAGGCCAGAACAAGTCTAGGGATGTTTGTGGTCTCATGCAGAAGGGATGTGACCCAGCTGTTTGGACTGGACTACCCCTGGGATGGGACCAAGCATAAGATCGTTCCCTCTCTGTAGTGGCTTAGCAGGCTGAAAAACAATGGTCTGGATGGCTGCCCAGAGCTGTACCTGTGTTTAAGATGAATGACATTCCTTCCAGTTATGACCTTTTGGTTTTGCCTGTGAAATTACTAGATATCTTCCCTTGTTCGTGTTGTCATGTCAGTGAATTCTTAGTGATAAGTATTTAATAAAACAATGAATTTTTGCATACATTACATGGACGCCCTCTAACAAACGCCTTAAGAAAATGGCTTTGTAACAGGGAGCCAGGGCCAGGGCACCATGTCAAGATACAAGATTTCATTTTAGCCTGGTACACATGGCAACTGTGCTGCATTCTTTACGATCTGCACAGCGTTTCAGATTCTAAAAAAGTGTTTAATTCGGTTCTATTTAAAATTCTGATTTAGAGTTATTACGGGAGCAATTTTGCTTTTTTTTTAAGAAGCCTCTCATCTTGAGATAAATTATACTTCGCTAAATGATTTTGAAATAGCTCTGCTGCCAAGGGAACATATCATGCATTTGAACGATTGTAAGCTGCTGATGCACGTCCATATGGAAATACAGTACCTGCAATAAAGGGATATGTCCTGAACGTAATAACAGAGGAATTTTCCAAGATTTACGGTTTATGGAAATCCTCTTTTTTTAACCATTTGTGGAAGGATGCAGACAGATGAGAATTTATAAAAATGTTTTTTTTTCATTGACTATAGGCGATGACTTCCGTGTCGTGTATTGTGTATTTGTGTAAGACATGAAAAGGTGCAGGTCAGAGTAAACAAACTGAAACAGAAATCAAGTTCATTTATTGCAATGCTTGATAAGGGTTCCATAATGATGTGAACGTCTATCATATTGTCAACTTTAAAGAACGAGGTCCTACTGATAACATTTGTATTTTTTTACTGCAGGCTATAAAAGCATCCCCAAGGGGCCCTTTGAGAGTTGGAAGGTGGGTAACTATTTGCATGCCTTCTTGCATGCCTGGGTGGACTAGTTTAGGGATAACGCACTGATTAGTGCTTCGTTCAATGTCCCATGAGCACACTCCCTTTTCCAGAGATTCATCTGGACATGATGAAGTCTCATGTAGGAATAATAAATTAGGGCCCTCTGTATAGGACGGTTTGCTGCAAACACCCCAAGGCAGTAGAACCTGCCCCATTGCACTTTTGCTGCCAGACAGACCCCTTCAGAGTAGCATGCAACGTTCAATTTTTTTTTTGAAAAAATAAATAAATGTTTAACAGTTCTTCGGGTACTCTGTGGTGGGGGGAAGACATCTGGAGCAGTGGATGTGTGCTAGCAATACTGTGGGTTGTTCCAAGGGGTGGCTTCCCCCCAACAAAAGTGGCCTACAAATATGTGCAAGTCCCCAAAAAGTCTGGATTTCCCATTTTGAAAATAAGTGTCCAATTCCCATCAATATAATGATCTGTTCGCTAAAAATAACACAATGGCTGAAGGCGACATCATGACATGGGGCACGCTGGGAAGCATGACTTATCCACACACATGCATGCCTTTTATTAAGAAGCATGTGCCTGAAAATGGCTTTATGACATTTCAATGTTGAGATGGCAAATGACGATATAGGAGTAGGGTTTATTTTACCATATTTACTAATGTCAACCATCCCTCGATCTCTGCCATGCTGGTGGAGGGCATGGTCGCTTGTGAGTTGTTCCTACTGTGGTTGAGATGGATTAGTCGTGTCCATTAGAATGGTGCATGATTGAACATGCCTTCTGTGTACCCAAACAAAGGCAATTCTAGGAGTCATTTTTTGTAATGGCATCCCAAGACACATAGATGACTAGAGCGTTGAATTTTAATGGGAATGAAGGGTTCAAAAAATGGAAAGGTCTGTGAAGCAAGCATACCCAATTGGTTACCTCTCCAATGATTCCTTGATTGCCATCAGCTAAAAACAATTTAACACTCAAGAAAGGTTTTAGCAGAGTGATGATAAAGGTATCCTGTAAAAATTGGTACCCAGCTCAAAACTGTGTTACATCAGCACTGGCTTCCCCTCTTACATCCTTCTCCTCTCAAAATATGTTTCTCCATGTTGCCATGTATCGATCTCATGCCCTTCCACAGGTACTGCTGTGTGTGTGTGCTGAGAATAGACCAGAGCCTATTGAGTCAGTGACTCTTTCACCGAGGATGGCTGAGAATGCGGGAAGTAGCACTTTAAAGCACAATTGGTCATTATGCACCATACAACTCTGCAACTAATAAGCATTACCTGATCAATCTGTACAGGTGCAAGGTTTAGGTGAGTGTAGGCTGCCCAGCAAGGCCATGGAATCCGATGTTTACGCAGCACTCTCCCACAGGGGCATCATGATTCCCATCTGCATAGCGTTCGTCTCCTTTTGACAAAGGTTTGATCATCATGGGCAGCAAAATGTCTTGTGTATGTAATGCTGCTTTATCATGATAGTCTCTTAATAACATAATGTTCCCAGCATGCCCCTCCATGGTCCCCGGAAGCTAATGAGTGGGAGTTCAGTCATCCTAATGGTCTTCAGCAATCAGCACATTGGGAGACAAATGGAGGGATGTGTGTATATGGTGGGTATTCTGGGAACACTGTGGTACTCACTGCAGCAATGAATACTAGCTAACATGTTGTGCCTCAGATAACTCTACTTTCATTATTCCATGTTCATTTGGTTTTACGTGTACTGCGTTTTAGTAATTCATAACTATTAATACCTTATGTCGACAATGACTAGTGTGTAGAGAAACGTTTTATGTACATATTCCATGACGAGATGTCTAGAATGAGCTTTTCGTAACATATACGTAATTAAATATCTTGTTAAAACAGTTTGCTAATGGGTTTTATGACCTAATCAATAACGTGATATTCTGTTTCACGGTGTTCTTGAATAATATTTGGCACAGGATATTACACTTGTTCCCTTCAAAACCAAAGTGTATTGTCATTTTTCTTATTAGAAGAACACCCAATATTCATTATTGCATGTCAACATAAACACACCAGATGTATATTTCCAATCTTTCCTTATTGAAAGCCTTTTCGTGCCTCCTTTTGCAACCCTCAAAGCCCTCCCGCCCCTCACACTTATCAAACTAACACATGCATTTCTATAACAAATCAACACTCATATTGTGGTCCCAGCAATTCAACAAATTACTTGCCATACTTATAAATTCATCTAGGCACTGTTTCAAAAATTCCATGTCATAGATGTTGCACACTTTTGAAACCCATTATTTCTCAGTCGGGGCTTTCTTTGTCTTTCAGAACTGAGCCAGGTAGGTTCGAGCAGCCACCAGAAGGATTTTCACCATATGCCCCATACCGCCCCCCCTCCCTCTCCTCTAACCCAATAAGCATAAACAAGCAAAAGATTGTTCGGTTGATCTCATCTATCCCCTTAATCCTCAAGAGAACCTTGTTCCAGTTTTTCTGGGCATACTTGCAACTCCACCACATGAGATAGCATTCTCTGTTCACCTTCTGACAATTCCAGCATAGAGAGTCCACCCCTAAGAACATTCTGGCCAATTTAGCCGGCAGGT
This sequence comes from Ambystoma mexicanum, assembly GCF_040938575.1. NCBI lineage: Eukaryota > Metazoa > Chordata > Amphibia > Caudata > Ambystomatidae > Ambystoma > Ambystoma mexicanum. The sequence goes on along the minus strand of NC_090937.1, from coordinate 686,319,420 downwards.
AGTGCCAGTTGTGGATCCGTTTTAGAGCTCGCATCCAATATTGAAGTGAGACTTTGGAGTGGGGCACCCTCATGCATATTTTAGACCATACATGATCCGAAATGTGTCTGTCAAAATACATTGCCCATTTATCCCTGACAATCAACTGGTCCAGGGGGTTGCCCAGAGCAGCTATGCGTACAGCCCCTCTATTAAGCCTCTTGCACCCGTAGCATGGAGTATTATCTTCTCAAATGCAGTCAGATCCCTTTGGAGATTATACCCCATCTAGGATCTATGAGCATCACCTTGAGCTGTATAAATCAGAACTCTAACAGCTGACCGATCTGCAGGCACTCCTTGAACCTCTCCAGGGAGATACATTTGCCCTCTTCCAATAATTGTTCCACTCTACTGAGACCCCCATACCATGTTTGAATTTGGAGTGGTTCTGCTATATAATTCCTCAGTAGGGGTGCTTGTATGCAACTGAGGGGCAAGGGCCATGTTGTAAACCATCAAGTGAGCTCCCGTACTCCCTCCAGATGGACCACTGTACCTCCAGAACTGGGTTTAGTAGCACACTTTTGACAATCTTGATTTGGGAAATCCAGAACCACTTTGCCAATGGAACTGGAGCCATCACCACATTAAACATTTCCACCCACTGCTTCTGGGATGTGGGGCCTAGGTGATCCACCATTATTCACAGTTGTGCTGCCTTATAGTATAGCTCTAGATCCGGGATGCCCACCCCTCCTTCACTGCGCGATCTAACCAGAGTTTTATAGGCTATCTGAAGTTAGGGCCTGGTGCTTGCGAGTCTCTGATTTCCAATGAAACCTCATGTACCGAATCATGATGTGTACAAAGCTCCCATTGTGTTAAACTACCTTTAGCAATTAAGTCCGGACCTTGATTTAATTCGGGCGTATGCCAGTATAAAGCTTCAAAGTGAGTTACCCAGTCCGCCTCGGACACTGCATTCAGTTGATGAGAACTCTGTGAGGTCTCCAGAGCATTTATAATATTCCAGAAGCCACTGATATTTCTATTTTTGGGGAGGCCCAATATAAACTCTGCATCATTTAGCATTCATCCATTCACATGTTAAAACAATGCATCTGATAACAGCCATACCTTGCTCCCAAAAATAGTTATTTAATTAAAACAATGCATCAGAAATTGCAACAATCTTTTTCCAAAAGCAACACATAGTGATAATTACAACCTTCCAAATTCCCATGCATGAATATCTTCCATACCGCAACAGATGAGAGCGATGATTGTTGGCCTGCCCCTCTCATCACAGTTAACCGTAGCGAGACAAGAGCGTCCCAATCCATTAACAAGTGTTTAGTGGAGTCAACACAGCCTCCTCCACATAATCAACAAAATCATTCACAGTGAGGTATATTTGACCAGGCACCAGTGATTTCCAGGGGCTTTACAGTATTGAACTAATGTAGTCCCAAATCAGATGATTTCCCCATAGCATTTGATGTACGCAGGCACCCTGCTGTGTGAGATTTAATATTCAAGAAAACCACCTGCTAGGGATTTACATGGCACCCTATGTTTACAATACTCAACTACCTCTGAGTCTAAGCCTGATTTTATGCAGTTTTTAAATTTAGGAAAATACCAGTTCAAGATGTCATTGGGTGTTCTTGCCAACCAAGCACTTACCACTGTCAATAGATTGCTAGCTTGCATACATGTATCTCTAGATTTGGCAGTCTTATTTAAGAAACCCAACAGAGAGTCATCGGGTGCATTATGCATTTTCCAAATCAGACACAGACAGCGCGTTCTCAGTTTAGCATGAATAAAGGTAACGTTGAATTACAGATATAACATTTCAAAACGTACGCCCTGAGATAATCTAAGTAGCCTCTTTTCATGGTTCAGTGCCAAGATCTCAGCACCATAGAGAAAAGATGAAACTATCTCAACCTGATATAGTTGTAGAATAACTTTCATGGAGTATAACCGCCCCCCCCCCCCCCGACTCCCTTGCTAGCGAAAGAGCCTAGCAAGCCGGTTGCAAATGATGAGTTCTGTCTGATTTTTTCTAGATGGTGGGTTCCCTGCAGTTCAGCATCTAAGAGAATCCCTACATATTTAAATTCAGAGACCACTTCCACCTTAACACCTCCCATCACTCAGGAGTGATTTTTAATGTTCCTGCCTCTCTTACCAAAAATCAAAATTATATTTTTTTCTGTGTTAATTATGAGTTTGTTATTTTCAGCATAGGACACCAACCTATTCATGGTCGCCTGCAGTCCCCAATTAGTGGAGTCTAGGATTACAAGATCATCGGCATAGCCCAACCACTGGATAGAGACATCTCCCAGTTTGGGTGGGTTAGTTGAGTCATTAGTAAGATCCCCCAGGGTCTGCCTGGTAATGGTTAAAAAGCATTGGTGCCAACCTGCTGCCCTGTTTAATCCCTTTATTAGTGCTCACCAATGCTGAGGTCCTTCCTGCCTGGTCAATGAGGGCCATGACCTGCGTACAATCCTGTAATGCCATAAGCATTTTAAGAAGCCCTCATGGTATTTTCCAGTTTGTTCCATAATTTAGGTCTGTCCACCGTGTCAAACGCTGCACTAAAATCAATAAATGCGGCATATACAGATGTTATTTAGTGGGGGAGCTCATATACAACTGAGGGGCAATGGACACGTTGTAAGCCATCAAGTGCCTCCCGACCTCCTGCCAGATGGACCACTGTACCTCCAGAACTGGGTGTAGTAGCACACTTTTGACAATCTTGATTTGGGAAATCCAGAACCACTCTGCCAGTGGAACAGGGGCCATCACCACATTAAACATTTCCACCCACTGCTTCTGGGATGTGGGGCCTAGGTGATCCACCATTATTCACAGTTGTGCTGCCTTATAGTATAGCTCTAGATCCGGGATGCCCACCCCTCCTTCACTGCGCGATCTAACCAGAGTTTTATAGGCTATCTGAAGTTAGGGCCTGGTGCTTGCGAGTCTCTGATTTCCAATGAAACCTCATGTACCGAATCATGATGTGTACAAAGCTCCCATTGTGTTAAACTACCTTTAGCAATTAAGTCCGGACCTTGATTTAATTCGGGCGTATGCCAGTATAAAGCTTCAAAGTGAGTTACCCAGTCCGCCTCGGACACTGCATTCAGTTGATGAGAACTCTGTGAGGTCTCCAGAGCATTTATAATATTCCAGAAGCCACTGATATTTCTATTTTTGGGGAGGCCCAATATAAACTCTGCATCATTTAGCATTCATCCATTCACATGTTAAAACAATGCATCTGATAACAGCCATACCTTGCTCCCAAAAATAGTTATTTAATTAAAACAATGCATCAGAAATTGCAACAATCTTTTTCCAAAAGCAACACATAGTGATAATTACAACCTTCCAAATTCCCATGCATGAATATCTTCCATACCGCAACAGATGAGAGCGATGATTGTTGGCCTGCCCCTCTCATCACAGTTAACCGTAGCGAGACAAGAGCGTCCCAATCCATTAACAAGTGTTTAGTGGAGTCAACACAGCCTCCTCCACATAATCAACAAAATCATTCACAGTGAGGTATATTTGACCAGGCACCAGTGATTTCCAGGGGCTTTACAGTATTGAACTAATGTAGTCCCAAATCAGATGATTTCCCCATAGCATTTGATGTACGCAGGCACCCTGCTGTGTGAGATTTAATATTCAAGAAAACCACCTGCTAGGGATTTACATGGCACCCTATGTTTACAATACTCAACTACCTCTGAGTCTAAGCCTGATTTTATGCAGTTTTTAAATTTAGGAAAATACCAGTTCAAGATGTCATTGGGTGTTCTTGCCAACCAAGCACTTACCACTGTCAATAGATTGCTAGCTTGCATACATGTATCTCTAGATTTGGCAGTCTTATTTAAGAAACCCAACAGAGAGTCATCGGGTGCATTATGCATTTTCCAAATCAGACACAGACAGCGCGTTCTCAGTTTAGCATGAATAAAGGTAACGTTGAATTACAGATGTAACATTTCAAAACGTACGCCCTGAGATAATCTAAGTAGCCTCTTTTCATGGTTCAGTGCCAAGATCTCAGCACCATAGAGAAAAGATGAAACTATCTCAGCCTGATATAGTTGTAGAATAACTTTCATGGAGTATAACCGCCCCCCCCCCCCCGACTCCCTTGCTAGCGAAAGAGCCTAGCAAGCCGGTTGCAAATGATGAGTTCTGTCTGATTTTTTCTAGATGGTGGGTTCCCTGCAGTTCAGCATCTAAGAGAATCCCTACATATTTAAATTCAGAGACCACTTCCACCTTAACACCTCCCATCACCCAGGAGTGATTTTTAATGTTCCTGCCTCTCTTACCAAAAATCAAAATTATATTTTTTTCTGTGTTAATTATGAGTTTGTTATTTTCAGCATAGGACACCAACCTATTCATGGTCGCCTGCAGTCCCCAATTAGTGGAGTCTAGGATTACAAGATCATCGGCATAGCCCAACCACTGGATAGAGACATCTCCCAGTTTGGGTGGGTTAGTTGAGTCATTAGTAAGATCCCCCAGGGTCTGCCTGGTAATGGTTAAAAAGCATTGGTGCCAACCTGCTGCCCTGTTTAATCCCTTTATTAGTGCTCACCAATGCTGAGGTCCTTCCTGCCTGGTCAATGAGGGCCATGACCTGCGTACAATCCTGTAATGCCATAAGCATTTTAAGAAGCCCTCATGGTATTTTCCAGTTTGTTCCATAATTTAGGTCTGTCCACCGTGTCAAACGCTGCACTAAAATCAATAAATGCGGCATATACAGATGTTATTTAGTGGGGGAGCTCATATACAACTGAGGGGCAATGGACACGTTGTAAGCCATCAAGTGCCTCCCGACCTCCTGCCAGATGGACCACTGTACCTCCAGAACTGGGTGTAGTAGCACACTTTTGACAATCTTGATTTGGGAAATCCAGAACCACTCTGCCAGTGGAACAGGGGCCATTACCACATTAAACATTTCCACCCACTGCTTCTGGGATGTGGGGCCTAGGTGATCCACCATTATTCACAGTTGTGCTGCCTTATAGTATAGCCTTAGATCTGGAAGGCCCATCCCTCCTTCACTGTGCAGTCTAACCAGAGTTTTATAGGCTATCCAGAGTTAGTGCCTGGTGCTTGTGAATCACTGATTTTCAATAAAACCTCATGTGCTGAATCATGGTGTGCACAAAGCTTCCATTGTGCTAAACTACCTTTAGCAATTAAGTCCGGGTCTTGATTTGATTGGGGTGTATGCCAGTATAAAGCTTCAAAGTGAGCTACCCAGTCCGCCTCGGACACTGCATTCAATGGATCAGAGTTCTGTGAGGTCTCCAGAGCATTTATAACATTCCAGAAGCCACTGATATTTCTATTTTTGGAGCGGCCCAACATAAACTCTGCATCATTTTCAGTTGTTGCCGCCTCAGTTGATTGTTATAATGTAATTTAATTGATTGTTTCAATGGGCTTTTCTGATCCCTTTCAAGAATACATTTTTCAGCATCATTTGTATTCTTCCTCATTACTTTTTTGAGATTTGAAACTTTGCTATCAAATATGTGCAAATGTGCATGTTTCTGCTTGGCCCCAACCTGAGTGACATCACTGCCTGGCAAGCCCACCTTTATCAGTGTGTCAGCTGTTGAGTCCAATTCTTCCAGAGTAAAAGTACACAGCTTCCACTCCAAGGGGGTCTTATTCATCATAGAAGCAAATTCTTCATTGAACTTTACAATGGACATATCTTTCCACATAATCCGATTTGTCCCTGGTTTCATTATTAGATGAATAGCACCACCTCTTTTTATCATTCCCAGACAGCCATCAAGGGTTAGTATTAAGATGGTGACTCCAGGCTGTTCTTTTTACCTGCAGAAAAGTACATTTTCAAACAACTATGGATCAGTCAAAAAATAGTCTAGAGTTGACTCGGTATGGTCCCTATGCCAAGTTGGTGGTTGCGGGATGTCACCAGGCACACGCCATTGAGCATTCTTAAGCCAAGGCATTTGAGTCATGAAGCCCATTTCAACCCCACTCTAGTTTTCCACAAGTATCTTATAAACACGCAACATTTAACCCTTCTCATCATACGAATCGCCTCCTGGCCAGGTCGAATTTAGATCCCCATCTAATAAAATGTGTCCATTCTCATGGACCCTCTTCCCCTCTGTAACCAAATCTGATAAGCATTCCAAAAATACATCAAAATTATGTAGGCTAGAGTCCTAGTAGATATTAAATAATCTCTGAGCTGCAGTGGCATTATAGGATCAGGTAATGCCGAAGGGCCCACAGATACAGGCCCAAGTAAAGCCAGGGCCTCAACAAGGGACACCGGGGCATTACCTGACATGGTAATGTCCCCCTGGCGAGGGGCTTTTTGCTATTAGTAGACAGGTATGTTAGATTGGGGTACTAAATGTGACTTTTTTAAAGTTGTGTGACGCCTTTGACATTGCGTAACTGAAAAATAAATAATAGCCGCCACGAAACGGGGAGAAGGGACTGTACATAGTCCCTTCTCCTTTTCCCTGTCAGCCATTGAAACATTAATTAAAAAGGAAACAATAATGATGGCCACCATGGAATGGGAGAAGGTACTGCACATAGTCCCTACTCCCTTTCCATGGCAGCCAGGATGTGTATACGACTGGTGTGACAATGACTTTATCAGGCTTGAAACGGCCCAGTGAGGACTACCATAAGAACAAGTTGGAAAACAGCTGATGTCAATCAACCCAACTACATCAAATTATGAGCCTAGGTCCTTAAAGTGGAAAGCTGACGAAGAAGCTGCTTTCCTTGCAAAATAGGGGAGTACATTGGCTTTGAACCAAGGATGTTATTTCAAGAGATGAAGGAAAATACACGAAGGGAGACTAATGAGCAAACCATGTGCAAGGACATATTTTTCAAAGATTAGGAGGAACAAGAACATTCACTAATGACAAATATTGGATGATTAAAAAGGGCATAAAGTCAATAAGGGATATAGTGAGCAAGTCTATAAAGGCTAATAGGAGAACTGCACCCAGCATAATTGAATCAAATGGTGTTAAATGCACCATCAAAATGGACAATTTCATGGTCTTACAACACGTGAATTGGAGCTTGCAAACAAGGGCTATTCATTATGCGTGAAGCTGAGATAGCGGTGTACCTATACTCCCTGAAATGTCCAGAGACACTGCAGACTGGCAAGATCAGTCTTCAACCAGAAGGCACTGGCCTGGGGCCTACCGATGAGAGAGAGTGGCCTAATTTGGAAACAAAGGGAAAGCTGATGTCTCTCCAGCCACCTGGGTTTCGTTTCTATGTACTTGCTACTAACAAACCGAATGTCCAACGTTGTATTTGGGTTGCCAACCAATTAGAATAGCTTGCCATGCACTTTAACATATAATGTTGCAAAAGTAATAGCCTGCTGCCACATTTGCTGCTATGATGAGTACCCTACACCACATGGTTAGAAGTAGCTCAGGGTGTGTCTCACAGAAAAGAGATCACCAATGAGAGACTAACATGCCCCGTTTCTATAAGTAGATATGATCCCCTAATCCAATCCCACCCCTCGATAGCGTTTGAGGTTTTCCTCTTAGGATGATGTCATAGATGATACATCTGGCATTATATAGGCTAAAAATGAATGATACAACACTGTGATCTTACATGAGTCGAATTGATGAGTGTTTCTTCGCTCTGCTTTACTTCTTGAGATTAAAACAGTATTTTACCATCTCCTTTGAGTCTGTCCGGTTCTTCGGCTTGAAATAATTTACTTGTAATTCTATCTAACACAACAGCTGCTTCAAGGTGCTTGAGCACATTTGGTAGCAATGAGGATGGTTCTGGTCTAATCGACCTAGAGCTTTGTGATGCTGGAAATGCATCGGAGGGACAGGGCCTCCGTATCCTTGTCCTTTACTGCTTTTTATCGTGTGTTCTGTCATGTTTTCTGCACAGGAGTTCATGTGGGACTCCTGGCGGTGCAGCTCTCTTTCTTTTGGTTTGGTGAACGGACCCGTGGGATACCCTTATGGCACCCTTGGATGGGGGTACAACTCTGTGCCCCTAGTGTATGTTTTTGGGCACCTGTGGGTGACCCGCAGAGCAGGGTATGGGCTGGTGGCAGCTCCATGCTGAATGTGACAGGTGCGCGGCGTATCCTCCATTTTGGGATACCCCGACCCTGCCATTGGGATCAGTTGATTCCTGATGGATAACAAGATGGCCCCGGTGGCCTCTTGCTTTCTATTACCCATTACCTTGTTTTCCCAAAGTCCTGGGAAGCCCTGACTCTGTCCCTTCCCCCTGACTGGCTGTTGGGTGGAAATGCCGTATATGGTGTTGTTGTGAAGGCCCGGCCAGACTAGCTGGAGCCTTCCAGGTGATGTATGTTGTGGGTACCTACTGTGGGCGGGACCTGGGTGAATAGAGTGTGTGACGAATATGCATTCTGTGTTGTGGGTGTCTAGTATCTGGTGGTTGACACAATGACTGAGACAACCCTGCCCGAAACCGGTATGAATGCAGCTTGGAGTGTTGAATGGGTCGGTACTTGTCCCAATACACATAACTTGTTGTGAGTGTCTGGAGAGAAGTGAATGGCCTGAATACCTCGTGTGCCTGATTGGCTGCCTGCCTGCATGAATGCCCGTAGTCGTGATTGGATGCTTCAGTGTGACCCAGCGGAATGAATGGGAGATCAACAGTATATCTCGGGACCTTTCACTGCTAGGAATCGTGTTCAGAAGCTGAAGTCCACTACGACGAGTAACTGGAGTAACTGACGCTTGACTTTGAAACCCCCACTGGACGAGAAGGAGTGCTGTGGCTCTCCCTTGCAATCTGAAAGCTGCTGTGTTTCCAAGGACTGACCCAGAGAGGACCTGGTAAGGTGCCCTCTTCCCGAGCTACGAGGGACCATCATGCACAGCTGATCTTTGCCAACGCTCCCTGGTAGACAGACCTTCGACAGGCTGCCGACCCGATACGGGGACTGCTGCGGAACTCCATGGAGAAGCACCCGGACTGTTGTCCGCCACTGTCGACGACCGCCGTCGCTGACCGGAGCCGCTGTGCTCCCGTTTGCCTAAGAACTTTAAGTGATCATCGGTTGCTCTCGTCTGCATCGTCGACGAGCACCGCTAGGAAAGAATCTGGCACTTCCCTGCCGTAGTTCACCCTGTTCACCGTCGGACGTTCGACGACCCGTGACTCCTTTCTTAAAGGGAGGGCACTCAAGAAGGGCTGTCGATTCCTCGACACCGAACGCCAAGTTCCCCGACACCTCTCGACGATCCGTGGCTCCCGCTGGAAAGGGAGGCACTCAAGAAGGATCGATCGACACGTTGTCGGAGAACTCTACTCCACCAGGTACATTGTGGGGGGGTAAAAGATTAATAGGAGGAAGTAAGACTATCAAACATTATATGGACTGGGCGTGTGCTATATATCTTTTTTTACAGGTTGCCCAGGTGGGGGGATCTCCACACAGAACTGTGCCTAGTGGTAGGGGTCAGTATTCTGCCTATTGTTTCAACCATCTTGCGTTCCTTCCTATCTCTATTGCTGGTTTCCTCGTTATTAATCTGTGTGACATTTTAACTGTACAATTGATACACTTTAATGAGATTCGATAACATTTGTGGTACCACTTTAGAATTGTATATATTTATCATTATTGACTTCCGAGTACAAAGTGCGTTATCGTGATTGTGTACATACCTTTGAATATTAATTATATAAAGACTGTGTTTTCAGTAATACAGTTTGTGGACATTCCTTTGTGGGGGTTCTGGGACTACACTGTACTTAAGAACCAGCCTGCATCACCTCCTGAGAAACTAGGCCTTGATTGCTCGTCCATTTCTACCTTATGGAGAATCTTGGCTGGGGTCCGCTGTGCCTCTCCTCTACCATATAGAGAGCGGAAGTACAGACACCCCCTACCAGTCTTTACAAGCTCGGACCTAGGTTCCTGCCATAAACCAGACGAGCACAGAGTTCCATGCGATGAACGGTGCACTAAAACAAAATCACGCGATAAATATATGGTTGACAGGTCCTCTTTTGAAGAAATTCCTGTTCGGTCCCCGCCGGTGCCCCTTAGACGAAAGGTGACTGGTTGATTACGGGAGATTTCATGCTGGGGGAACTTGAGCTGAGTACCAGACATAGGTAGACCATCGAAGTTGGTAAAAGCATATGGAGGGAGGGATTATAATTGTGTTGTGTTATAAATAAGAGGCATAAAAAGAAACTGAATTTTTGGGCATTACATAAAGAAGAGCGATAAGGACACCTCAAATTCACAGGCTGAAGAGAGCAGATAGGGCAAACACTATAGTTCCATATCAGAACATTAAGGATTACTATTGGCAGAGCCAGGTAGAAGAGAGTGTGTCAAACTTCCAGAGGGGGTAGATGAAAAGAGAGGAGAATACATCCACTAAGGTAGTGGGGAAAGACCTACGTAAAGGGGAATATATATAAATTGAAAGTGCACATATATAAAGGGAATAATATGATTGTAAAAAAGATAATGAACCTCATTACAAGTTTGGCGGTATCCTTGATGGTAAAACCGACAGGCTGCCGCCAAACTTGCAAATTTTTACAGTGCCCAGGAATGGGCAATTACTGGGTCATTACACCCTTGCCAGACCTGGTAATTCCCGGGCGCAGGAAAATGTTCTTCCCCATGGGAATGGGGAAGCCGGATGCACCGGCACCATTCGTGAATGGTGCCGTTGCATCCGACATAATGTGCTCGCAGGTGCTGGTCCAACCCACCAGGTCAGACCTGGTGGGCACACAGGCACCCACGAGCACAACTCGTAGTTTGCCACTCCAGTAGTAACGGCACCGGTAGCTTACGAGTGCCGTTACTACCAGACCGGCAAAAAAGGGCCTAATTACAAGTCCTACAGTAACCCACTGGTGCTACCGGCTGGTTCGCCGCCAGACTGTAACGCTGTTTCCGGCGCCTGATATCCTGGTGCCACCGGGACATTACAAGTCCTGGTGGGCCGAGATGTTTGGCGCGGAAAATGTTGGTCCCCATTCCCATCGAGGCCAATAGAACTCCACGGGAATGGGGACTCTGAGGCACCAGCACTGTTAGTAATGGTGCCTGTGCTTCACTAACACGTGGTTCCTGGTACACTCTCTGATATAAGAGGTTTGTGAGGACCTGCCCTTGTGAATCATCGGGTTCTACATTTCCGCATCCGTCCCTAAGATTGCGGATCATGACCATGCAAACGGTAACACTGCACCATCATTTTTGATGAGATGAGCATACCAAGTGAACACCAGAATTAGAGACCAGCTCTGAGTTGTTGGTGTAGTCTACATGTTCCTAATTCCACTGACGTTCCTTTGACAATGCTGGACTGTTGTGCCCCTGAAGAATTTCTGTTGAATAATCATTGTACAGAAAGAAACATGTCGGGTTTTGGAATGTACTGTCATTAGTAACAGCACTGATATACATGATAATGAGCCTTTTTGTGATGTACTAGACCAAATAATTGAGGTCGACTCAGTTGTTAAAATCCTACCGTTCATATTTGTAATGGACACAAAGTCGTATTGTTGTATTGTAGGATGTTGTTTTTAAGTGATGATTTAGATATTAGTCGTGAATGAAATGATGAATGAGGTATGTTTGACGTATGGATTGATGTGGTTTTAGATGAGAATGATGTATTTTCTCCGAAAACCAGTGATTTTCTCAGATTGGTAAATGTTTACACTGATTTTGACACTTGTGATGTTTTTCTAAAAAATAATGAGATCAATCTTTTACAATGTTTTTTCTACATATTAATAAAAATATTGAATTATTAGAGAGAGTCCTTTGATTTGAATTGAATGCCTTTCATCTCACTGTTTAGAGACACGTTTTCTTCACAATGCTTTGAAGTTATGATGAAATGGTGACTGTCAACATGAGATAACTACGCCTGAGCTCACCACATAGAAACACAAGTACTATGATCTCTGATGTTAACATAAATATATAGGTTCTATCCAGGCCAGATCATAGTACCAAGATATTCCTGGTATCCCCTGCCTCTTCTGTTTTGTTGTCTGTGCTTCTATGACAACTGTGCCTAGCGAGGGTGTTGCGCCCAGCAGGCACAGTTGTCATCTGTTGGTATGTTGCTACCGGCACCCTTATATCTGGACAAGCAGACTTGTAATCAGGCCCACTATGTTTACAATGAACAGCAAAAACAAAAAAAAGAATAGTGGATGATAAATAAATAAATAAACAATTCTTTCTTTTTCTTACACTTTTTGACAAAGATTTGACATCGATCTAAAGGTTACAATTAGACAAAAGCTAAATAGAAGTAAAGAAGATATGCTAATGATACTAAAAAATCAAGAACAATATAAAAATAATTATCGGAAAAAGTGTAACCGAAGGAGCTAGAAAAAGTGTCAAAAACATTTTGTTTAAAAAAAATTATAAATAAAGAAAGTGGAAATATCCTGATCTCCTGCAATACGAGTGGCGATTGATGGTGCCTTGTTAAATATTGAAACACTATATTCAATTCATTTGGAAGAGAAAACCTTGAGTAAGTATTGACATTCTGAATTGGCTTGTTGTAAGTGGAGGAAACACCTCTCAAACACCTATGCAGGACACTGCCAAGAAGTACAGTTAAGATTATGCAGTACCATTCCAAATGGTTGAAGGCCACGATCAATAAAACATTTATGCCCTGGCCTCCAGGAGGTTCATTGATAAATATAGGATTACGAAATCTGATGACGTTTTTGCATTCCATGTATAAAGGAAAGAAGCTATAGCAAAGATTGGCAGTATTAGAAGTTGGAAAATGAACCAGAATGAGAAAGAAGATCCAGTCTATAATGTGTGCATGCTTAGTCAGCATAAAGCAGACGATGTAACACCTTCAGCTTCCCTTTCCCCTCCTGAGAAACAAGACATACAAAATAAAGAGAAAGGGTTTTACCCTCTAAAGGAATTGAAAGCAGCAGCGGGGTATGTTAATCCACCACATGAACCCACTGCCTATACTAGTGAAGAGACAGAGGATTAGAGGAAGAGTAGAGAACGCACATATATACAGACACGCGATGAAAGCAAACAGTGTGATGAGAAAAAAGATAGACAGAAAAAACAGATAGAGATGGAAGAAGAGGCAGAGAAACAAAGAAGAATAACAGTATAACAGATATAGCTAAGGATACAACAATAGTACCGAACACATGGGTGGGAGGACAGCTATTGCTCAGACTAGATGACAAAGATATTTGTGGAGTTTCAGAAAGAGAGGAAATGGAAGAGCAAGACAAGAAAGCAAAAGAGAAGGAAGAAGAGAGGCTATATAAACAAGCAAGAGAGAAAGAATGTATCCAAAGGGAAGAACGAAGAAAGCATGTGGCGAAAAGGGAGGAGAGGCTAGAAAAAGAGAAGAGAGAAGGAGTAGAAGCCCAAAGATTGAAAGTATGTAGTTTACAAAGAAGGTGAGATGAAGAGGAATTAAGGGAAATAAGGAGAAGAGAGGAAGAAATGAATAGAAGCAGGGGATTTAAAAATGATGAGATTGAATATTTATGCCCTAGGAGCATGATACCCATAGATACCCAAGAGCAAACCGAATAGGATATAGGGTCACAACCATCTCATGAAGGGTGGCAAGGACCCTTAGATATGTCAACATGGAGAGAAGAAGATGCAGAGAGTATAGGAACAAGAAAGGGGAGATGATATGGACACAAGAAAGTGTATAGAACTCAAGAGGATGAACAAGAAACACCCTTTATAGCAATAGAAGGAAGCTTAAATGACGCCAGAACAGATGATCATATAACTATATCCTTAAGTGGGATAGATCTTGAGGATAATAGTCACACAAGTTGGGCCATAATGATGTCAGATGAGGGAAGGAGAGAAAATAAGAAAACGCAAGAAGATGGTGCACATGGATTTTCGAGAGAATCGAGAGTAGACAAAGAGGTAAAATAGTTAGGACCCTACAAGGAAGACACTGGAACCAATACCATATACTCAACAACAGCAAGTACAAACGCTTAGCACAGGGGGTGCATCCCGCCTTATGTGAGCATACTAAGGGCATTACCAGGGAGAAGACAAACAGGCAATGATGATGTTGCTTGGAAGACAAGGAGTGTGGGTAGGTATGACAAACAATCAGGGATTTTACAATTCCCATTATTAGAAAAAGGAGGAGGTTGACCATAGTATATACCATGGCCTCAGATGGATAAGGATACTTTAATTACACTGCAGAGTTTGAATTCTGGTGCAGGAAAATTGACTAAGGAATTAGAAAAAAGATATCAGGAATGACGTTAGCTGTAGGCAATATAAAGGTCCTATTATCAGCCATTCCTGGGGACAGATGTGCTGATATTTGTAAAAGAGGAGGGTATCCAAAAGTAACTGCACAAAACACAGTGAATGATGGAGCGCCATTCAATAATTGTAGAACAGACCTATGGTGAGAGCTTAGAGTACAAAATCCAGATTCCTCAGATATTGGGGCAATACTGTCAAGGAAGAAGAGGGAGGATGAAAACCCCATTTCTTTTTATTCAAGATATTGAAGACAAATGGATTGCATAGATGCATGAACCCTGGGATAAAACTGTAGCGTTATTTTACAAAATATTGTCAGAATGTCAGCCTAAAATCTCATTGCTGAAAAAAAGACCTGGATCGTATTTCAAGTAATTAACTATTGAAGGATTTAACTGGTACACAACCAGAGATGTCATGGGTGGATTTATATGTCAAAGTGATGACTAAAATACAATCCAACTGTGATGCCAATGCTCTCTGTAAAATAGTTAGGAAATATCCTAAAAATAATAATCAGTGGTATAATGATAATTTGAAAATGCTTAAAGGAATATACCAGAAAACGGAAATAAATTGTTTAAGACTATAAACACCACCGACAGTGATGAAGCTAAGGGCCTCATTCCAAGATTGGTGGTAGTCATTACGCTATATGCGCCATGACTGCCACCAATAACGGGTCCGGCACCAGTCTAGTTCAATGGGGAGTTACCGATGTAGGCCAACCTTTGCTGGACCGGTAAGTCCCCATTGAAAATACCATTTCCCATTTGAGCCCCCATAGGGCTCAATGGGAATGGGGAGGGTGCAAATAACGGGCTCGCGCATGTCAAGCCCGTTATTTGCGCCCAGGTCCCTTTGCGGGTCTGGTCAGACCAGGCGTTACTGGAGGGACCCGCTAAGGGACCTTGTAGTAGGGCGGTAAGGGATTACCGGCACCAGTCTCCTTACCGGTGCCCGGTATCCCTTACTGCCCTACTCGGAATGAGGCCTTAAATCTGCCTTGAGGGCACATAGGGATGAGATTATTAAAGCCAAATCTCTATGGCTTCAAGGACAGATTAATTTGGCTGATAACAGACCTCAGTCTCTGTTTAAAGTAATCAGGAATTTTGGCAATCCCTTGTGTGTAAATTCCTGTTTACAGCCATCCCAAAAAATGACCAATGATTTTAATGCCTTTTTTCATGCAAAAATAGAGTTGATAAGGAAGACCATAGACACTCAACTTGCAAGCTCACAACTGTACACAAGTGTCAAGACAGTATTCCCAGATAACCAACTACCTGTCCCTAAATTAGATTTTTCACCAGTCAGTCTGGAAACTGTGACTAAGTTGATCGGTAATTTGAAACCTACCAAATTTTCGTACGACCCTGTACCTGCTTATCTTGCAAAACAACATGCATCTGCACTTGGGGGGGATTATCCAGACTCTGGTGAATGTCTCACTATCTCAAGGATATGTACCATTAGATTTGAAGAAATCCTACCTTACCCCTGCTAAAAAAATCAACACTGGATTATAATGTGCTTTGTAATTATCACCCTATTGTGGGTAGCTTGTAGCCAGCAACAATTCTAGAAAAAGTTGTCACAGTGCAATTACAACACTTTTTGGAACAGATTAACATTTTGGACCAGTATCATTCTGGATTCTGGCAGGTAGGGGTACAGAGTCAGCTCTGACCTCAGTCTGGGATGATCTATTTGAGGCTGCCAATAATGGCGATATCAGCATGCTGGTCATGCTGGACCTCTCAGCAGTAGACTTTGACATCCTTAGATCCAGACTGTCATTAGTAGCACAGGTGTCTGACATCACACTAAAATGGTTTCTGTCCTTTTTTGAAGATCGTGTGCAGCAGGCCAAAGCAGATCCCTATCTATCTGATTCCTTGGCTGTCACATGTGGAGTGCCCCAGGGCTCATCACTCTCACCGCCCACTGCTAAATATTTTCAACCATTTTTGCTTGTGCCATAATTCCCATGCAGATGACAAAAAGATTTATTTGACAACCAGTCCAAGCATTACAACAAGCTCTAAATTGTGCCAGAGAAATCCAAAACTGGATGAGGGAAAACAAACTCCAGTTTGACTTGGTAAAATCCGAAAAGATTTTATTTTGGCCCAAGGAATAAAGTTGCGAAGGTACAAAACTCGGTTCCATATCCCACCCTTTTTGGAGCCTCAGCAAAATATACAGAGAAAGTAAAAAACCTAGGCTGTATTTGGCAGTCCAGTCTGAGCTGTAATTTACACATAAATCAGACGTTCAAATCAGTCTACTGTCAGCTCAAACTTTTAAAATCCCTTCTACCTTTACTGGTTGACAAAGATCGACCTATGGTAGTGGGAACTTTAATTAGTACCCGGCAAGGGCGCAATCAGAATGAAACAAGCATTCTGATTGGCCCTTGCTGGGGCTTTACCCGGCCGAGAATTTCTCGATTCTCGGCCTGAATTCAAGGCTCCTTTTCCACAGCTGCCTTCGCCCCCTGCCGGAGACTCAGGTATGTTTTTTTTTGTATTCCCTTCCCTCCAACCTACCCACCCTCCCCAACCCACTTACCTTCAGCCTGTTTTGTCCCCTGCCGGGGACTCAGGTACATTTTTTTTCTTCTTTTTTCTCTCCCCTCCCTCCCTACCGCCCTCCCAACCCCACTTACCTTCTTCTTTTTTTTTTTTTTGGGTGCGGACTCGCTGGGAACGATTCTGTTTCCCGGCGGCCATTTTCTTGGTAGTTTTTTTTTTTTCTGTCCCGAAACCCTGCAGCTCTTCAGGACAAAAATATGCTTTTAGTGCCCCGGTCACACAGATCTTGCAGGCCGGGGTACTAGTAGCTATATACCCCTTGCGGTGGAGGCATTACCTGAGTTGGTAATGGCCCGCCGCTCAGGGCATATTGCTTAATTAATGCTCAGCTGGATTACTGCAATGCCCTGTTAATGGGAATTCCGAAGTATCAGCTTCAAAGATTACAGGTTGCCCAGAACACAGCAGTACAAATGATGTTTGGATTAACCAGGAAAACACCTATTTTTCCCTTTCAAAGAAACCTTCACTGGCTTCTGGTAAGGGAGAGGATAATGTTTAAGACTTTTTGTGAGATCTTTAAATGTTTACATGATTTGACTCTGGGTTATTTATCCTCCAAGTTCACTGGCCATCATTCAAACCGTACCTTGTGCTCTACTGGCCAAGGTTTTATAAACGTTGCTTTCTCCAGAACTTCAACTTGGGGAGAGAGGCGTTTGCCATTGCTGGTCCCCGTGCTTGTAATGCACTCCCACTGAAATTGCAGTAATTTATCTCACTGAAAATATTCTGGAAACTATAAAAACGTACCTCTTCACGTAAATATTTTGATCACTATTGCATATACTTAAACTCTATGTAGCAAGCGACCTATTCTTTTCTCTGTACCTGGATGTAGTTTCCGCTGGGGGATGTAGTTTCCGCTGGGTCCCCTAGGTCTTTTGGGATATGTGCATTATAAGCATTCAAATCAAATCAAATCATATTATGTCAGGGACTGGCAGAAACAGTGCAGAGGCAGTTACAGAAACAGGCGGGAATGGAAGAAAAACCATGGCCAGAGATACAATTGCCAATTGTGCATTATTGCAGAATGCTAAAAGAGAAAGACAAGAAGAAAACTGAGAGCAGAAAGCAAGAAGAGTTAAGGTGGCGATAGGAGGCAAGATGTACTCATTTCTTGGTGACACTGGAGCAACTCATTCTTGTGTCCATAAGGGAAAATGTTCAATGTCAGGCATTGACATGAATGCGCAGAGATTTACTGGGGCAGTAAAAGTTGTTGCAGACAATCAATGCAATTATAAAAGGAATCAATGCAATAAAGGAAGAGTGGAGAGCTATCAGGCTGATGACTCCCCAGAACAGGTATGTTCTGGAAACTGATAACAGCAATGGAGGGAGACTTGTGCGCCAAGGTTGGACCATCTTGCTGCACGTTAATACCATCTCATGAGTGGGAAATGGGATTCTGACAGAGGCAATAATGATGCTGACAACACTGCACACAAAGATGGAAGATGAACCTGATGAAACAGCAGGAGACAACTGGTTATAATATTTGCTTAGATGGATTCAATCTTGGTTGGCAAATGCTTTTAAATTACTTGGAGCAATATTACTGTTAGTAATTTTGGGATTCTGGCTCATAAGGATTATTGTGAGACAATGCCAGAAAACAACCAAAAATGTTATTGGAATACAGATAATGATTGACATTAATAGACATACTGGAGAATGGATGCAAACACTGAAGAACGTACTTGAGAGAAGATATACAGAAAAATTATCTTGAACCTCCAGGAGCAAAGTTATATTATCACCAGGATCAGAAGAAATATGTAGGACAATGGATATTATGTGCACCAGCAGAGATTGTTGTCTGATGACCTGGAGTGTTGATGAACATATAAGAATGCTGGCCACCTGAGGGTGGTGACACAAATATGGGTTCCAAAGTAAAGAAAATACAACGAGATGACAGAAGAAGATGAATCAGGAAGTGCAGAAGAGGAGGCGAAGAGTCTGGTCAAGGATGTGACCATAGGGGGGGAATGTTGAGGAACAGGTGGACGCATTCTCCTTAGTCACTGACTTCTCAAAGCATCCTATTGGATTGATGGACAAATAGTTACAATTGGAACCCATGCAGAAGTTTATGCGATATGTCCAAACCCTGTCGACTATATGAATGACGATTTGCACTCAGGCATCCATTCAGAAGATACCCTCACATTTAAACAGTGGAGGAAAACTACCAAGAAGAATGTCCCTTGCTGAGTTTCTGAAATACAGCCATCGATAAAATGGTGCGCAGCACGGTTGTCCGTTAAATTCTAACAACAGCAAAAGATTGTCCTAAAGAATATATATTAACCTATGTTGAAACGATATGAGGAAGGTCCAGCTTTATGTCTGTCCTCTGTGTATCCGCAAGGTGTCCTATGCTCCAGTCCACACTGAGTACCATCAGTAGCAGAAAGAGCCACTTCCCTCGCCCTCTCAGTTTTCCCCCAGCTCTGAGGTATTCATTTGTTATACAGGAAGTAACTAATGGGGCCAAGTTCATCTGCGTTTACCTCCAAAGAAGAAAAACATCATTGAATAGCATGATATGACATTTATATGAAAACCTTAGAATCAGGTTGAGGCTCACCCAAAATAATAGCATGCTGAGCGAGCTTCTCCAAACCAGGATTAACCGCCGTCTCATTTTCCAGACAACTCAGAACCATGTCAGTTTGCACAGAAGAGTTCCTAAGATTTTCCCATCAAATATCAACTTCTCCGACAATGCACGTTCTGAAGACTGAGCTACCATAGAGACTGAACAACACTCTAGTATGTTTGAATCGCTTGGGTGCTCCCCCATAATTTAGCAAGCAAAACAGATTTCCCCTGATGGCACTTTGTCCCTTGTATATTAAATGTGGGGCTAATGGGTTTGTTGGTTTGCACTGCATTGTTCATTAAGCGTTATTCCTTTGTCAGAAATTTGGCATACACAATAGAGTCTTCCAAAATCGTATGAATAAAGTCACTCTCCTCATTAAGTTCTAAGATGTTTGAGTCCACAGATGATGTCTCATTGAATTTCCATAAAATGTCCTTAGAAGCAGACCATTGACAATTCATAGCTTCCTGAATAGTCAGGTTATGAAATAACGCCCTTGAGGATCTACCAATCTGGTAACCCTTGATATTCTTAGATTTCATTTTGCACTTACTCTGACCTTTTTTGTTTTCCATTGGTCAGATTCCACCACTTATAAGTCCATAAGAGAAGTAATGCAATCTGTGTCCAATCCCTTTAATGTTTCCTCTCTGTCCTGTATGTGCATAAAGCAAGCATCAGCAATTAGGGCGAGCCCTTGTAGGTTGTTAACTAAACTTGCTACTTGAGACTCCTGTCCTGGCATCCTACTTTGTTAGACCGACAGTTGGTGCACAAAATGGGGGGGCTTTCCTGGGGCTGCCTGGTGAGCACCCCCTTCACCCCGATGTACTGCCTCCTCCGAGGCCAAAGCTGATTTAGAGCCAGTAGAGGTGGTCACTGGTAGAGACACCAATAAATCAACTTCATATTAATTTCACTCAACATTAGAGTGTGGGCCTTAACCTCATCCCTGATATTGTCATACAGTACAAACAAACTCAAAACAGAGTTAAGAGCTGAGATAGTCAAAGATGTCAATCTGATCCTCTCATCGGCTTCCCTAAGTGAGTGATGCAACAAAACTCTATTGCCCACATTGCCCCGCATTGGGGGCGGGGAAGGGGATTCAGTAATTATGGACAGGAGCTCTGTGAGTGCAGTAGGAGAACCTGGGCATGCAGACCCTTGAATTGGAGAAGTCGGCTCACTCATTGTGTTAATGTGTTCATCCCCACCGTCAACTGCCACTCCTCGCTGATTTAAAGAATAACAATGCATGTCTAACTCCGAAAGAATTTAGTCGTTTATGTGTGTGTGGTCCACAGAAACTGCAGCACATGATGGTTTGAGAGCCTCTGTGCTCGTACCTGATGTCAGAAAAAAGTATTCTATCTTACAGACTCCAATATGTGTTATAGTCTGTGCTGCCCTCTGAAAAAGCCTAAAGGAAGGGCTCTTATGGGAATGTGCATCCGGAGTAACAGCAGGTGGGGTATATCACTTAGTTCCAGATGGAGGTGGCTCTCCCAAGTTGAACAACAGAGAAGAATCTAAGGCATCTTCTGAAACCCTCTGCCCAAAATGCCCCCTCATCCATATCGCCTCCATACAAGTGGAAACAGGCCAGTCTGGTCATTGTTTAAATTACCCAAGAGCCGGGCTGCATTACCTCTGAGTGAGTAAATGTTACCTCCCACCATCATTAGATAGTGCACTATTGAACCATCAATTCAGATTAAATATACAGGAAAAAAAAAAGAAACAATATATTCAGCAAGCAAGATTTTACTGTATGCTCTTACAGTATCGAAGTGGAGACCAGCCCGACTCATATTTCTGAATACAATGGCTGATGCCCCACCAAACTGCCAAATGGCAGCTTCACTTTCAAACACACTTCCACACCTACATTTTAGTAGATGGCATTTGTCAGAATGCAGGTGTGTGGTTCCCTGAGTACAGGTGTGATCCTCTGTAAGGAAACAGTTAACTGCTAACAACAACTGCTGCCTGACAAGTTGCCCCAACACCCTTCTCCCCTCTCGTGCTCACACTTGCAGCAGATCATATTGGACTCGCTGGACTGGGCACGAGCCCTATTCCTTTTCTGTGCTCTGTCTGTCTGTGCTGTCACCACCCAACAAGTGAACAGAGCACAGAGCATGAGAACGTAGTGAAAAATAAGCACAGGTTCAGGCATTCAGAACACAGAACAACTCAAGAAGCACCCTCAAGCCAGCGCAGTAGGGGACTCCAACAGAGCTCAACAAGGGAGCCATGTCGGAGTTGGAAGCACCACAAATAGAATAACTGCTGAACCCATATGCATGCATAATGCATAATTATTTGCCGACCCCATACCCTCACCCGGAATAATTTGGCTCACACATTGTTGTCAAGTGTTGGCAATAAAAGGCCGTAGGTTTTTATTGTACAGATATGGTTATGGAGATAACAATAATGACATATCATCTTAGTAACATACTTTTGGGCACCGGGTCTTGGGGTTACCCCCTCTGGCCCGTGCCCCGCCTTCTCATGTCCCACGACTTGTTGTGGGCACCGTACAGTGCCTTGAACTTCTTTTCCTTTTTTCTTCTCCCTTATTTGTAGGGTGGGAGGGTTTTGTGGTAAAGAAGCAAAGGTTTGGAAGGCACTGAGTAAACAGTGCATCTCCTGTGTGTTTGGGTCCCCGTTCAGGGTCCACAAACTGTTTGTGTTTTCTCAGAACATGCCGCTCTGTATTTATAAAACCCAGGGGGTCGACTGTCTGGCGTCCTGGGGGGGCAGGTCTTTGAACCTGATCCCTGCCTGACTGTTAGTTTCCTTTGGTGCTTAGCACCTTGGTGTATGGAGGAAGGGTGAGGTGATTGCTCACACCTCACCCTTCCTCAGCTTTGTGTTGCACAGATTGCGTGTCTCTCTGGCTTGGGGGAAGGAGAGGAGAAGAGAGGGGGGAGGTTGGGCTGCCCCTCTCCAGGCCTGCTGATGGTAACAGCAGTTACCCTGCCTCGCTTTGGGTGGTCCTGCAGCATTGCCCAGAACGACTTGTGCCCAGGAAACTAGACATACTTGGTCGCATTCCGAGTTTGGCAGAGTGGCCAAAGAATTATGATGATTCCATTACTGCCACTTTTTGGCAGTAACAGAATTACCACCCTTTTTATTGCTCAGCCAAATCTTGGAGCACGTGGTAATTCTGCCAAAATCCCCATGGAGTTCTATGGACTCCAAAAATGAAAACTAACACTGCCTTACTACCACTTGTAATCCTATGGTAAGCCCACTGGACCAGGTGGCAGTAATGGTAACTGATTTTGGTGGTAATTCAGCAGAATTACCCAGAATTAATGCCAGACTCAGAATGAGGCCCATTTATGTTTGAAGATCCAACCATTCACACAGGCAGGCACCAGGAAGAGCCTCCATATTGAAGACCATACCAAGGTACGAACCCCAAGCTTGCCATATCAAGTAACCAATCATCATACACCCCAACCAAGGTTAAGTACACCTAGACAACATCTGAAAATCAAATTCCCAGGACTGCCACACCTAGGACATTCAAGTGCCCCTACACCAAGGCCTGCCACAACTGGGGAACACAATGATGGCACAACCGACAAAAAAAGAACCTCCTGAGAAAGTGTTCAGCCAAACCTTATCAAAACCAATGGAGAAGGGGGGCGCTGTTGTGCGGCAATCAAGATGGCCGCCTAACTTTCGAGCTCCGGACCAGCAGAGCGCTCGATCCTGCTTTGCTCTGCCCGACGCCACTTGAAGTCCTGCTATCTTCGCCCGATCCTTCGGGAGCACCGTTGCCGCGGCTGGTTGCAGCCTGGTGCCGCTGTGAGCCCCGAGGACGGGGCTGTGTCTCTCTCTCTCTCCTGCGGCTACGGCCTCCCGCCCTCCCCGCCCCGCGGCTCCAGCGGCGTCGGTCCTCCTCTGACCTGGGGCCGCGGCGCTGCGGGCCGCGCTGGGGGAGGGGCGCCCGCCCGGCGAGGCGCGCCGGATCACTGCGGCCGGCCGGGCCTCTCCTCATCCCTCGGCGCCGTTCGGCCGGGACCTCAGCTGACTGCTGGCCACTTCTTCTTCCTGGTGCGGCTTGCTGGTGCTGACCGGCCCCGGGCCCTTGGTCCTTGCCCCGAGGGGCCCCATCGACTCCGGAGCACCTTAGAGGTAGGGGGCGCGCGGGGGGGGACTGTGCCGGGCTGCTGTGGCCCCGGCTTGATCGCTTGCGCCCATTCCACCCTCCGGGTGTCCCCCCTGTGCTGGGGCTGGCGCCGCTGCTGGCCTGGTGCGGCGCGGACCCCCCCACCCTCCTGCCTCTCTTCCGACGCCGCTGACTTCTCCTGGAGACCTGCTGGGCTGACCTGGACACTGTGACCCGCTGGGCCGCGCTTCATTTCCCCTTGGGCTGCCTGTGCCCTGGGACTGCGGAGCTGGGGTACATACCACGCAATTGCCCCCACAGGATTCTCTGGAGCTGCGCACCTGCCACTGTGTACCATACCGCCTGGGCGCACTCGGGCCTATTACACCAATCTCGGTGACATCTACCCTCCAGCTCTAGAGGGATCATAACTTCTTCTTCTCTTCACCCCTCCGGACTCCGGGTGAGCCCTCTGGTTGCTCCTCGCCTACATTGCCCTGGTACACGCATCGGCGTCCCGGAGGACGTTCTTCGGCACTAGTATCTAGCTCTCAGTTCGCCCCCTTCTCCCTCCCCGATTCGCGTAACGGCCGGGATGACCAAGGGGGGCGTGAGGAAGCAGAGCTCCATCAATATGTTTGCGAAGGCTGCGGGGAAACCACCTGAGGAAGCCACCGAGCGGGGCTCTACCGCCCCCCCCGATGCAACCCCGGAATCCCGTAATATGATGGATTTCATATGTGAGGGTTTCACTGCTCTTCACTCTAAACTAGACGATATGAACGGCACCATATCTTCTATTAAGGCCCACATTGAGAGGACGGACAGCCGTGTATTGGAGGTCGAGACGCGGGTCGGCTCTGCGGAGGATGCGCTGGGGGCTCTGCGCACCGAGGTCGTCGCTCTCTCCAACCGAGTTTTCGAGTTGGAAAAGAAAAATGAAGATTTGGAATCCCGCTCGAGGCGCAATAACCTCCGCATCATCGGGGTCCCCGAGGATGAAATTCACGAGCCAATGGAGGACTTTGTTCAGCGCACACTTCTGTCGCTCCTTGGCGAGCCCGATCTCTCTCCACACTTCGCAATTGAACGGGCACATCGTGCCCTGGTGGCGAAACCTAGGCCTGGTGCCCTTCCTCGGCCCATCATAGCCCGTGTATTAAACTACCGTGATGCCCTCCTCAGGGCTGCAAGACTCAAAGGTGAGCTACTGGGCGGTGCAAGGATCCCTCTGTGCCCCGACTTCTCAACGGCGGTCCAGCGGGAACGCAAGACCTTCCAGGCAGTGAAACGCAGGCTACGAGACCACTCGATCAAATATGCTATGCTTTATCCCGCCAAGCTTCGCATAGAGCACGCCAATCAGGTGTTGTTCTTCACGATTCCAGAGGAGGCCTCCAAATTCATTGATGAACACTTCCCTGGCTGATCCCTCTCCCCTGATCTCGGTACAGCGGTGATCCTTGGTCCCCGACGGGAGGCGCATAGTTCCTCCCGCCCCTCCTGTACTGGGGCCACGGCGATCCTCCATCCCGCAATCTGCTTGCTCAGTTCAACCTGCAGGATCCGCCCGTATTGCTTCTGGCGAGAACCTTGCTCAATCTACATTCCTCCTCCATCACGGGCTTCACATGTACTATTGCTCTGCTGCAACCCGGAGCGATACGGCCAGTTGGGCCTTCAGACCCCCAGGCGATGATGCCTCTGCTTTGGTTTTGTTTACAAGGGAATGGGCTGGTCATCCCTCTGTTTGGGAGGGGGGTGTGGGAGGGGGTGGGTTATGTTGGGGTTTTTGTTATTGGAAAATTAGCGCTGGCAGCGAAGGCGGACTGTGCTGAGGCACCTTGGAACTGTTGTCGTAGGACTGCTAATTTGACCCCCCGGTCACTGACATTCTGCTTTATTTCAAACACTGACACACTGTGATTGAGAGTGCCCTGACCTTTATGAGCTGGAACGTACGGGGACTGGGGAACTATAGAAAGATGAGACAACTCCAGCTGCAGGCCGAGCGCCATGGATCCAAGATTCTCTTCCTTCAAGAGACTCATGCCCGTTCTGTACACTGCATGCGTTTTGCCAAGTCTTGGGGTCCCCATAGGTTTTTCACTGATTATTCTTCCCAGAGCCGGGGAGTCATGACTCTCATCCATAGGAGCCTTCAATTCTGCCTTATCTCCTCGACAATCGACCCCCAGGGTAGATATGTATTGCTTCATGCCATGCTGCACCACAAGGAAGTGATTCTCCTGAACATCTATGGCCCTAACCTTGATGACCCGGAATTTTATGTGCAGGTCAACTCCCTTCTAGATGTTTTCCCCCTTATTCCAATCCTCTGGGGTGGGGACTTCAACACGATCTTCGACGTAGCTCTGGATAGATCAGGCTCCAGGCCCCGCCACCTCTCCAGGGCGGCTTATGCCGCACTGTCCTCCCTTCCCCGTCTGGCCATGGTGGACGCGTGGAGGTTCTTCTACCCGGACTCCCGCATCTACTCCTTTTACTCCTCTGTTCACGACTCCTATTCTCGTATCGATAGGTGGGTGATTTCTAACGTACTGGTCAAGAGTGTAACACAGCTAATGATCCTTCCGAGAACCCTTTCTGACCACTCTCCTGTCACCATTACAGTAGATTGGGGCCCCGATCCCGCCCGCACCCGACACTGGAAACTGAAACCCCTTTCCCTACTGGACCCGGAGTTCTGCTCCGAGCTTGAGTTGTCGATTGAGGAGTTCTTCGAGACCAACACGGGCTCGGTAACATCCCATGCCACCTTATGGGAGTCATTCAAGGCTTACATTAGAGGGATTGCACTATCCAAGGAGAATTGGGTTCTTAAATCGATCCGCAGGGACCTCGTCTCCAGCGAATCAAGACTTTCGTCTCTGGAGGCAACATGCTCACTACACTCTACCCCTGGTAACCTCGCTAACATCGGGGAGGAACTGGACAAATTCCGCTCCCTTGCGGACCGCGAGCAGAGGTTCCTCGATAACCCTGGCATGGCGAGGAGGTATGGAGAGGGGGAGCGCCCCGGCCGCTTTCTAGCTAGGTTGATCCGGCACGAGACGGGATCCCCGCACATTCTCGGGGTTGAGAGATCTGATGGCTCTATGGCGGTCTCTTCACAGGAGGTCAATAGGGAATTTTTCACCTTCTACGAATCCCTGTATTCCAACGCTGATGAGGTCTCGTTGGCGGAGATTGACTCCTTTCTCGAGGCCCTCCCTCTATCTACTCTGTCTCCGGAGACCGCGGGTTCCCTTGACTCCCCACTCACACAAGAGGAGCTGTCGGCCGCAATTGATTCCCTATCCTCGGGCCGCACACCTGGCTCGGACGGTATCCCAGTCGAGTTCTATAAACGCTTTAAATCACAACTGCTCCCTCACTTGCTGGATCTCTGGGAGGAGTCCGTTGAGGCTGGAGTGCTCCCTCCTTCTCTCCGAGAAGCCACGATCGCAGTACTACTTAAATCCGGCAAACCCCCTTCGCAGTGCGGTTCATATCGCCCACTATCTCTCATAAACTGCGATGTCAAGATATTTGCCAAGGCCCTGGCTCTCCGGCTGGCTCCCTTCTTACCATCTATTATCCACCCGGACCAGGCCGGTTTTATCCCGGGTCGCTCTACCTCCCTGAATTTGAGGCGGCTATTCAACATTATTGATAGAATCAGTCCCGACACACACGCTGTAGCTGTTGCCCTTGACATGCAGAAGGCATTTGACTCGGTTTCATGGAGGTATCTGTGGCGGGTCCTCGAGTGCTGTAAATTCGGCCCCTCTTTTATTTCCTGGGTCAGACTGCTTTACTCTGAGCCGGTTGCCAGGGTTAGCACTGGGGACCGCTACTCTCCCCTTTTCAAGATCGCCAGGGGAACGAGACAGGGGTGCCCCTTCTCTCCTCTGGTCTTTGCGATAGCAATCGAGCCTTTCGCCGACATGCTCCGCCAACTCCATGCTCACAGGGGTCTCCGCTCCGCGGGGCACACGGACATAGTGTCCCTCTATGCAGATGACGCGTTGCTGTTTGTACGCTCTCCTTCGACCAACTTACCCCCTATACTGGCGGACATTATCCGCTTCGGCCAAGTCTCGGGCCTTAAAGTGAATTGCTCGAAATCCACTCTCTTTCCACTCACGGAATGTACCTCCCCCCCTCCCGACTCCTTCGGTTTCACATGGGCCCAAAACTCATTTACTTACCTTGGGACGGTGGTGGCTCGCCAACGCGAGCTGACCTTCCATGAAAACTATCAGGAGTATCTCACACACTTGACGGCTAAGATCCGGGTCTGGGACAAGCTCCCAATATCTCTGGCTGGCAGAATTAGTCTGCTGAAGATGGTGGTATTGCCCCAGCAGCTCTATAGGTTCTCTAACGTTCCCTTATGGCCGGGAGCAGGCTTCTTTCGCGACTTGACCCGCACCGTGAACTCCTTTCTCTGGCACTCGGGCGCGGTCCGCCTTAAAATCGGGACCCTCTCCACTCCCATGTCTTACGGGGGCTTCGGTGCCCCTAACTTTCTTAAATACTGGCTGGCGTCACAAATCCAATATACCTCCTATTGGTTCGACACCGCGGATCCTGCCCCGCACGTCCGACTTGAGAGGCTCGCAGTGATTGACCGAGACATCCGCTCCCTGGTGTTGCAACCCGCCCCCTTGGCTCGGGACTCGCAGAATCCAGTCGCCTGCACAGCCGCTGCACTAGCAAAAATGTGGAATCTGTTGGGGATTACCTATGCCTTCCATGGCAATCTTCCACTTTGGAATTTTCTCCCTGGGGTCCCGCGGGTTCCATTGGGTGCGGCGCGCCGATGGGCAGACGCGGGCTTCGAGCTGTTACGCGACGTGTTTGACCAGGGTTTATTCGTCGAGTGGCCCGATCTCCCCTTATCTCTGAGAAGAGACCGGAGGGTATGGC
Source organism: Ambystoma mexicanum (assembly GCF_040938575.1). Classification (NCBI taxonomy): domain Eukaryota; kingdom Metazoa; phylum Chordata; class Amphibia; order Caudata; family Ambystomatidae; genus Ambystoma; species Ambystoma mexicanum. Next base: position 686,290,738 of record NC_090937.1, on the reverse strand, counting down.
TTCAATACGCATCCCTCCGAAAGTCCCTTAAACGACATTACCAAACATTCCCTGCATTACTGCCTGACGACCCCGCAATTGAGGAGCTCACCTCCCCCAGCCCTATGAGGGGTAAGATCTCTAGGTTATATACCATGCTGCAGTCCAGATCGATCCCAGACGTTGCTAAACTGAAACCCGCTTGGGAGGCGGACCTCGGGGTTGAGATGTCCGATGACCGCTGGACCCACCTATGCGAACGCACGCAACGGGTCTCCCTCAACTCCCGGTTCAAACTTATCCAATTCAAAGTGCTTCACAGATTCCACCACACCCCGATCAGACTACACCGTATGTCCATCGACCATCCTGCCAGCTGCCCCAGATGCGGTCAAGATGAGGCCGACTACATCCATATGATCTGGTCCTGCCCCCGCCTCGCTCAGTTCTGGGAGGCCGTTTGCTCGACGGTGTCCGCTGTAATTGACCACCCCATTGCTCTCTCCCCGCTGGTATGTCTCTTTCACGATCTCCCAGGCCTCCCCCGAGATTCCAAGAAACTAGCTGGTCTTTGCCTAGTTCTCGCGGTGCGCTCTATCTTGCTCTGTTGGCTTCGCCCCTCACCTCCCACACATGCCCAATGGCTGAGAGTGGTCACGTGGGCCTCTGATATGGAAGAGACCTGGTCCCACCTACAACCCATGCATTCCAGACCTAGAAACATTTGGCTCAGGTTCCGCTCATATATGTCTGACCTAGTCGAGACTCAGAACACCCCCTCCTCCCCCGTTTCCCCCCACCAGCCTGGGTCCTCAGCCCTGTCATAGCTCCCTGATGTCCCTTTTTCACGATGTGACTGTATTTTGTTCTTCGATTGCTCATTATGTGTAGTAGCTCCTGCATACCTACGCTATGTACGCTATTCTTTTACACTGTTTCTGCCTGATGCTGTTCGCCTGTGTTTTGCTGCCACGCTTATAATAAAAAGAAGTTTAAAAAAAAAAAACAATGGAGAAAATCTAATATTCATGAGACTTACAAACGCATGCAACTTTTACAACATATCACGCACAACCTGATGTAAAATCTCACACACCTATATGCAAATTCACCAGTATCCCTTTACAGCCACATAGACACTGGCTGCCAGACTCTGCAAATACAGTATTTACGTGCACACCTGCGAAATTCTCACAATATCCCCATACTAGCTTGTGCAGGTTTTCACCACAATGCTCAAGGGCAGCGTAGACTCTCTAGCTGCAGAATTTCACCTTGCAATTCAAGCAGTGGTTTGGCTTATGAGAAGGTGCACAATTCCCAAGAAGGTAAGGTCAGGTGAAAGTATCAACACATTTTTAAAGACAACATTCCCTTTAAATACTCTCTAAACCTGCATAACATTTCCTTTAAAAAATATCATGGCTTTATGGATTTTCAAAACATTTTGTATGCATGCTCACAACGCAAAATAAAAGGCTGCACATGTACTAGAAATGAAATCCAATGCAGAGCACAACAATTAATAGGCACTTAATGACACTACATAAAGCTCTATTGACCTAATTAACGCATAAAACCACAAGTGCCCTACTCACACAACCATCCTATAAAACAAATTACTGTACCTAAATAAACCTAAGCTGAAGCTAAAATGTATCCAATGAAAAACCTGGGTAGAAAAGTATATGATCAAAACTGGGTCCAGTAGAAAAACAATGATAGTAATATTAATTAAGAACAAATCCAAAACACAATGACAGGCCCTTGATGTTTGTTCCCAATGCCTAATGTATCTTAGCCCAGCCATCCGCTCATCACACAATGGGCCCACAGTACTTTGTAAAGGACACCAGCCACAGCAGCAGGCAATAAGTCTCACAGATGTAAGACCACAGTATCCTAGACAGACCCTGTAAAGTGTACATTTATTGTCATGACACTCCACACCATTGGGATCCATTTATTTGTGAGCACCGCACACACACAGATACACACGTTCAGCCGCAAAGTGATAATTTTGGATGGAGAGATGTGTGTTGGGTAGATCTGGCTGTTGTATTTGTGCGAGGATGGAAGGAGTTTGGGCTTTGTTACTGTGAGTGTGATCTGTGAATATGTCATGCGTATGGGAATAAAAGATATCGCCCCTCATTACAAGTTTGCCAGTAGCCTGGTGGTAATTCCACCAGGATACTAGCAAATGGCAATACTGTTACCAGCACTCAGTTCGGCAGTATTACCACTGGATTAAGAGTGCCAGTGATGATGGAAAATCCCCATTCCTTGGAGTCCCCAAGTGAGATTACTCTCGAGGTGTTCCTCATTCTTAATACCTTCCCTGTAATTACTGTGATGAGGGTACTTACTCCAAAAGTACTCTTCAGTATCTCCCATGTCTCTCGGTACCTTCTTTCTCATGGGGCCAAGTCACTAGTTCTTCCCAGGGTGTTGGTCTTGTGTCTTCTGGTTGAGGGCTATCAGTGTCTCTCTCTCTCTCTCCACTCCATAATCTATAGTGTTGGCTCCATGGCTTACTGGGTGTTCCTGTGTTGGTGTAGTTGTAGGACCACACTGTCCACCTCCTCGAGGTCATGCCACAGTTAGCCTGCTTTCAGCTTCTGCCCAGGTTGGTTCTCCGCTCCACGGCAGGGAGTTCTTCTGCACCTTCCTTGATGTCCTCATGTCTGAGGGTTGAGGCTTCTAGGAATGGAACCTGCCTGTGCTGTGCAACAGTTATATTTAGATTGTGAGTTAAGCAAGATCACAGGAGCCGGTTTGGGGTTAAGCCTGAGCCCCAATTTGGTACGTGGAAAGGGTTTTTTGCTCCCGGTTATCTTGGTTGTAAAGATTTAGAAATGATATCCATGAAACTTTGGTTAGTACAAAGTGATTCGTTTATTTGCGGTCAGCCGACACGTGTTTCGACCCGTACGGTCTTTCTCAAGGCTGAACAGTGTTCAATGGTGACAAGTGTTAATGTGATTTGTGACAATTGTGTGACAGATTATATTATGTTCCATTGTGGTGTAGGGGTGATGTGCAGTAAGTGACAAAAAATAGTAAAAAGTAGCATCACGTCAAAAAACATTGACGTTTTAATTTGTAAAAAGCATTGTTGCATACAAACAAGTAGAAGGGGAGGAAAAGAAAAGGGAGAAGGTTAGCAAGTGGGCAGAAGGGGAGGAATTGGTTTTTCTTTTCTTAATGAGGTAAAATCCTCTTACCTAGTCTGTTTGTTGATTGTCCTCAGTGGGGTTCTGTTCAATATGGAACCGTCCTTACGGCAGTCCTGGCTCCTATTGGGCCCTGTGATAAGGAGGCACAATGACGGTGGATGAAAACGCATTGTGGTACGATTTGCCTGATTGATTTCTAGTTGGTTCCCAGCTAGCGAGTGTACTTGGCGGCGTCGAAATCACATCACGTGCGAATTCCAGCTCGTGTGTGTTTCTTGGCCGTGTGGGTCGTCCCTAGCGATTTCTTTGGTCCATTATGGGGCCCCCTGTGTGGGTGTTGTGAGCTGGTCTGGATTGACATCAAGAGCTCTTTGATAGACGCTCTTGTGTATGGCCAGCCACTCGAAGGGTTGGTGTTGTTCCGGGTCGCTCAAGTGAGGAGCTAGTCTATGGGAATGTCCCTGCTGGTTAGAAGTCTGCTAACCATGAGGGCGGGTGGGGAGGCTTACCTTTGTATTCTGTCTGTGTTCCAGGGCAGCGGTCCGCTCCTTTACTCCACCGCTCTGGCGGCCGCCATTATAAGGCGCTTGTGAGCTAGCTGTGTCGCGTTATGTGTCGATTGCGCATGCTCAGTGGCATAGCTATTGCGAGTGTCACTGAGCATGCGCGTGTCCTGTCGTGTCTACGCATGCTCCGTGGAGCATTGCTGGCACTGTAGTGTTCGGAATGGTGAGATCTAAGAAGAGGTTGTATGGGGCCATTGGCCCATGGCAATTGGTTGGTTGCCAGGGAGAGGGGAATTAGCGTTGGGAGGCGCATAAACCAGAAAGTGTTCCTTATGAGAAGAGCCGTGAGGATACTTAAGCTTAGTGGAAAATTCATGTTCCAGTTTGTGTGTGCATGGGAGTTAGTTGGACCCCGGGCCACATAAGGATCCTATGTAATGTGGGGATAGATACAATTGGTATTTGTGTCAAGGACATGGGTTGGGCATAGAATTGCCCTCAGATTAGAAAAATAGGGAGAGGAGAGGAAATGTTTACAGGAAGACATTTAGATCGTGATCTTTGTTCAGGCCATTTTTAACACATCTAAAGTGACAGATTAGCCGTGCTTCTTCTTGTCTTAATTTCTGAATTCTGTCTCCTCCTCTTGGTCCCAGCCGTACTATCTTGAGTCCGATGAACCTGATGTCACTCTTATTGTCCATTTGATGATACTTTTGCCAGTGGTTTGCCAGTGGTAGTTTCGGATCTTGTGACTGTATGCTGTTGATGTGCTCTCTAATCCTAAACCGTGTCTCACGAATAGTGCTGCCTATATATATCTTGTTGCAAACACAGATTATTGCATATATCACATATTTGCTTTTGCAGTTGATGTGCTCTTTGATATTGAAGATTGGGCAGCCTGAGAATTTTGCACATTTGGTCTGGGTTGCATACTTACACATGGCGCAAGTCCCGCATTTCGTGAAACCCATTTGTGTGCGTTTACTGAGCCAATCTTGTGCTGTAATGTTTTTGTCTGACAGGAAAGAGGGGCTTAATAAAGTTCTTAGAGTTGGTGCTCTTCTGTAGGACATACTGGGATATGTTTCCAGTTGTGACCTAATATGTTCATCCATGCGGAGTAATCCCCAGTGCTTTGTCAAGATTTTTTGGAATGCGTAGCTGTCCTTATTGTATCTGGTTACGAATCTGATCAAAGGATTGTTATTTTGTCTTCCGGGTTTGGGCTGGAGTAGAGCTGGTCTTTCTAATTGACAGGCCTGTTTTCTTGCTTGTGTCAGGTTTTCTTGGGGATATCCCCGACTTTTGAATCTTCGATCTAGTAGGTTGCACTCATCTGTGAAGGATCTCTCTGTGCTACAGTTTCTTCTTGCCCTAATGTATTCCCCTTTGGGTATGTTGCGTATAACGCTCTTTCTATGGCAACTTTTGGCATGCAAGGTGGAGTTTACTTCCGTTGGCTTCCGGTAGGTTCTGGTAGTGATTTCGTTTTCTTCTATCTCAATTGTTAAGTCCAGGAAGTCAATTCTAGTCTTGCTGGTGTGGCTGATTAGTTCAATGCCAAAGTCATTGGTGTTGAGATAATCCATATATTCAGTGAGCTCTACTTCTGTTCCTTTCCAAATTAGGATAATGTCATCTATGAATCTGGCCCAGTTGACAATGAGCCTGGTGTATCTGTCTTCCTTCATTGCATGCTTGATTTCGTAGGAGTGCATGAAGCAGTTAGCTAGAGCTGGAGCATAGCTGGCTCCCATTGCGATCCCCTTCGTTTGTTTAAAGTATTCGCCATTGAATATGAATACATTGTTTGTGAGCGAGAATTTAAGGAAGGCTTTAGTCATTTCCACCTGTTCTAGGTGTGAGGCTGATTCTTGTCTAAGAAGAAACCCCACACTAGTTATCGCAAGTTCATGGTTTATTGATGTATATAGGGCCTTGACGTCGAGCGTAGCCATTAGAAAGTGAGGTTCCCATTTGATGCTGGCTAGTATCTCCAAAGTGTGCATTGTATCTCTTAAATAGCTTGGTATTTTTGTAACGAGTGGTTGTATGACATTGTTGATGTATCTAGCCATTGTTTCTGTGATTCCTCCAATACCGCTGAGGATTGGTCTTCCTTCGGGAATGGTGTCGAAGGCTTTGTGGACTTTGGGTAGAAAGTAGATAGTTGGCATTATCGGGTGGTCTGTTTTAAGGTAGCTGTATTCATCGTCAGTTATCAGTCCTGCTGTTTTGTAAATGACGAGCAGTTCCTGGTGTTCTTTTAGAATCTTCGCCTGCGGGTTGTTCTCCAATTTGACGTAGTTGCCTGGCGTTTCGAGGTGGTTAAATGCCATTTTAAGGTAGTCAGCTTTATTCATTATTACTATGTTGCCACCCTTGTCGGCCTCCTTGATTATGATATTAGTTTCTTCTCGTAAGTTTCTAAGTACGTTCTGTTCTTCCTTAGTCAGATTGTCCTTGGCCTCTTTTCCTTTGGTGCGTTGGTCTTCAAGTTTATGGAGGTCATTGATTACCGCTTGGTGGAAAGTGTCTATATAGTTTTCCGTAAACAGTTGAGGCGTAAATCTTGATTTACTTTTGAGTTCCGGAATTGTCATTGCCATATTCTGGATACCCAGTTCTTCTAAGCATTCTTGCTTGCTTTTGTCATTTTCTACGAGCGTACTGAGGAGATGGATGTCTTCAACATCCCCTATCGTGAGTATGCTAGGTTTTGGTGTTTTCTCCTTTGGTTTGTATACCGTTGTTTTGGTGGCAAAGAATTTCTTGAGTTTGAGAAGTCTTGTAAAGCCTTCCTTAAATTCTCGCTCACAAACAATGTATTCATATTCAATGGCGAATACTTTAAACAAACGAAGGGGATCGCAATGGGAGCCAGCTATGCTCCAGCTCTAGCTAACTGCTTCATGCACTCCTACGAAATCAAGCATGCAATGAAGGAAGACAGATACACCAGGCTCATTGTCAACTGGGCCAGATTCATAGATGACATTATCCTAATTTGGAAAGGAACAGAAGTAGAGCTCACTGAATATATGGATTATCTCAACACCAATGACTTTGGCATTGAACTAATCAGCCACACCAGCAAGACTAGAATTGACTTACTGGACTTAACAATTGAGATAGAAGAAAACGAAATCACTACCAGAACCTACCGGAAGCCAACGGAAGTAAACTCCACCTTGCATGCCAAAAGTTGCCATAGAAAGAGCGTTATACGCAACATACCCAAAGGGGAATACATTAGGGCAAGAAGAAACTGTAGCACAGAGAGATCCTTCACAGATGAGTGCAACCTACTAGATCGAAGATTCAAAAGTCGGGGATATCCCCAAGAAAACCTGACACAAGCAAGAAAACAGGCCTGTCAATTAGAAAGACCAGCTCTACTCCAGCCCAAACCCGGAAGACAAAATAACAATCCTTTGATCAGATTCGTAACCAGATACAATAAGGACAGCTACGCATTCCAAAAAATCTTGACAAAGCACTGGGGATTACTCCGCATGGATGAACATATTAGGTCACAACTGGAAACATATCCCAGTATGTCCTACAGAAGAGCACCAACTCTAAGAACTTTATTAAGCCCCTCTTTCCTGTCAGACAAAAACATTACAGCACAAGATTGGCTCAGTAAACGCACACAAATGGGTTTCACGAAATGCGGGACTTGCGCCATGTGTAAGTATGCAACCCAGACCAAATGTGCAAAATTCTCAGGCTGCCCAATCTTCAATATCAAAGAGCACATCAACTGCAAAAGCAAATATGTGATACATGCAATAATCTGTGTTTGCAACAAGATATATATAGGCAGCACTATTCGCGAGACACGGTTTAGGATTAGAGAGCACATCAACAGCATACAGTCACAAGATCCGAAACTACCACTGGCAAACCACTGGCAAAAGTATCATCAAATGGACAATAAGAGTGACATCAGGTTCATCGGACTCAAGATAGTACGGCTGGGACCAAGAGGAGGAGACAGAATTCAGAAATTAAGACAAGAAGAAGCACGGCTAATCTGTCACTTTAGATGTGTTAAAAATGGCCTGAACAAAGATCACGATCTAAATGTCTTCCTGTAAACATTTCCTCTCCTCTCCCTATTTTTCTAATCTGAGGGCAATTCTATGCCCAACCCATGTCCTTGACACAAATACCAATTGTATCTATCCCCACATTACATAGGATCCTTATGTGGCCCGGGGTCCAACTAACTCCCATGCACACACAAACTGGAACATGAATTTTCCACTAAGCTTAAGTATCCTCACGGCTCTTCTCATAAGGAACACTTTCTGGTTTATGCGCCTCCCAACGCTAATTCCCCTCTCCCTGGCAACCAACCAATTGCCATGGGCCAATGGCCCCATACAACCTCTTCTTAGATCTCACCATTCCGAACACTACAGTGCCAGCAATGCTCCACGGAGCATGCGTAGACACGACAGGACACGCGCATGCTCAGTGACACTCGCAATAGCTATGCCACTGAGCATGCGCAATCGACACATAACGCGACACAGCTAGCTCACAAGCGCCTTATAATGGCGGCCGCCAGAGCGGTGGAGTAAAGGAGCGGACCGCTGCCCTGGAACACAGACAGAATACAAAGGTAAGCCTCCCCGCCCGCCCTCATGGTTAGCAGACTTCTAACCAGCAGGGACATTCCCATAGACTAGCTCCTCACTTGAGCGACCCGGAACAACACCAACCCTTCGAGTGGCTGGCCATACACAAGAGCGTCTATCAAAGAGCTCTTGATGTCAATCCAGACCAGCTCACAACACCCACACAGGGGGCCCCATAATGGACCAAAGAAATCGCTAGGGACGACCCACACGGCCAAGAAACACACACGAGCTGGAATTCGCACGTGATGTGATTTCGACGCCGCCAAGTACACTCGCTAGCTGGGAACCAACTAGAAATCAATCAGGCAAATCGTACCACAATGCGTTTTCATCCACCGTCATTGTGCCTCCTTATCACAGGGCCCAATAGGAGCCAGGACTGCCGTAAGGACGGTTCCATATTGAACAGAACCCCACTGAGGACAATCAACAAACAGACTAGGTAAGAGGATTTTACCTCATTAAGAAAAGAAAAACCAATTCCTCCCCTTCTGCCCACTTGCTAACCTTCTCCCTTTTCTTTTCCTCCCCTTCTACTTGTTTGTATGCAACAATGCTTTTTACAAATTAAAACGTCAATGTTTTTTGACGTGATGCTACTTTTTACTATTTTTTGTCACTTACTGCACATCACCCCTACACCACAATGGAACATAATATAATCTGTCACACAATTGTCACAAATCACATTAACACTTGTCACCATTGAACACTGTTCAGCCTTGAGAAAGACCGTACGGGTCGAAACACGTGTCGGCTGACCGCAAATAAACGAATCACTTTGTACTAACCAAAGTTTCATGGATATCATTTCTAAATCTTTACAACCAAGATAACCGGGAGCAAAAAACCCTTTCCTCATGTCTGAGGACCAACTTCTTTTGCTTGCTTCCTCGTTCCCAGATTTGAAGTTCCTTGGGATGACAGGCTTCATTCCAGTTTCTCCTTTCAGTAAGTCCCTTCTTGCATTTTATGGCCTGTAGGTGGGTCCTCCCCAGTGGAGAGCCACAGTCCCTCCTTTGTGTCAATGAGACATTCTTCATGCTTACTTGGGGCCACCGTTTCTCAGTACTGCTGTTACTCAGAAAAGGAGTAGTTTGCATCACTCCTTCTATCGTCCTCTTCTCAGTACTTTTGAGAGATGACTCATGATCACCTTGTATATTCCTCCTTGGGTTGGTACTGTCATGGTGTATAAGGAAAATAGGGAGCATTACAATAATAGACAGTAGTCTTCTCAGGTTGTTTCTTGGAAGACCTCAAGGATTGCATGTTCTAAAAGGTAAGGAGGTTAGAGACTTCTATTGCAGAACGCGAGTCCTTGTCCCCATGAGGGCAGTCTCTCTCTGTGAGGTTCTGCATTCCACCACCACTAGCGGGATTGTTGCATATTGGGCTCACCTCCCTAGACTCACAGGAAAGTTCTCCCCTCTGAGAAGTGATGAGATACTGTGAATCGTCACAATGTCAACTGTGGTCTGAGCTAACATGAGTGGGGCGGTTGGTAGGTATGGCCTGTCTATTTGTAACTTAAATGCCTCACTAGGAGTAACTGTAGTAAAGCAATTCATCTTTGTTTCATCAGCCTATTTCCCTTTGGAAAGTCTAGCCTACATTTAAAATAAGGGGCTAATGATTTACACTATCCTGAGGCTGTGGTAGGGATGCTATCAGTGGGAGTGATATAAATGGAGATAGAAAAAAGGCAATGTTCCTGGTTACCTTCCTGGGGAATTGCTAGGGCGACCTCTCCCCTCAAGTGTCACAATTTGGTCCACTACCCTAATCTTGTATTCTGCTCTATACCCCTCAAAAGGATGCAGAAAAGAAGACAAGAAAGATCTGTTTCTCGGGTTTAGAATTGTTTCACTGATTAATTGCTTAGAGCAAAGCACAACTGAGTGCTGTTGCCAAGTGCTGTTGAATGCCATTGTCTAGACCAGGATGATTAAACTCCTCTTTGTCCCTAATTTCTTGTCCCATGGTCACAATCCGATCTTTGAGCGCACAAGACAGAGGCATGATATCACTGATGGTAGTGCTATCATTTCTGGCAGCCTGTGTAGCATGTTCAAATGTGCTAGAAGCTGGATGAGCCATTTGACAAGACCACATTGTTTACCAGTCAAAGACATGGATACCTCTGTTTGTGTTGCATCACATAACCATTGATAGGTGTATGCTGTTCCAGGTGAGGTTGAGTAATATATATATATATATATATATATATATATATATATATATATATATATATATATATATATATATATATATATATATATATATATATATATAATACATGGCCACGATAGTGGCCATGTAGTTATGGTTAAGTTGCTGTTTCCATAGGAAGAGCACTTTTTGGGCGGCTTATAACTTCGCTCTCCCTGGACGAATCCTCACCAAACTTTGCAAAAAAAAAGTATTTGGGTCACGCTGAATTTTTTTGCGAAGTTTGGTGAGGATTCATCCAGGGGGGTCAAAGTTATAGGGGGGGTCCTAAAACTTTTTTTTTCCCCATAGACATAATGGGAAAAAACTTTGCTCACGCCTACAGCCCAAACGCTGGACGGATTTACACCAAATTTGCGGCAGGCACGGCGGCTTGGTCCCGAAAGCATGCTTTGCTTTATTTGGTGTAAATCCGTCTAGTAGTTTTTTAAAAAATGACAAAAATGTAAGTGAAAAAAATTAGTGATATCTGTGTTCGCTTCGCGGACACACTTCCCTGTTCGCTCTGCGGACAGGACGGTGATTGGGCCAGCAGCTTGCGTGATGTCTGCGGACATCTGATGTGCTCTCTCATTGGATGCGGTGAAAGCGTGCAGTGCGTCTGGCTTCAGAGACGCCCGCCATCTTTCTTTCCCGCATGAGAGGCTTTGTCAGGTCAGCAGGAGCGTGTCTGTCTCCTGTTCCTCCCACCCCCGCTCATGCCCCGTGTCTCTCTTCTGTTACCCCCCACCCCCCTCTCATGCCCCGTGTCTCCCTCGTTTTCCCCCTTTTCCCCCCGCTCCCCGCTCATGCCCCGTGTCTCCCTGCTGTTGCCCCCCACCCCCTGCTCATGCCCCGTGTCTGTCTCCTGTTACCCCCCACCCCCAGCTCATGCCCTGTGTCTCTCTCCTGTTGCCCCCCACCCCCCACTCATGCCCCGTGTGTCTCTTCTGTTACCCCCCACCCCCCGGTCATGTCCCATGTCTCCCTGCTGTTGCCCTCCCACCCCCCTCTCATGACCCGTGTCTCTCCCCTGTTACTCCCCACCCCCCTCTCATGCCCCGTGTCTCCCTGCTGTTGCCCCCCACCCCCGCTCATGTCCCGTGTCTCCCTGCTGTTGCCCCCACCCCACGCTCATGACCCGTGTCTCCCCTGTTCCACCCCACCCTCCGCTCATGCCGTTTCTCCCTCCTTTTCTCCCCACCCCCGCTCATGCCCCGTGTTTTCCCTGTTCCCCCCACCCCACGCTCATGCCCCGTGTCTCCCCTGTTCCCCCCACCCCCCGCTCATGCCCCGTGTCTCCCTGCTGTTGCCCCCCACGCCCCTCTCATGCCCCGTGTCTCTCTCCTGTTACCCCCCACCCCCCTCTCATGCCCCGTGTCTCTCTCCTGTTCCCCCCACCCCCCGGTCATGCCCCGTGTCTCCCTGCTGTTGCCCCCCACCCCGGCTCATGCCCTGTATCTCTCTCCTGTTACCCCCCGCTCATGCCCCGTGTCTCTCTCCTGTTGCCCCCCACCCCTGCTCATGCCCCATGTCTCTCTATCCCTCCCTCCCACCCCCCGCTCATGCCCCGTGTGTCTCTATCCCTCTCCCCCACCCCCCGCTCATGCCCCGTGTGTCTCTCCCCTCCCACCCACCCCCTGCTCATGCCGCGTGTGTCTCTATCCCTCCCGCCCACCCCCTGCTCATGCCCCATGTGTCTCTATCCCTCCCGCCCACCCCCTGCTCATGCCCCGTGTGTCTCTATCCCTCCCACCCGAGCCCCGCTCATGCCCCTATCCCTCCCACCCACCCCCCGCTCATGCCCCGTGTGTCTCTATCCCTCCCACCCACCCCCGCTCATGCCCCGTGTGTCTCTATACCTCCCACCCACCCCCCGCTCATGTCCTGTGTGTCTCTCCCCTCCCCCCCACCCCCTGCTCATGCCTCGTGTGTCTCTCCCCTCCCCCTGTTAGGGAGAATTCTCTGTTTAGGCTGAATTTCCTAACCTAGTGAGTCCCCCAGCAGCTTTGCTGGATTTCTGAAGTTTTTTTTTTTCCCATCCTGCCAAGAGTGAGACTCTTTTCTCCCACTCTTGGACATGAATGTGTGTAATTCCTTTGAATGTCAATGTGTTCTATGGGCTATGGGGTCTTTTACTCCATAGGGTCTCATATGTTTTTCTATGTGTGTTACACCGCACCCTCCGTGCCGTAACACTGGGGCATCCTAGAGGATCTCCACCATAGACTCCATACCCGGGGACTGACTACTGTCTCCCCGGGCATGTAAAGTCACCATTGGCTTTACTAGACCTAAATTTACTAACAGAACTAGTACAAACCATCCTATTGTGGACATACTAGTAGGGGTAATTCGATTACTCCTGGGTCTGTTATTCGAGGGGGCACTGTCCCGTCCCCCCTCGTCAAGTTTTGGCTGGTGGCAGTGGAAACTCACTTGTTATATTCGACCCCGAATATAACTCTATGGGATTCTTCCCATTGTTGGAGGTTAATACTTTTTCTCATTAAATTTCTAACATACCACCGGTTTATTTATCTTAAATAAATCTATCGATTGGGATTTTCTGCCAGAACTCGGTATTTAAAATGGCGTCTGTGTTCGTCTCTGTGACTCCTAAACCAAAGGTTGAGCCCTTTGTTCCACTTTTGGCGGGCTTCTGTACAGAAGCCCTCCAAAGTGGTGCCATTCTGTCTGGGTACCACAGGGGGTGTGGGAGGGGGTTTAGGCACCCTGGACTGAGTTGCCTTGCCAACTCAAGTCGCACTCTGGTGTGATTGGCCCAAGTGGTGAGCCACCCCGCTCACCACTTAGCGTGTTTTGATTGACAGCTAGGCTGAATGAATGGGGGTTTTCTGCATAAAAGCAGGGCCTTTGGGACTGGATCTTCAGAAGTCGCCACAGGACCTAAGAATCCGACGAGGGTAATGCTGAGCTGACCTGCAACGGCGACACCTCCGGTGGAGCCCTGCGGAACCGACTCACCACTTCCCGACGACAGAGGAGATCTCCCCGCCGGAGAGTCTTCTTCCCCTGACTGGTGGGAACAACCAGTCCCCTTTGCCTTTTCTTCGTTCCAGGATGTAGTGGTCGAATTGCCCGTGCAGAGCACCCTGGCAACCGGATAGCCACTTCCCCTGTACCGCGACCAAAAGGTGGTGCCTTGTGACGGAGCACTCCGCGGCTGGTCTCTTCCCTGGTGGTGCAACGATCTTCAACTTTCCTTCGACAATGAGATCATCTCTTCTCTTGGCAAAGCCCCGACTTGCATCCACCACCAGGAACAACTGCCGCCGCCGGAGCTGTATCTCCACATACAAGGTACCGTGTCCGCCTGGCTTCCCTTGTGTCGGTTAGCGTGAGGTGTCTTAATCCTCGCCTCTCGATTGGGTCGCCTCCAAGCCTTCTTAACTTTCTGTTCTGAACTGGTCCAATCTTTCTATAATAATTTGCGACAAAGACTCGAAGTGCATTTCCACTGTGATACTTTTTGGGACATATCGCCTTGCCTCTCTCCGAGTAGGTCTGGCCTCTGAACTTTGTGATCAACAGTAGACCCTGCCTTACTTGCCTTGCATTTGTTCGTAAAAGTGTTGGTACCGAGTTGATTTCTTACCCTGCCTTTTCTCTCCCATCCTAAGGAATATTAGAGTGCCATCTAGGTTAAAGCATTCACCTCTGTCTGCAAATAAGTGGTGCAGTTGAACCTAGACTTGTCGAACTATTGTTTTACGGGATTGATTTACGTATAGAAATTGTGATTGCAGTTGTTTACCGTATTAATGCCAGTGTGTTTTCCATAGATGTGTTTTTATAAATAAATAACTATATATCTTTACACCGAAGCTCTGTCCGTGTTTGCTTGTTCTACTGTGTAAATTGCCATATGTTGTATACTCCACATACTGCCTAACTCTTCTTGAAGGAAGTCTGACTGCTCAGCCACAGCTACCAAGTGAATCTGTGTGGTACAGACTGCTACCAAGTGGGTTTACTGCCAAACACCTGTAGTCCTAAATCTTTTGCAGTGGTCCCAGAGGGAACTGCACAGGTTTCCGCCTAACACTGGTGTACAGCGGTGGGATTTGTATCGAGTATACAGTTTAGAGTGCTTTTCAACACTTTAGGATAACTAACCACAAAGCTTACCACTAAAAACAACTTTCAAAAACATGTCTACTATGGAAGTTTACAGTCAAGAATCCTTGTCAGGTGAAAATACTAAGAGTTTACGAGCCCTCTTTAGACAAGAGAATCTTTCTGTAAGAGGCAAGAAAGTAGAACTGATAGCGAGATTGCTGGAAAACCAAAGTCAGAGGAACCAACTTCTCCAGCGAATGTAGAAAACAGTAATGGTATTGATCTGAATCAAAGTCTTGATAATGAGTCAGAAGAGGAAAGTGAACTTAATGAACTTAGCCACTCTGAGCCTCTGTCTGCCTTACCTACTGTACCTAAGGGGGCTCATACCAGGTCCCACATGTAACCCTGCTTATTTTGAACTTGAAAAAATGAAGCTCGAATTAGAATACAAAAGATTTTTGGCTCAATCTGAAAGAAACCAAGAGCTAGAGTTCAGACGGATGAATGCCCAGGCTGAGCAGAAGCAAGCTGAGTTAAGGCTCAGAGAAATAGAACTTAATCACGAGTTAGAGATGAAAAAGTTGTCTGTGGAAAATGCTTCTCTCTCCTCTGGTTCCTCTAGAAGCTCCAGTCCCAAAAGACCCGGATGCCGAAGGAATTAGTGGGTGTGTATGAACCGAGATTGGATGTTTTGGATTGGTTACAACTGTTTGAGTACAATCATGGGCTCCAGGACATCACCGGGAATGATTTACTTCCCTGGTTGTTCTCTAGGCTCCCCCCTGTTGCGACTGATGTGGTAATGGAGTTGGGGGAGGCGGATAAGAAGGATTACGAAAGTGTGAAACTAGCTTTGATAGCTAGATTCGGGAAGACCCCTTCCCAGTATCTTAAGAGGTTTAGAACCCTCAAAAAGCATGATGGTACCCCTTGGGCTACCTGGGTGAGTGAAGGGTTGAAAAACTTAGAGGGATGGATTAAGGGTTACAAAGTGAACACGTATGAGGATATGAAGAATCTTTTTATGTTGGAGTCTATTTATGATGCCTGTTCTCCTGAGCACAGACAGCACTTGGCTGATTCGAAGGAATTGGATTCCAGGGAGCTAGCTAAGGCTGCTGACTTGTGGGTTGCCAACAGGGCTACTCATAAGGATTCTGGGGCAACTCAGAAAAAGGATGAGGGAAAACAGCCTAAGAAAGACTCAAACGAGAATTAGAATAACTCAAATTCCAAAGAGGGCCCCAAACAAAACCAGAAGGGTAAGCCACAAGGAAAACCGCAGCAGAATAGTGTGTCTTCTGGTGCCAAACCGGAAGGAGGCCAGAACAAGCCACCATTCCAGAAAAGCATTCGGTAAATGCTTTGTTGGTGGCTCGACTGACCACGTGAAAGGAGATCCCAGATGTAAGGGTAAACCTTCAGGGGTACAGCTTGTCTCCTTAGCCTTCGCTCCAGAGGAGGAAGTCCAAATGGCAAGTGGAAACTTTCTACTGCTGGCTGATGAACCCATTGGAGTCTCAGCCAGCGTTCCTTTAGTGTCTCGGGGTTGTGGGAACAACAGAATTTAGACGTCTATAATTCTATCCCCGATAATACTAAAGAGTATTATAAGGACAGTGTCCAGGTGAATGGTCAGGAGACTCCTGCCATTAGGGACACTGGGGCCAGCATAACTGTGGTGGATAAATCACTTTTTCAGGCTGAGGATGTTGCTAAGGCACCCAAACGCCTCACCAAGTTAGCTGGAGGGCCTGTGCAGATGCTTCCCCAATTACCAGTTCTCATCCAGTGTAACGAAATGACTGTGAAGATACCTGTCAGCATACAGAGTGAGGTACTAGGACGCGTTCTGTTGGGCAACGATTTGAAAACTCTCAAAGTTGTATCGCATACCCCCAGACATCCTAGTAAACGGTTACAGGAGCTAACCAGACCTGCAAGGGAGAGAACCATGCGAGGTACTCTCCAGAAGATGATGAAGAAAGATATCACTCCTGCTCCACTGGAATTATCAGCTGCTGTCTCCAAGAAATCAGAAGCGAAAGGGAAACCTAAGACTTCTAAACCGAAACCACCAGCCAGCATTCCTGTGCAGCCAAAAAGGACTTCCCCGCGGTTGTCCAAAGTTACACCCGTAACTCCACCTCCAGCTGAGGCTGAGAGGGAGGTACAACCCTGTGTGGTAGAATTAGACTCCGAAGAGGAGCTAATGGAAGGCCAGGAACTCATTGGAGATCTGGATCCTGTTGACCATCCTGAGCTGCAGTCTTTACTGGCAGAAGGTGGACCCATCAGGGCGGACTTCAGTAAGGGACAGAGAGAATGTCCAAATCTGGAAAGTCTTCCCCACCAGGCAGAAGCTCAGGCTGAAGGGCAAGAGCCTGGGAAATACAGGTTGCACTGGGAAGATGGCCTCTTCTACAGTGAACCGACCGAGTCTGCACCTGGAGACTACAAACGACTTGTAGTACCCCAAGAGAACAGACCACACTTCTTGCAGTTAGCCCACGAGATTCCTTTGGCTGGTCACTTGAGTTTCAAGAAGACTAAGGAAAGGCTCTCTCTCTACTTTTATTGGCCGAAGATGGGGGCCGAAGTAGAAAAAGACTGCAGGAGCTGCACACCTGCCAGACCTCTGGTAAGGTTGGCTCCAAGAATGTGGCACTGTTAGTGCCTCTCCCAGTTGTGGGAGTCCCATTTGAGAGAGTAGGGATTGACATTGTTGGTCCCCTTGATCCTCCAACCTCCTCAGGCAACAGGTTTATACTTGTTGTAGTAGACCATGCTACTAGGTATCCTGAGGCAATTCCTATGAGGACTGTTACAGCTCCGGCTGTGCCTAAGGCCCTCCTTGGTATTTTTACCAGGGTCGGGTTTCCTAAGGAAGTAATCTCTGACAGGGGGTCAAACTTTATGTCCCACTACATGAAAGCCATGTGGAAAACCTGTGGAGTTACTTACAAGTTCTCAACGGCGTATCACCCCCAAACCAATGGGTTGGTAGAACGGTTCAACCGAACCATGAAGAGCATGATAGGTGCTTTAGAGGAACCCCTTAAGCGTAAGTGGGACCTTCTACTGCCATGCCTTCTCTTTGCTTATAGAGAAGTCCCTCAGGAGGGAGTAGGTTATTCTCCCTTTGAGC
Source organism: Ambystoma mexicanum (assembly GCF_040938575.1). NCBI lineage: Eukaryota > Metazoa > Chordata > Amphibia > Caudata > Ambystomatidae > Ambystoma > Ambystoma mexicanum. Next base: position 686,272,971 of record NC_090937.1, on the reverse strand, counting down.
TTCTCTATGGTCATATCGTCAGAGGTCCATTGGCCCTGATTAAGGAGGGGTTGGAGAGTGCTCCTTCCCCCAAGCCAGTCAGAATGACTGACTACGTGATAGGTCTCCGGAGGAGAATGTCGCACATGATGACAGAAGCAAGCGATAACTTGAAAGCTGGACAAGCATTGGTCAAGCACTGGCATGCTCAAAAGTCTAACATGGTTGAGTTCGCTCAAGACCAGCTCGTTCTCGTTATGATCCCAACAAGGCAGAGGGCCTTTCAAGACAAATGGATGGGACCCTTCAGAGTTGTGGGTAAACTCGGAGAGGTCAACTATCTGGTGGACTTGGGCAATCCCAAGGAGGCTCCGACAGTCTTCCACACCACCGACTCAAAGCATATGTCTCAAGACCTGATGTAGGAGCGTTGCTTCTAGCATCATCAGAGGAAGAAGAAGAGAGTGAAGCTCTTCCGGATCTCCTCAGAGGCTTACCTTTATACGAAGAAATTGAAGGAGTAAATCTCTCTTCAAATCTGACACCCGAGCAACAAGAAGAGTGCAAATCTATGTTGAATCAGTTTGCCTCTCTGTTCTCGCTTTCACCAGGCTTGACCCCTTGGGGCCAGCATGACATACTCACTGGTGACTGTCTGCCAATCAAAAGCAGAGGATACCGAATGTCAGAAAACGTACAAACCCACATCAAAGGTGAGGTCAGCAAGATGCTTGATCTCGGGGTAATAGAGCCCTCTACTAGTCCATGGTCTAGTCCAGTTGTGTTAGTACCAAAGGCCAGATCTAAAGAACTTAGATTCTGCGTGGATTATAGAGCTCTTAATGCAGTCACCAAGACTGATGCCCACTGTTTGCCAAGAACAGATGAGTTGGTTGATAAACTTGGCACAGCCAAGTTTCTCAGCACATTTGACTTGACGTCAGGCTATTGGCAAATAGCCCTGACAGACCATGCCCAGGAGAAAACTGCATTTTCGACCCCCGTTGGCTTATACCAGTTTAAGGTAATGCCTTTCGGATTGAAAAATGCACCTGCTACATTTCAACGGATGGTAAACCAGGTTCTGAATGGGATGGAGGACTTCTGCATGGCATACTTGGATGACATAGCAGTGTTCAGCAATTCCTGGGAAGAACATGTAACCCACCTGAGAGATGTTTTGCAGGCTCTTGGACGAGCCAATCTGACCATAAACGCGAGTAAATGCCAAATTGGACAGAGTAAGGTAGTCTATCTGGACATGAGGTAGGAGGTGGAGAAATAAGGCCTTTGCTCAGTAAGATTGAAGCTGTGCAAAATTGGACAACACCTACTACTCAGACCCAAGTGAGAGCCTTCCTAGGCCTCACTGGGTATTACAGGAATTTCATTGAGAACTATGGGACCATAGCTTCTCCACTGAATGTCATCTCCTCGCCCAAATTTCCTAAAAAGGTTAGATGGAACGAGGAGTGCAATCAGGCTTTTGAAAACCTGAAAAAGGCTCTTTGCCAAGCCCCAGTACTCAGAGCTCCTGATTACCACCAAACTTTCATTGTGCAGACAGATGCTTCAAATGTAGCAATAGGTGCCGTACTCATTCAACTGGATGGGAAAGGTAGGGAGCACCCCATTTGCTTCATCAGCCGCAAGCTGAAGGATCCTGAAACAAGGTGGGCAACAATCGAAAGAGAGCGCTTTGCTATCGTGTGGGCTCTGAAGAAGTTTAGGCCATACTTGTATGGTTCTACTTTTGTCATTCAGACTGACCACCAACCCTTGAGATGGTTAATGCAAATGAAAGGGGAAAACCCAAAACTACTGAGATGGTCGATCTGTCTGCAAGGGTTTGATTTTAACATTGAGCACAGGTCAGGGTGTCACCACCAAAATGCTGATGGTCTCTCTAGGATGTATGTCATCGACTAGAGGTATGAGATTCATCCAGGAGTGGATTAAATCCTCCTGTCCCTTAGTCTGGGGGGGGTGAGTGTTACGGAGAATTGTCTGTTTAGGCTGAATTTCATAACCTAGTGAGTCCCCCAGCAGCTTTGCTGGATTTCTGGAGTTTGTTTTTTTTCCATCCTGCCAAGAGTGAGACTCTTTTCTCCCACTCTTGGACATGAATGTGTGTAATTCCTTTGAATGTCAATGTGTTCTATGGGCTATGGGGTCTTTTACTCCATAGGGTCTCATATGTTTTTCTATGTGTGTTACATCGCACCCTCCGTGCCGTAACACTGGGGCGTCCTAGAGGATCCCCACCATAGACTCCATACCCGGGGACTGACTACTGTCTCCCCGGGCATGTAAAGTCACCATTGGCTTTACTAGACTTAAATTTACTAACAGAACTAGTACAAACCATCCTATTGTGGACGTACTAGTAGGGTTAATTCGATTACTCCTGGGTCTGTTATTCGAGGGGGCACTGTCCCGTCCCCCCTCGTCGAGTTTTGGCTGGTGGCAGTGGAAACTACTTGTTATATTCGACCCCGAATATAACTCTATGGGATTCTTCCCATTGTTGGAGGTTAATACTTTTTCTCGTTAAATATATAACATACCACCGGTTTATTTATCTTAAATAAATCTATCGGTTGGTATTTTCTGCCAGAACTCGGTTTTTAAAATGGCGTCTGTGTTCGTCTTGTGACTCCTAATTCAAAGGTTGAGCCCTTTGTTCCACTTTTGGCGGGCTTCTGTACAGAGACCCTCCAAAGTGGTGCCATTCTGTCTGGGTACCACAGGGGGTGTGGGAGGGGTTTAGGCACCCTGGACTGAGTTGCCTTGCCAACTCAAGTCGCACTCCGGTGTGATTGGCCCAAGTGGTGAGCCACCCCACTCACAATTTATCGTGTTTTGATTGACAGCTAGGCTGAATGAATGGGGGTTTTCTACATAAAAGCAGGGCTTTTGGGACTGGATCTTCAGAAGTCGCCACAGGACCTAAGAATCCGACGAGGGTAATGCTGAGCTGACCTGCAACGACGACACCTCCGGTGGAGCCCTGCAGAACCGACTCACCACTTCCCGACGACAGAGGAGATCTCCCCGCCGGAGAGTCTTCTTCCCCTGACTGGTGGGAACAACCAGTCCCCTTTGCTTTTTCTTCATTCCAGGACGTAGTGGTCGAATTGCCCGTGCAGAGCACCCCGGCAACTGGATAGCCACTACCCCTGTACCGCGACCAAAAGCTGGTGCCTTGTGACGGAGCACTCTGCGGCTGGTCTCTTCCCTGGTGGTGCAACGATCTTCAACTTTCCTTCGACGACGAGATCATCTCTTCTCTTGGCAAAGCCCCGACTTGCATCCACCACCAGGAACAACTGCCCCCGCCGGAGCTGTATCTCCACATACAAGGTACCGTGTCCGCCTGGCTTCCCTTGTGTCGGTTAGCGTGAGGTGTCTTAATCCTCGCCTCTCCATTGGGTCGCCTCCAAGCCTTCTTAACTTTCTGTTCTGAACTGGTCCAATCTTTCTATAACAATTTGCGACAAAGACTCGAAGTGCATTTCCACATTTTGGGACATATCGCCTTGCCTCTCTCCGAGTAGGCCTGGCCTCTGAACTTTGTGATCTACAGTAGACCCTGCCTTACTTGCCTTGCATTTGTTCGTAAAAGTGTTGGTACCGAGTTGATTTCTTACCCTGCCTTTTCTCTCCCATCGTAACGAATATTAGAGTGCCATCTAGGTTAAAGCATTCACCTCTGTCTGCAAATAAGTGGTGCAGTTGAACCTAGACTTGTCGAACTATTGTTAGAGGGATTGATTTACATATAGTAATTGTGATTGAAGTTGTTTACCGTATTAGTGCCAGTGTGTTTTCCATAGATGTGTTTTTATAAATAAATAATTATATATCTTTACACCGAAGCTCTGTCCGTGTTTGCTTGTTCTACTGTGTAAATTGCCCTATGTTGTATACTCCACATACTGCCTAACTCTTCTTGAGGGAAGTCTGACTGCTCAGCCACAGAATCTGTGTGGTACAGACTGCTACCAAGTGGGTTTACTGCCAAACACTTGTAGTCCTAAATCTTTTGCAGTGGTCCCAGAGGGAACTGCACAGGTTTCCGCCTAACATCCCCCCACCCCCTGCTCATGCCCCGTGTGTCTCTTCCCTCTCCCCCACCCCCTGCTCATGCCCCGTGTGTCTCTTTCCCTCCCACCCATCCCCTGCTCATGCCCCGTGTGTCTCTCCCCTCCCCCCACCCCCCGCTCATGCCCCGTGTGTCTCTGTCCCACCCGCCCACCCCCGCTCATGCCCCGTGTGTCTCTATCACTCCCACCCACCCCCCGCTCATGCCCCTATCCCTCCCACCCACCCCCCGCTCATGCCCCGTGTGTCTCTTTTTCTCCCACCCACCCCCGCTCATGCCCCGTGTGTCTCTATCCCTCCCACCCACCCCCCGCTCATGACCCGTGTGTCTCTCCCCTCCCCCCCACCCCCTGCTCATGCCCTGTGTGTCTCTCCCCTCCCCCCACCCCCTGCTCATGCCCCGTGTGTCTCTCCCCTTCCCCCCACACCCTGCTCATGCCCCGTGTGTCTCTATCCCTCCCACCCACCCCCGCTCATGCCCTGTGTGTCTCTATCCCTCCCACCCACCCCCTGCTCATGCCCCGTGTGTCTCTATCCCTCCCACCCCCCCTGCTCATGCCCCGTGTGTCTCTATCCCTCCCACCCACCCCCTGCTCATGCCCTGTGTGTCTCTATCCCTCCCACCCACCCCCCGCTCATGCCCAGTGTGTATCTTTCCCTCCCACCCACCCCCGCTCATGCCCCGTGTGTCTCTATAACCTGCTCATGCCCCATGTGTCTCTATCCCTCCCACCCACCTGCTCATGCCCCGTGTGTCTCTATCCCTCCCACCCACCCCCTGCTCATGCCCCGTGTGTCTCTATCCCTCCCAGCCACACCCCGCTCATGCCCCGTGTGTCTCTATCCCTCCCACCCACTCCCCGCTCATGCCCCGTGTGTCTCTATCCCTCCCACCCACCCCCGGCTCATGCCCCTGTGTCTCTACCCTCCCCCCCACCCCCTGCTCATGCCCCGTGTGTCTCTATCCCTCCCGCCCACCCCCCGCTCATGCCCCGTGTGTCTGTATCACTCCCACCCACCCCCCGCTCATGCCCCGTGTGTCTCTATCCCTCCCACACCCCCTGCTCATGCCCCGTGTGTGTCTATCCCCTCCCGCCCACCCCCCGCTCATGCCCCGTGTGTCTATCCCCTCCCACCCACCCACCGCTCATTCCCCGTGTGTCTCTCCCCCTCCGCCACCCCCTGCTCATGCCCCGTGTGTCTCTATCCCTAACGCCCACCCCCCGCTCATGCCCCGTGTGTCTGTATCCCTCACACCCACCCCCACTCATGCCCCGTGTGTCTGTATCCCCACCCCCCGCTCATGCCCTGTGTGTCTGTATCCCTCCCACCCACCCCCCGATCATGCCCCGTGTGTCTGTATCCCTCCCACCCACCCCCCGCTCATGCCCCGTGTGTCTGTATCCCTCCCACCCATCCCCCGCTCATGCCCCGTGTGTCTCTCCCCTCCCTCCCACCCCCTGCTCATGCCCTGTGTGTCTCTATCCCTCCCCCCACCCCCTGCTCATGCCCCGTGTGTCTCTATCCCTCCCCCCACCCCCTGCTCATGCCCCGTGTCTCTCTCCTGTTACCCCCCACCCCCCGGTCATGCCCCGTGTCTCCCTGCTGTTACCCCCCACCCCCCGCTCATGCCCCGTGTCCCTCTCCTGTTGCCCCCCACCCCCCGGTCATGTCCCGTGTCTCCCTTCTGTTGCCCCCCACCCCTGGTCATGTCCCGTGTCTCCCTGCTGTTGCCCTCCCACCCCCCTCTCATGCCCATGTCTCTCTCCTGTTACCTCCCACCCCCCTCTCATGCCCTGTGTCTCTCTCCTGTTGCCCCCCACCCCCTGGTCATGTCTCGTGTCTCCCTTCTGTTGGCCCCCACCCCTGGTCATGTCCCGTGTCTCCCTGCTGTTGCCCTCCCACACCCCTCTCATGCCCCGTGTCTCTCTCCTGTTACCCCCCACCCCCCTCTCATGCCCCGTGTCTCCCTGCTGTTGCCCCCCACCCCCCGCTCATGCCCCGTGTCTCCCCTGTTCCACCCCACTCCCCGCTCATGCCGTGTCTCCCTCCTTTTCTCCCCCACACCCCGCTCATGCCCCATGTTTTCCCTGTTCCCCCCACCCCACGCTCATGCCCCGTGTCTCCTCTGTTCCCCCCCACCCCCCGCTCATGCCCCGTGTCTCCATCTCCATGCTGTTGCCCCCCACCCCCCTCTCGTGCCCCGTGTCTCTCTCCTGTTACCCCCCACCCCCCTCTCATGCCCCATGTCTCTCTCCTGTCCCCCCCACCCCCCGGTCATGCCCCATGTCTCCCTGCTGTTCCCCCCCACCCCCCCGCTCATGCCCCGTGTCTCCATGCTGTTGCCCCCCACCCCCCTCTCGTGCCCCGTGTCTGTCTCCTGTTACCCCCCACCCCCTCTCATGCCCCGTGTCTCTCTCCTGTTGCCCCCCCACCCCCCGGTCATGCCCTGTGTCTTCCTGCTGTTGCCCCCCACCCCCCACTCATGCCCCGTGTCTCTCTCCTGTTACCCCCCACCCCCCGGTCATGCCCCGTGTCTCCCTGCTGTTACCCCCACCCCCGCTCATGCCCCGTGTCTCTCTCCTATTCCCCCCACCCCCTGCTCATGCCCTGTGTTTCTCTCCTGTTGCCCCCCAAACCCCGCTCATGCCCCGTGTCTCCCTGCTGTTGCCCCCACCCCCTGCTCATGCCCCGTGTATCCCTGCTGTTGCCACCGCTCATGCCCCGTGTGTCTCTATCCCTCCCACCCCCCCTGCTCATGCCCCGTGTGTCTCTATCCCTCCCACCCACCCCCTGCTCATGCCCTGTGTGTCTCTATCCCTCCCACCCACCCCCCGCTCATGCCCAGTGTGTATCTTTCCCTCCCACCCACCCCCGCTCATGCCCCGTGTGTCTCTATAACCTGCTCATGCCCCATGTGTCTCTATCCCTCCCACCCACCTGCTCATGCCCCGTGTGTCTCTATCCCTCCCACCCACCCCCTGCTCATGCCCCGTGTGTCTCTATCCCTCCCAGCCACACCCCGCTCATGCCCCGTGTGTCTCTATCCCTCCCACCCACTCCCCGCTCATGCCCCGTGTGTCTCTATCCCTCCCACCCACCCCCGGCTCATGCCCCTGTGTCTCTACCCTCCCCCCCACCCCCTGCTCATGCCCCGTGTGTCTCTATCCCTCCCGCCCACCCCCCGCTCATGCCCCGTGTGTCTGTATCACTCCCACCCACCCCCCGCTCATGCCCCGTGTGTCTCTATCCCTCCCACACCCCCTGCTCATGCCCCGTGTGTGTCTATCCCCTCCCGCCCACCCCCCGCTCATGCCCCGTGTGTCTATCCCCTCCCACCCACCCACCGCTCATTCCCCGTGTGTCTCTCCCCCTCCGCCACCCCCTGCTCATGCCCCGTGTGTCTCTATCCCTAACGCCCACCCCCCGCTCATGCCCCGTGTGTCTGTATCCCTCACACCCACCCCCACTCATGCCCCGTGTGTCTGTATCCCCACCCCCCGCTCATGCCCTGTGTGTCTGTATCCCTCCCACCCACCCCCCGATCATGCCCCGTGTGTCTGTATCCCTCCCACCCACCCCCCGCTCATGCCCCGTGTGTCTGTATCCCTCCCACCCATCCCCCGCTCATGCCCCGTGTGTCTCTCCCCTCCCTCCCACCCCCTGCTCATGCCCTGTGTGTCTCTATCCCTCCCCCCACCCCCTGCTCATGCCCCGTGTGTCTCTATCCCTCCCCCCACCCCCTGCTCATGCCCCGTGTCTCTCTCCTGTTACCCCCCACCCCCCGGTCATGCCCCGTGTCTCCCTGCTGTTACCCCCCACCCCCCGCTCATGCCCCGTGTCCCTCTCCTGTTGCCCCCCACCCCCCGGTCATGTCCCGTGTCTCCCTTCTGTTGCCCCCCACCCCTGGTCATGTCCCGTGTCTCCCTGCTGTTGCCCTCCCACCCCCCTCTCATGCCCATGTCTCTCTCCTGTTACCTCCCACCCCCCTCTCATGCCCTGTGTCTCTCTCCTGTTGCCCCCCACCCCCTGGTCATGTCTCGTGTCTCCCTTCTGTTGGCCCCCACCCCTGGTCATGTCCCGTGTCTCCCTGCTGTTGCCCTCCCACACCCCTCTCATGCCCCGTGTCTCTCTCCTGTTACCCCCCACCCCCCTCTCATGCCCCGTGTCTCCCTGCTGTTGCCCCCCACCCCCCGCTCATGCCCCGTGTCTCCCCTGTTCCACCCCACTCCCCGCTCATGCCGTGTCTCCCTCCTTTTCTCCCCCACACCCCGCTCACGCCCCATGTTTTCCCTGTTCCCCCCACCGCACGCTCATGCCCCGTGTCTCCTCTGTTCCCCCCCACCCCCCGCTCATGCCCCGTGTCTCCATCTCCATGCTGTTGCCCCCCACCCCCCTCTCGTGCCCCGTGTCTCTCTCCTGTTACCCCCCACCCCCCTCTCATGCCCCATGTCTCTCTCCTGTCCCCCCCACCCCCCGGTCATGCCCCATGTCTCCCTGCTGTTCCCCCCCACCCCCCCGCTCATGCCCCGTGTCTCCATGCTGTTGCCCCCCACCCCCCTCTCGTGCCCCGTGTCTGTCTCCTGTTACCCCCCACCCCCTCTCATGCCCCGTGTCTCTCTCCTGTTGCCCCCCCACCCCCCGGTCATGCCCTGTGTCTTCCTGCTGTTGCCCCCCACCCCCCACTCATGCCCCGTGTCTCTCTCCTGTTACCCCCCACCCCCCGGTCATGCCCCGTGTCTCCCTGCTGTTACCCCCACCCCCGCTCATGCCCCGTGTCTCTCTCCTATTCCCCCCACCCCCTGCTCATGCCCTGTGTTTCTCTCCTGTTGCCCCCCAAACCCCGCTCATGCCCCGTGTCTCCCTGCTGTTGCCCCCACCCCCTGCTCATGCCCCGTGTATCCCTGCTGTTGCCACCGCTCATGCCCCGTGTCTCTCCTGTTGTCCCCACCCCCCGGTCATGCCGCGTGTCTCTCTCCTGTTGTCCCCACCCCCCGGTCATGCCGTGTGTCTCTCTCCTGTTATCCCCCACCCCCCGGTCATGCCCCGTGTCTCCCTGCGGTTACCCCCCACCCCCTGCTCATGCCCCTTGTCTCTCTCCTATTCCCCCCACCCCCCGCTCATGCCCTGTGTTTCTCTCCTGTTGCCCCCACCCACCGGTCATGCTGAGTGTCTCTCTCCTGTTGCCCCCCACCCCCCGGTCATGCCCCATGTCTCCTTCCTGTTGCCCCCCACCCCCCGCTCATGCCCAGTGTCTCTCTTCTGTTACTCCCACCCCCTTTCATGCCCTGTGTCTCTCTCCTGTTGCCCCCCACCCCCCGGTCATGTCTCGTGTCTCCCTTCTGTTGCCCCCCACCCCCAGTCATGTCCCGTGTCTCCCTGCTGTTGCCCTCCCACCCCCCTCTCATGCCCCGTGTCTCTCTCCTGTTACCTCCCACCCCCCTCTCATGCCCTGTGTCTCTCTCCTGTTGCCCCCCACCCCCCGGTCATGTCTCGTGTCTCCCTTCTGTTGCCCCCCACCCCCGGTCATGTCCCGTGTCTCCCTGCTGTTGCCCTCCCACCCCCCTCTCATGCCCCATGTCTCTCTCCTGTTACCCCCACCCCCCTCTCATGCCCCGTGTCTCCCTGCTGTTGCCCCCCACCCCCCGCTCATGCCCCGTGTCTCCCTGCTGATGCCCCCCACCCCCCGCTCATGCCCCATGTCTCCCCTGTTCCACCCCACTCCCCGCTCATGCCGTGTCTCCCTCCTTTTCTCCCCCACACCCAGCTCATGCCCCATGTTTTCCCTGTTTCCCCCACCCCACGCTCATGCCCCGTATCTCCTCTGTTCCCCCCCACCCCCCGCTCATACCCCTTGTCTCCATGCTGTTGCCCCCCACCCCCTCTCGTGCCCCGTGTCTCTCTCCTGTTACCCCCCACCCCCCTCTCATGCCCCATGTCTCTCTCCTATTACCCCCCACCCCCCTCTCATGCCCCATGTCTCTCTCCTGTTGCCCCCCCACCCCCCGGTCATGCCCTGTGTCTTCCTGCTGTTGCCCCCCACCCCCCTCTCGTGCCCCGTGTCTCTCTCCTGTTCCTCCCCACCCCCCGCTCATGCCCCGTGTCTCCATGCTGTTGCCCCCCACCCCCCTCTCGTGCCCCGTGTCTCTCTCCTGTTACCCCCCACCCCCCTCTCATGCCTCGTGTCTCTCTCCTGTTGCCCCCCCACCCCCCGGTCATGCCCTGTGTCTTCCTGCTGTTGCCCCCCACCCCCCACTCATGCCCCGTGTCTCTCTCCTGTTACGCCCACCCCCCCCATGCCCTGTGTTTCTCTCCTGTTGCCCCCCACCCCCGCTCATGCCCCGTGTCTCCCTGCTGTTGCCCCCCACCCCCGCTCATGCCCCGTGTATCCCTGCTGTTGCCACCACTCATACCCCGTGTCTCTCTCCTGTTGCCCCCACCCCCCGGTCATGCCGCATGTCTCTCTCCTGTAGCCCCCCATCCCCCGGTCATGCCCCATGTCTCCTTCCTGTTGCCCCCCACCCCCCGCTCATGCCCAGTGTCTCTCTTCTGTTACCCCCACCCCCTCTCATGTCCCGTGTCTCCCTCGTTTTCCCCCCGCCCCCGCTCATGCCCCGTGTCTCCCTGCTGTTGCCCCGCCCCCCGCTCATGCCCTGTGTCTGTCTCCTGTAACCACCCATCCCCTGCTCATGCCCTGTGTCTCTCTCCTGTTGCCCCCCACCCCCCGGTCATGCCCCGTGTCTCCCTGCTGTTGCCCCCCACCCCCCGCTCATGCCCCGTGTATCCCTGCTGTTGCCCCTGCTCATGCCCCGTGTCACTCTCCTATTGCCCCCCACCCCCGGTCATGCCGTGTGTCTCTCTCCTGTTGCCCCCACCCCCCGGTCATGCCCCGTGTCTCCCTCCTGTTGCCCCCCACCCCCCACTCATGCCGTGTCTCTCTTCTGTTACCCCCACCCCCCTCTCATGCCCAGTGTCTCCCATGTTTTCCCCCCGCCCCCCGCTCAAGCCGCGTGTCTCCCTGCTGTTGCCCCCGCCCCCCACTCATACCCCGTGTCTGTCTCCTGTTACCCCCATCCCCCGCTCATGTCCGTGTCTCCCTGCTGTTGCCCCCCACCCCGCTCATGCCCCGTGTATCCCTGCTGTTGCCACCACTCATGCCCCGTGTCTCTCTCCTGTTACCCCCCACCCCCCGGTCATGCCCCATGTCTCCGTGCTGTTACCCCCCACCCTCCGCTCATGCCCCGTGTCTCTCTCCTATTCCGCCCACCCCCCCTCATGCCCTGTGTTTCTCTCCTGTTGCCCCCCACCCCCGATCATGCCCCGTGTCTCCCTGCTGTTGCCCCCCACCCCCGCTCATGCCCCGTGTATCCCTGCTGTTGCCACCACTCATGCCCCGTGTCTCTCTCCTGTTGCCCCCAACCCCCCGGTCATGCCCCATGTCTCCTTCCTGTTGCCCCCCACCCCCCGCTCATGCCCAGTGTCTCTCTTCTGTTACCCCCACCCCCTCTCATGTCCCGTGTCTCCCTCGTTTTCCCGCCGCCCCCGCTCATGCCCCGTGTCTCCCTGCTGTTGCCCCGCCCCCCGCTCATGCCCTGTGTCTGTCTTCTGTAACCACCCATCCCCTGCTCATGCCCTGTGTCTCTCTCCTGTTGCCCCCCACCCCCCGGTCATGCCCCGTGTCTCCCTGCTGTTGCCCCCCACCCCCCGCTCATGCCCCGTGTATCCCTGCTGTTGCCCCTGCCCCGTGTCACTCTCCTATTGCCCCCCACCCCCGGTCATGCCGTGTGTCTCTCTCCTGTTGCCCCCCACCCCCCGGTCATGCCCTGTGTCTCCCTCCTGTTGCCCCCCACCCCCCACTCATGCCGTGTCTCTCTTCTGTTACCCCCACCCCCCTCTCATGCCCAGTGTCTCCCATGTTTTCCCCCCGCCCCCCGCTCATGCCGCGTGTCTCCCTGCTGTTGCCCCCGCCCCCCACTCATACCCCGTGTCTGTCTCCTGTTACCCCCATCCCCCGCTCATGTCCGTGTCTCCCTCCTGTCGCCCCCCACCCCCGCTCATGCCCCGTGTCTCCATGCTGTTGCCCCCCACCCCCCTCTCGTGCCCCGTGTCTCTCTCCTGTTACCCCCCACCCCCCTCTCATGCCCCGTGTCTCTCTCCTGTTGCCCCCCACCCCCCGGTCATGCCCTGTGTCTCCCTGCTGTTACCCCCCATCCTCCGCTCATGCCCCGTGTCTCTCTCCTATTCTGCCCACCACCCGCTCATGCCCTGTGTTTCTCTCCTGTTGCCCCCCACCCCCGCTCATGCCCCGTGTCTCCCTGCTGTTGCCCCCCACCCCCGCTCATGCCCCGTGTATCCCTGCTGTTGCCACCACTCATGCCCCGTGTCTCTCTCCTGTTGCCCCCACCCCCCGGTCATGCCGCGTGTCTCTCTCCTGTTGCCCCCCACTCCCCGGTCATGCCCCATGTCTCCTTCCTGTTGCCCCCCACCCCCTGCTCATGCCCAGTGTCTCTCTTCTGTTACCCCACCCCCTCTCATGTCCCTTGTCTCCCTCGTTTTACCCCGCCCCCGCTCATGCCCCGTGTCTCCCTGCTGTTGCGCCCGCCCCCCGCTCATGCCCTGTGTCTGTCTCCTGTAACCACCCATCCCCCGCTCATGCCCTGTGTCTCTCTCCTGTTGCCCCCCACCCCCCAGTCATGCCCCGTGTCTCCCTGCTGTTGCCCCCCACCCCCCGCTCATGCCCCGTGTATCCCTGCTGTTGCCCCTGCTCATGCCCCGTGTCACTCTCCTATTGCCCCCATCCCCCGGTCATGCCGTGTGTCTCTCTCCTGTTGCCCCCCACCCCCCGGTCATGCCCCATGTCTCCCTCCTGTTGCCCCCCATCCCCCACTCATGCCGTGTCTCTCTTCTGTTACCCCCACCCCCCTCTCATGCCCAGTGTCTCCCATGTTTTCCCCCGCCCCCCGCTCATGCCCCGTGTCTCCCTGCTGTTGCCCCCGCCCCCCACTCATACCCCGTGTCTGTCTCCTGTTACCCCCATCCCCCGCTCATGTCCGTGTCTCTCTCCTGTTGCCCCCCACCCCCGGTCATCCCCCGTGTCTCCCTGCTGTTGCCCCCCACCCCCCTCTCATGCCCCGTGTCTCTCTCCTGTTGCCCCCCACCCTCCGGTCATGCCCCGTGTCTCCCTGCTGTTGCCCCCCGCTCATGCCCCGTGTCTCTCTCCTGTTACCCCCACCCCCGGTCATGCCCTGTGTCTCCCTGGTGTTGCCCCCACCCCCCGCTCATGCCCCGTGTCTCTCTCCTGTTAACCCCCACCTCCCTCTCATGCCCTGTGTCTCTCTCCTGTTGCCCCCCACCCCCCGGTCATGCCCCGTGTCTCTCTCCTGTAGCCCCCCACCCCCCCGGTCATGCCTTGTGTCTCCCTCCTGTTGCCCCCCACCCCCCGCTCATGCCCTGTGTCTCTCTTCTGTTACCCCCCACCCCCCTCTCATGCCCCGTGTCTCCCTCGTTTTCCCCCTGCCCCCTGCTCATGCCCCGTGTCTCCCTCGTTTTCCCCCCACCCCCCGCTCATGCCCTGTGTCTGTCTCCTGTTACCCCCCATCCCCCGCTCATGCCCCGTGTCTCTCTCCTGTTGCCCCCCACCCCCCGGTCATGTCCTGTGTCTCCCTTCTGTTGCCCCCCACCCCCGGTCATGTCCCGTGTCTCCCTGCTGTTGCCCTCCCACCCCCTCTCATGCCCCATATCTCTCCAGTTACCCCCCACCCCCCTCTCATGCCCCGTGTCTCTCTGCTGTTGCCACCCACCCCCCGCTCATGCCCCGTGTCTCCCTGCTGATGCCCCCCACTCCCCGCTCATGCCCCGTGTCTCCCCTGTTCCACCCCACCCCCCGCTCATGCCGTGTCTCCCTCCTTTTCTCACCCACACCCCGCTCAAGCCCCGTGTTTTCCCTGTTCCCCCCACCCCACCCTCATGCCCCGTGTCTCCCCTGTTCCCCCCCACCCCCCGCTCATGCCCAGTGTCTCCCTCCTGTTGCCCCCCACCCCCCTCTCATGCCCCATGTCTCTCTCCTGTTACCCCCACCCCCCTCTCATGCCCCGTGTCTCCCTCCTGGTCCCCCCACCCCCCGCTCATGCCCTGTGTCTCCCTGCTGTTGCCCCCCACCCCCTGCTCATGCCCCGCGTCTCTTTCTCCTGTTACCCCCCACCCCCTCTCATGCCCCGTTTCTCTCTCCTGTTACCCCCCACCCCCTCTCATGCCCCATGTCTCTTTCCTGTTGCCCCCCACCCCCGATCATGCCCCGTGTCTCCCTGCTGTTTCCCCCACCCCCTCTCATGCCCCGTGTCCCTCTCCTGTTACCCCCCACCCCCTCTCATGCCCCGTGTCTCCCTTGTGTTCCCCCCACCCCCCACTCATGCCCCGTGTCTCCCTGCTGTTGCCCCCCACCCCCGCTCATGCCCCGTGTCTCTCTCCTGTTCCCCCCCACCCCCGTCCCTTTTTAAAGGGACGTTATGGTTATGTTGCGCTACTGAAAACCTATGAAATTCAGTGAAAAAACTTTGTTAAAGGGACGTTATGGTTCCAAGTAAAACCGAAAAACCCTTGAAATTCGCCAGTTATGGTAAGCTAAGCAACCATAACTCGCGCCACCACCGTGCACTGCTAAGACTAACACCCAGGACATCAAACATGACATCACAAATGTCATTGATGACATCACTGATGACATCACACGTGTATTTACCTTTCATGAAAAAGTCTGTACATGGGATTCTTATTGTAATGTTAATTAAAGTAGTGTCAAGGATCATTTCAATAAATATCATGAAGTACGTACTGCATTAAGGAATGAATTAATCCAAATAGCATTGTATTATTATTTTTTTTCCAATATACTAAGGTACACATCTAGTAACATAGGTATAGTTTGCAGGAGACATGATGGACATGCAATATAAATCATCTTGCCATGTTAAATACTAAAATTATAAATGCTTTCTTATTAGAGTTTTGCATACTGTGAAACATTTAATAAGTACCTAATAAAACCCACTTACTACATTATTGCATTACTGCAGACAAAATACAAACAGGCAACTACACATACAAATATGATTATATACAGGGAAAGTGAAGTAACCTAAATGATTTAATTCATGCTCAGAAATGATTGCTCTGCTTCAATGCTACTACATCCCTATGTATAACTATCAAATATTGTGACTAGGCCCTATGGAAATTAGTGTAAGTGCAATGTGTACAAATATGAGCATATCCAGGGAAAGTACAGTAATAAAAAAACAACAGAACTATAAGACATTGTTGATAACCTTACTAATCATCTTCATACATAGAAAGCATTGCTTTCTTCCAATTCTGTGTTTTCCCCTTTGGATATGTTTCATATGCTGTGAGTGGACCCTAAGTGAATTACTGTAAGAACATATTTGATGTATAAGTCTACAAATATAGTACTTTTTGAATTTTTAGTTCCTGACTGTTACTAGCCTAGATGTATCAGTAAAAGAAAAAAAGAGTGAGCCAGACATGTGATGTCATCAGTGATGTAATCAATGACATTTGTGGTGTCATCTTTGATGTCCTGGGTGTTGGTCTTAGCAGTACACCTTGGTGGCGCAAGTTATGGTTGCTTAGCTTACCATAACTGGCGAATTGCAAGGGTTTTTCGGTTTTACTTGGAACCATAACGTCCCTTTAACAACGTTTTTTCACTGGATATCATAGGTTTTTAGTAGCGCAACTTAACCATAACATCCCTTTAACTAAGTCTTTTCAATGAATTTCATAGGTTTTTATTAGTGCAACTTTACCATAACATCCCTTTAACAAAGTTTTTTCAATGAATTTCATAGGTTTTTATTAGTGCAACTTAACCATAATGTCCCTTTAACACATTTGTTTTTTACTGAATTTCATAGGTTTTTATTAGTGCAACGTAACCATAACGTCCTTTTCAATGGATGAAGACCACTAGCATCCTAGGTTCTCAAAGTGGGAACCCGAGCTGGTAAAAAAAAGATTTTTCTTCCCAAACCGGTACGCCTGTGGCGTACCGGTGTAGGAAGGAAAATCTTTTACCAAGATGGACACCATGGAAAGGGAAGGCGGGGTGTATAAAGAGAACACAACAGGGCATCGGCGGGGGGTGGGGGGACTAGGAGAGAGACACGGGGCATGAACGGGGGGTGGGGAGAACAGGAGGGAGACACGTGGCATGAGCGGCGGTGGGGGGTAGAGGAGGGAGACACGGGCCATGAGCGGGGGGGTGTGGGGGAACAGGAGAGAGACACGGGGCATGAGCGGGGGGTGGGGAGAACAGGAGGGAGACGCGTGGCATGAGCGGGGGGTGGGGGAACAGGAAAGAGACACAGGGCATGAGCGGGAGGTGGAGGTACAGGAGAGAGACACAGGGCATGAGCGGGGGCTGGGGGGAACAGGAGGGAAACATGGGACATGAGCGGGGGGCGGAGGGAACAGGAGGGAGACACGGGGCATGAGTGGGGGGTGGGGGAACAGGAAAGAGACACGGGGCATGAGCGGGGTTGGGGGGAACAGGAGGGAGACACAGGACATGAGCGGGAGGTGGGGGATACAGGAGGGAGACACGGGGCATGAGCGGGGGTGGGGGGAACAGGAGGGAGACACAGTGCATGAGCGGGGGAACAGGAGGGAGACACAGAGCATGAGCGGGGGGTGTGGGGAACAGGAGGGAGACACGGGGCATGACATGAGCGGGGGGTGGGGGAACAGGAGAGAGACACGGGGGATGAGCGGGGGTGGGGGGAATAGGAGAGGGACACGGGGCCATGAGCAGGGGGTGGGGGGAAAAGGAGAGAGACACGGGGCATGAGCGGGGGATGGGGGAACAGGAGAGAGAAACGGGGCCTGAGCGGGGGTGGGGGGGACCAGTAGAGAGAGACACGGGGCATGAGCGGGGGTTGGGGGGAACAGGTGAGAGACACAGGGCATGAGCGGGGGGTGGGGGGCTACAGGAGAGAGACACGGGGCATGAGCGGGGGTGGGGGGCACAGGAGGGAAACACGGGACATGAGCGGGGGGCGGGAGGAACAGGCAAGAGACACTGGGCATGACCGTGGTGTGGGGGGTACAGGAGAGAGACACGGGGCATGAGCGGGGGTGGGGGGAACAGGAGGGAGACACAGGGCATGAGCGGGGAGTGGGGGTACAGGAGGGAGACACGGGGCATGAGCGGGGGGTGGGGGAACAGGAGGGAGACACGGGGCATGAGCGGGGGGTGGGGGTACAGGAGGGAGACACAGGGCATGAGCGGGGGACCAGGAGGGAGACACAGGGCATGAGCGGGGGTGGGGGGTACAGGAGGGAGACACGGGGCATGAGCAGGGGGTGTGGGGGGGCAGGAGAGAGACATGGGGCATGAGCGGGGGTGGGGGGAACAGGAGAGAGAAACGTGGCATGAGCGAGGGCCGGGGGGAACAGGAGAGAGAAACGGGGCATCAGCAGGGGTGGGGGGTACAGGAGGGAGACACAGGGCATGAGCTGGGGGTGGGGGGACAGGAGGGAGACATGGTTCATGAGCGGGGGTTGGGGGGCAACAGGAGGGAGACACGGGGCATGAGCGGGGGTGGGGGCACAGGAGAGACACACGGGGCATGAGCGGGGGTAGGGGGGTACAGGAGGGAGACACAGGGCATGAGCAGGGGGTGGGGGAACAGGAGAGAGACACAGGTAATGAGCGGAGGGTGGGGGTACAGTAGGGAGACACATGGCATGAGCGGGAGGTGGGGGGTACAGGAGAGAGACATGGGGCATAAGTGGGGGTTGGAGGGTACAGGAGGGAGACACGGGGCATGAGCAAGGGGTGGGGGGTACAGGAGGGAGACACGGACATGAGCGGGGGGTGTGGTGAAACAGGAGGGAGACACAGGGCATGAGCGGGGGGTGGGAGGTACAGGAGAGAGACACGGGGCATGAGCGGTGGGTGGGGGGAACAGGGGGGAGACACAGGGCATGAGCAGGGGTGGGGGGTACAGGAGGGAGACACGGGGCATGAGCGGGGATGGGGGTACAGGAGGGAGACACGGGGCATGAGTGGGGGTGAGGGAGACATGAGGCATGAGCGGGGGTGGGGGGCAACAGGAGGGAGACACAGGGCATGAGCGGGGGTGGGGGGTACAGGAGAGAGACACGGGGCATGAGCGGGGGTGGGGCAGTACAGGAGGGAGACACTGGGCATGAGCAGGGGTGGGGGGAACAGGAGAGAGACAGGGGGCATGATCAGGGGGTGGGGGAACAGGAGAGAGACACTGGGCTTGAGCGGGGCGTGGGGGGTACAGGAGGGAGACACATGGCATGAGCGGGGGGTGGGGATACAGGGAACAGGAGAGAGACACAGGACATGAGCTGGGGGTGGGGGGAAAAAGGGGGAGACAGGGGGCATGAGCGGGGGGCAGGGGGAACAAAAGGGAGACACGGGGCATGAGCAGGGGTGGGGGGCAACAGGAGAGACACATGGCATGAGCGGGGGGTGTGGGGTACAGGGAACAGGAGAGACACGGGGCATGAGTGGGGAGTGGTGGAACAGGAGAAAGACGTGGGCATGAGCGGGGGTGGGGGGAACTGGAGGGAGACATGGGGCATGAGCAGAGGGGGTGGGGGGAACAGGGGGGAGACACGGGGCATAAGCGGGGGGTGGGGGGCAACAAGAGAGAGACAAGGGGCATGATCAGAGGTTGGGGGGAACAGGATGGAGACACGGGGCATGAGCGGGGGTGGGAGGTACAGAAGGTAGACACAGGGTATTAGCGGGGGTGGGGGGAACAGGAGAGAGACACGGGGCATGAGCGGAGATGGGGGGGAACAGGGGAGAGACACGGGGCATGAGCGGGGGGTGGGGGGAGCAAGAGAGAGACACAGGGCATGAGCGGGGGGTGGGGGGCAACAGGAGAGAGACACAGGGCATGAGCGGGGGGTGGGGGGAACAGGATGGAGACACGGGGCATGAGCGGGAGGTGGGGGGTACAGGAGGAAGACACGGGGCATGAGCGGGCGGTGGGGGGAACAGGAGAGAGACACGGGGCATGATCAGGGGTGGGGATAACAGCAGGGAGACACAGGGCATGAGCAGGGGGTGGGGGGAACAGGAGAGAGACACGGGGCATGAGCGGGGGGTGGGGGGAACAGGAGGGACACACAGAGCATGAGCAGGGGGTGGGGGGAACAGGAGGGAGACACAGGGCATGAGTGGGGGTTGGGGGGTACAGGAGGGAGACATGGGGCATGAGCGGGGGTGGGGGGAACAGGAGAGAGACACGGGGCCATGAGCGGGGGTGGGGGGAACAGGAGATAGACACAAGCATTAGTGGGGGGTGGGGGGAACAGGAGAGAGACACGGGGCATGAGCAGCGGGTAGGAGGGGTACAGGAGAGAGACATGGGGCATGAGCGGGCGTGGGGGGAACAGGAGAGAGACACGGGGCCATGAGCGGGGGTGGGGGGAACAGGAGATAGACACAAGCATTAGTGGGGGGTGGGGGGAACAGGAGAGAGACACGGGGCATGAGCGGGGGGTGGGGATAACAGGAGGGAGACACAGGGCATGAGTGGGGAGTGGGGGGAACAGGAGAGAGACACGGGGCATGAGCGGGGGTGGGAGGTACAGGAGAGAGACACGGGCATGAGCGGGGGGTGGGGGGAACAGGAGGGAGATACGGGGCATGAGCGGGGATGAGTGGGGGTTGGAGGGTACAGGAGGGAGACACGGGGCATGAGCGGGGGGTGGGGGGTACAGGAGGGAGACACGGACATGAACGGGGGTGGGGGGTACAGGAGAGAGACACGGGGCATGAGCGGGGGGTGAGGGGGAACAGGAGGGAGACACGGGGCATGAGCAGGGGGTGGGGTGTACAGGAGGGAGATACGGGGCATGAACGGGGGATGGGGGAACAGGAGGGAGACACGGGGCATGAATGGGGGGTGGGGGGTACAGGAGGGAGACATGGGGCATGATTGGGGGTTTGAGGGTACAGGAGGGAGACACGGGGCATGAGCGGGGGGTGGGGGTACAGGAGGGAGACACGGACATGAGTGGGGGGTGGTGGGGTACAGGAGAGAGACACGGGGCATGAGCGGGGGTGGGGGGAAGAGGAGGGAAACACAGGGCATGAGCAGGGGGTGGGGTGTACAGGAGAGAGACACGGGGCATGAGCGGAGGGGTGGTGGAACAGGAGGGAGACACAGGGCATGAGCGTGGGGTGGGAGGTACAGGAGAGAGACACAGGGCATGAGCAGGAGCTGGGGGGCACAGGAGGGAGACACAGGGCATGAGCAGGGGCTGGGGGGCACAGGAGGGAGACACAGGGCATGAGCAGGGGGTGGGGGGAACAGCAGAGAGACACGGGGCATAAGCGGGGTGTGGGGAGTACAGGAGAGAGACATGGGGCATGAGCGGGGGGTGGGGGGAACGGTGGGGAGACACAGGGCATGAGCAGGGGCTGGGGGGCACAGGAGGGAGACACAGGGCATGAGTGGGGGTTGGGGGGTACAGGAGGGAGACATGGGGCATGGTTGGGGGTAAGGGAATCAGGAGGGAGATACGGGGCATGAGCGGGGGGTGGGGGGTACAGGAGGGAGACACGGACATGAGCAGGGGGTGGGGGATACAGGAGAGGGTCACAGGGCATGAGCGGGGGGTGGGGGAACAGGAGAGAGACACGGGGCATGAGCAGGGGTGGGGGGGTACAGGAGAGAGACACAGGGCCATGAGCGGGGGGTGGGGGGAACAGGAGAGAGACACGAGCATTAGCGGGGGGTGGGGGGCAACAGGAGAGAGACACGGGGCATGAGCGGGGGGTGGGGGATACAGGAGGGAGACACGGGGCATGAGCAGGGGAACAGGAGGGGGACACGAGGCATGAGCAGGGGGTGGGGGGTACAGGAGGGAGACACGGGGCATGAGCGGGGGGTGGGGGAACAGGAGAGAGACAAGGGGCATGAGCGGGTGGTGGGGTGGTACAGGAGAGAGACATGGGGTGTGAGTGGGGGTGGGGGGAACAGGAGAGAGACACAGGGCCATGAGCGGGGGGTGGGGGGAACAGGAGACAGACATGAGCATTAGCGGGGGCCGGGGGGGAACAGGAGAGAGAAATGGGGCATGAGCGGGGGTGGGGGGTACAGGAGGGAGACACAGGGCATGAGCAGGGGGTGGGGGGTACAGGAGGGAGACACGGGGCATGAGCGGAGGGTGGGGGGGTACAGGAGAGAGACATGGGGCATGAGCGGGGCTGGGGGGACAGGAGAGAGACACGGGGCCATGAGCGGGGGTGGGGGGAACAGGAGAGAGACACAGGGCATGATCGGGGGGTGAGGATAACAGGAGGGAGACACAGGGCATGAGCAGGGGGTTGGGGGAACAGGAGAGAGACACGGGGCATGAGTGGGGGGTGGGGACTACAGGAGAGAGACATGGGGCATGAGCGGGGGGTGGGAGAACAGGAAGAAGACACAGGGCATGAGCGGGGGGTGGGGGGAACAGGAGGGAGACACGGGGCATGAGTGGGGGTTGGGGGGTACAGGAGGGAGACAAGGGGCATGAGTGGGGGGTAAGGGAGACACGGGGCATGAGCGGGGGGTGGGGGGTACAGGAGGGAGACACGGACATGAGCAGGGGGTGGGGGATACAGGAGAGAGTCACAGGGCATGAGCGGGGGGTGTGGGAACAGGAGAGAGACACGGGGCATGAGCAGGGTTGGGGGGGTACAGGAGAGAGACACAGGGCCATGAGCGGGGGGTGGGGGGAACAGGAGAGAGACACGAGCATTAGTGGGGGTGAGGGGCAACAGGAGAGAGACACGGGGCATGAGCGGGGGGTGGGGGATACAGGAGGGAGACACGGGGCATGAGCAGGGGAACAGGAGGGGGACACGAGGCATGAGCAGGGGGTGGGGGGTACAGGAGGGAGACACGGGGCATGAGCGGGGGGTGGGGGAACAGGAGAGAGACAAGGGGCATGAGCGGGTGGTGGGGGGGTACAGGAGAGAGACATGGGGCGTGACCGGGGGTGGGGGGAACAGGAGAGAGACACGGGGCCATGATCGGGGGGTGGGGGGAACAGGAGACAGACATGAGCATTAGCGGGGGCCGGGGGTGAACAGGAGAGAGAAATGGGGCATGAGCGGGGGCGGGGGCTACAGGAGGGAGACACAGGGCATGAACAGGGGGTGGGGGGTACAGGAGGGAGACACGGGGCATGAGCGGGGGGCGGGGGGGTACAGGAGAGAGACATGGGGCATGAGCGTGGGTGGGGGGACAGGAGAGAGACACGGGGCCATGAGCGGGGGGTGGGGGGAACAGGAGACAGACATGAGCATTAGCGGGGGCCGGGGGGGAACAGGAGAGAGAAATGGGGCATGAGCAGAGGTGGGGGGTACAGGAGGGAGACACAGGGCATGAGCGGGGGGTGGGGGGGACAGGAGGGAGACACGGTGCATGAGCGGGGGGTGGGGGGCAACAGGAGGGAGACACAGGGCATGAGCGGGGGGGGGGGTAGCGGAGAGAGACACGGGGCATGAACATGGGGTGGGGGGTACAGGAGGGAGACACTGGGCATGAGCGGGGGGTGGGGGGAACAGGAGAGAGACACAGGGCATGAGCGGGGAGTGGGGGGTACAGGCGGGAGACACATGGCATGAGCGGGGGGTGGGGGGTACATGGAACATGAGAGAGACACAAGGCATGAGCGGGGGGTGTGGGAACAGGAGAAAGACGCGGGCATGAGCGGGGGTGGGGGATCAGTAGGGAGACACAGGGCATGAGCGGGGGGTGGGGGGAGAACAGGATGGAGACATGGGGCGTGAGCGGGGGGAACAGGGGGAGACACGGGGCATGAGCGGGGGGTGGGGGAGAACAGGAGGTAGAGACGGGGCATGAGCGGGGGTGGGGGGAACAGAAGGGAGACACGGGGCATGAGCGGGGGTGGGGAGAACAGGGGAGAGACACGGGGCATGAGCAGGGGGTGGGGGGAACAATAGAGAGACACGGGGCATCAGAGGGGGTGGGGGGCACAGGAGAGAGACACGGGGCATGAGTGGGGGTGGGGGGAACAGGATGGAGACATGGGGCATGAGCAGGGGGTGGGGGGTACAGGAGGGAGAAACGGGGCATGAGCGGGGGGTGGGGGGAACAGGTGAGAGTCACGGGGCATGAGCGGGGGGTGGGGGGAACAATAGAGAGACACGGGGCATCAGAGGGGGGTGGGGGGCACAGGAGAGAGACACGGGGCATGAGCAGGGGTGGGGGGAACAGGATGGAGACACGGGGCATGAGCAGGGGGTGGGAGGGTACAGGAGGGAGACACAGGGCATGAGCGGGGGGTGGGGGGAACAGGTGAGAGACACAGGGCATGAGCGGGGGGTGGGGATAACAGGAGGGAGACACAGGGCATGAGTGGGGGTGGGGGGAACAGGAGAGAGACACGGGGCATGAGTGGGGGTGGGGGGTACAGGAGAGAGACAAGGGGCATGAGCGGGGGGTGGGGGGAACAGGAGGGAGATACGGGGCATGAGCGGGGGATGCGGGAACAGGAGGGAGACACGGGGCATGAGTGGGGGTTGGAAGGTACAGGAGGGAGACACGGGGCATGAGCGGGGGGTGGGGGGTACAGGAGGGAGACACGGACATGAGCGGGGGGTGGGGGGTACAGGAGAGAGACACGGGGCATGAGGGGGGGTGAGGGGGAACAGGAGGGAGACACGGGGCATGAGCAGGGGGTGGGGTGTACAGGAGGGAGATACGGGGCATGAACGGGGGATGGGGGAACAGGAGGGAGACACGGGGCATGAATGGGGGGTGGGGGGTACAGGAGGGAGACATGGGGCATGATTGGGGGTTTGAGGGTACAGGAGGGAGACACAGGGCATGAGCGGGAGGTGGGGGGTACAGGAGGGAGACACGGACATGAGTTGGGGGTGGTGGGGTACAGGAGAGAGACACGGGGCATGAGCAGGGGGTGGGGGGAAGAGGAGGGAAACACAGGGCATGAGCAGGGGGTGGGGTGTACAGGAGAGAGACACGGGGCATGAGCGGAGGGGTGGTGGAACAGGAGGGAGACACAGGGCATGAGCAGGGGGTGGGGGGAACAGCAGAGAGACACGGGGCATAAGCGGGGGGTGGGGAGTACAGGAGAGAGACATGGGGCATGAGCGGGGGGTGGGGGGAACGGTGGGGAGACACAGGGCATGAGCAGGGGCTGGGGGGCACAGGAGGGAGACACAGGGCATGAGCAGGTGGTGGGGGGCACAGGAGAGAGACACGGGGCATAAGTGGGGTTTGGGGTGTACAGGAGAGAGACATGGGGCATGAGCGGGGGTGGGGGGAACAGGAGGGAGACACAGGGCATGAGCGGGGGGTGGGGGGAACAGGAGGGAGACACGGGGCATGAGTGGGGGTTGGGGGGTACAGGAGGGAGACATGGGGCATGAGTGGGGGGGTTGGGGGATACAGGAGGGAGACACCGGCCATGAGCGGGGGGTGGGGGGTACAGGAGAGAGACACAGGGCATGAGCGGGGGAGGGGGGAACAGGAGGGAGACACAGGGCATGAGCAGGGGGTAGGGGGTACAGGAGAGAGACATGGGGCATGAGCGGGGGTGGGGGAACAGGAGAGAGACACGGGGCCATGAGCGGGGGTGGGGGAACAGGAGAAAGACGTGGGCATGAGCGGGGTGGGGGGAGCAGGATGGAGACACGGGGCATGAGCGGGGGTGGGGGGTACAGAAGGTAGACACAGGGTATTAAGGGGGATGGAGGGAACAGGAGAGAGACACGGGGCATGAGCAGGGATGGGGAGAACAGGAGGCAGACACGGGGCATGAGCGGGGGGTGGGGAGGAACAGGAGGGAGATACAGGGCATGAGCGGGGGTGTGGGGAACAGGGGAGAGACACGGGGCATGAGCGGGCGGTGGGGGAGCAAGAGCAAGAGAGAGAAACAGGGCATGAGCGGGGGGTGGGGGGCAACAGGAGAGATACACGGGGCATGAGCGGGGGTGGGGGGAACTGGATGGAGACACGGGGCATGAGCATGGGGTGGGGGGTACAGGAAGGAGACACGGGGCATGAGCGGGGGTGGGGAGAACAGGAGAGAGACACGGGGCATGATCGGGGGTGAGGATTACAGGAGGGAGACACAGGGTATGATCAGGGGGTTGGGGGAACAGGAGAGAGAAACGGGGCATGAGTGGGGGGTGGGGACTACAGGAAGGAGACACAGGGCATGAGCGGGGGGTGGGGGGATACAGGAGAGAGTCACAGGGCATGAGCGGGGGGTGGGGGAACAGGAGAGAGACACTGGGCAGGAGCAGGGGTGGGGGGTACAGGAGAGAGACACAGGGCCATGAGCGGGGGGTGGGGGGAACAGGAGAGAGACAAGAGCATTAGCGGGGGGTGGGGGGCAACAGGAGAGAGACACGGGCATGAGCGGGGGGTGGGGGATACAGGAGGGAGACACGGGGCATGAGCAGGGGAACAGGAGGGGGACACGAGGCATGAGCAGGGGGTGGGGGTACAGGAGGGAGACACGGGGCATGAGCGGGGGGTGGGGGAACAGGAGAGAGACAAGGGGCATGAGCGGGTGGTGGGGTGGTACAGGAGAGAGACATGGGGTGGGGGTGGGGGGAACAGGAGAGAGACACAGGGCCATGAGCGGGGGGTTGGGGGAACAGGAGGCAGACATGAGCATTAGCGGGGGCTGGGGGGGAACAGGAGAGAGAAATGGGGCATGAGCGGGGGTGGGGGGTACAGGAGGGAGACACAGGGCATGAGCAGGGGGTGGGGGGTACAGGAGGGAGACATGGGGCATGAGCGGGGGTGGGGGGACAGGAGAGAGACACGGGGCCATGAGCGGGGGGTGGGGGAACAGGAGAGAGACACAGGGCATGATCGGGGGGTGAGGATAACAGGAGGGAGACACAGGGCATGAGCAGGGGGTTGGGGGAACAGGAGAGAGACACGGGGCATGAGTGGGGGGTGGGGACTACAGGAGAGAGACATGGGGCATGAGCGGGGGGTGGGGGAACAGGAAGGAGACACAGGGCATGAGCGGGGGGTGGGGGGAACAGGAGGGAGACACGGGGCATGAGTGGGGGTTGGGGGGTACAGGAGGGAGACATGGGGCATGAGTGGGGGGTAAGGGAATCAGGAGGGAGACACGGGGCATGAGCGGGGGGTGGGGGGTACAGGAGGGAGACACGGACATGAGCAGGGGGTGGGGGATACAGGAGAGAGTCACAGGGCATGAGCGGGGGGTGGGGGAACAGGAGAGAGACACGGGGCATGAGCAGGGGTGGGGGGTACAGGAGAGAGACACAGGGCCATGAGCGGGGGGTGGGGGGAACAGGAGAGAGACACAAGCATTAGCAGGGGGTGGGGGGCAACAGGAGAGAGACACGGGGTATGAGCGGGGGGTGGGGATACAGGAGGGAGACACGGTGAATGAGCAGGGGAACAGGAGGGGGACACGAGGCATGAGCAGGGGGTGGGGGGTACAGGAGGGAGACACGGGGCATGAGCGGGGGGTGGGGGAACAGGAGAGAGACAAGGGGCATGAGCGGGTGGTGGGGGGGTACAGGAGAGAGACATGGGGCGTGAGCGGGGGTGGGGGGAACAGGAGAGAGACACGGGGCCATGAGCGGGGGGTGGGGGGAACAGGAGACAGACATGAGCATTAGCGGGGGCCGGGGGTGAACAGGAGAGAGAAATGGGGCATGAGCGGGGGTGGGGGGTACAGGAGGGAGACACAGGGCATGAGCAGGGGGTGGGGGGTACAGGAGGGAGACACGGGGCATGAGCGGGGGGTGGGGGGGTAGAGGAGAGAGACATGGGGCATGAGCGGGGGTGGGGGGACAAGAGAGAGACACGGTGCCATGAGCGGGGGGTGGGGAGAACAGGAGAGAGACACGGGGCATGATCGGGGGTGAGGATAACAGGAGGGAGACACAGGGTATGATCAGGGGGTTGGGGGAACAGGAGAGAGACACGGGGCATGAGTGGGGGGTGGGGACTACAGGAGAGATACATGGGGCATGAGCGGGGGGTGGGGGAACAGAAGGAGACACAGGGCATGAGCGGGGGGTGGGGGGAACAGGAGGGAGACACGGGGCATGAGTGGGGGTTGGGGGGTACAGGAGGGAGACATGGGGCATGAGTGGGGGGTAAGGGAATCAGGAGGGAGATACGGGGCATGAGCGGGGGGTGGGGGGTACAGGAGGGAGACACGGACATGAGCAGGGGGTGGGGGATACAGGAGAGAGTCACAGGGCATGAGCGGGGGGTGGGGGAACATGAGAGAGACACAGGGCATGAGCAGGGGTGGGGGGGTACAGGAGAGAGACACAGGGCCATGAGCGGGGGGTGGGGGGAACAGGAGAGAGACAAGAGCATTAGCGGGGGGTGGGGGGCAACAGGAGAGAGACAAGGGGCATGAGCAGGGGGTGGGGGATACAGGAGGGAGACACGGGGCATGAGCAGGGGAACAGGAGGGGGACACGAGGCATGAGCAGGGGGTGGGGGTACAGGAGGGAGACACGGGGCATGAGCGGGGGGTGGGAGAACAGGAGAGTGACAAGGGGCATGAGCGGGTGGTGGGGTGGTACAGGAGAGAGACATGGGGCGGGGGTGGGGGGAACAGGAGAGAGACACAGGGCCATGAGCGGGGGGTGGGGGGAACAGGAGGCAGACATGAGCATTAGCGGGGGCCGGGGGGGAACAGGAGAGAGAAATGGGGCATGAGCGGGGGTGGGGGGTACAGGAGGGAGACACAGGGCATGAGCAGGGGGTGGGGGGTACAGGAGGGAGACATGGGGCATGAGCGGGGGTGGGGGGACAGGAGAGAGACACGGGGCCATGAGCGGGGGGTGGGGGGAACAGGAGAGAGACACAGGGCATGAGCAGGGGGTTGGGGGAACAGGAGAGAGACACGGGGCATGAGTGGGGGGTGGGGACTACAGGAGAGAGACATGGGGCATGAGCGGGGGGTGGGGGAACAGGAAGGAGACACAGGGCATGAGCGGGGCGTGGGGGGAACAGGAGGGAGACACGGGGCATGAGTGGGGGTTGGGGGGTACAGGAGGGAGACATGGGGCATGAGTGGGGGGTAAGGGAATCAGGAGGGAGACACGGGGCATGAGCGGGGGGTGGGGGGTACAGGAGGGAGACACGGACATGAGCAGGGGGTGGGGGATAAAGGAGAGAGTCACAGGGCATGAGCAGGGGGTGGGGGAACAGGAGAAAGACACGGGGCATGAGCAGGGGTGGGGGGTACAGGAGAGAGACACAGGGCCATGAGCGGGGGGTGGGGGGAACAGGAGAGAGACACAAGCATTAGCAGGGGGTGGGGGGCAACAGGAGAGAGACACGGGGCATGAGCGGGGGGTGGGGGATACAGGAGGGAGACACGGGGCATGAGCAGGGGAACAGGAGGGGGACACGAGGCATGAGCAGGGGGTGGGGGGTACAGGAGGGAGACACGGGGCATGAGCGGGGGGTGGGGGAACAGGAGAGAGACAAGGGGCATGAGCGGGTGGTGGGGGGGTACAGGAGAGAGACATGGAGCGTGAGCGGGGGTGGGGGGAACAGGAGAGAGACACGGGGCCATGAGCGGGGGGTGGGGGGAACAGGAGACAGACATGAGCATTAGCGGGGGCCGGGGGTGAACAGGAGAGAGAAATGGGGCATGAGCGGGGGTGGGGGGTACAGGAGGGAGACACAGGGCATGAGCAGGGGGTGGGGGGTACAGGAGGGAGACACGGGGCATGAGCGGGGGGTGGGGGGGTAGAGGAGAGAGACATGGGGCATGAGCGGGGGTGGGGGGACAGGAGAGAGACACGGTGCCATGAGCGGGGGGTGGGGGGAACAGGAGACAGACATGAGCATTAGAGGGGGCCGGGGGCGAACAGGAGAGAGAAATGGGGCATGAGCAGAGGTGGGGGGTACAGGAGGGAGACACAGGGCATGAGCAGGGGGTGGGGGGGACAGGAGGGAGACACGGGGCATGAGCGGGGGGTGGGGGGCAACAGGAGGGAGACACAGGGCATGAGCGGGGGTGGGGGTAGAGGAGAGAGACACGGGACATGAGCATGGGGTGGGGGGGTACAGGAGGGAGACACTGGGCATGAGCGGGGGTGGGGGGAACAGGAGAGAGACACAGGGCATGAGCGGGGAGTGGGGGGTACAGGCGGGAGACACATGGCATGAGCGGGGGGTGGGGGTACAGGGAACATGAGAGAGACACAAGGCATGAGCGGGGGTGGGGGAACAGGAGAAAGACGCGGGCATGAGCGGGGGTGGGGGATCAGTAGGGAGACACAGGGCATGAGCGGGGGTGCGGGGGAACAGGATGGAGACATGGGGCGTGAGCGGGGGGAACAGGGGGAGACACGGGGCATGAGCGGGGGGTGGGGGAGAACAGGAGGTAGAGACGGGGCATGAGCGGGGGTGGGGGGGAACAGAAGGGAGACACGGGGCATGAGCGGGGGTGGGGGGAACAGGGGAGAGACACGGGGCATGAGCAGGAGGTGGGGGGAACAATAGAGAGACACGGGGCATCAGAGGGGGGTGGGGGGCACAGGAGAGAGACACGGGGCATGAGTGGGGGTGGGGGGAACAGGATGGAGACACGGGGCATGAGCAGGGGGTGGGGGGTACAGGAGGGAGACACAGGGCATGAGCGGGGGGTGGGGGGAACAGGTGAGAGTCACGGGGCATGAGCGGGGGGTGGGGGGAACAATAGAGAGACACGGGGCATCAGAGGGGGGTGGGGGCACAGGAGAGAGACACAGGGCATGAGCGGGGGTGGGGGGAACAGGATGGAGACACGGGGCATGAGCAGGGGGTGGGGGGGTACAGGAGGGAGACACGGGGCATGAGCGGGGGGTGGGGGAACAGGTGAGAGACACAGGGCATGAGCGGGGGGTGGGGATAACCGGAGGGAGACACAGAGCATGAGCGGGGGTGGGGGGAACAGGAGAGAGACACGGGGCATGAGCGGGGGTGGGGGGTACAGGAGAGAGACACAGGGCATGAGCGGGGGCTGGGGGGAACAGGAGGGAGATACAGGGCATGAGCGGGGGATGGGGGAACAGGAGGGAAACACGGGGCATGAGTGGGGGGTGGGGGTACAGGAGAGAGACACCGACATGAGGGGGGGTTGGGGGGTACAGGAGAGAGACACGGGGCATGAGCGGGGGGTGGGGGGGGAACAGGAGGGAGACACGGGGCATGAGCAGGGGGTGGGGGGAACAATAGAGAGACACGGGGCATCTGAGGGGGGTGGGGGGCACAGGAGAGAGACACAGGGCATGAGTGGGGGTGGGGGGAACAGGATGGAGACGCGGGGAATGAGCAGGGGGTGGGGGGGTACAGGAGGGAGACACAGGGCATGAGCGGGGGTGGGGGGAACAGGGGAGAGACATGGGGCATAAGCAGGGGGTGGAGGGAACAATAGAGAGACACGGGGCATCAGATGGGGGTGGGGGGCACAGGAGAGAGACACGGGGCATGAGCGGGGGTGGGGGGAACAGGATGGAGACACGGGGCATGAGCAGGGGGTGGGAGGGGTACAGGAGGGAGACACGGGGCATGAGCGGGGAGTGGGTGGAACAGGTGAGAGACACGGGGCATGAGCGGGGGGTGGGGATAACAGGAGGGAGACACAGGGCATGAGCGGGGGTGGGGGGAACAGGAGAGAGACACGGGGCATGAGCGGGGAGTGGGGGGTACAGGAGAGAGACACGGGGCATGAGCGGGGGGTGGGGGGAACAGGAGGGAGATACGGGGCATGAGCGGGGGATGGGGCACAGGAGGGAGAAACGGGGCATGAGTGGGGGGTGGGGGTACAGGAGGGAGACATGGGGCATGAGTGGGGGTTGGAGGGTACAGGAGGGAGACACGGGGCATGAGCCGGGGGTGGGGGGTACAGGAGGGAGACACGGACATGAGCGGGGGGTGGGGGGTACAGGAGAGAGACACGGGGCATGAGCGGGGGGTGGGGGGAACAGGAGGGAGACACGGGGCATGAGCAGGGGGTGGGGAGTACAGGAGAGATACACAGGGCATGAGCGGAGGGGTGGTGGAACAGGAGGGAGACACGGGTCATGAGCAGGGGGTGGGAGATACAGGAGAGAGACACGGGGCATGAGCGGGGGGTGGGGGGAACAGGAGGGAGACACAGGGCATGAGCAGGGGGTGGGGGGAACAGGGGGGAGACACGGGGCATGAGCGGTGGGTGGGGGGAACAGGGGGGAGACACAGGGCATGAGCAGGGGGTGGGGGGTACAGGAGGGAGACACGGGGCATGAGCGGGGGATGGGGGTACAGGAGGGAGACACGGGGCATAAGTGGGGGGTGAGGGAGACACGGGGCATGAGCGGGGGGTGGGGGGCAACAGGAGGGAGACACAGGGCATGAACGGGTGTGGGGGTTACAGGAGAGAGATACGGGGCATGAGCAGGGGGTTGGAGGGTATAGGAGGGAGACACTGGGCATGAGCAGGGGGTTGGGGGGAACAGGAGAGAGACATGGGGCATGAGCAGGGGGTGGGGAGAACAGGAGAGAGACAACGGCTTGAACGGAGGGAGGGGGTTACAGGAGGGAGACACATGGCATGAGCGGGCGGTGGGGGTACAGGGAACAGGAGAGAGACACAGGACATGAGCAGGGGGTGGAGGAACAGGGGGGAGACAGGGGCATGAGCTGGGGGCAGGGGGAACAAGAGAGAGACACGGGGCATGAGCGGGGGTGGGGGGCAACAGGAGAGACACATGGCATGAGCGGGGGGTGTGGGGTACAGGGAACAGGAGAGACACGGTGCATGAGTGGGGGGTGGGGGAACAGGAGAAAGATGTGGGCATGAGCGGGGGTGGGGGAACAGGAGGGAGACATGGGGCATGAGCGTGGGCTGGGGGGAACAGGGGGGAGACATTGGGCATGAGCGGGGGGTGGGGGGCAACAGGAGAGAGACAAGGGGCATGATCAGGGGGTGGGGGAACAGGATGGAGACACGGGGCATGAGCGGGGGTGTGGGGGGTACAGAAGGTAGACACAGGGTATTAGCGGGGGTGGGTGGAACAGGAGAGAGACACGGGGCATGAGCGGGGATGGGGGAGCACAGGAGACAGACACGGGGCATGAGCGGGGGGTAGGGAGGAATAGAAGGGAGATACAGGGCATGAGCGGGGGTGGGGGGAACAGGGGAGAGACACGGGGCATCTGCGGGGGGTGGGGGGTACAGGAGAGAGACATGGGGCATGAGCGGAGGGTGGGTGGAACAGAAGGGAGACACGGGGCATGAGCGGTGGTTGGGGGGAACAGGGGGGAGACACGGGGCATGAGCAGGGGGTGGGGGGTACAGGAGGGAGACACGGGGCATGAGCGGGTTGGGGGTACAGGAGGGAGACACGGTGCATGAGCGGGGGTGGGGGGTACAGGAGAGAGACACGGGGCATGAGCGGGGGTGGGGGGAACAGGAGGGAGACACGGGGCATGAGCGGGGGTGGGGGGTACAGAAGAGATACACAGGGAATGAGCGGAGTGGGGGGTACAGGAGAGAGACACGGGTCATGAGCAGGGGGCGGGGGGGAACAGGAAGGAGACACGGGGCATGAGTGGGGGTGGGGGAACAGGGGTGAGACACAGGGCATTGAGCGGGGGGTGGGGAGAACAGGAGGGAGACACGGTGCATGAGCGGGGGGTGGGTGGAACAGGAGGGAGACACTGGGCATGAACGGGGGTGGGGGGAACAGGAGAGAGTCACAGGGCATGAGCAGGGGGTGGGGGGAACAGGAGAGAGACACTGGGCTTGAGCAGGGGTGGGGGGTACAGGAGGGAGACACATGGCATGAGCGGGGGTGGGGGGTACAGGGAACAGGAGAGAGACACAGGACATGAGCGGGGGGTGGGGGGAACAGGGGGGAGACAGGGGGCATGAGAGGGGACAGGGGGAACAACAGAGAGACACGGGGCATGAGTGGGGGTGGGGGCAACAGGAGAGAGACACATGGCATGAGCAGGGGGTGTGGGGTACAGGGAACAGGAGAGACACGGGGCATGAGTGGGGGGTGGAGGAACAGGAGAAAGATGTGGGCATGAGTGGGGGTGGGGGGAACAAGGGGGAGACACTGGGCATGAGCGAGGGGTGGGGGGCAACAGGAGAGAGACAAGGGGCGTGATCAGGGGGTGGGGGGAACAGGATGGAGACACGGGGCATGAGCGGGGGTGGAGGGTACAGAAGGTAGACACAGGGTATTAGCGGGGGTGGGGGGAACAGGAGAGAGACACGGGGCATGAGCGGGGGAGAACAGGAGGCAGACACGGGGCATGGGGGGGTGGGGAGGAACAGGAGGGAGATACAGGGCAGGAGCGGGGGTGGGGGGAACAGGGGAGAGACACGTGGCATGAGCAGGGGTGAGGGGAGCAAGAGAGAGACACAGGGCATGAGCGGGGGGTGGACGGCAACAGGAGAGAGAAACGGGGCATGAGCGGGGGTTGGGGGGAACAGGATGGAGCCCGGGGCATGAGCGGGGGGTGGGGGGTAAGGGAGGGAGACACGGGGCATGAGCGGGGGGTGGGGAGAACAGGAGAGAGACACGGGGCATGATCGGAGGGTGGGGATAACTGAAGATAGACACCGGGCATGAGCAGGGGTTGGGGGGAACAGGAGAGAGACACGGGGCATGAGGAGGGGGTGGGGGGAACAGGAGGGAGACACAGGGCATGAGAGGGGGATGGGGGGAACAGGAGGGAGACACGGGGCATGAGTGGGGGTTGGGGGTACAGGAGGGAGACATGGGGCATGATTGGGGGGTTGGGGGATACAGGAGGGAGACACAGGGCATGAGCGGTGGGTGGGGGGTACAGGAGGGAGACACGGACATGAGCGGGGGTAGGGGGTACAGGAGAGAGACACAGGGCATGAGCAGGGGCAGGGGGGAACTGGAGGGAGATACGGGGCATGAGCAGGGGGTAGGGGGTACAGGAGAGAGACACAGGGCATGAGCGGAGGGTGGGTGGAACAGGAGGGAGGCACGGGGCATGAGCGGGGGGTGGGGGGTACAGGAGAGAGACACGGGGCATGAGCGGGGGTGGGGGGTACAGGGAACAGGAGAGAGACACAGGACATGAGCGGGGGTGGGGGGAACAGGGGGTAGACAGGGGGCATGAGAGGGGGCAGGTGGAACAAAAGAGAGACAAGGGGCATGAGTGGGGGTGGGGGCAACAGGAGAGAGACACATGGCATGAGCAGGGGGTGTGGGGTACAGGGAACATGAGAGACACGGGGCATGAGTGGGGGGTGGGGGAACAGGAGAAAGATGTGGGCATGAGTGGGGGTGGGGGGAACAAGGGGGAGACACTGGGCATGAGCGAGGGGTGGGGGGCAACAGGAGAGAGACAAGGGGCATGATCAGGGGGTGGGGGGAACAGGATGGAGACACGGGGCATGAGCGGGGGTGGAGGGTACAGAAGGTAGACACAGGGTATTAGCGGGGGTGGGGGGAACAGGAGAGAGACACGGGGCATGAGCGTGGGAGAACAGGAGGCAGACACGGGGCATGGAGGGGTGGGGAGGAACAGGAGGGAGATACAGGGCAGGAGCGGGGGTGGGGGGAACAGGGGAGAGATGTTAGGGAGAATTCTCTGTTTAGGCTGAATTTCCTAACCTAGTGAGTCCCCCAGCAGCTTTGCTGGATTTCTGGAGTTTGTTTTTTCCATCCTGCCAAGAGTGTGACCCTTTTCCTCTCACTCTTGGACATGTATGTGTGTAATTCCTTTGAATTGTCAATGTGTTCGATGGGCTATGGGGTCTTTTACTCCATAGGGTCTCATAAGTTTTTCTATGTGTGTCACTCCGCACCCTACGTGTCGTGACACGGGGGCGCCCTAGCAGGTCCCCCCAGCATAGACTCCATACCCGGGGACTGACTACCGTCTCCCCGGGCATGTAAAGTCACCATTGGCTTTACTAGACCTAAATTTGCTAACAGAACTAGACCCAACCATCTTATTGTGGACGTGCTAGTAGGGGTAATTCGATTACTCCTGGATCTGTTACTCGAGGGGGCACTGTCCCGTCCCTCCTCGTCGAGTTTTGGCTGGTGGCAGTGGAAACTACTTGTTATGTTCGACCCCGAGCATAACCCTATGGGATCCGTCCCATTGTTGAAGATTGATACTGTTTTTCGTTAATCTCCAACGTACCACCGATCTACTTATCTTAAATAGGTTTATCGAGTGGTATTTTCTGCCAGAACTCGGGTTGTAAAATGGCGTCTGTGTTTTTCTCTGTGACTCCTAAACCAAAGGTTGAGCCCTTTGTTCCACTTTTGGCGGGCCTCTGGACAGAGACCCTCCAAAGTGGTGCCATTCTGTCTGGGTTACCTCAGGGGTGTGGGAGGGGGTTTAGACACCCTGGACCGAGTTGCCTTGCCAACTCAGGTCGCACTCTGGAGTGATTGGCCCAGGTGGTGAGTCTTCCCGCTCACCACTTAGCATGTATTGATTGACAAGCTAGGCTGAATGAATGGGGGACGTCTGCATAAAAGCAGGGCTTTTGGGACTGGATCTTCAGAAAGTCGCCACTGGACCTAAAGAATCCGACGAGGGTAACACTGAGCCGACCTGCACGACGACACCTCCGGTGGAGCCCTGCGGAATCGTCTCACAATCTCCCGATGACAGAAGAGATCTCCCTGCCGGAGAGTCTCTTTCCATGGCTGGTGGGAACAACCAGTCTTCTTCTTTGTGCTTTTTGATCGCCCAGGACGCAGTGGTCGAATTGCCCGTGCAGAGCACCCGGCAACCGGATAGCCACTACTCCTGCATCATGATCGAAAGGTGGTGCCTTGTGACGAAGCACTCCGCGGCTGGTTTCTTCCCTGGTGGTGCACCGGACATCTTCTCTTCGACGACGAGAGCATCTCTTCTCTTGGCCAAGACCCGTCGCGCATCCACCACCAGGAACAACTGCCCCCGCTGGAGCTGTCTTCCACAACAAGGTACCGTAACCGCCTGGCTTCCCTTATCGATCGGTTCGTGTGAGGTATCTGATTCCTCTCCGTTCCGTTGGGTTGCCTCCAAGCTTTATTCACTCTTTGTTCTGAACTGGTTCAACCTGTCGCTAACCAAATTGCTAACTAAGACTTGAACGCATCACCCGTAGAGACTTTCCAGGACATCGTGCCTTGCCTCTCACCGAGTGGGCCTGGCCGCCGAACTGTATGATCTAGTGTGATTAATGCCTTCTTGCCTTGCATTTTTACCCGCTTCAGTACGAACCGTGTTGACTTCATTACCTGCCTATCTCTTCTCTTCCTTCCTCACTAAATATTCGAGTGTCATCTGGGTTGAGGTATACACCTCTGTCTGAAAATAAGTGGTGCCGTAGAACCTAGAGTTGTCGATATTGTGTTTCGGGGGATTGAGCTTTATTCCATTCTGCAGAGTAATTGTATTTTGATTTGTTTGCCGGGGGTAGCTTTAGTATTTTTCTGTAGACGTTCTGTTATTAATAAATAACTTGCTATCTTTATACTAAAGCCTGGTTGCGTGTTTACTCGTTTTGCTGCGAAGAATTACCCTATCTTGTATACTCCCTATACTGACCAACTTTTCTTGAGAGAAGTCTGACTGCTCAGCCACAGCTACCAATTGAATCTGTGTGGTACGGACTGCTACCAAGTGGGTTCATCGCAACACCTGTGGTCCTAAATCTTTTGCAGTGGTCCCAGAGGGAGCTGCACAGGTTTCCGCCTAACACTGGTGTACAGCGGTGGGATTAGTATCGAGTATACAGTTTAGAGTGTTTTTCGACGCTGTAGGACGATTAACCACAAAACGTTACAAAAGCAACTTTCAAAAAACATGTCTACGATGGAAATTTACAGCCAAGAGTCTTTGTCAGATAAAAATACTGAGAGTCTGCGAGCTCTCTGTAGACAAGAGAATCTTCCTGTAAAAGGCAAGAAGTTAGAACTGATAGAGAGATTGCTGGCGAACCAAAGGCTGGGTACTGGTTCAGAGGAACCAAACTCTCCAGCAACTGTAGATAACAGTAATGGTGTTGATCTGAATCGTAATTCTGATGATAGCGATGAAGAGGCTGACGAGGACGGCGAGGCTAACGAAACTGTCTCCCCCGTTCCTCTACCTGCCTTACCAACTGTGCCTACGGGGCACATACCAGGTCCCACAAGTAATCCTGCTTATTTTGAACTTGAAAAAATGAAGCTCGAATTAGAATATAAACGGTTCTTGGCTCAAGCTGAACGAAACCAAGAGCTCGAGTTCAGACGAATGAATGCCCAGGCTGAGCAGAAACAAGCTGAGTTAAGACTCAGGGAAATAGAGCTTAATCATGAGTTACAAATGAAAAAGTTGTCTATGGAAAATGCTTCTCTCTCCTCTGGTTCCTCTAGGAGCTCCAGTCCCAAAAGACCCCGGATGCCGAAGGAATTAGTGGGTATGTACGAACCGAGATTGGATGTGTTGGATTGGTTGAAACTGTTTGAATACAATCATGGGCTCCAGGACATCACCGGGAACGCGTTGCTTCCCTGGTTGTTCTCTAGGCTTCCTCCTGTTGCGACTGATGTGGTAATGGAATTGGGGGAGGTGGATAAGACGGATTACGAAAGTGTGAAACTAGCATTGATAGCTAGATTCGGGAAGACCCCTTCCCAGTATCTTAAGAGGTTTAGAACCCTCAAAAAGCATGATGGTACCCCTTGGGCTACCTGGGTGAGTGAAGGGTTGAAAAACTTAGAGGGATGGATTAAGGGTTACAAAGTTAACACTTACGAGGGTATGCGAAATCTTTTTATGTTGGAGTCGATTTATGATGCCTGTTCTCCTGAGCTCAGACAGCACTTGGCTGATTCGAAGGAATTAGATTCCAGGGCTCTAGCTAAGGCTGCTGACTTGTGGGTTGCCAACAGGGCTACTCACAAGGATTCTGGGGCAACTCAGAAAAAGGACGAGGGAAAACAGCCTAAAAAAGACTCAAAGGAGAATTCGAATAACTCACATTCCAAAGAGGGCCCCAAACAAAACCAGAAGGGTAAGCCACCGGGAAAACCACAGCAGAATAGTGTGTCTTCTGGTGCCAAACCGGAAGGAGGTCAGAACAAGCCACCATTCCAGAAAGCATTCGGGAAATGCTTTGTTTGTGGCTCGACTGATCACGTGAAAGGAGATCCCAGATGTAAGGGTAAACCTTCAGGGGTCCAGCTTGTCTCCTTAGCCTTCGCTCCAGAGGAGGAAGTCCAAATGGCAAGTGGAAACTTTCTACTGCTAGCTGACGAACCCATTGGAGTCTCAGCCAGCGTTTCTTTAATATCTCTGGGGTTGTGGGAACAACAGAATTTAGATGTCTATAATTCTATCCCCGATAATACTAAAGAGTATTATAAGGACAGTGTCCAGGTGAATGGTCAGGAGACGCCTGCCATTAGGGACACTGGGGCCAGCATAACTGTGGTGGATAAATCGTTTTTTCAGGCTGAGGATGTTGCTAAGGCACCCAAACGCCTCACCAAGTTAGCTGGAGGGCCTGTGCAGATGCTTCCCCAATTACCAGTTCTCATCCAGTGTAACGACATGACTGTAAAGATACCTGTCAGCATACAGAGTGAGGTACCAGGACGCGTACTGTTGGGTAACGATTTGAAAATTCTCGGAGTTGTATCGCATACTCCCAGACCTCCTAGTAAACGGTTACAGGAGCTAACCAGACCTGCAAGAGAGAGGACCCTGCGCGGTACTCTCGGGGAGATGATGAAGAAAGAAATCACTCCTGCTCCATTGGAAATGGCGGCCGCTGTCTCTAGGAACACAGAAGTGAAAGGGAAACCTAAAACTTCTAAACCGAAACCAACAGGCCACATTCCAATGCAGCCGACACGGACTTCCCCGCGGTTGTCCAACGTCACACCCGTAACTCCACCTCCGGCTGAGGCTGAGGGGGAAGTACAACCCTGTAAGGTAGAATTAGACTCTGAAGAAGAGCTAATGGAAGGCCAAGAACTCATTGGAGATCTGGATCCTGTTGACCATCCTGAGCTGCAGTCGTTACTGGCAGAAGGTGGACCCAGCAGGGCGGACTTCAGTAAGGGACAGAGAGAATGTCCAACTCTGGAAGGTCTTCGCCGTCAGGCAGAAACTCAGGCTGAAGGGCAAGAGCCTGGGAAACATAGGTTGCACTGGGAAGATGGCCTCTTCTATAGTGAACCGACCGAGTCTGCACCTGGAGACTACAAACACCTTGTAGTACCCCAAGAGAACAGACCACAGTTCTTGCAGTTAGCCCACGAGATTCCTTTGGCTGGTCACTTGAGTTTCAAGAAGACTAAGGAAAGGCTCTCGCTCTACTTCTATTGGCCAAGGATGGGGGCCGAAGTAGAAAACACTGCAGAAGCTGCCATACCTGCCAGATCTCTGGTAAGGTTGGGTCCAAGAATGTGGCACCGTTAGTGCCTCTCCCCGTTGTGGGAGTCCCATTTGAGAGAGTAGGGATTGATATCGTTGGTCCCCTTGATCCTCCAACCTCCTCAGGCAACAGGTTTATACTTGTTGTAGTAGACCATGCTACTAGGTATCCTGAGGCAATTCCTATGAGGACTGTTACAGCTCCGGCTGTGGCTAAGGCCCTCCTTGGTATTTTTACTAGGGTCGGATTTCCTAAGGAAGTTATCTCTGACAGGGGGTCAAATTTTATGTCCCACTACATGAAAGCCATGTGGAAAACCTGCGGGGTAACTTACAAGTTCTCAACGGCTTACCACCCACAAACCAATGGGTTGGTAGAACGGTTCAACCGAACCATGAAGAGCATGATAGGTGCTCTAGAAGAACCCCTTAAACGTAAGTGGGACCTTCTATTGCCATGCCTTCTTTTTGCTTATAGAGAAGTCCCTCAGGAGGGAGTAGGCTACTCTCCCTTCGAACTGCTCTATGGTCATCCCGTCAGAGGTCCATTGGCCCTGATTAAGGAGGGGTTAGAGAGTGCTCCTTCCCCCAAGCCAGTCAGAGTGACTGACTACGTGATAGGTCTCCGGAGGAGAATGTCGCACCTGATGACAGAAGCAAGCGATATTTGAAAGCTGGACAAGCATTGGTCAAGCACTGGCACGATCAAAAGGCTAACATGGTTGAGTTCGCTCAAAACCAGCTTGTTCTTGTTATGATTCCCACAAGGCAGAGGGCCTTGCAAGATAAATGGATGGGACCCTACCGAGTAGTGGGTAAGCTCGGTGAGGTTAACTATCTGGTGGACTTGGGCAACCCCAAGGAGGCTCCGACAGTCTTTCACACCAACCGACTTAAAGCGTATGTCTCACGACCTGATGTAGGAGCGTTGCTGCTAGCATCGGCCGAGGAAGAGGAAGAGAGTGAAGCTCTTCCGGATCTCCTCAGAGGCTTACCTTTAGATGAAAAAATTGAAGGAGTAAATCTCTCCTCCAATCTGACACCCGAGCAACAAGAAGAGTGCAAGTCTATGTTGAATCAGTTTGCCTCTCTGTTCTCGCTCTCACCAGGCTTGACCCCTTAGGGCCAGCACGAGATACTCACTGGTGACTGTCTGCCTGTCAAAAGCAGAGGATATCGCATGTCAGAAAACGTAAGAACCCACATCAAAGGCGAGGTCAGCAAGATGCTTGATCTCGGGGTAATAGAGCCCTCTACTAGTCCATGGTCTAGCCCAGTTGTGTTAGTACCAAAGGCTGGATCTAAAGAACTTAGATTCTGCGTGGATTATAGAGCTCTTAACGCAGTCACCACGACTGATGCCCACCCTTTGCCAAGAACAGATGAGTTGGTGGATAAACTTGGCGCCGCCAAGTTCCTCAGCACATTTGACTTGACGTCAGGCTATTGGCAAATAGCCCTGACCGACCATGCCAAGGAGAAAACTGCATTTTCTACCCCCGTTGGTTTATACCAGTTTAAGGTAATGCCTTTCGGACTAAAAAATGCACCTGCTACGTTTCAACGGATGGTAAACCAGGTTCTAACCGGGATGGAGGACTTCTGCATGGCATACTTGGATGACATAGCAGTGTTCAGCAATTCCTGGGACGAACATGTAACCCACCTGAGAGATGTTTTGCAGGCTCTTGGACGAGCCAATCTGACCATAAAGGCGAGTAAATGCCAAATTGGACAGAGTAAGGTAGTCTACCTTGGGCATGAGGTAGGCGGTGGAGAAATAAGGCCTTTGCTCAGTAAGATTGAAGCTGTGCAAAATTGGACAACCCCGACTACTCAGACTCAGGTGAGAGCCTTCCTAGGCCTCACCGGGTATTACAGGAATTTCATAGAGAACCATGGGACCATAGCTTCTCCACTGAATGTCATCTCCTCGCCCAAATTCCCTAAAAAGGTTAAATGGAACGAGGAGTGCAATCAGGCTTTTGAAAACCTGAAAAAGGCTCTTTGCCAAGCCCCAGTACTCAGAGCTCCTGATTACCGCCAACACTTCATTGTGCAGACAGACGCTTCCAATGTAGGGATAGGTGCCGTACTCAGTCAACTGGATGGGAAAGGTAGGGAGCACCCCGTTTGCTAAATCAGCCGCAAGCTGAAGGATCCTGAAACAAGGTGGGCAACAATCGAAAGAGAATGCTTTGCTATCGTGTGGGCTCTGAAGAAGTTTAGGCCGTACTTGTATGGTTCTACTTTTGTTATTCAGACTGACCACCAACCCTTGAGATGGTTAATGCAAATGAAAGGGGAAAACCCAAAACTACTGAGATGGTCGATCTGCCTGCAAGGGTTCGATTTCACCATTGAGCACAGGTCCGGGTGTCACCACCAAAATGCTGATGGTCTCTCTAGGATGTATATCATCGACTAGAGGTATGAGATTCATCCAGGAGTGGATTAAATCCTCCTGTCCCTTAGTCTGGGGGGGGCGAGTGTTAGGGAGAATTCTCTGTTTAGGCTGAATTTCCTAACCTAGTGAGTCCCCCAGCAGCTTTGCTGGATTTCTGGAGTTTGTTTTTTCCATCCTGCCAAGAGTGTGACCCTTTTCCTCTCACTCTTGGACATGTATGTGTGTAATTCCTTTGAATTGTCAATGTGTTCGATGGGCTATGGGGTCTTTTACTCCATAGGGTCTCATAAGTTTTTCTATGTGTGTCACTCCGCACCCTACGTGTCGTGACACGGGGGCGCCCTAGCAGGTCCCCCCACCATAGACTCCATACCCGGGGACTGACTACCGTCTCCCCGGGCATGTAAAGTCACCATTGGCTTTACTAGACCTAAATTTGCTAACAGAACTAGTACCAACCATCTTATTGTGGACGTGCTAGTAGGGGTAATTCGATTACTCCTGGATCTGTTACTCGAGGGGGCACTGTCCCGTCCCTCCTCGTCGA
The DNA here is from genome assembly GCF_040938575.1 of Ambystoma mexicanum. NCBI lineage: Eukaryota > Metazoa > Chordata > Amphibia > Caudata > Ambystomatidae > Ambystoma > Ambystoma mexicanum. Next base: position 686,230,475 of record NC_090937.1, on the reverse strand, counting down.
GTTTTGGCTGGTGGCAGTGGAAACTACTTGTTATGTTCGACCCCGAGCATAACCCTATGGGATCCGTCCCATTGTTGAAGATTGATACTGTTTTTCGTTAATCTCCAACGTACCACCGATCTACTTATCTTAAATAGGTTTATCGAGTGGTATTTTCTGCCAGAACTCGGGTTGTAAAATGGCGTCTGTGTTTTTCTCTGTGACTCCTAAACCAAAGGTTGAGCCCTTTATTCCACTTTTGGCGGGCCTCTGCACAGAGACCCTCCAAAGTGGTGCCATTCTGTCTGGGTTACCTCAGGGGTGTGGGAGGGGGTTTATACACCCTGGACCGAGTTGCCTTGCCAACTCAGGTCGCACTCTGGAGTGATTGGCCCAGGTGGTGAGCCTTCCCGCTCACCACTTAGCATGTATTGATTGACAAGCTAGGCTGAATGAATGGGGGACGTCTGCATAAAAGCAGGGCTTTTGGGACTGGATCTTCAGAAAGTCGCCACTGGACCTAAAGAATCTGACGAGGGTAACGCTGAGCCGACCTGCACGACGACACCTCCGGTGGAGCCCTGCGGAATCGTCTCACAATCTCCCGACGACAGAAGAGATCTCCCTGCCGGAGAGTCTCTTTCCCTGGCTGTTGCGAACAACCAGTCTTCTTCTTTGTGCTTTTTGATCGCCCAGGACGCAGTGGTCAAATTGCCCGTGCAGAGCGCCCGGCAACCGGATAGCCACTACTCCTGCATCGTGATCGAAAGGTGGTGCCTTGTGACGAAGCACTCCGCGGCTGGTTTCTTCCCTGGTGGTGCACCGGACATCTTCTCTTCGACGACGAGAGCATCTCTTCTCTTGGCCAAGACCCGTCGTGCATCCACCACCAGGAACAACTGCCCCCGCTGGAGCTGTCTTCCACAACAAGGTACCGTAACCGCCTGGCTTCCCTTATCGATCGGTTCGTGTGAGGTATCTGATTCCTCTCCGTTCCGTTGGGTTGCCTCCAAGCTTTATTCACTCTTTGTTCTGAACTGGGTCAACCTGTCGCTAACCAAATTGCTAACTAAGACTTGAACGCATCACCCGTAGAGACTTTCCAGGACATCGTGCCTTGCCTCTCACCGAGTGGGCCTGGCCGCCGAACTGTATGATCTAGTGTGATTAATGCCTTCTTGCCTTGCATTTTTACCCGCTTCAGTACGAACCGTGTTGACTTCATTGCCTATCTGCCTATCTCTTCTCTTCCTTCCTCACTAAATATTCGAGTGTCATCTGGGTTGAGGTATACACCTCTGTCTGAAAATAAGTGGTGCCGTAGAACCTAGAGTTGTCGATATTGTGTTTCGGGGGATTGAGCTTTATTCCATTCTGCAGAGTAATTGTATTTTGATTTGTTTGCCGTGGTTCGCTTTAGTATTTTTCCGTAGACGTTCTGTTATTAATAAATAACTTGCTATCTTTATACTAAAGCCTGGGTGCGTGTTTACTCGTTTTGCTGCGAAGAATTACCCTATCTTGTATACTCCCTATACTGACCAACTTTTCTTGAGAGAAGTCTGACTGCTCAGCCACAGCTACCAATTGAATCTGTGTGGTACGGACTGCTACCAAGTGGGTTCATCGCAACACCTGTGGTCCTAAATCTTTTGCAGTGGTCCCAGAGGGAGCTGCACAGGTTTCCGCCTAACAAGAGACAGGTGGCATGAGCGGGGGTGAGGGGAGCAAGAGAGAGACACAGGGCATGAGCGGGGGGTGGACGGCAACAGGAGAGAGACACGGGGCATGAGCGGGGGTTGGGGGGAACAGGATGGAGCCCGGGGCATGAGCGGGGGTGGGGGGTAAGGGAGGGAGACACGGGGCATGAGCGGGGGGTGGGGAGAACAGGAAAGAGACACGGGGCATGATCGGAGGGTGGGGATAACAGAAGATAGTCACAGGGCATGAGCAGGGGTTGGGGGGAACAGGAGAGAGACACGGGGCATGAGGAGGGGGTGGGGGGAACAGGAGGGAGACACAGGGCATGAGAGGGGGTGGGGGGAACAGGAGGGAGACACGGGGCATGAGTGGGGGTTGGGGGTACAGGAGGGAGACATGGGGCATGATTGGGGGGTTGGGGGATACAGGAGGGAGACACGGGGCATGAGCGGTGGGTGGGGGGTACAGGAGGGAGACACGGACATGAGCGGGGTTAGGGGGTACAGGAGAGAGACACAGGGCATGAGCAGGGGCAGGGGGGAACTGGAGGGAGATACGGGGCATGAGCAGGGGGTAGGGGGTACAGGAGAGAGACACGGGGCATGAGCGGAGGGTGGGTGGAACAGGAGGGAGGCACGGGGCATGAGCGGGGGGTGGGGGGTACAGGAGAGAGACACGGGGCATGAACGGGGGGTGGGGGGAACAGGAGGGAGACACGGGGCATGAGCGGGGGTGGGGGGAACAGGGAGGAGACACGGGGCATGAGCGGTGGGTGGGGGGAGCAGGGGGAGACACGGGGCATGAGCAGGGGGTGGGGAGTAAAGGAGGGAGACACAGGGCATGAGCGGGGCGTGGGGGTACAGGAGGGTGACACGGGGCATGAGCGGGGGTGGGGCATACAGGAGAGAGACACGGGGCATGAGCTGGGGGTGGGAGGAACAGGAGGGAGACACGGGCATGAGCGAGGGGTGGGGGGTACAGAAGAGAGACACGGGGAATGAGCGGGGGTGGGGGGTACAGGAGAGAGACACGGGCCATGAGCAGGGGTTGGGGGGGAACAGGAAGGAGACACGGGGCATGAGCGGGGATGGGGGGAACATGGGGGAGACACAGTGCATGAGCGGGGGTGGGGAGAACAGGAGGGAGACAGGGTGCATAAGCGAGGGGTGGGGTGAACAGGGGAGAGACACGGGGCATGAGCGGGACACCACCCAACACCCAAACAAGAAGGATTTCTCCCACTCCCAGCACAAGGGGCAAAAGCTGCTACCACGAATTTCCCACTAATCACCAAGAGTTAGTACCACACATCTTAACGTAGTAGAAGATTTGAACTCAGCGCCTCAACCGCAGATATTGCCACCCACCACTCAAAGCGCTCATCCCGGGTACCTGCTGTTCCACCTCACCAGAATACCTGCCGAGACTAGGTCGCATCAATGCCCCACAGAAGCGTGTCTGCCACACGCATGCGTCTCACGTTCCCCGCAATACTCACTCACCAAGGGTAACTGCCACAAAGATGCGTATCAATTCGAAATGCTCCCCGAGTCCACCCGGTTGCAGCTTATAAAGAGGCCCGTTCTGGACCACCCCAATCACATGCTGTAGATTCAGCCAATCGTAAAGGCGCCCTGATCACCTCCAAACGGGCGCACCTGTGACCCACACGAGGTCCTGCGCCGCACTGCCTTTAAAGAAACATTACTGCCTACAGGTACTCTCGTGGCCGATGCAGAGCCGACGCAGCCCACGTCTACACGTGATTTTAACTAACTACAAAAGACACTTACTGTGCAGGCGGCAGATCCCGCTCCTGTTGACAAAGCCTCTCATGCGATAAACAAAGATGGCGGGCGTCTCTGAAAATAGATGCACTGCACGCTTCACCGCAGCCAATGGGAGAGCACGTCACATGTCCGTGGACATCACGCAAGCCGCATGCCCAATCCCTGTCCTGTCCGCAAAGTGAACAGGGAAGTGTGTCCGCGAAGCGGACAAGATATCACTAATTTCTTTCACTTACATTTTTGTCATTTTTTAAAAAACTATGGAATTCTATCATGTGGGTACCTCCTGAATGAGGCTGAGCTGAGGAAAACTCATTATGGTTTGCAAAAATCAAAGCATCTTCAGAGCTTTGACTAAATGGCAGCAGTTGTGAACAATATTGATAGATATGGCAATTACAGTGGTAACCTTAGTGTCATTTTTTACTAAGTCTTATTTATGAGGTAGAAGCAGTGAGTAAAACAGAGCACACAGTTGTTTTTGTCCCATCGCCTTTGAATGCACAATGTTGATACCTGTGATGAACTGACTTCTGCTTGGCACGAGTACAGGATGAGTAGGGGCTAAAGCACCCACTCAGCACTCACACTTCTAAAAACCAGGAGCCAACACAATCATAAAGGCAAAACAGGCACAGTTAAGAGATATACCTCCTTTGCCTTTTGTGGTACTGTGGGCCGAAGAAAGGCTATGCTCTTAAGAGGGGTGTGAATGTGGTTCTGCAGCAACTCAAATAGCAAAGTATAGCAGTCTAAAATAAATAATCAGAAACACCATGTACAACAATAACTAACTATAAACACTGTAACCTCGCATGTAGAGGGACACAGACTATGCAAATATAGAATAGCCACAGCTCTCTGGGTAATGAGACAGGGGAGAAAAAGGCATTAAAAGACAACAATGTTCAATAAGATATGCTATTGAGTTTGGTAAAGGGATTAAACTGACCTCTCCAGTGTATAGGGCCCAAAGATGGACCAGCGTTCTGGGCAGATCTCAGTCAATAACATCTTTACAAAGGTATTGGTGGTTTGACGGAATCAATCCAGGCTCTCAGCGTCAATCTCTGTGCTCTTTGGTTTGAAGGTACGGCACTCATGGTAATCCAGGAGCAACTGGCATCGACACAGGGTGGAATGAAAGGCAGCTGCAGTCTCGAATCGTCTACTCGGGCAGAGAGGATCATCAAGTCACCATGTTTGGTTCAGCATTTATGGATCGTCTGCAGTTGAGCTGGTACTGGGATGCACAGGGGAGTTATATCTATGTGGGACTCGGAGGTCACAGTGTGAGAAATACCAGGGTCGGATCAATTCATTTACAAGAGCAGCGATTATGAGGCATGTGCTTCAGACGGGGCCTCGAGCAATGCAAGGCAGTGGTGCTTCATTGGTTTGAGCCGAGACAAGTACTCACTTCAGCTGGTGCAGTGTGGCAGTGAATGGAGCCGAACAGGCAAACAGCATTTTGAAAAATAATGAATGCCAAGGGCAGCGTCAATGGATCCTGATAGTTTGCTTGGTGTTTAACACACTAGATTCACTGCAGGTCTGCAGGAAATTTAATTAATGATAGCCTGCCTTAGTGGTCCAATCCCTGCTTTGGTAATGAGTGGGCTGCTCCCTTTTGACATCACAATCAAAGTGTTCCGTTTTACAGGAAATAGAGAGAACATGAAAGAGCAAGAGAAGCAGATAAAATCAAGATGACAGAATCCTCCCTAAACTCTCTTTGGCTACACTAACCACACTTCCTTCCCTTCTCTATAGATTCAAAGTCCTTTAGAAATTAAGCATCATAGTGTGAGGCCTAGCCCTTTGTGAATGCATGTGCCCTTTGATTCCTGTTCCCAGGCCAGCTTCCTGTAGAGTGGCTGTCCCTGGGGAAAGGGTATTACCTGCCCTTACAAAAGAACAAAGAGAGTTAATCTCTCAGGCTACAGTCCTGCCAATGAGCAGGGTGAGGCTTGTCTGGAACTGATACACTTAACCCTTCCACAGCAGAACTGGGCTCACAGGGCTGATACATGTGTGATATCAAATTGATTGGGGCTGCAATGATTAAAAGTAGTGGCATGCACGATGCCTTAACTCGGGCATAGCTTTATTTTAGAGTTTATCCTGCCACCAACAAGGGTTACTTATGATTACCATTGTTTTAGCAGTGGGTGCATATCTTAAATGCAGCCCTTGCGCTGCAGAGACGTGGCTGTCACTGCAGCTGTGAAGTGAACAGCTGTGACCTCTGAACCTGCTGTGTGCTACTGGTCGAGCAGGCATTGCAAATCATCATACTGATGCAGCTGGACACAGAGACACACTGCTGTTGGCATTGGGGCTTATGAACTGGGAATATGTTTACAAGATTACCCTTTAAGAGATGGAATTACCTGAAACATTTTATTATTTAATAAAAATAAAAAAAAGCTAGGGTGTTCGCTCCCTTGCCAGATGATAATTCATCACACTACCATTGTTACTGACAACAGAACAGTCATTATTTTGGTCTAAAACACACCAAACCCTTGGCATTGAATACTGCCAGGATGCTTGAAGCTGTGTGTCCCTTCTCCTTAGAAAACATTGAAATAGTTGCGCTGCTGATAACGATTTTTCAGTATGGCATTTGAGGTCATGGTGGCTGAATGGCTAGTCTGCTGTTCCATAAATGAAGCTCAATATGCAGTGATACAGAAATGCTTGTTGTGTTTACAATTGTCCCCATGTCTGTTGTCACATCAATGGTGTGCATGGCGGAACTCATCACTGATTTTCCAATTGTCACTTAAAGTGCAACATTTATATGTATACATCTGGGTGTTTGATGTTACCAGTGTAACAGTGAAGGAATTGGACTGCAAAAATGTTGCCAGCTTGTTGTAAAAACACACCAATGTATTCTTTCTTATTAACGTTGTAGGATTGTTGAAAGCAGTCATGATGCTAGATTGTTTAAGAGAAGGCTGTGAAATGTGTTGCCAATGCCAGAATTGGTGCCTGGCTAAGTGATGACCATGAATGAGCAGGGCTGCCATCTCTGTGCTGCCGGGAGGGTATAGGAACATGTGCTTTATACCCTGCTCGCATTGTGAGGAGTTGTTCTGATGGCTCCTTCACCATTAGCAACATGTTACTAAATCATACGCACTGTCCCTTCGATGCAGCAGGTTTGCCTTGATAATTTGTTCCAATAATATTGATCTGAAATAAAACATTAAAACATTGCATTAATTCATGAAAAATACAATATTAACTAAATAAAACAGGATTTTTTCAGAATAGTAGTAATCAAAATTAACAAGTCATTAGACAATTCATGACAAATACAATAGTAATTAAAATAAAATTAACATTGGTCAGAAATACTAATAATTATGTTTACTGAAAATGTAGCAATCCATAAAAAATATAATTTGAGCCTTTGAGTCTTTGTTCATTATGCTGACTTAGCATCATGTAAATACTAATCGTTCTTACTCATTCATTGACCCCACCCCCAATTAAGAAAAACATACTTATATTATATAATGGCTTATTAGAATTACATATTGATCTAGGCTCTTAATTAAATAATGTTTTAATTAATTATTTAATTAATTAATTTAAGGATTAAATTCCAAACCCTCTGCATTGTCCACAAGGCTTTCTGGGGCCTTGGTCCAAAATACCTTCAGCTATCCCTCCACAAATACCTCCCCTATCGAGCTCTTCACTCCTCTACCTCCAACTCCCTCAGGATCAGTCGTTTTACAAAGAAATGAGCTGGGGGTAGATCACTGTCTTTGGCTGGCGCCTCCCTCTGGAATAGCCTCCCTGCCATTCTAAAACTTAAGGAGAACCATCTCTGGTTCCAGAAGCACCTCAAGACCTTCCTCTTTTCTTTTGCCTTCGCTCCCCCTCTCCCCTGCTGATCTGTTCTCTCTTGGCACTGTGCACCTGGCCACCCTCTGTCCTTTGGGCCCAGGTACCTGCTCACCCTGCCACCCTCCCGCACTGCCTCCGGGCCACCCCTTGCACTGGGGTCTGTATCTGTACCCATACAGCCCCCCCTTTTTCTTCCTGCACTTATCAGACCTACCCTTCCTGCTGCCTTTAACCTAGTACTTGCAAATTGCTGGCTGCATTACCACTGTTTGTTGCCTTTATTATTTATTATTGTTATTTATCTGTTTCTCCTCTGCTTTGCACTGACCACTTCTCCCTCCTTCCATGCACTTTTCCCCTCCCCCTCTCCCATGCACTTGCGCGTTCTCAATGTCACTGGGCCTAGTAAGAACGCTGTTTTGTTCTCCCCTGTTCCCCTGCCTTGCCTTGACGCGCTGTGAAACACCTGTGTACGAGTGCGATAGAAATAAAATATCAATCAATCAATCACTACATCATCTTCTTCCTCTTCCTCTTGCATGTCATCTGCTGCAGAGCCCCTGTTCCCCTGTCCATGTCCTCCAGTTGGTGTTGGTTGTTCCTGGGGAGGAGGGATGGACATAGCAGATGCTATTGCAGATCCAAGTATAACGTTTTTGTGCTCTCAACAGCAAATGTTCCTCTTCCTACCTCACCAGAATGAGAATGAGTTAAATAAATGGGTGGGTCCCCTTAGAGGAACTGTCTGTGAACTATCGTCATGTCCATGGACATTGTCACCCAAATAAGGTTTTGAAAAGTTCTGCAAACATTATAGATAACGTAAGAATAATAGTAGGAACTGTAGAAGGGCACAATTTCAACTTGAAAGCCTTTAGAGTATCCTCTACAGTAGCTGAAAATCCACTTTAAAATGTCCGGAGACCTATCATGGACACATCATCATACCACACGGGTGCACTACTTTGACAGTGGTGCCCAAAAAAAAGTCTGTAAATGTTGTAAAAGGTTTATAAAAGCACTGGCAATGGTACTAGGATGTGTGGAAGCTCAACGTTTCACCTTTAAAGTCCCTAGAGGAGGCACACATTTGATTTAATGATGTCTGCGAAGCACGAACATCCACCACAGACACTTCATCACACCACATGGATGTGGTCACATGATGATGTCCAGGGACATCCACGGTCATGTTATGACTTCAGAGAACTACCATGTGACCTATGATATGGTTTATATATGTTATGTTATGTTATGTTATTTTGCATTTATATAGCGCCTTATATACCATTGGTATGGTCTGAAGGCGCTGGTAGGTTGAACTCCTTTGGGAACCGAAGTTCAGGTCAGTAGAGAGAGTAGAGAGAGTATAAAAGGTGCGTGTGTGCACCAGGTATGTGTGCAGCTGGTGCAGAATTCAAGTGGTAGCTGCTTCTTAGCGGTAGGTGTGGTGGTTGAGAGATCAGGAGTATGTGTTCGCTCTGGCCGGCTTTATCCAGAATGAGTGGTGTGGCTGCGTTAGGCCTGAGGAGAACGCCTGGCTGGGGGGTGTAAAAACCAGCAATGTTTACATAGAGAGATGTGGAGTGAGATGGAGAATGTAGATATGAGAACAGTTATACCGAATGGTGTCATAATATCTCTGTGTTCTAGTTGAGTGGTGGTGTAAGGGAGAGAGTAAGCGTGGGGTGTGGTATGATGTATGTTTTTCAAATGTTCCCTTCATTCCAAGGCATAATATGTATGTCACGCAGTTCCGTGCGGGTAGGTTCGTTCTATGCATTTTGTTCGCTCTACAAACCCATCTTCTCCATGCGTTCATCGGCTCTACATACTCATCACTTCAGTACACTCATCCGCTCCACTCGTTCGTTACACACACTCGTCCGTTCCACACACTCGTCAGCTCCTCATACACTCGTCCGCTCCAATTACTCCTCTGCTCCAGACCCTCGTCCACTCCAGACCTTCGTCAGCTCCAGACACTCGTCCGCTCCAGACTCTCGTCCACTCCAGACACTCGTCCAGTCTACACACTGGTCCAGTCTACATACTCATCCAGATTAGACACTCGTTCAGTCGACAACGCTCATCCGGTCCACCCACTCATCGGCACAACATACTACTCGTCGGCTTGACGCGACTGGTGTGAGAGAGAGGGTAGGGGGGTCAGAGGGAGAGAGGGAGGCAGCTTCGGTTCTTGCTAGGGCTAGGTGCGCAGTTTTTAGGGAGGGGAAAGGGTGCAGTCGGGGGGGGTGGCAGGGGTATGATGGCAAGGCGGGGGGTGGGTGATTGCAGGGTGGGGTGTGGTAGTGAGGGGAGCGGGCATGGGCGGTGCTGGCGGGTTGGTGTTGTGGTTCAGGGGATGAGAGGTCTTGGGGTGAGTGGCACGCCATCGTGCCCCCCTGGCTTGGTGTTTGGAGAGGGTGATGGCAGGGATTGCGGAGGGGGGATGGGAAGGAAGGCAGATCTGAGAGTGGCGGAGGTCCACGGGAGTTGTTTCTGACAGTCACTGGTGGAGTTGGTGCGCTCATGATTGGTGTGAGCTTTGGGTTGATTTAGGAGGGTTTTCTGATTGTAGTTCTAGGATCGCTGACTCTCGCTTTTAGGTACACTTCCAGGGTCAACTAGTCAAAGATTGATTGGTGCTTCTAAGCAATTGTTTATAATTCTAACTGCAATTTGGTACGCTTCTAGATGCAATTGGGTACACTTCTAAATGCAATTGGGTATACTTCTAAGTGTAACTTTCTCAGGGAGGTTATTGGGCGCAATTTCTAGATGCACTTGGGTAAACGTCTAAGTGTAATTCGGAACACTTTCTAAATTCACCTTTCTCAGGGAGGCTATTGGGCGCAGCTTCTAGGTGCAATTGGGTACCCTTCTAAGTGCAATTGGCATACACTTCTAAGTGCAGTTGGGTACCCTTCTGAATGCAGTTGGGTACAGCTCTAGATGCAGTTGAGGACACTTCTAAATGCAGTTGGGTACACTTCTAAATTCAAGTTTTCAGAGAGTCTAATGTGCGTGATTTCTATATGCAAATAGGTACACTTCTATATGAAACTTTCTCAGGGAGGTTATTGGGCGCGACTTCTAAAGGCAATTGGGTACACTTCTAAATGCAAGTGGGAACAAATCTAAATTCAACTTTCTCAGAGAGGCTATTGGGCGCAACTTCTAAATGCAATTGAGTACACTTCTAAGTGTAACTTTCTCGAGGAGGTTATTGGGCGCAACATCTAGATGCACTTGGGTACACTTCTAGGTGCAATTCGGTACACTTCTAAATTCAGCTTTCTCAGGGAGGCTATTGGGTGAGAGGGAGGCTATTGGGTGAGACTTCTAGATGCAATTGGGTACACTTCTAATTGCAATTGGATACACTTCTAAATGCAGTTGGGGCACTTCTAAATGCAAGTGGGAACAAATCTAAATTCAACTTTCTCAGAGAGGCTATTGGGCGCAACTTCTAAGTGCAATTCGGTACACTTCTAAATTCAGCTTTCTCAGGGAGGCTATTGGGTGAGACTTCTAGATGCAATTGGGTACACTTCTAATTGCAATTGGATACACTTCTAAATGCAGTTGGGGGCACTTCTAAATGCAAGTGGGAACAAATCTAAATTCAACTTTCTCAGAGAGGCTATTGGGCGCAACTTCTAAGTGCAATTGGGTACACTTCAAAGTTCAACTTTCCTAGAGAAGCTGTCGGGCGCAACTTCTAGATGCGATTGGGTACACTTCTAAATGCAATTGGATACACCTCTAAATGCAAGTGGGAACAGATCAAATTGAATTTTCACAGAGAGGCTACTGGGCGCAACTTCTAAAGGCAATTGGGTACACTTCTAAATGCAAATGGGAACAATTCTAAATTCAGCTTTCACATAGGGGCTATTGGGTGCAACTTCTAGATGCAATTGGGTACACTTCTAAGTTCAACTTTCTCAGAGAGGCTATTGGGTACAATTCTAAGTGCAATTGGGTACACTTCTAAATGTAAGTGGGAACAATACTAGAATCAGTTTTCACAGAGAGGCTATTGGGTGCAACTTTCAAATGCAATTGGGTACACTTCTAGATGCAAGTGGGAACAATTCTAAGATCAATTTTCACAGAGAGGTTATTGGGTGCAACTTTTAAATGCAATTGAGTACACTTCTAAATTAAGCTTTCACAGAGAGGCTGTCGGGCACAACTTCTAAATGCAATTGGGGACACTTCTCAGTGCAAGTGGGAACAATTCTAGATTCAACTTTCTCAGACAGGCTATTTGGCGCAACTTCTAAGTGTAATTGGGAGCAATTCTAAATTCAGCTTTCACAGAGGGGCTATTGGGTGCAACTTCTAGATGCAATTGGGTACACTTCTAAGTTCAACTTTTTCAGAGAGGCTATTGGGTACAATTCTAAGTGCAATTGGGTACACTTCTAAATGTAAGTGGGAACAATACTAGAATCAATTTTCACAGCGAGGCTATTGGGTGCAACTTTCAAATGCAATTGGGTACACTTCTAAATGCAAGTGGGAACAATTCAAAGATCAATTTTCACAGAGAGGCTATTGGGTGCAACTTTTAAATGCAATTGAGTACACTCCTAAATTAAGCTTTCACAGAGAGGCTGTCGGGCGCAACTTCTAAATGCAATGGGGACACTTCTCAGTGCAAGTGGGAACAATTCTAGATTCAACTTTCTCAGACAGGCTATTTGGCGCAACTTCTAAGTGTAATTGGGAACAATTCTAAATTCAGCTTTCACAGAGGAGCTATTGGGTGCAACTTCTAGATGCAATTGGGTACACTTCTAAATGCAAGTGGGAACAAATCTAACTTTCTTAGAGAGGCTGTCGGGTGCAATTTCTAGATGTAATTGGGTACACTTCTAAGTTCAACTTTCACAGAGAGGCTATTGGGTACAATTCTAAGTGCAATTGGGTACACTTCTAAATGTAAGTGGGAACAATACTACAATCAATTTTCACAGAGAGGCTATTGGGTGCAACTTCTAAATGCAATTGGGGACACTTCTCAGTGCAAGTGGGAACAATTCTAGATTCAACTTATTCAGACAGGCTATCTGGCGCAACTTCTAAGTGTAATTGGGAACAATTCCAAATTCAGCTTTCACAGAGAGGCTATTGGGTACAGTTCTAAATGCAATTATGGACACCTTTCACATGCCGGGACAGAGTTTCTGAGTGCAACTATAATGGATTTGAGTTGTTGATGCTGCGTTAGAAGAGTGGTAGGGTAGTATGGCCTGAAGTAGTTGCTTCTGACCCCGCCCTTGCCACACTTACTTGTTGTTGGCTTCTTGCTTCTCCTGCGGATACCTGCAGATACGATCTGTGGAGTCGTCCTTTGCCTCAGGTCCTTAGCCGCAGGGGCTGCCGGGCAGAGGGCTGCCCTGGGAGGTGCAGTAATGGCCTGAGATAGGAGGCTGGGTGGCCAATCAGGGACAGGTGGGCGGGTCGGGAGGGAGTGGGATCAGGAAGAGGGTGCGGGAAGGCAAAGGAAGGCAACGGGGGATAAGGGGGTTTGGAAAAGATTTACAGAGGGCCCAGATGGGCTACTGGGGCACTGCAGGTGTTGTAGCTCACTCACCAGCAAACAGGTCAAAAAGATGGGCGCACTTTTGCAGCGACCCGCTAGGTCTACACAAACACGCTCCAAGCGACCAATCGGAGCGCGATGGGCGGGGTGGGAGGCAGGAGGGAGTGGGATCAGGAAGAGGGTGCGGGGAGGCAAAGGAAGGCAACGGGGGATAAGGGGGCTTGGAAAAGATTTACAGAGGGCCCAGATGGGCTACTGGGGCACTGCAGGTGTTGTAGTTCACTCACCGGCAGACAGGTCAAAAATATGGGCGCACTTTTGCAGCGACCCGCTAGGTCTACACAAACACGGTCCAAGCGACCAATCGGAGCAGGATGGGCGGGTCGGGAGGTGGGAGAGAGTGGGATCAGGAAGAGGGTGCGGGGAGGCAAAGGAAGGCAACGGGGGATAAGGGGGCTAGGAAAAGATTTACAGAGGGCCCAGATGGGCTACTGGGGCACTGCAGGTGTTGTAGTTCACTCACCGGCAGACAGGTCAAAAATATGGGTGCACTTTTGCAGGGACCCGCTAGGTCTACACAAACACGGTCCAAGCGACCAATCGGAGCGCGATGGCCGGGTCGGGAGGCGGGAGGGAGTGGGATCAGGAAGAGGGTGCGGGGAGGCAAGGGAAGGCAACGGGGGATAAGGGGGCTTGGAAAAGATTTACAGAGGGCCCAGATGGGCTACTGGGGCACTGCAGGTGTTGTAGTTCACTCACCGGCTGACAGGTCAAAAAGATGGGCGCACTTTTGCAGCGACCCGCTAGGTCTACATAAACACGATCCAAGTGACCAATCGGAGCACGATGGGCGATCGGGAGGCAGGAGGGAGTGGGATCAGGAAGAGGGTGCGGGGAGGCAAAGGAAGGCAACGTGGGATAAGGGGGCTTGGAAAAGATTTACAGAGGGCCCAGATGTGCTACTGGGGCACTGCAGGTGTTGTAGTTCACTCACCGGCAGACAGGTCAAAAAGATGGGCGCACGTTTGCAGCGACCCGATAGGTCTACACAAACACGGTCCAAGCAACCAATCGGAGCGCGAATGGCTGGTCGGGAGGCGGGAGGGAGTGGGATCAGGAAGAGGGTGCGGCGAGGCAAAGGAAGGCAACTGGGGATAAAGGGGCTTGGAAAAGATTTACAGGGGGCCCAAATGGGCTACTGGGGCACTGCAGGTGTTGTAGTTCACTCACCGGCAGACAGGTCAAAAAGATTGGCACACTTTTGCAGCGACCCGCTAGGTCTACACAAACACGGTCCAAGCGACCAATCGGAGTGCGATGGGCGGTTCGGGAGGCGGTTCGGGAGTGGGATCAGGAAGAGGGTGCGGGGAGGCAAAGGAAGGCAACGGGGGATAAGGGGGCTTAGAAAAGATTTACAGAGGGCCCAGATGGGCTACTGGGGCACTGCAGGTGTTGTAGTTCACTCACCGGCAGACAGGTCAAAAAGATGGGTGCACTTTTGCAGCGACCCGCTAGGTGTACACAAACACGGTCCAAGCGACCAGTCGGAGCGCGATGGGCGGGGGGGAAGCGGGAGGGAGTGGGATCAGGAAGAGGGCGCGGGGAGGCAAAGGAAGGCAACGGGGGATAAGGAGGCTTGGAAAAGATTTACAGAGGGCCCAGATGGGCTACTGGGGCACTGCAGGTGTTGTAGTTCACTCACCGGCAGACAGGTCAAAAAGATGGGCGCACTTTTGCAGCGACCCGCTAGGTCTACACAAACACGGTCCAAGCGACCAGTCGGAGCGCGATGGGCGGGTCGGGAGGCGGGCGGGAGTGGGATGAGGAAGAGGGTGCGGGGAGGCAAAGGAAGGCAACAGGGGATAAGGGGGCTTGGAAAAGATTTACAGAGGGCCCAGGTGGGCTACTGGGGCACTGCAGGTGTTGTAGTTCACTCACCGGCAGTGTGGCATCCGCACCCAGACAATGGCATTCGCAAACTAATTAAAGGTGCATAGTTCGCTCTGCGGATGAGGTGGTAATTATTGGTATGTAAACATGCGGACACTGACATTATTATAGTCTGTGGACATCAAAATGACGTTTAAAAAACATTTTTACATACACTGCTGCATTACAATAACTTATATATATTAAATATTTACTACAAACATTTTTGGGACTTATAGTTACAGATTATATTTATACCTCTTTATTTTCTGAAAGGGATGGGGAATCAGAGTGGAAAACATAAATAGGAGTATTTGGATGCTGTAGAAATTCATCATCAGGATAAGCCGGGGGAGAAGTTTAATCAACACATCTGTCACTTATATTTTCATGAATTAGTTCTGGTGATTGCTGAAGGAAAGGAGGACAGGTACAAATAGGGCAGTGAAAATTAACATTTATAATTACATGATTGTTAACATATGTCACAAGTTCTTTAAAATCATTACTAAGTTCTTCTATTTGTAAAGACAAGCTTGTGATTTCATTTTGTAGATTTGGTAACTGGGATTCTGTTTGTAGATGTTCAGCTTCTTCATAATTAGTTGTGGGTGTGGTTTCTTCTTCTACATTATGTAGTATAAGACAATTAAAAAAATAACATTGACATAAGTTCTGTATAAATTACATTATTTGCTTGCTTTAAAATTTATATTGTTTACTGTTAGAGATTTGTTCATCACTCATTTCATCTTTCGGAATGTAATTCTCTAGCCACTCAGGTGTGATTGCCATTTCTGTGAAAATATAGAATGGTGATATTTGCTTATGAGTAATGTTTATATAATGAATGGTTATAATACAAAAATGAATAAAGTTTACATACTATTTTGTCACAGATTATTTTGCACTTGGTGGTTGCTGTGTCTCAGTGTGTGTGAAGAGTTGTAGTAAACTAATAATTTGTACTAAATAAAAAATGTATTTCTACATTTGTAAACGTTCAATCGTATATAGATGTATATACGAAATATTAGTAATGCTGGTTTATGTATATGTTTCTGTTATTACAGGGGTTTACAATATTGTGTTGTCCCCTGTGCTTTTGGGTTATGTTGACGCTACCTGGTGTCAGGCAGGTCCTCAGAATTGTGTACTGTCCACCCATTGTAGAGCTGCTACATTGGAGGCAAGTGTGATTTTTAGGTGTAACCATTGAAAATAGATATAAGGAACTTCTAGGCACATAGGGTGCACTGGTAACAACCTATGAAATCCAGTGAAAAAACATAGCTAAAAGGACATTATGGTTAAGTGACACTAATAAAAACCTATCAAATTCAGTAAAAACATTGTTAAAGTGACGTTATGGTTAAGTTGCAGTATAAAAACCTATCACATTTTGTGAAAAAACATTGTTAAAGGGACATTATGGTTACAAGTAAAATCGATACACCCAAGCAATTCGCCAATTGTGGTAAGCTGTGTAACCATAACTTGCACCACTGCCATGTGCTACTAAGACTAACACCCAGGGGATCAATGATCACATTACAAAGAACATCATTGATGACATCATATGCATATTTTTTTATTATTGAGTATTTTCTGAGTTATAATTTGATTTATACAGTGCAGCACTGCCATTTTCATTATCCCCTATTTTAAAAATAAGTTATAGTTTGTTTGATGTATTAACAATGTTAAACTAATTAAGGTTTTGATAGTTTTACTTTATAAAGAGATTATTTGTTTGTATGCATATCATTTTATTTATTATATAATAATATTTTATGTTTTTATGTGTATGGGTGAGCTAGGTTACCATGATAATAAATTGTATATTGTTTCCTTAATTTTAGGAATTATTTTGTTTGCAGGCTTTAAGTTTTTGTTGGTTTAACCTTAACTCTTTTCTAAAAATTGTTTTTCAAATAATGTACTGTGTTTTTTAAGTTTATGTAATAGTTTGTAAAATGTTTTTGAGAACTATTTAATTGTATTATTATATATAATACAATGAATAGAAATATAAGAATGTGAATGTTTGTTGTAATTGTGTTATGTCAATGAAGTTGTGTAAAATTGCATTTTTATATTTTTGTGAAAATGTCAACATAATTATTTTGATGACCCACACATAACCCCTAAAGATGTCCCTTATCTCCAATGTTAATAATAACCTTTGAAAATGAGTCCATTTGAAAATACCAAATGTGAAATGTTAAACATTCCAACTGCAATTTATTTATGAATAATAACTTTTAGAAAAATACCAATTAAAGTTTCTTCAGGTTATAATAAGACTATTTGTACGTACATGTGCAATTTCTTCTCCAGAAATTGAGAAGGTATGTGAAAGAATACTTAAACGCTATTAATATTAAAACTTATATATGTGTTAGACTTTTATTTGGTTCCATTTATGTTGGTATTTACACATGGTTTTAATGAGAACAATTATTTTTGTGTTAATATGTTTTGTACAGCATGAAGCAATATTAAAAATATATTATGTGTTGAGTGCATTTTTTATATTAATGGATTATTTTAAATTGATATACAATGGATTTTTGTGTGTTGCATTTTTGTGGTGAGATTTATAACTATTTTAAAACATACAATTTTATTTTACTTTGAAAATATATAAATATGTTACTGCAGTACATTTATTATTGTTAACATACTCATATTTTAGAGGAATGCATTGATTATTCTAAAATATTAACGGCACATATCTAAAAAAACACTAATAAACAAATTTACATTTCAAATTAATTAGTTTAATATGAATACTATTTGGTCAAACAGAATTAGCTTTAATAAATATTTACTCTTTTAAAATATGTCTAAATTGATGTTTAATTGTTTGCATTTGTTTCTCCTAGTGCAATTATTTCTCCACATTTTAGACAGCCTAAACAAGAATAGGAATACACTGATCAATACCTGGTAATTTTGGAAGTGACACACAGTAACCAACTTGATATGTTTTAGGAACTTTAGAAAGTATACATGTATTCCCCTTTTCTGCAGTTACAGTTTCTGGGGCTGATTCAAGGAATTTGTGTGCCGAAAAAAAGGGATTTGTGCGTCATTCTGCCCGCAAATCCCTGTTTAACAAATGGGGATTTGCGGGCAGAATGGCGCACAAATCCCTGTTTTTCGGCGCACAAATTCCACGAATCAGCCCCTTTATGTTTTCTTTTAATATTTTGTTTTTTAATAGTACTAACTACAGTACAACTGTTTCTTTTTATTGATGTTTGTTTGGCAGTTTGAATTGTATAAACATTTCTAAAATATATCTGCTCATGTTTATTTTGCATATGTGCTAACATTGCTGAATTTGCTCAATGATATTATTTAGGGTTAGCCCTTTTTGATCTTGATTTACAGATGGTGCAAATTACTTCTGTTACATTTCACTCATCATCTGGTTGAGGAGTTTCAAAGTAGTCCCACATCCAATATCTTAATTTCCCAAATGGAATTTTTCCAGAGGTAGCTACAATTTTGGGATGTTGATTTGTGTGTT
Organism: Ambystoma mexicanum; assembly: GCF_040938575.1. Taxonomy (NCBI): domain Eukaryota; kingdom Metazoa; phylum Chordata; class Amphibia; order Caudata; family Ambystomatidae; genus Ambystoma; species Ambystoma mexicanum. Next base: position 686,212,114 of record NC_090937.1, on the reverse strand, counting down.
TGCTAACACTAGTGCTTGAAATGCATGGACTACTAAAAACATGTTGTGATATTTTTTTCAGTGTTTGAACTTTCTGATGTACAATTAAAGGAGTAGTATTAAAAAGGTACATTTTCTTTTCTTTTTTTTGTGGGCCATGCTAGTTTTAAAGTGAAGGAGTCTTAAATTGTGTTTTATGTTGATGTAATAGGAGTTACTATATGGACATTAAGCGTGTAATTCATAGAATTTAGCACGCGGCTGGTGCACAGAGTGCGTGTGCGCAGTCTGCGTCAGCCGCGTGCGCCAAAACCCATTTTAGTGCACAGCGTATTCATGGATACTAACATCCATAATCAGCAGTGGCGCAGGGTGGCGCAGTGACCCTGCAGCAGCACCAGTTCGCCCCCAGCCCCGCCCCGTGCGCCAAAAATGTTGCACAAATCCAGTACATGGCGTAAAGGCCAGTGGACCAGCATACAGCCGCTCAACCACGAAATCACATGTAAAACTCCACCCCAGAATACATGTACCCCGCTCGCGCGTGTGGAGTTTTACACGTGATTTCACTGGTGCGAGCGGGGTACGTGTATTCCGGGGGTGCGTGTGGAGTTTTACATGCGATTTCGCTGGCACGAAGAGGGTACGTGTATTCCGGGGGTGCGCAGTGAGTTTCATACGCGATTTGGCAGTGTGTGTCCTCCCGGGTGTGCCTGCCATGCCCCGCAGGAAGCCCACACCACAGGGGACCACACCCCTGGCAATGCCCCAAAGGCAACCCATCACCCCTGGGCATGCCCCACAGGCAGCCCATCACCCCAGTCCATGCCCCACATGCAGCCCATCACCCCAGTCCATGCCCCGCAGGCAGCCCATCACCCCTGGGCAGGCCCCGCAGGCAGCCCATCACCCCAGTCCATGACCCCCAGGCAGCCCATCACCCCTGGGCATGCCGCGCAGGCAGGCCACATGGCACCATGCACCTGGGAGCCTAGACACATGTCCCCAACCAACCCCCAATGACGGGCACCCGACTCATGTCCCCCAGCCCCCCATAGACGGGCACCTGCCAGCAGGCCCCAACTCATGTACCCCCTCCCTCCCGACCCCCATAGACAGGCACCTGCCAGCAGGCCCCGACAAATGGCCCACCAAACAACATTTCCTAATAATACAGACCCATGGACCTAATGCCAACCCAAATCCCCCCTGTCCCCCAGTACAAGCACGCAACCATCCACTGCACCCACTCCCAAATTACCCATGCCATTAGAGTCTTAAAAGAACCACCATGGCAATGCATAAATGCACAACAGAGCCACACAGTGACAACACATGACTGAGGCAATGTTCATTGAGACATGCACAAAACCAATGATAGTACACAACACCAATCATGAAGTTAAAAGAAATGTATTAAAAAACATAATGAAATAACATAATGAAAATCTTGCAAATTAATAAATAATGAAAGCTATTACCAAAAAAAGAAGGAACATCCAATGAAAAACAAATATCCACAACATGAAAAAAGAAAGGTGGTCCATCGCCAATGTTAAAATTAATTAAATCATTAAGAAAAGCAAACCATTGATCCATGGGAATTGTAAAAAAAGAAAGTATGTACAAGTCTTGAACTATATACAATGCAAATCCAAAGGGTTCATGATTGCCAAACAAAAGGAAACCTACAAAAAAGTCCTATGAATAAAAAATTATATACATAAAGTGGAGCAAAGTCCATGAACTCCAAAAAATAATAAAACAAAGGAAACCTAACCCTAAAGAACTATGTACAAAGGTGGCGGGCAAGTCCCACAGCTCATTTAGTGATGTTCAGGGCCAGGGCATCATCAAACTTCACGTTGATGTTCCGGAGGCAGGTATGTTCCCTGGCCTTGAGGTCTCTCAGGGATGCAGCCATGGAATCCCTCAACTCCCTGTGAGTTTCCTCGAGGCCCTCTGCCTGCCTCAAAGCCTGGTGCATGGAGTTCTCCGCCCTGACCATCCTGAGCTATGCCCTCTCCGCCCGCCGCCTCTCCGCATCTATTTGCCGGCCCAACCGCTGCCACACGGAAGACACTCCCAGTCTGGGGTCCTCCTGCCCCTCGGCCGATGCCTGCACCCGGGGTGTTGATGGCCCCTAGTCATGATGCCTCCCACGCTGAGCCTGCTGCTGCCTCCGACGCAACTGCCTCTGCCACCACAACAGCATCCGGGCTGATGGAATCCCCCGGCACCATCGTGCACGTGCCCTGCCCGATGATGCCGGCACATCCTGCATCTGCTGGGGTCCAGTTGGTGGGGTGGCCACCCCTGCTGGACCTCCGACTCCTGACTGCGGCAGGGATGGGATCTCCAACAGGCTGGCTGTGTTGTTTGGGGAAGGTCCACAGGGGGCCCTGGTGGCATCTGGGCTGGAAGACCGCACGGAGAACGACTGGCGTATAGTGTGCACAAGAATGGCCGACATATGGAGGAAAGCCCTGACCACAGTCCCTCCCAGCTGGGCCATGTTGGCACACAGCTCTTTGTGATGACGTGCGTGGTCCCCCCAGGAAGCACGCACGTCATCACGAATGTCACGTGTGTGCAATACGACACCAATCATGATGGACTCAATCCGGTCACCTGTCCCCTCGTCCGCAGGTAGAGGAGTGCCAGATGATGTGGACCTCTCCCCTACCTGTGGACGGGCATGGGACAGGGCATCACTGCTGGTGCATGGTGATGCAGTCACATTGTCAGGGACAGTGACATGCACAGGCCCCTCTGCGGCAACCTGTGCTGCCTACTGCCCCTGCCCTTGGACTGCACCACTTGCACCTGTGGTACCACCCCCACCAGTCCCCATGTGCGGCTCTGTTGCGGCCTCCTCCTCCTCTGTACACACCACAAACCTGGATGGCTCCGCACTGTCTTCTGACGTCGCAGGCCCCTGTGGGGGCTCACCCACCCCTTCCGCTGCAGCCGTAGTGGCAGACGCGGCACCAGTCCCCTCGCTCCCAGATGATGGAATTTCCTGCGAGGGTGAATGGGCCTTGCGTCGTTGGCTGGTGGAGGCATCCCGGCCACTTTCCTCCACAGCGCCGTCTCCACCCTCTTCTTCACTTGCACTGTGTAAAGGGAGACATTGATCACAAGCATCAGGGTACTGTACAATAGTCCCCTGGACAGAAAGCAATAGCACATTAGTGGCACTGTCAAACGTCACTTCCATCATGTCTCCCAACAACATATGGGTCAGTGCAGGCAACACACATGCAGGAACTGGCATGGCACATGCAACAAACATTTGCGTCCATGTCCACGGCACTGTAGAAACATCCAATGGTGGGCTGAAACTCACATCATCATGGGACATGCTGATCACATGCTCACGCATCACCAGAGGGTCATACATCTGGCCCTGCATACCCACAGACACAGTGGATACAAGGATGAGTAGGCTGTATCAGTGAATCAACACATTGTCATGGGCATGTGTCATGCATCCATGGCGCACACACTACTCAGACACACGGACATGTACATCATGCATGTCCATGACAGCAGCACACATCTCTCACACCCCAAACATGTCAAAGTACAGACACAGGCATGCATACATGTGTGCATTCTGCATGCTGCTCCGCATGATGCATTGTAACACATACACCATCCATGTGGGTCATGCCTGACTGGACTCACATGCAGCACCATCATGTCACTGCACACACACATCCAAACATGAACCATGTCACACATGCAGCCAAGTAGCTAACTACCAGCACACTGCAACATGCACTGTTTTAAAAGTGAATGCATGGCCACTTACTGCTGGACTCCAGACGGGCCTGCATCCTGAGGATCTGGTGGTGAAGCAGTGGGTGAATGTGCTCCAGGACCCTCATCTGCTGGGTGGTAAGCTGGACCCGGCGCCCCACTGCGTCCGCTGCCACCAAGAGGCGCCGGCCTTCTTGAGGTTCATGGACTTGTAGTCCTCCCATCACTTCTGGATGTGTTTGAAGTTGTGGAGTGCCACCCCATCCGCGTTGATGGCACCCACTATGTCCTTCCAGATCCTCTTCCATCCTTCCTTGTCAGCGCGCGATGGTGTGAAGAGGACATCATAATGCCCCAGAAATTGCTCTACTAGGATACCATCGTCCTTTTCACTGAAACTGGTAGCCCTCTGCCTCTCTGCTGGGGGGTTGCCACTGGTGCCAGAAGGTGTTGTGTCAGATATGGCAACCCCCGAGGCAGGTGTGGGTGGGCAACTGGGTCTTGGGGCTGGGCTGTGGAGTGATGGAACACCAGTCGGGAGTCTTCTGTTCCAGCAGGGGTGGTCACATCAACTGGACCCCTACAGATGGCAGATGTGCAGGCACCAAATGGCATGGCATGGTGGCAGAAGGCAGGCAGGCAGCAGCAGATGGCTCGTGGGATGCTGCTTGGGGCTCTGGGGGGCAGTAATTCAGCCTTCTTGGCAGGAGCGTGGTCTTCCGTGTGTTGTCGCATGCCAAGCTTGCTACGGAGTGATTTGGTACATGATAAACAGCACGTTTGCGTTAATTCCAAGGAAAGACCCTTGGCACGTAAGTGCGTAGGTGACGTAACGTGTGCACGGGTGTTTCCCACGGCACGGGTTGAAGGTCCCACATGGGTTTCCATTCCTCTGTATGTGCTTTTCGTGGAAAACAGTACGTGTGTTTTCCAGACGTTGGGGTTCACACGCGATTACTTCACAGCGGCTACAGTGCGTACTTCTTCTTTTGGCATGGGTGTTGGCTATGCATCCTTCTTCTACATGCAAGGCAGACAGTGAGTCGCACACGCTATTTTTCCTACTGCGGGTGTCCCTGTTAGTCACATACCCCTTTTGTTCGGGCATACTAGCCTGCGTGTTGATCACATATGCATTTTTTGTGTTCCTGGCAGCCACAGTGTACTGCGTGTGTTTTTTTACATGCACGTGGGCTACAGGGGTCGCGTATCTCTTTTTCTTGCTTTTTTGAGATGCCTGAGCATTGCGTGACATGTCATTTCTCCTAAGGGGCCACAGAATGGGACATTCATCGTAGCTGTATATACGTGTTTGTTCTTTGTGTGCCCTTTTATACTGTGCGGGGACGTTTCCGCCTGCCTTCGTGTGGCGGATGTGTTTAGGCCTGTGCGTTTCTTTTGGCGTGCACGTGTTTCCCCTACTCGATTCCATGAATACGTGTAGTTCGCGTGCGTGTTGGCGTTCTGTGTATTTCCCAGCAGTACTTCCCCAGTTACGCCCTCCTTTTCACGTGTTGTTCCCCATGTTGCGTGTTCCGCCCCCTTTTGGTGTGTGTGCTACACGTTGTGCGCTTTCGCTGTGCGTGTCGCACACAACGTTTGGGATGTTGCAGTGACTTGTGCGCCCATGTGCGCCACCCGTAGATTTGGCGCACATCCCGGGGAAAACACATGCAGGGCCTTCCATGAATCACATGTGTGTGATTCGCACGCGTGCGCCGGCTTTTTCACGCTTGCGCCAGCTTGCGCCACAAATTTCGGTGCACATTTATTCCATGAATTACCCTCATTATGTTGTCAGTGGGAATATTTTTGTGTTCCTTGTTGAGGAATGTTTGTGGCATTTTTTTTCTTTTTTCTTTTACCACTTTCTTTTCGTGCTCCAATAAGTTTTTTTATTGAAGACCATGTTTTTATTGTATATTTACATTTTTAGATTTAACGTACAATTTGGTGAATGTTTTTGTATTTTTCTAATAAATGATACCTACAGGATTTATGATGATGTTAGTGTTCCTTTTTTGTCCTCGTTGAATCTTCTCTTAAGATTTATGCTTCACCTATACAAAAGAAGATTTGTTGTTAAAATATAAAATGTTGTGCTGTTTACTATATACACCTGTATGTTAAAATTGTAACAAAATGTGATACTACTGCTTAGTTTTGTATTACCATTTCATATATATCGTATTCATATAGTGGTATGTATGGTATGCTAGTGCCTACAGTTGTATTGACATTTTTTGTATATTGTTCCATTAACTGTACGCTAGTCACTTTATGCACATTTTTATTTAGCATTACAAATGTATCTGAATGTTGTATACACATTTGTTGAAGCTATGCAACATAGGAAACATATTGATTCATCCAACTGTTTACTGTACACACCTCTGTATTATAATTGTAATGACATCAGATGCTAATGCTTACATTTGTCTTCACATTGTCTATTAAGTAATTGTTGTAGTACGCTGTTGCTTACATCTGTATTGACCTTTTGTATATAGTGATATTAATTATACACTAGTGCCTACATTTGTATTAACATTTTGTTTATAGTGCTATAAACAGTACACCACTGTACTTATTATGTTTTAATTGGCATGAAAAACAGAAGTAAATACATCTGTATGTTATAATTGTAAGGGTATTTGATATTACTGCTTACATTTGTTTTCATATGTTGTATGTAGTGTTATGTTTAGTATGCTTACAGCTACAGTCATATTACCATTTTCTATATAGTACTACTAATAGTACGCCCATGGCTACATGCATATCATTTTATATTTACCAGGTTGAAATATGACAGAATTTTGTTGTTGTAGTTATGCAGCATATTAAGCATATGAAGTATATGAACTTGTTCAACTGCTTACAATACACACCTGCGTGTTACAATTGTAAGGACATCAGATGTTACTCTTTAAATTTGAATTTACATTTTCTGTATAGAACTATTTATAGTACACTCATGCCTACATTCATATTTACCTTTGTCATCTTCTCCTAATATTGATAGTTAACCTATGCAAAAGACGACATGTTAAGTTATAAAAATGTTGTACTGTTTACTCTACACATCTGTATGTTTTGATTGTGAGGACATTTGATGCTACTGTACAGAGGGTAGACCTCACCTCCCCTCAAACTGACTATATAGAAGATAGACCCCACCCCCTCAAACCGAATCCAGACTACTTGTTGGGTTGATCAACAACTTTAATAATGCAAAAATCAGAAATGTAGTGCCTTCAGAAAAGCGCTTTTGAAGGACGATCTATTTTGTGGGGTCGGAATGTGATGCCCAGCAAGAGGGTATGTTGAATAGTGTACGCTTATCATGCATACCACATTTCTAGGCTTGAAATTAAATAGTAACCAAGTTATGATTAACTCTGAAATGGTGCCGGGCATACAAAGAGTGGATTTCTCTAAAATCATACTGAAATAATGAAATAATTACCTCATAGCAATTCATTGAGGCGAGGACAAATCCAAACAGTTTGTTCAGACTTCTTAGCAGCAATTATTTGATAAGTGACACACTTGGTGTTCAAGGCAAGGTAGCAAGAGTACAGACATATGGGCATATAGCAATAGTTGCTGTGTTCACGATGAGGGCACACAGATGATGCCCATACTTGGGCTTCTGTGACTGGGAGACATGGTGCTGCTTGCTAAAAATATGTCAGAGTTGACGTCAGAAATGTTCTTTCTTGAGACATCAAGGGATTCCTTTTAAAGATCAGGAATATCTCACACAATTTTAATTAGTTGCATGCGTAGGTATGGAATGGGTGCTTGGTGAATGACAGTTCAGCCAACCAACACAAGGAGAAATGGCTTTTCTTTGAGTACCGAAACCAATAAGAGTGAACTGAATCATGAAATAGAGAGCTGAACCAACTGCAAAATATATATAAGGGGGCCAAATTCAGAGCTTGATTGATAATTGTTGGAGCCCTGATGTATGAGGATTGCTGTGTCCTGCCTTACTGCACCCTGGAAGAATATAGATGCCTTTGAAATTCAGCCTGACTCTTTGTCTGCTTTCATACTTGGTCTTCAACATGCCTTCCCTGATCCAGAGATGTCAAGACCCTAGGGAGGGTGTTGGGCTCTCCTGTACACTACTCCTTAAAATTGTATTAACATTTTGTATATAGTGGTATCAATAGTACACTAGTGCCTACAGACGTTTGGACACATTCAATATAATGCTATTAATAATATGCTAGTGCCTACCTGCATATTATTTTTTATTTAGCGGTCCAAAGCTAACTTTTTTGTTGAAGCTATGTGACATATGAAGCGTATTAACTTGTCCAACTGTGTACTCTACACACAGGTACATTATAATTGTAAAGAAATTAGATGATACTGCTTACACTTGTATTACCATTTTCTGTATAGCACTATTTATTGCATGCTAGTGCCTACATTCATATTGAATTTTTTTATATAGTGCTGTTAATGGTACACTATTGCCTACATTTGTATTGACATTTTGTATATGGTGCGTTGAACAGTACGCAAGTGGCTACATTTGTATAATTGTTTCTTTTGCATAACACACATAATATCATTTGTGTACACACTTGTTAAAGCTGTGAAGCATATGAAGCAAATTGGGTAGTATACAAATTAATCGTTTGGTACTGTTTGTAGGTGTATTTATAATTTATATTTTTTGTTATATTGCATTAGAAAATGAGCAAATAAAATGGAAGGTTTTATTGTATACAATGTTCATATTTAAACAAAAGTTGCATTCACTGGTAAAAGGCAATATTAGCAAAAAATATGTTTTAACCTGGCTCCATTGAAGGCTCTAAAGGAGTGGTTGTTGTTGACATTTTTCAATTGTCTGCAATGAAATAGTTATATATTAAAGTATAAAGTTTTAGAATTACAAGTATAACATTATTAAAAAAAATGTACATACGTTTGTAAAGGGTACTTACTTTGTATCCACACTGGTCACTGCTTAATATTGTTAAAAGGGCATGGTTGTGTACATTGTGCGTTTGGGCATGGACTAAAGCTCAAACGGCGTTTGTTGTAACGTAGGTTCGGCAGAGTGTTTCTTGGTTGATGTACATTATGCATGTGTGGTTTGTAATTACTTGCATGTACCGTTTGTGACTGAAGAACTGGTTTTGTTTCAAAATGGAAAACCAGGTAGGTGTATAAGGAAAAGTGGTATGTGTTTATAAGTTGTATTTTTTTTAATGTATATTGAGTTATATCTGCAATGTAAGTTTGTTTAGCATTACAAATGCATGCATATATGCAGTTTTGCAGCGTCATTCCAGTCAAGTGACTAGAAGCATAGTGGCAGCATCAGTACATAATCCATGCACATAATGTTTGCATATTGGTTTATGCATATGGTATGTTACGCATGCGTGTACATTTAATATGTTGTGCAAATAATTTTTTATGCTTTGTGTGCTCGTATGTATATTTTAATACATGTTTCTGTCACTATGCATGCACTTGTATTTGTATAGTTTTGGTAGTTTAAGTTTCACATGCTTCACTTGTTTGTAATTACACAGGCACTTGTATGTGTTTTTTTCCATGTGTTTGTTTTGATTAAAAGAGCATTATTTTTTGTTTCGCTGTAGGATAAAAACCTGTTAATAATTGGTGACTCCTGACTGTTTTGGTTGGAACATTATGTGAGGTGAGTGCTCACTGTTTTACCATTGGAAGAGGCAAAAAACAGACTTCGTTGTAGTACACACTGATGGCAATGATGTGGGCTGCCGAAGAGGAAGGGAATTATGTTGTGATATTAAAAGTGACTTGTTATGCACAGCAGTATTGTTTCCAGGTAGACAAATGAGATTTTCCTCATTGCAGCATGTCGTATTTGGATGTGTGAACGTGCAAACCATTGTAAAATGAATTGTGTGTGCAGCTCTGTAAATAGATGTGTAGATAAGTTTTCAGTTGAACAGGGCTTACATTTTATTTTTCATAGGAACATTGGATGGAGTTAATTTAAGGGATGAGGCAAACAGTTTATTTTTAGGGAATATTGCCGAAAGGCTACATTATGTTTTGGAGTAAGGGGATGGTTTATATTTGGTTTTGTACAAAGCATTGTTAATGTTTTTGGTTGGGGTGCTTTGGGGTGCTTTGGTTGGGCTGCTTTACTTATGTTTTAGAAAACAGCATAGTTCTTTTTTTGTTAATATATTGATTTTATTTTGGTGCTTTACTGTATTTTGGAATGTGTGCACAGAGTGGGTAAGTGTGTATGTTCTGTGTGTGCATTGTGTGTGAATTCTGTATTTCCTTGATTGAGTGTATATTGGAGTATGTGTCCAATCTGAAAACAATGACAGTACACTTGTGTGCAGGCCCTTGAAGCAGAAATAAGTTACAGATAAGTTATTTTGGATTCAGTTAATTTATTGCATTCATAAACTACCATCAAGTACACCTTTTCACTCAGTCACTCATGTGGGTGTTTGTAGGTGACATCCTGCGTACCAATTATTACAATGGAGCATTTATTACTAACAGTGCATCATTTGTAACTTTTGCTACAGATTTTCTGATTGTCGGAAGCGGCCACTGTTTCCACGGCTTCAGTGTGAAACCTTGTTGGTGCGGCTTGGCGATCTTTTCTCATCATGCGTTACCCGCTACGTGCTACGCTGTGTTAGGTGCTTTCCTCTAGCAGAGGCCGATTCCGGAGGAGGTGGAAGTGAGGTGGAAGTGAAGCGGAGCCGAAGTCTGCCGGCTCGGGACGCAACGTCTACCCCCCAGTGCCATCACCATCTTCAAGCAAGAGAAAGGAGGAGGTGAGGCTAGGCGATGCGCTTCCCGCTAGGGTCATCAGGAAGGTGAGATGCGGCGCGTGTGAATGCGACATGCGAGTGAACTATACGAGCACGCTCACTACTCGCTCACCATACGCTCCTATTGGGTCCTGTTATTCCCCCTTTTACCCCGGTAACCCCTGGAACCCCTCTTTACCCCCTCTGGAGAAGGCACCCCCAGTATTGATGGTTTCCTTACGTGGCAACAGATCCGGATGTTTTATGTGAATGCTTGCATTTTACTCACACTCTATTTACAATACACGGCAACCACTCAATGATCTGTAACCCTAGTTACTAGGGACACTTTGTCATCTATCATTTTGTCATCTCCCAGTCACTTCCCTTTGGCTCCAGCTGGAGCAGTGTGGAAAAGGAGGAAGACTCAGGGATTTTATAAATTAGTGGGACAAAGGAGCTATTAACTATTGCACTTCAGCATACGGGTTACTAGTGACTCGATAACCTTTCCAGGAGACTGTGGGCAACGCCTTTGATCCTGGCAATATATACAAGGCACTAATAGTTGAAGGCAAAGCTCCAGACTTTTGTCTCCAGACCTTTTGTCACAGGCAGTTTACTGACATTATTCCAGATCCTGTAGCGAGACACTAGGCACACTTGAATAAGGATTAAGGCACCCTATAAAATAAAAAAACAACAATAAAAGTTAACAGGCCCCTACTATTAGCACGACTTGGATCTGCCTGGACCTAGGAGAAAGGTGCACTTAAACTATGGTTTCACTAGACCTCCCTGCAATACTGCCCCCCTATTCATAACCACGCTGCACAGACCTACGAGAGATCACCGATCTGAGCGGAGGCACTAGACTCACAATGCTGACAGTCAAAAAGTGTTCAGCAACAAGAAATAACCTTCGCAATCAAAGAAGCAGAACACCGACACCAAAAATGAATGGATGCAAATGACTTAAAATAGCACCTTTGGAGAAAGGGGCTATCACCGACTTTTTCACGATTCCTGATACTGCAAATACTGCAAATATAACAATTACACCGCTTCCTGTGGAAAAGGCAACAGGAAACCACAGTATGAATAACACCATAGAGGCACTAGGAGAAAGTTCAATAGATAACAACTCACTTCTGGACCTGTGCTTATCTATGCAGAGATCGACGACTCCTCATTTAGGTAGCAACCAGGGCAATCAAATCAATAGCTACCAACATTTGTCTATCCACTCCCAACGAGAAACATTTGATAGACTATCTGCGTCGCCCAATCTGGATGTACACTTGGAATCATCGGCACCAGATAGTAGCAGAGAACAAGAGGAAAATCAAACTACTTTGGGGACCTGCAATCCTCAATTGCATTTCTACAATTCGCCTTGAATATTCTATTAAAGATGTGTGGGAGAATACTGGAAGTTACTCTTACCTTACCGGCAGGAAACATAGAAAATAGCAGTAACCTGGAGCCAGTGCTAAATGAAGGGAACATCACAGTACCAGTATGCCCAGAAACTGCAGACCATGATTTAAATACAACGAATGTAGATGTTTATTTCTCACGCAAACAGCGGCAAATGACCAGAAGAGCGATTGCAAGAAAAAAGCGGCAAGTTGCAGCCATAATACTACCTGATACAGCAGAAGAGGAAATATCCAGACCTGCAAAAGGTAGCACTCCAAAATTGAATAAGAAAAAATCCAAACGGAAAGGGGCCCGAACGAACAAAGGTATTGCAGGCAAGGAGGGTTAATTGACAAGTTGGCTTATTCTTGATAAGAGCACATCGGTAATCCCGGCTGAGGAGGGAGACCTAAACAACAGCTACACTTCACAATTAGCGGTTGAAATTGATTTAGAGCCCTCATATTGCCCAAACGAGCTGCAGGAGAACTCCGCTTTGAACGCCGCAATTATTGACCCAACAAATCCACCTCAAATGGATATTATACCAGCTCCGTTAATTGTGCCGCCACACAATGACAAAGGTAACACTATATCACCACTAGGCGGAAGAACTTGCATTATCAAGAATCTTTACCAGAATAATGACCATGACTGGATCCCAAGATCTGCGCTGATGATTAGACTGCATTCCATCCCACAGCTGAGAGTGCTGAGATCGGAAGACTTTGAATTCATTGAACCATTGAAAGCTAGGAATTCCAATATATCAGCAATACACTGTAAATGTTTAGCAACAGCTAATCTGATACGCAACTACAAAGCCAATCTCTGGGAAGTTGACATTGAAGTAGATGCTGACCCTAACATAATCGATCCACAGTGGCCAATGTAAATGCCATGCACTAAATCCTGCGAAACTACGGTTCCACAGATAACTAAAGGCAACTCAATACAGTTAACAGATGTACAGAATGTTCTTAAATGGCTTGCTGAGTCTCTCCCTGCTCTGTCAATTACCCAATGAGATCAAACCCTAGTTACATGGAACTGTCGTGGATTTAGCCATTTATTATCCACAGATGACTCAACCCCCATGTTAGTTGGTCACACCTGCACATGTCTACAGGAGACGTGGCTTACCTCCCGGGCCCTTTTAAACAGCTATTCTATGCACCAGGGATTAGCCAAAAAAGGACCTAGGGGAAGACCCTACAGAGGTCTCCTTATTGGGATATTACATCCACTACAATCAACTAGGATCCACTCCAATATGGACGAGTTTGTACTCCCAGTTGAGATAGAACATCCCGGTAAAGATAAAGTGGACAAGATGCTTTTGATCAATCTTTATAATCCTCCTGATTCCTCCTGCCGAGATCGTATCCAGGAAGCTTGCCACAATGTGCTGATTAACTGGATGATCAATGCTGAACATAATCTAGTAATAATGGCAGGCGACTTTAATTGTCACATAGTGGGTCCAGCTGGGAAAAGTAAAAATCCCTTATTGAAGAACATTGGAAGGATGTGGCACGCAGAGGAGAACCCTGAGGGATTACTTTGGCTAAACTTCTTGAAGACATGGGACTTTGAAATATTAAATGGCAGAACCTCCAGCGACTATCCAGGTCAACCTACATGGAGTAACACCAGATCTAGAAGCACACTAGATTATATCTTTGTAAGTCCCTCTATGGCAAAATTGGCCATCGATATGAGGATCAACAACAATGACTGGAGTGATCATGCTTCTCTCAAGTTATTATTTAATTGTGCGGTACAGCATGCCCGGCCCAGACCTATTGGTGAACTAAGAACGAACCATACCTCGTCTAACATCCGTTGGTCCAATAAAAACATCAGGAAAGTATCAGAAGCCACAAATGATAAGGCACTTATGGACTGTGAAGCCCTCCACACTATGTCTGGCAACGAGATCGAAGAGTGGATAACATCATTTTCACAAAACTATGCAGCTGGTAACACAAATATGCAAGCCCCAGATGCTAAATCATCTAACACATTTGATGTTGAAATCAGAGATGCCAAAAGAACATTAAGAGCAGAACTCAAGAAGCTACATAAAAATTCCATCACATGGGATAGCTACCAGATTGCAAGTAAGAAATGCAAAAATACAAATAGACTTTAGCTTAGGCAGAAATGTTATGCAGCCAAATTAGTTAAATGGCAAAAGACAGTCCAGATACTCTGCACTAGTAATTCTCGCTCTATATGGGGACTGTTGAGACAGGCCAGAGGTGACACGAGTAGTTCTCTCAATAATCCCATCGATGTGGGCCAATGGGAGGAATTTCTGAGAAGTCGTAATCAATACCCAGCAGGTCTGACCCAGTAGAAGACATCTCTGGATCGTCCATATCCCCCTTTCAAGATATCCGCGGAATCACTGACTACCATGATATAAAAGCTGAAATCTTTGAGAGCACCTGGGCCAAATGGCCTTGCCAACGTCATACTAAAAAACAATCCTGAATATTGGGCAGAGGTCCTCACAATACTATTTGAAAAGACTCTGAATGACGGGTGTATCCCGGAATCATGGCAGACAGCAACCCTGGTCCCTATTTATAAGAGGGGAGACCGGACAGATCCATCCAACTATCGACTACTGTCCATGTTAGATTGTACAGGAAAATTGTTCGCAACATACCTATTACATGAATAACAAGAATGGATGGCGAGAACAGATCTTAGACCAATTCCAATGTGGCTTTAGGGGCGGATATTCGACAGTGCATAATTTGATTGTAATGGATATGCTCCGTAATAAGGCCAGATCTCCAGGGAATCCACCATTGTATATACTATTCGTTGATTTTAAGGCAGCTTTCGATTTAGTACCTAGAGATCTGCTGTGGTCCAAACTTGAGAACTTGGGCTGTCCCAAAGGTATACTATACTACCTCAGATTATTACACTGTAATACTACAGTCTCTGTGAAGCTGGACGCCATGGGTAACATGACCCACAAGATTGATCAAACACGTGGCGTAAAGCAAGGTTGTGTGACGGCCCCGATATTATACAATCTTTTTGTTCATGACATACCTTAAGCCATAGCAGCAGTCCACAATTGTCCACCTAAGATAGGCCAGACCCATTGTTCGGTTCTGGCATATGCGGACGACTTAGCCATCATGGATCATACAATCAGTGGGCTTCGAAACTCTGCAGAGGCACTGTGGACTTATGCCCTATGAAATGGCCTTACAATTAATCTGGATAAAATGCAGGTGATGGTCCTTAGAAGCAAGAAGATAGCCACAACGAGCATCAAAATACATGGGTCCACAATACAATATACACCCTATTATAGATATCTGGCATTGAAATAGAGCCCAAAGGCATTATACCATGTGTAAGCAAGCTCGAATTACGCATGCTGCTCAAATTAGTGTCCTGATATATCGTTTTGCCATGTCTCACTGTGGGTATACTGTTTGGGCTGCACAACAACTTTATCAACAGGTCTTAACCCCCATTACTACCTAGGGCCTAGAAGCCTTACAGCAGATGAATTTAGGATGGCTCCAGATACTAGAAGAGAAATTCTGGAAGAAAATACTTGGTCTCCCGAATAGTATACCAATGGCTATCCTCAGACTGGAACTGGGTCTCATCTCGCTGAAAGCTCAAGTACTCAGGAAAAGGGCTGTACTATACTTAAAGATGTCACCGCAAGCAGAAAACTCTCTATTGAAGGCCATGTATAATGAAATCAATAAATCTGCCACATTCTCATTTATGAAAAAACAGATGGTCAACTATCTGGAAAAGATTGGCTAGATCAATAGGCCTTATAGAGATCAAGCCAATATACTGTACGCTTTGACCAAAAAGTCTGAATTAGACGACTGGATTGACAATTTTGCACACTTAGAAGGTTTGAAACGTTACAAATTTGTTCAACATATGAGATATACTTTTAAGAAGCCAACTGCTTATTTATCTCTGTGTCCTTCACCACGACTGAGACACTTTATCCTTCTATTGAGAATTGATCAACTACCGGTACTGGCTATTAGAGGAATTATGAGCAACCTGACCAAACCAGATCGCTACTGCCGTCTCTGCATGAATAGATCTGCCACTGAAACCAGTAAACACGTTCTAACTAGATGCCCTTTGATGCAAAAAACGTATATAATATGCTAGGAGATTTCGTCCACTGTATGGATCATATCAGCAACGAAGACTTCTGGTTGAGGACGCTGAATGCAACTGGTATGAAACTCTATATGGCACTATATAACGTGTGGTTGATAGTGGAGAAACTACTGGACATATCTATATAGTGCCTGGGACAGTAGAGAAACTATTGGATATGTCTATATAGTAGTTTCCTTCCCCTAACTAATGATGGGACAAAATTTTGATACTGTATGTCTAAGCGTCTACACCTGCAGTTAATATGCAAGAATTGTATAGCTTTAATACAAATCTGATGTAAATGTACAGTAGACAGGCGAATTAAGCTCAATGTTACGTCATGTCGAAACATCAGTATGATGATATTTTAAATTTATTTTCCATTTTGGATATTTTGCTATACAGTGATTATGATATTTATGATTACTGTAATTCTATCATTTTTTGCTTTGGTTAATTATGATACTTAATGTTCTTTTTTGTTTTTGTTCTTAAGAATATGCTCTATGAAACCATAATAGTATTTTACTTTGGTCATTTTTTGATTTATGTTATGTGAAAAGCTTATATTAAGCTATAACACATTAATAAATAATTTATTTATTTATTATGCTACAGATTTTGCCAACTGTATGGCCCACAGTTTCACCCTTTCTTGTGCAAGTGGCATACCAGTGTATTGGTCAAATATTCAAAGCTTAGGTCAGTAAATATGTATATCAGCCAGTTATATTAAGTAACTCTTTGCACTGAAATGTGTTAGTGGCACTGTTTGCCTGAGTTCTCACATGTTGTGGTCGTACGCCTTCTTCTTCCTTGTCTCCCTCCGCCTCTCCCTCTACTACCAATTGATTTGATTTGGCTGTATTGGTTTATTTGGGTGTGGGTTCTGTGAAATGTACTTGTTGGTAGTGTCTTGTTGGTTGCCTTGTTTGAATATTTTGATCTGGTCTAAACAAGTTTTCTTTGTGGATAGAATGCCTCCACTACTGGAAGCGTTGGGTGCGGTTTCCTCTGCAATTCTGATTCTTTCACTCTCATTGTCAGTATCAGAACTGACTGGGGATGTATTGGGTGTACTTTCTTGAGAAGTGGGTGATCTATTATTGTCATCATATTTTGTTTTAAATGTATACACCCTGCCGTATTCATCTCTGAAGACTGATCTATTTTTTAAAATGTTTACCTCATCCTGAATCTCGGCGTAAAATATCATTGAGTGTTTTTTGAATTTTAGTCTTAGATGCATCTGACTCTCGCATATCCGTGATGTATTGTTTGACTTTGTATATGTGTGCTCTATTATGCTCCCTTTTATTATGTTCTATTAGGAGTTTTATTATGTTATTTGAACTAGTATTGAGGTTTTCCTTCAATTTATCTGCCAGGTCTAAGTCATCAGTGTTACTAAAGTCTGGTCAAATACAAATTCTAAGCCCGCTTGGAATCTGATTTTGTTGAAAATATTTCTTCATGGACTCCCGCTCCCAGTACTTATTAATCTCTCTAAATGATCATCTCTCTAACCTAACAAAAGTATCTTTTAATGTGTATTGGTTTTTGATAGGGTTACAAAAAATGTTCTGGGCTGCCTCTCGGCAAAATAGTGTACCAAAATCTTCGTCCCTATTTTCTCTGTAATCAGCCATTGTTGTAAAAGGGCATATTGGCTGAGGCTAAGGCGGTGTGTAATAACTACTGAAAAATGAGGGGTGGATGTTGAGACCAGTATGGTGAGCCCATGTGTGCAAAACGGTATTTATGAACATGGGACTGCAACTGCCAGGTGAATAGCATACAACCATAAAATGCTATTGACAAGTAAAAGCAATGCCAGTACACCCGTGTGTAGGTGCTCCAAGCAGAAGTACATTATAGATATGTTATTTTGGAGTCAGTCAATTTACTACA
Organism: Ambystoma mexicanum; assembly: GCF_040938575.1. Taxonomy (NCBI): domain Eukaryota; kingdom Metazoa; phylum Chordata; class Amphibia; order Caudata; family Ambystomatidae; genus Ambystoma; species Ambystoma mexicanum. The sequence goes on along the minus strand of NC_090937.1, from coordinate 686,194,061 downwards.
TTCATAAACGATGTGCATGGGTGTGTTTGTTTTGTGTGTTGTGTGCAAATTCTATATTTCCTTGCTTGAGTTGATGTTGGAATGTTTTCTCATTGGGGGTTGTGTGAATGTTATGTGCGTGTATTGAGAGCAAATTCTCTATTTCCTTGGTCGAGCATATGTTGGGGTGGGTGCGTATGTTGTGTGTGTGTGTTGTGTGTGAATTCTGCATTTCGTTGCTTGAGTATATGTTGGATTGTGTACAGTATTTCCTTGCTTGAGCGGATGTTGGAATGTGTACTCAGTGTGGGCGAGTGCTTATGTTGTGTGTATGTTGTGTATGAATTCTGTAATTCCTTTCTTGAATGTTTGTTGGACTCTGTGGACAAGGTGGGTGGCTGCCTATGTTGTGTATCTGTTGCGCGTCAATTCTGTATTCATTGCTTGAGTGTAGGTTGGGATGTGTACGCAGTGTGGATGGGTGAGTATGCTGTGCATGGTTATGTCAATGTTGGCAACATATTGCTTGAATTATGTAAATGCGTTGCTAAGGTGCATGCTTGTAATGTGTACACTGTGTGGGTTGTTGCATATGCTGTGTGGGGTTAAAGCTGTGTATCTTGTGCATACATTGTTTATTTCCTTGCTTCAGTGTATGTTGGGATGTCTACGCAGTGTGAGTGGGTGCGCATGTAGTCATGAGAATGTTAGCTGCAGATTGCTTGAATCATGTCATTTTGTGGGTTGTGGTGTATGTAGGGTGTGTTTATGGCTGCTGTGTGTATGTGTGGGTTGTTTGGTGAGCTTATGCTTTGCATGTATTTTTAAGTTGTTTAGTATTTTTTCACTGGAAAACTCAGATGTCACTGCGCATGCACCATTTAAAGATGCATATTCAATCCTTAATATCTCAAAATTATCCAAGTCTATTTTCATTTGTTTTTTCAAGGCGCCAATTCAAGCTAAAACCTAAGTGCCTGCCAAACATGTGAAAATTAGAAGTGGGCAATTTTTAGACATATTTTGGCCCTAAAAATGTTTTTCATCTTGAAAAACCTCATGTTAAAAGCTGTTCAAAACGTGATCAAAGTAAACATTTTTCAAACTACGAAGCTGCTAATGAACAAATCTTTAAAACATGAACACAAGCCATTTTCTGAAACGCCATAAAGACTTTGTGTTAAACCTAACTATGCCTTCCGCTAGCACAAAGGCATCATATTATTGTGCAGTGGTTGCCACACTATAGTTAACGTGTGTAGCATGAGCCACAGGAAATCCCAAAATTCTATTGCTAATAACTGTTGACATGCATGACGGATATGGGTGACATTTTCAAAAGAAAAGTTTGTTGCAGGCTACTCCCAGACTGCAAATTATGGGAAACTTTTATTCATAAAGGAAACAGCTATTAAGGTAGCAAGAAAACACTGATTTTGGCCAACTCGCATTCATTTTCTAAATAGAGAAGCAGTCCACATTTGATCAAGCCGAAACACAAAAACCGCGGGGGGAATTTGACGAAATAGGAAAGAACTTGGGCATGAAGCATTGACTCATTATCCTGGACATGTTTGGGGATATTCCGTCTGGTAGTTTTTTAAATATTTGACGGGAAGGGAGTGCCACCTTCTCCCAAAAAATGTAGCTATATCTACAATGGTGCTTTGTAGCAGAGCGACTTTTCAGAAAAGAAACCCGCCCTTTTCAATTTTTGTTGCTCGATGTGTGCGTTTACTGCAGTGATACTGGGGGAAGCCGAAAATTAATAAGGCTCAAAAAGCTATTTGGAAGAGGGAAAATTATGAATTTGCAACGGCCTGGAGGTGGGCAGGGGAAAGAGGACACCCTGCGAAAATGAAAAGTTGGGGGTGGTCTGGGGAGCCAGTTAGAGTTTGAACATTTTTGGATTATCGGGGGAATCCCGCAAGATTCTCTGTGGTCATAACGCAAGACACGCTCGGAAATGCATCACTTGAAGCAAAGAGTGAAATGGGGTCGTAGGAGAGAGACAGGGAGGGAAAAAGCAGCTATAGGGAGTGGGGGACCATGGAAATAGGGTGGCACTTGGCGGGTGCCTGTGACGGCAGGGAAGTTTATTTTAAATTTTTTAGCATTTACGCATTTTGTCAGGAATACAGCGGGCATGAATAGTTCATTGCTGCTGAATCTGCAGTTCATTGCCATTATCAGGGGAATATCGGGGGAATCCCCCAGGAATCTGAAGAGAGTGAAAAATTAAAATTAATGTTATACCTAGTGGGCCCAATGGAACCTATTGGTGCAACATGTGCAGTGGCCATGGCCGAAGGCAAAGAATCTCGCAAGATAACTGCAGTAATAATGCAAAACGCATTCGGGAACAATAATGCATTGCATGAAGCAAAGAGACAAAGGGAGTGATGGGAGGGTCCAAGGAGATAAAAATCAACTGAGGTGGGTGGGGAGACTAAGGGAAAAGTAAGGAGGCACATGGGTAGCACCTGTGAGTACTTTTACATTTTTTCAAGTGTTATCACAGTAATTAGCACAATATTACAAAAGTAATTATCAGTGGAATGAAAACTGAGGAAAACAATAAATGGGGAACATCTGTTGTGATCACAGCTACTAGGCGGGTGAAATGGGTCTTTGTGACACTGTCCCTGGTCAGTGTGTCCCAAAGAAACTTATTGGTGAAAGATTTGCAGTGGGCATGGCCAAAGGTCATGACGAGTGGGCTTGAATGAAACCTAGTGTATTAAAATATACAGAGGGCATGGCCAAAGGCAATGCTCACTTCCCAGGGTGGAAGGCCATGGCAAGTGGACCCAAGGAAACCTATAGGTGGAACATGTACAGTGACCACGGCTGAAGGCCATGGCTAGTGGGCCCCAAAGAAACCTATTGGTACATGTACAGTGGCCCTTGAATATACTATAGCATAACAAATCCTTAAAATTCATTGAAAAACTTTAGTTAAGGGACAATTAAGGCGATCATATTTAACACAACAAAACCCTTCAAATTCTGCAGATGCGGGAAGTGAGGATCATCTCACCTCAGCGGCCCCCCTGTTTCAAAGCCCATGAGCACTTTCATAACAGATGGCATTCACAATGACAGACAACATTAGAGGCTGGCTAGATAACTCAGTGGGTTGAGCGCTTGCTGTTGTGATCTGTGTGTGATCTACAGCTTGCAGTTTTGAATCCCAGCAAGACCAAATCAGCCTTTCATCCTTCTGAGGTCGAGAAATGAGCACCAACTCATCTTGGGTGATATTGTATGCATATGTGTTCTATTTAAAGCACTTAGGAGTGCACCCTATATAAATAACACATTATTAGATCTATTTGTGATGCCATCTTTGATGTCCTTCGTGTTAGACTTGGTGTGGCGCGAGTTATGGTTGCACAGCTAACCATAACTGGCGTATTTCTTTGTTTTTTTTTACTTCACCTTGCAAACGTGACCTTCCTTTAACAAAGATTTTCAATGTATTTCATAGGGTTTTAACTAATTAATTAATTAATTTTATTAATATACATACAGCAATTTGCTTTGTATATACAACAAAAAAGAAGACACAATAAAATTAGGACAGCATGAATAGATACATCAAACAATACATCAAATTAAATCAATAAAACACCATTAAGGGAGGTTTAAAAGAATTCTACAAACTCCAAGTTTGAACAGCATGTGACTTATTATGCCAATATCAATACTCTGGGAGCTCAGCTTTCGCATATTGCAAATATTTCAGTGCATTTCCTCTAAAATCTGACCATATGGAAAATAAAATGTACAACATTCCCATCCATGAACATTTGCCACAATAGCTTTCGGTCATTATAAACAAAACAGTTACTAGAGGATTTCATGTATTGCTTTCTGATTTAATTTAGACTTAAACAAACTGTTAGTATGTGTTCGAGTGAGTCAGGTGTATTATTGCCACATAACCTGCAATTACGTACATTCCGGGATAAACCCTCCATTGCTCCAATACACCCTAACACGTCATCTTTATTGATTTTCAGTAACAAATATTCTCGTGTTACCCATGTTTCAGGAAATGCCACAATATATTTTGATAAACGTTTTTTTTTTCTCCATTATATATTCAATAAAAGGACCATTATGTGACTTACAAGAAAGAGTGAGTATGTTATTTTCATGATTGTAAAATTTGATATATTTTTTTTATCCAGTATTTAATACGCTGGATATTATCTGGAAGACGATTTAGTTCACATCCATATTTCCATTTGTTAAAAATAGTGAATATTCTTCCCAAAGTTCTGATCAAAGAAACATTATCAAGGCCAAGAAAGGCCTTCACATAGTCACAAGTGATAGCATCATTACATAGGGTCATCAAGTCAACTGCACACATAAAAGATCTATTATAGACTCAATAAATACGAGGTTCAACTCAAGGTAAAAATATTCGACTGAGGGGCTTTGAGGCATGCAGAACAATTTCCCAGGTTTTTAGTGGTGCAATTCAACCATAATGAGCTGTTAACAATGTTTTTTTACTGAATATATATGTGAACATGAGAACACTAATGGCTGAGAAGGTTGTGCAGGGAACTGGAGTGCGCCCCTCTCCTCGTTTTACCATATTTCCAGGATTTTGAAGGGTGCAATCTTCAAGACCTGATAGGGGGCTGCACCAGGCTGATATATGCCCTGCTTTGGAGTGCCTCACTGCAGGCTACTCCCCCCCCCTTTCTCCATTGTGGGATTGAGTGTGAGCTTTTTCCTTGCTAACCTGATGACTACATCTACCAGAAGCCCTTGCAGCAGAAATCATCATTGATTTTCATCACCTGCACTTGCTGTGAGCTGCAAGTTAAGACTGCCTCCCTGATGACGTGTAAGAGCACAGAAACCGGTCGAAGGAGAACACCAGTGGCTGAGAAGGTTGTCCAGGGAACTGGAGTGTGCCCCTCTCCTCGTTTTACCATATTTCCAGGATTTTGAAGGGTGGAATCTTCAAGACCTAATAGGATGCTGCACAGGGGTGATATATGCCCTGCTTTGGAGTGCCTCACTGCAGGCTACTCACCCCCCTTTCTCCATTGTGGGATCGGGCGTGAGCGTTTTCCTTGCTAACCTGATGACTACATCTACCAGAAGCCCTTGCAGCAGAAATCATCATTGATTATCATCACCTGCACTTGCTGTGATCTGCAAGTTAAGACTGCCTCCCTGATGACGTGTAAGAGCACAGAAACCGTTCGGAGGAGAACACTAGTGGCTGAGAAGGTTGTGCAGGGAACTGGAGTGCGCCCCTCTCCTCGTTTTACCATATTTCCAGGATTTTGAAGGGTGGAATCTTCAAGACCTGATAGGGTGCTGCACCGGGTTGATATATGCCCTGCTTTGGAGTGCCTCACTGCAGGCTACTCCTCCCCCCTTTCTCCATTGTGGGATCGGGCGTGAGCTTTTTCCTTGCTAACCTGATGACTACATCTACCAGAAACCCTTGCAGCAGAAATCATCATTGATTATCATCACCTGCACTTGCTGTGAGCTGCAAGTTAAGACTGCCTACCTGATGACATGTAAGAGCACAGAAACTGGTCAGAGAACACCAGTGGCTGAGAAGGTTGTGCAGGGAACTGGAGTGCGCCCCTCTCCCCGTTTTACCATATTTACAGGATTTTGATGGGTAGAATCTTCAAGAACTGATAGGGTGCTTCACCGGGGTGATATATGCCCTGCTTTGGAGTGCCTCACTGCAGGCTACTCCCCCCCTTTCTCCATTGTGGGATCGGGCGTGAGCTTTGTCCTTACTAACCTCATGACTACATCTATCAGAAGCCCTTGCAGCAGAAATCATCATTGATTATCATCACCTGCACTTGCTGTGAGCTGCAAGTTAAGACTGCCTCCCTGATGACGTGTAAGAGCAGAGAAACCGGTCGGAGGAGAACACCAGTGGCTGAGAAGGTTGTGCAGGGAACTGGAGTGTACCCCTCTCCTCGTTTTACTATATATATATATATATATATATATATATATATATATATATATATATATATATATATATATTCACTTTAAAAACTTTGTTAAGGGGACGTTATGGACGTTATGGTTAAGTTGCCCTACTAAAAACCTGTGAAATTCACACAAAAAAACTTTATAAACGTGCCACTATGGTTCGAAGTAAAACCCTGAAATTCGCCAGTTATGGTAGGCTAAGCAACCATAACTGCCCGCACCACTGTGATGTCATCTTTGATGTACTGGTGTTAATGTTAGCAGGGCACAGTGGTGCGGCCAGTTATGGTTGCTTAGCCTACCATATCTGGCGAATTTCAGAGGTTTTTCGGTTTTACTTTGAACCATAGTGGCACATTTATAGAGTTTTTTTTAGTGAATTTCACAGTTTTTAGTAGGGCAACTTAACCATAACGTCCCCTTAACAAAGTTTTTTTTTAGTGAATTTATGCAGGTTTTTGGTAGGGCAACTTAATCATAACATCCCATTAACAAAGTTTTTTTTTTTACTGAATGTGCACTTTCATCATGTGAATTTGGGAGATATGTACTATAATTCCTTTACTTTATATACATGTAACATAGAACATACTGAATCCCCTCGCTAATGATATTTGAAAGACACGGACTGAGCGCCTGTCTGTGGATGGGCGCGGACGAGATCAACACTACCCAAACAGTCAGGGGGTATCTGAAACTGTACTATTGTGCCATATGAGAAATGCACACGTTTAAAAAAGAACACATAAACCCATTGCAAGTACTAATAAGTAACCAATTGAACCTACACGTCTCACACATTACCCATGCATTTAATTTCCATGTAGAATGAAATGGATTATACCATAACAAAAAAATATATGCCTCCAACGTAATTACCTCACAGAAACTGTGCAGCCAGGAGCGACAGTAGACACACAGCACAACAAAGACAATTTACAAGAAAATAGTAAGTGAACTTCATTTTTCTTATATGTGTGTGTACTTTTTTGTATGAGGTGCAGAAAAAATAATGTATTTCTGTTGTTTTGGCACAGAAATGTGTAGTACTTTGGAGTGGTTGGAGGAGAATTTTCCGCATGGGGAAATGTCGGAAGATAGCGATAATAATGGTACACACTTCTCTGCAAAAGCACATTAATAGTCAGTATTTTATGGGCATTTAACATATATATATTCATTTTTAACAGACCAGGTAAAAAAAGAAGAAAGTCCACCAAAGGACACAGAGCAAGACACGGTTAGAACAGAAAATGAACATACTGAATGAGAATTTTAACAGCTTAAGGCAATTTTTTGAAGAGTATGTGAGAGGAAAAATAAGATACCACTGTCCCACCTGTACCTGTCCCCCTTCTCCATTTCCTAGTGAACCATTCCCAAACACTCAAGAAGAACATAAACGTTTTGACGAAACATCCATTTCTTCATTTCCTCACAACCAGCCCGTGTTAAACACTAATTCCCTTATATTCGTTTCAGTATCTGCTTCCCCCTGTATTTCTCTTGATTGATGTATGTGTGTGTATTAAAAAATGTTTTATGTTAGTTGTAGTGGAATGTTTTGGATTTACATTTTTTTGTTGAAAAAGAGTTCAAATGTCCGCAGACAGTGTGCCTGTTCGGGCTGGCCATAATCAATACTGTATGGATGTACTAGGGGCAATACACCTACCATTACCAACCGCAACCAAGATGGAACTAATCTTATAACACACCAGGTGTCCAAGGTGTCTGTAAATGAACAGAATGGGGGCATTCTAAGGACATTACACCTCTCTGTACTGGTCACAACCAAGATAAAACATGTTCTTAGAACACACCAGGTGTCCGGGAAGTCTGTAAATTAACACAATGGGAGCGTCCTAAGGACACTATACCCGTCTCTACCGTCTGCAGCCAAGATGGAACTGTCTGTAGAACAGGCGCGGTGGCCGGCATGTCCGTAGTCAAACAAAATGGAGGTTTCCTAAGGACACTGTACCTGGCCGTGCAGTCAGCAGAACATCTACGCACATGCGCACCACACCCATAAGTACTGCGAACATTGCGCCTGTCCCTAAAAGTCTGTCTCACTTGTGTTGCACTTTTAATTAGTTTCAGGACCCGAACACTGTCCGTAGAACTCCCGCTCGCATGCGCACGTCCCTTACACTGCATTTGGTGTCCAGCTGGCACCCATTTCCTTCACGGATGTATTCACAACATTATCATGTGACCGCACCCACGCTGAGCATGTGGACTAACTTGCACAGTTTGTCTACTTCCGCAACATTTCAAAAGAACTTATACAAACATAGGAAATTATTTTACAGTATAAAATCACCATTTCACATGTCCCATACAATGGCCCTACCTTTCAACGTATGGTTTAGAAGTTTTACAACGCTTTTGAGTGATCAATATTTTCACGAGCCGCACCCCTCCACCCCTATAAATGGCCACACCCCCAAGCTCAACTTCATTGTGCTTCTGGCTATAGCAGATTGAGTTGTGCTGCCTTTACTGCTGTTGCGAACATTAGCCGACCAATCCTAATGGCATCCATGGCTGCTGTTGCTTCATTAGCCTCAGCACCCCCCAAACCCTCCACCGCCACCACCTCCCCAAGGGTTTGCAGAGGGAGATGTAGGATGTGAGGATGTAGAGAGCGAGAAAGAAGAGGAAGAAGAGAATGAGGTTGAGGAACTCTGCACTACAAGCACCCGCCGGGAGTCGTGGGTGTGGCAGTTGTTTACCTGTAGAATCAGAAAAAATACAATATCACGGCTGTTACACCGAGCAAAGGAAAATACACTGACACAGGCTTATAAAGATTCCCAGAATCTTTATTACAAAACTGAACAGTATTCAACAAAGTACACAAATAGCTATTTGGCCGTCAACACATCACAGAGACCACCAGCAGGGTTCAATATGAGCAGTGAGGGAATTTCCTAGCTGGACATCGACGCATTTATACAATTTGTAAATTGATGTCCAGCCCCCTTACAGGTTAATCATGCACTGGGCTAGGGTCGCGCCAGGTTCACATTCCTAATTTACATATCTTGTGCATGCGGTTTATTTTTCAATACATTTACTAACACACTCCATTATTCTTCAATTTAACATTTACACTTTTTATATATTGCTTTAATACAGACCAAACAATGTTTCGCATATTATATTCGGATAGCATTACTGTTCTTGTATACTTGTAGTTTGACTTTGCTAATTCAAGTAATCCCCTGCTCCCGAGGTCAACAAAGGACAAGGTCTACATGACCCTAACATGTAGCCTGAGGGCAGGTTGGACATTAACTCCACTACAGAGGATGGAGAGGTTAAGGCAAGAACAAGGACACACGAGACGGCCATTTTAGATTACAGGGTGACTTTGTATAAAGCCACAAAATGGCGGTTTCTAACCTAAAATGGAAGCTTTATTCAAGATGGCAGCTTACATCAATTTCTAAGGTCAAGTCCTTGCCACAGAGAGTTATTCGCGTACAAGTTTTAAGCAACTTGGCGTAGGCCAATAGACATATAAATCGTTTGTAATAAGAGGCATAATTTAATATTCGGTTTGACAAACCCTCCTTTTGGCCTACGCCAAGTGCTAATACTATTTCTGATTTGATTGCAAGTGACTCCATGCGTCATCGTCCAGACACCCCGAATCATTGTCGGACATATCTATTGCCATTAGGTCTGATACCAGAGTTTCCTTCAACACATACTCTTTGGAGAGCTCCTTTGGAGCGTATATTTTTTATTCCCTAATACACTTGTTGCTTGCGCGCAACATCCCCCTAATACTGAGCATATACCAGGGAGACACTGTATACAACAACAAAGAAACAGAAAACTTCCCAAGATAATCAGTAGGGCCGAGAACAACTTCCATCCCCATGACCGTAGGAGGTCCCAAAACCATGTACCAAGTTCCCAATTTCCCTCAGGAACATGTATTTCTGAACTAAGAACATGTAAATTTTGGATCGCCCTAAAGATCGTTGGAGAGGAGTCTGGAACGTAAACGCAGCAAGCGGACCCCACTAATTTACAGACTCCTCCTCGCTCTGCGAGGATGACATCTAATGCCATCCGGTTCTGAAGAGCCACTAATCTTATCGCTCTCTGCTCTAACGTCATATTATAGAGTATGTCAGTGGTCCGATTGATGGTTCTCTCCAATACTCTTGCTAGTCCCCTAATATCTTCTGAATTCGTAATTTGCCCAAAAAATGGCACAAAAGATTTAATAATATCTCCGAAAGTTTGCGCTGGAGTATCCCCTTTTACACCTCGTCGTGGACAAGTCTTTGAAATTTCTGTAGTACTGGCAATAAATACCCCAGGTAATAGAATCCCTAAATAACAGGTTCCTTGTCAATCCCTGGGCAACCACGGAAATGCCACATTACCGCAAACAAAATAGACAGGTTCGCCTACGTACACAGGTCTGTTTTCACTAGTCAAATTCGCAACGTTGGCGCACTTTCTAAAATTACCCATTGACCGTGTTCCATTCCTCTGTATGCAGAAGGATACTGAATCGGGGCTGTGATTAACAGAATAAGATGGAGGCGTGGCATCCTTATTGCCTATAGGAGCCATTTTGAAAGAGATTAAAGACTGAAAAGGACGAGACAATCTATCAGAGGGCCTAACAGAAGCAACGTTTGGCTTGCTTCTATTTGCAAAAAGCAAGCATCCCAGGGGCATCAAAACATTCTTTTCATAACTATTTAAATTTGTACCATCAAAGTTCCCTGAGATGCTGTCATTCCATCGACCAAAAAATAGTGCTCTAAGAGAAGCGTAACAGGCAGTTGTCAGAGGCAAAGGGTAAATATACCAACCTAGCCCTTTATCCCCATGTTGCGGTAAATGTGTACAGATCCAGCAATTGGTCTTATTAAAAATTGCATGAGTGGCATTCATTATTAACAAAAGGGTATTATTCTGATAATTCCGTCTATGCAAAGAATCTCTAGGCGACAAAGTATGCAATTGCACAGAAGGATTGGGAATCACAGATACATTTTCAATGGGTACAAAGTCTTCTAACGGATATGCATCTTCCAGATACCATAACCCAAACCCAAAAGTCATTACAAATCCAGTAATTAGTACGGGAAGGCAGCAATACACTTTGGGGGTCCCCTTACATACTTGATCATTGTCTCTGCTAGTCACATTTTTATCTAAAAGTTCAGTACGAGCGGTAGCGGGTGCAGGCATCGTAGTCTTCAATCGAAAAGCACCAATTGTTCATTTGCTGGCAACTCCAGTCGCGCGTCTTCTTAATGTGTTTCCCACAACCCTTAGCCAACAGAATCTTTCCGTACAATCGGGCCAAAGAGACAAGCCCTCAAATGATTTTTTTCAGTCGCACAGTCAGACCATGCTGTACATTTATTTCCTTGGGCGCAAATTATATTTTGCAGTTTCTGGTGAGAACAAAGTGTCGTCACTTCCTCCTGGAAGTGGTGAATGGACGGAAATGGGATCAAGAAAGGATTGATCCGGATGTTCTACTGTTGGGGAGCGCGGAGACAAGATGGCCATTTTGTCCGGCCCTGCGGATTCTGAAGCGGTCTCCGATTCTCACTTGTTAGTTGTTGCTGTTTCAGGCACGCGAGTTACAGCAGTGGGAAGAGATTCTGTTTCTTCTGTATCGTATGGCACGGGCTGTGGTATCCGTTTGGTGTGCGTCGCATGGATCCAGTATTTACGACCCGCTACCCGCACGGCAGTCTGGGTGACTAGCAGGACTTGGCAGGGACCCCTCCACCGAGGTGCAAAGCAAGATGACCTCTCAAAAACCTTTGTGAGGATCCAGTCCCCCGGTCGTAGACTGTGACCGGGGCCCTCGTAGTATACAGGTAATGCCTCTCGCACCTGGTGATAAATTGAAAACAGATTTTTAGTCAACTGGTTACAGTAGTCTGAAAGAAGCACATTTTCTATATCGCGTAATGAGCGACTTTTTGGCATACCCCAAATATTAACAGGTCTCCCCATTACCACCTCAAAGGGAGAGAGCCCAGTTTTAGTTTGAGGGGTTGTTCTCATCGATAGTAACACGATCGGTAAGGCGTCCGGCAATTTTAGCTTGGTGCCAGCACACGTTTTAGCGAGTTTGTTCTTTATAATGCCGTTGTGCCTTTCCTCTAATCCGGCACTCTGGGCATGTCTAGCTAAAAGGAACCGCTTGTCAATCTGTAGTCCTTTGCAAATTTGCAGGATTACAGTGGCAATAAAGTGTGGCCCATTATCAGACCAGATGACTCTCAGCAGCCCGAACCTAGGAAAAAACTCTTTCAACAGAGTTTTTGCCGTGGTTATGGCATTGCATCTTTAACCGGGAAGGCCTCAACCCACTTACTAAAGGCGCAAATAACAACCAATACATATTTAAGATTGTTACACCGTTCCATTTCAATAAAATCAAAGTGAATAACCTCAAACGGGACAGCAGATGGAGTGAAACTTCCTCTAGGAGTCGAGGTACCTTTCCCTACATTGTGCTGCAAGCAAACCATGCAGTTCTGGACAAAACGCTCAGCAATTTTTAAAATCTTATCATTGGCCCAGACATTGTGTAGCATTTTTGTTAGTTTCCGCGCACACACATGTGTCGGACCATGAGCCATAATAATCATCATTGTAATGTAGGCGTCAGGGAGTAACCATTTCCCTTCAACATTGTCTACCCAACACCCATCATCATCCCATCTTCCTGCACCCTCGATCCATCTCTTAGTTTCCTCTATGGTAGCATCTGCTTGAATATCTTTTACAACATCGATACTTTCTCCCAAAGTGCAAACATTTACAACTTCTTTTACAGCGTACATTTCTGAACTGAAATCAGTGGCAGTCTGTTTAGCTATCTGATCGGCAAAGGCATTCCCTTTTCCTACATCATCTGTAACTTTTTGATGTGCTGAACATTTTATGATAGCTAACTGAACATGGAGTGCAATTGTTGAAAGCAATCGCACTATTAAAGTGCCGTGCTGGATTTTCGTTCTGTGCGAGGTCAAGAAACCTCGTTCTTTCCAAAGTCTACTGAAATTGTGGGCCACCCAAAGGCATACTGACTGTCAGTATATATATTCACTGTACGCCCTTCAGAAAGTTCACAAGCTCCAGTTAACGCTATAATTTCTGCGGCCTGCGCAGAGTTATGCATAATTCTTTTAGTTTCCACAACCGTGCTTAAAGTAGTGACAGCATAAGCAGCCGTCGATGTACCGTCTGGAAGTTTAAAACAAGATCCATCACAAAATAGCTCTCCTTGAGGGCTATTCAAAGGCGTGTCTTTCAAATCAACTCTGCCTTTAGTCTCTTGTTCTGTCATATAAAGGCAATCGTGTGACATATCGTCATCATCAACAATATTTTGTGAGACAGGTAAAAGTTCAGCCGGATTTAATACGCAACACCTCTGAATTTGAATGTGGGGAGCAAACAAGATCAGTTCATATCTTGTCAATCGTGCAGAAGTGAGTTGTTGCCTTTGAGTTCTATTCAATAGAATATCTACAGAATGAGGTACCATTACGGTTAACACATGACCCAGGACCATTCCCTCACTCTGTTTTACAGACGCAGCAGCAGCAGCAACAGCGCGCAAACATCTTGGCAAAGCGCATGCAGGATCAAGGGCGGAGGAATAGTAGCCGCACGGCCTATTCTTCCCTCCATGTTCCTGCGTTAACACAGCCAAAGCACATCCATCACGTTCATGCACAAACAATACAAAGGCCTTATCATAATTCGGAGTTCCTAAAACCGGCGCCGAACACAGTGCGGATTTGAGCAAATTGAATGCTGTCTGGTGTTCCAAGGTCCATGGCAATGGCAAAGAAATGCCCTTCTTTGTCAAAGCCAACATTAGTTTAATCGTTAACGAAAAATTCAGGATCCACAATCTACAATAAGAAGGCATACCTATGAACGCTCTAACTTCCTTTCGAGTATTTGGGACAGGCATACCAGAAATGGTCTTTATTCGTTCAGGTGTCAACCGTCTTCCCTCCTTTGACAGGAGGTAGCCTAAGTAGGCGACCTCCTGGCAACAATATTGGAATTTCTTAAGTGAAGCTTTGTGGCCATGTTTTGCTAGATCACAAAGCAACAACACGTTGCCTTCTTTACAAGCACTCTCAGAATCAGCGGCCAAGAGGAGGTCATCTACGTACTGTAGTAACGTGCAAGTCGTAGGCAACTCGAGGGTATCAAGCTGCTCTTTCAATGCCCTACTATAAATACTTGGACTCTCAGTGTACCCTTGTGGTGCATGAGTGAATGTAAACGAGCATCCACCTAGGGTAAACGCAAACAAATACCTACTATCCTTGTGCATAGGAATACTGAAAAATGCGTTTTTAAGATCAACAACGCTAAAGTGAGTGGCAGAAGCCGGAATCATGGTTAATATCGTCGTAACATCAGGTTCAATAGGAAATTGAGGAGCCACCATTTTGTTAATAGCGTGTAAATCAATTATAAAACGAAAGGGAATCGCATTATCACCTTTTTTGTATACTGGCAAAATGGGGCTGTTACATATGCTACCCGTAATCTCCTCAATTACTCCACAATGTACAAAATCAGAAACTATATATTTCAAAGCCTGTTCGCCTTCAAATGAGATCTTATATTGCGGGATGCGAGGCAATTTTACTCCATGTTTCAAAATAATTTTGACAGGTTCAATTTGGAGAATGCCCACATCATTATCATCAATTGCTCATAAGCATTCTGGAACATTACTAAATTCTGGCGGTAAAGGTCGAGTCAAAAACTGAGAGGCGAGTGATTGCTGAGGTGAAATTGTTAGCCGAAATCCATCCGGAGAACAATGAATTACTGCGAGTAATGCCTTCAACAAATTTATCCCCAGGAAGTTCTCCCCACAGTTTGTGGTAAGTAAAAATGGACACTGTTCCGTGAAGGGACCCAGTGTTATCGGTACCGGCAAAGAGACCGGACAAACTACAGGTGTGCCTGAAAACCCTATGGAAACGTTGGATTGCCCTGACAGGGGAATATTTGGAACCCGTGAATGGTCAATGGAACATTTCTGTGCTCCCGTATCTACTAAAAATAGATGCTTCCTATTTCCCACCGCCATCTCAACATAGGGGCCTTTCTGATGAACGGGAATAGGCGTAGGTTCCAAATCCTGCTTTGGGCAATCCTAGCGGAACAAAATATTATCAAAAGGAAGTTCTTCAGAGAGGTACGCGGCAGAAGGGTGATCAAAAATGTTTCTATTATCCACATTCGAAACTTGCTTATCTTGTGAAGGAGGTTGCTGTGATTCTGGTGCAAACTGACCTCTGCCAGGGCCCCCTGCACCTGGGTGACCTCTGGATCGTCTACCCATGTTCCCAAATGACCTTTGCTGTAAGGTCAGACATTGTGCGCGCCAGTGGCCTTCCTGCTGGCAATAGGCACACTGGTTAATGGTTACCGGAGCCAAGGGCGCACTTCCCTGTGGAATGTACTGACCTCTAAATTGATTACCCCCTCTAAGGTTTCTAACAATCTGCTGCAATAAAACTTTAGTTTTCAAGTCACCCTTTTTTTTCTCAAGTTTCTCTTTTTCAGTGTTTACATGATTTTCATAATACTGAGCCATATGCAATACTTCTGATTGGGACTTCGCCTGCCAAGCGCTTTCAGAGGACATAATCTGTAACTGGATGTCAGGCAGCAATCCACGTATAAATTTGTCAACAAACAACCTTTTCCCTGACTCTGTGCCCAAGTCTTGTCCACTGAAATCCAAGAAAACCTGCTCGAACCGATTGAAAAAATCGGTAGCACCCTCAGACTTTCCTTGGACACAGGCTGTAAGCTTGTCCCATATGATTCTTTTTTCTGGAACCATAGTTTTCAATTTTACAATAATTCTATCAGGCAAGGTTAATATCACTTGAGGTGGTCGTTCGCCAGCTGGTCTTTCTCTGTCCAGCCTAGTCATGTTATCCCATGTATCTCCCAACCCAGGTATGTCATCTATAGTCCTAATCTGCTTCCACAAATCAACTGGCAGGAATACGGGAAATAATAGGTCAATATCACTTAAAGTGAATACCGACGACTGTAAAACCGACTCTATTTCTTTATAGAATCCAGTCAGATTTTTTCGTATATCAGGAATCGATTGCTTTATGGTGTTCACTTCCTGTCTTGAAAACGGGACGTGAACAAACTGTGAAACGTAATGTGCAGGAATTTCTCCGGCTACTATACCTCGTGCAGCATCAGCCGAATCTCAACTTTTGGGACAAATGTCAGAGGGACCTCTCTCATAGGCAACTGAGAAGCTCCGAATGCTTACTAAGCAACAGAGCCAAATCAAGCGCTAAGGCAGTCAAAGAAGTATCAATCAAAAAAGCTCTCTTATAAACACTCAACAATTCTGCGGGACAACAAATCTTTCTTCTTACACACTCATTCTGTAGGTACTCTACCATCACCTGTATCACTTTCTTTTGCATTTCTAACGTATATTGACTGTATGTGTCATATACTTCATCTGGAGTTATCGACATATCCGAAATCCATCTTATCGCGTCCTTTATACAAATTCGTGCTTCCTCACCTTTTAATTCTCAACGAGGAGAAAACCGTTTCTGTAAATACATAGTAACTAAACTATCACCATCTACTTCCTCGTTCTGTAACTCTTCCAACTCCTTCCTATACTCAAAAATCCTCTCAACATGCTCATATACCTTCTCCGCAGTATCTCTGGACAACGCTAAAGCGTTCAAATCCCGTAACCCTTATGGGAAATCTACATCATTTAGTCTATTCCACATTATACTTAAATGAGTCCCTAATCCTTCGATAAAAACATTTTTCTCAGGAATATCTTTTACATTTTCGAGTGTGGAAAAAACATCAGCTTGTTCACCCTTCTCCATACAATGTTTAGCCCAAGCAGTCAATTCACTCCTCTTGTCTGGCGACACAGTATTACGAGTCACAACCCTTGGTCTTGATCCCTGGTCTACTACAAGCAATGCAGGATCACTTGGAAGAGGAAGAGTAGGCACATTCTGAATAACAACCGGTGAAGGCAAGGGGGCAGGCAAAGGGGCGACGGCTGGAAGAACAACAGGAAGAACAACAGGGAGAACCGGAGGAACTATGGGAGGGGGAACTACAACAGGAAGGGGCAGAGCGCCAGGAGGAGGGACATATGGAGGTGGCGCGGAGGCATCGTGCCTTTGTTCATGCAAAAGTTTATTAATCAATTCGTCTGACGTATGAAAATCTTTTGAAGGGTAGATTTTCTGAATGCCTAATTGAAATGCCCTGTCCGTGTTCCTAACTGACTCCAATTGCTTATTTTGATCATATAACCGTGCCTTTTCGACACTCGTCATATGTCGACGAATATGTTTCTCTCTACTCTTTTGTTGCTGCAAAGCTTCTATTTTCCAACCGTGCAACGCGTCAAATGCTGCAGGCCTAGCCTTCTTCTTTACTAATACAGACTCTAAATATTCTATATGAGGGATTTCAAAACTACCATTGGTTGGCCACCGAAGATTAGAATTATTTCTGGTTTGTCTGTGCCAAATGTCATTAAATGCTATACTACCAAAGCCTTTCTTACAGTACATAATACATGCCGGCGACCCCTCCTGTGGTGCGGGACGGCTATCTTCCAAAGATTGTCTGTCACTGCAGAAAAATGCTCTAAAGCAGGCAGACAATTTCCCAGGCATATCAAAGTTCTGGTGTTACCTGGTTAAATAATTGTGCTCGCGAGTACAATGCTCCAAATTCAAATTTGTCAGGGTTAAATTAAGAATCGGGACACGATTCACCTGACCATGCAAAGGACCCACGTGTCTGGTGTTTTTCGGAAAATTTACCCACCTCTAAATATATGGACCCTCGTCAAGACGTCGTCTCGGTCTACAGCTCACCGTCCAGGGATCGGATTGTGCAGTTTCGTCGAGGAATTCACTTCTCGTCTTAGAGTGGCCGGTTTCTGTTGACACCGTCCGATCCCGGTCCGATAGCCGAGCCAACCTTCAACGAGACAAAGTCAATCTTGAGGGTCCCTATTCGGGCACCATTTATTGAATCAGAAAAAATACAATATTACGGCTGTTACACCGAGCAAAGGAAAATACACCGACACAGGCTTATAAAGATTCCGAGAATCTTTATTACAAAACTGAACAGTATTCAACAAAGTACACAAATAGCTATTTGGCCGTCAATACATCACAGAGACCACCAGCAGGGTTCAATATGAGCAGTGAGGGAATTTCCTAGCTGGACATCGACGCATTTATACAATTTGTAAAATGATGTCCAGCCCCCTTACAGGTTAATCATGCACTGGGCTAGGGTCGCGCCACGTTTACTTTCCCAATTTACATATCTTGTGCATGCAGTTTATTTTTCAATACATTTACTAACACACTCCATTATTCTTCAATTTAACATTTACACTCTTTATATATTGCTTTAATACAGACCAAACAATGTTTTGCATATTATATTCGGATAGCATTACTGTTCTTGTATACTTGTAGTTTAACTTTGCTAATTCAAGTAATCCCCTGCTCCCGAGGTCAACAAAGGACAAGGTCTACATGACCCTAAAATGTAGCCTGAGGGCAGGTTGGACATTAACTCCCCTACAGAGGTTGGAGAGGTTAAGGCAAGAACAAGGACACACGAGACGGCCATTTTAGATTACAGGGTGACTTTGTATAAAGCCCCAAAATGGCGGTTTCTAACCTAAAATGGAGGCTTGATTCAAGACGGCGGCTTACATCAATTTCTAAGGTCAAGACCTTGCCGCAGAGTTATTTGCGTACAATTTTTAAGCAACTTGGCGTAGGCCAATATACATATAAATCGTTTGTAATAAGAGGCATCATTTAATATCCGGTTTGACATACCGTTTTTGGAAACTTACCAAAAGCACCTGCGAACCAGGTCAGGTGTAAGCAGTGCAAGTTGGTGCTGAATCGTGGGAGACCTGGTGCGTACAGCTTTGGTACGTTAACCATGAAGCAACACCTAACTTTGTTCCACAGTGCGGCCATTCGCAAGGTGATACCATGTGAAGAATGTAGTAGGTTGAGTTCCTCCACAGCATCCTCCGTGTCTGATCCTCTCACCACAAGAGAAACTCCTGTGGGGAGCGCATCCCACCAGCTGCCTCAAAGGCCATTTGTGATGCTGTTGACCCTACCTTGTGAGGGTCACAATATTGTGTATGTACTGCGACGCAGTACTCTGCAGGGGGGAGAGTCTTCGAAGTGCTTTTGAGACTACGGTCATGGAGCACCAAAAGAACTGCTCTCTACCTAAGTAAAGCCCACCCTACATCTTTCTCTCTCCACCTGCCCTTTCTTATCCCCGTGGTTGGTGTCCCTTCCTTACCCTCCTTTACCCTCCTCTCCTAGTGTGTCGTGTGTTGAAAAATAATAAAATGGAAAACAACAAAAATTACAAAAAAGGCTCTTTTCAGAGGCGCCTTTCTCAGTTTAACGATAGAACTATCAAGTGACCGGTGTAGGCCCCCGCGCATTTTTCAAAAAGTCTGCGGACAGTCATAGGACGCACAAAAATGGAGGGTGCAAGCGCAGCAAAACCAATGCACTTTTCGCTGGGAGTAAGTGGTGGCTCTGAAAAGAGCCTTTCAGTGAAGTTTTGTGTATTTCAAAAACTGTGGATCTGAAAAAACGGATTGCCAAATAGGTGACTATGAATCCAAAAAAGGTTGCAATGCATTTTGTACATTGCGAAGAAAAATCTGATTGTCAGCATATGTGAGATGGACTCCATCTCTGCAAAAAATGAAAGTGCTGCGAAACAAAATGTTTTCATTGTGGAATGCCAACATTTCTTAGAAAGGCACAAACAGCCTTATTGACATTGCACCTCGCTTTCTCCATTTATGGACCAAATGCAGAAGAACGCAGCCATATTTGTCTTTGTGAAATACGGGAAAAAACTACTTGGCAATTTGGAAACATGTCCATGACTTTCGAAAGTCCTTCCTTCATTGCAAATTGCAAAGAAATTCCAGAGACATGCCCTAAATTGTTTCCTCCGCAATGAATGATAACTATATCAGGATGACGCTCTGTCTGTAAAGTAGCACAGAGAGGTGGCAAGTCCAGCCACATTATTCCACGCACTCCATGCCTGTGCACTTCCACATGAGAAAATCCAAGATCTGCAGATATACCGCAACTTTCTGCATGCACCTTCAACCAATGTATCCATGAGTCACCCAAAATCCAGATAATCTGTTTTCGAGCACAAAGAGCCATGGCTGTTTGGTCTCCTGTCAGGGAAAACACGTTCTCACTAAATCTCTCCATTTAGAACACACACACTGAACTTTACTGACCATTCCCTAGCTTCGCACATTCTCATTTGAATGCGTCTCCACCCCAGAAACCCCGTTGGTAATACGCGCTGCCTGCAAACTACCGCCATGTCCGCCGATACGTAGAGGATCTGAGTGTGATGACTGTACATTTAAATATTATTCCCCTTTTCCCCTTTAAGGTGGGCTATGAAAAGAGCCATTTTTTTTGTTTTCTGGGCAGATGCCTGACAGACAAATGTTATTTTGTATTTTTTTTCTTCTTACTTTACTCCTACAATCATTACAGAACCTTCTCCAAAGCAAGCCTTACATTCTGTAGGGTGTCCTGACCCACGTTTAAGCTACCCTGCTACAACATTTGGTGCTGTGGGCTTAGGAAATTCAAGATGGCGGAAAACCCACATGTGCGCCGAAATCCAGGAAAGCTGCGCAGTTGTGCGCACACCAAAATGGTTACCTAACTTGCCACCCACCAGGGTAAAGAAAGGTCTTTGTTAACAAAATCCACTTTTACTGATGTCAAAAAGTTGCTGAAATCGTGACTCATTGGACCACTTTAAAGATTCAACCCTTTTTGTGGGGTTCCACATAACCATCTTACTGTAAGGAGCCCCATCAAAACAATGTTAAGCAAGGATTTACTACCATGTAAGAACCATTCCTGTTTAGAATGCATTAATCCAAGAAAATCCCAAAAATGGGTGCAGTACCAGTACTCACCACTATCCAAAAGCCGGCGTTTTAAAACCCACTGTGTGTTTTTCTGAAGGCAAGCAAAATGCCTATTTCAAACCTTGCAACATGTGCAAAATATTCACTGAACACCAGCAGACCTTTGGCAGAATGGAGTTTTGTGTGCCTACAAAATCTGGGAAATGAAGAGCCCAAAAACAATGCTTATAACAAAAATGCTATGGAGTCAGCAGCTTAAGCCTAACTGCAACTGGATTTAAAACCACCAAAATCGAAAATGTTAAATTAAATGAGTGACCTATGTTTGGTGTCACATGCCTTTGTAACTGTTGAAATGTCATAGTTTTGCACTTAGAATCAGCATTCTAGCTGCATGTGTAAAATTACAAGTTATTTTAAAAGCAACAAAAAGTTAGCTGAAGGTCTGGCTTAAGGAACTTGATTTTGCCTAGCAACGGATCCCATCAGGAGTGAAACTTGAGTCACAACTATGTTCCCAGGCCAATGTTCCTTTTGCTGCCCACACTAAGGATATGCCATCTATCTGATAATTGAATTTCCTGTGCTCTGCCAGAGAGTGAACAAAGCCCTCTCCACTCAGGCAAAGGTTTTTATTACAGACGTCGTAAAAAGTGGCTTCCTCCTGGAGAAGCTGGGAGGGGCACTGCCTGTGAGAAGCAAGCTGGCTTGGCAGAAACTGGAAAGACTGGTTTCTGTACCATGTGACCTGAAAAGACACACCCCTGCAGCAAGGATATGGTTTTATAAAAAGGGGGATAATTCATAGTGCGGACATGTGAAAATTTTATAAATGATACCATAATTCTTGTGATTTTTCTGCCCACAGTTTAAGACGTGGTAGGAACCGGTGGTATGTTCAGGGGGGTTTTAGCGGAAAAGTGGATATTACTCTAAATGTGTGCATGTTAAAAATCTGAAACTTCATCAGTTAATGTCCCTACCCCCTGCACACATGTATGTAAAGTTGGGTCCATGTCGGAAATTGAAAAAGCAGTTAAAAAGTCAATTATGTACACTCTTTGAATGCAAGCTCCGAGAATGAGCAGATTTGGACATAGACATGGCTAAATTCAGCCACACCATGTATATGTAATTTCAAACAACTGTGTAACTCTGAAGTATGGATTTTGATCATATATATATTTGGGTGCACAGATGATAAGGGAGGTTGTTTCAAGAGATCATAAAATGACATCAATCTGACTCACAGTTCAGTTTGCCAATCAAGCGGAGGAATGGAAGCCTGACCAATGACGAATGAGAGGGGCAAGTCTAGTGATGCAACACACACACCCATTCTCAAGAAACAGATAAAAGCAGAGAGTCAGGACACATAGAGACATTCAATTTCATCTGCCGCTGGAAGCCCTGCCGGAAAAATCCATACTTACCTCCATCAAACTCCAGAAAGCCAAACTAGAGATTTCAATCTATCCAGAGCAGAGACCAGACCAGAGAGAAAGCAGTGCTGTGCCTAGCAGAGACCAGACCAGAGAGAAAGCAGTGCTGTGCCTAGCCGAGACCAGACCAGGCGCTGTGAGCAGAATCCGGAAAGACCTGACCAGACTGAAGATCGTGACCAAGTCGGTTTCCTGTTCAAAATCTCTTGTGAGTACTTAGCAAAACTCAGAACACATCTCTTAGTTTAAATTCATCTAATTCAATCTATTTAACCTAAGTAGAACTGCCTCCTATCTGTCACCTGTCATTTCTAGTAAAATTTGTCATTTTGAAAAAGTGTGCGTTTAAAATTTACAAAACCAAAAACGACCTTTACTAAATTACTCATATCTCCGCAACCGTTTGGGCTAGAGACTTGCAATAACTTTCATTTGGAAGCTGAGATCCCAGGCTTTCCTAGGACCCCAAAACGGTAGAGATAGTCCTTGCGGTTCCTTTGTAATAGCGCTCGGCGCATCCGCGAATTTTGCCGCGATTTGCAATTTCTTCACATGTAAAAAAACTGCTGCTGCCTGATTTCATTTGCCAGAAATTCGTTTAACCTGCTAACTATCCCTGCATCATTGCTAGTGTGAGCCTGGACTAATATTAACTAGATACCACTCATCCTGAACCTCTAAAAGGGAATTAAGAGCGTTTCCAGCATATTTCTCATTCATTGCTAACACCTATCAAAGCATTTGCCTGTGTTTTCAAACTTCTGTCTAAGCTTGCTGGATTGAACTGAATTACAGTTGATTGCATTTCTGAGAACTGTGTGTTTTCCTTCCATTTCCTTGCCTTGCATCAAGGGGGGGAGGGGAGTAGCCAGAGAAAAGTGATTACATTGTTTGGTTGAAATCATATTGCGTATTTTCTGTACTGCATTCATTGAATATTGCATCCACCTGAGCCTACATAAAGCATCCTCTACCACATTATACTTTTGTTCCTATTTACCAGTGTGCTACCTTATCCATTTCATGTCAACTCATTAGTGATTAAAGAAGTGTGCTAGTGCCAGATTCTCCGTTGTTAATATTTACCATATCAGATTAAGTGTGATATTCAATTATTAATTTATTAAAAAGTGTGATATATATTTTAATTTATCAAATAAACCTTTTAAACTTGCAAAACAGAATTACTTCTTGGCTCAGTGGGGTCAGGGGGATTACAAGAGAGGGGTGTTATACAAGGGTAGTCATCCAGAACGCATGAACTGGACCTAAAGATATATCAATAATGGTTTTCATTCAGTATTCTAGACTAGGCGTTAACTTGGCTGTAGTGCTGAATTGAATCCTCTTACAAAGTGGGGGCTCGAGCCGAGACGTTGGGTTAGATTTACCAGTTGTGCAGCTTAATACAGTGTGCTAACTGACGGGATACATACACCCGGTCGGATCACCACGCTGCATTACGCTGTGAAGCATTCCTCAAAAGGGACACTCCAAGAAAAGTTCTGTTCTGCAAAAATAAAATACTAACTTCTGTAAGTCAGGACAGAGACCAATCTCTAGAATGACGACCTTAGTAGACATGAAAATAGCCAGAGAGCACCTCTTGCATAAGCTATTTGTGAGAGGTGAATGGACCGAACAGGGCCAGGATGTGTGGTTGCAGGCCATCACACAACAGGTCACTGAAACAGGGTCAGATATATATAGAGATCAGGGTCCCTTACATGTGGCCCTGAGTGAACTATATATGGCTCCTAAAGCCAAAGAGGAACACAATAAGATCGCCAGGATAGCAGCATACCTGTACCTATATATGGGAGACATGCAGGATAGAAGTGCTGAAAGCCAAAATCTGGCAAATAGGCAACAGATGGTGTTAGAGAAGGTCCAATCTGACCTGGTCTCTTCTGAGCAGAGGCTGCAGAGGAGCCAGGAGTCAGATAATGACAGCAGACTGTACATCACTAAAATAAAGGAGGATATGGATGTGCTGCAAAAGGAAAAGGTAGAACAGGATACTAGATTTCTGGCCTTGCAGAAGGAGCACCAAGACAGTTTGAACTCCCTACTGCAGAGCCAGAAAAAGCTGGAGCAACAGATCAATTTCAACAGGGCATGTACAGAGCAGGTAGCCACCCTGCAAATCCAACTAGACAGAGAGAAAGAGGAGAGCAATAAACTGATCCTGAAAGACCTGGATACCCAGGCAGAGTTTGATCAGGAGCGCCAGAAAGCTGGTGCCTTCCAAAGGCAAAGGGACGACCTGGCGGCACAAATGCAGGCTCTTAGTCAGGAAAGAGACGCCATAGGCCAGGAAGTCTGCCACTTAAAAAAGGAAATTGAAGAAAATCACCTGGCCCTCCAGGGGCTGGGTGATCTCCAAAAAGAAAACCAGAACTTGGTAGAGCACACCAGAAGGGTGGAAGATGCTCTAGCAAGAAAGGAGCAGGCCAATAGGGACATTGCCCAGGAGGTAAACCTCCTGCAGCAAAGACTGGCCCAGTTCTCCAGGACCAACCAGGAAGCACAGAGGGAGAATGAGGCCCTCTGTCAACACAATGATAGGCTCCAGCAACAGGTAGCGATGCAGGAGAAACTGATAGAGTCGAGTAAGGCCTTAACAGAGGAACTGAAGGCACAAATGCAGGCTCTTGCATTGCAACAGGGAGCAGGGGCGGATAGAGATGAGGTCCGCTGGGAAAGAGAGACTCCTGACCATAACCGCAGGAGCCCTAACCCCAGGGGCCTTCATCTCCCCCAGTCCCTGGACTCTGCCACCCCCATGTCCCCTGGCGCACATGAGCACAGGGCCACAGGGATGGCAGATTACTATCCAGCTAAGAGTATGGGGCTCATAGGCCAGTACCACTCAGGAATGGAGGGGTGGGCATCCGGGTATGGGCACCCAAGTACAATACAGTTCAGTGGGGAACCCCAGGAGAGTAGGCCCATTAAGGGCATCCTGAAAACCTCTGCCCAGTTAGGTCAGTGGAGGGGGTACCCATCAAATCCTGACAGCAAGGAGGAATCTGAAGACTCCTCTGAACTGCGCAGGACACAGGAGACCAGGTCCCCACATTCTGCCAGCCATTCCCAGGCTCGCAGAATCCGGGAAAACCTGGAAGAACAGACGGGAACCTCTGGGAGCAGTGCCTCTGAGTCCGACGAAGAATGGACAAGGGTTACCCGAACCAAAAAGGCCAATAAGTCAAAAAGGGCCTTGCTCAAGGACCCCTTAAAGCAGATTAAGGCGATCAGGAGCGTCATCACGCCTTACCATAAGAACGCTAAGTATTCTGTTTGGGAGCACTTAGAGTTGTTTGAACAAATGATGGAGACTTTCCATTTGAAGGACAGCCAAAGCTGCATTCAATATGTAAAGTGGACCTTCTCCCCGGAATACTCCAGTTTCTTTGTGGGGCTGGAGGACCAAAATCATTTAAGATGGTCCACCTATAAGGCGGCCATCCTGAAACATTTTTCTGTTCACAGAAATCCTCAAGAGGCTCGCAAGGCAGCCTACAATTTGCAATGTGGGGAGGATCAGGCCCCACAAGAATTTGTGCAGGAGTTAAAGCGGGCTTTTGCACAGACCACAAGAAGGGTGCGCACGGATAGCCGTGAATTTATAAACACGTTTTTCCATGCCTTGCCCAAATATATCATGACCCAGCTCGTGAGGGATTTTCACGAGAAAAGATCTTTAGACTGGGTCATTGAACAGGCTACCCGCATCTATGAGGTGCAGAAGCCCATAGAAAATAAAAGCAATGCCCAGAAAAACCCCAAAGCCAACAGCACCCCTGCTGCTGCCAAGGTGGCAGAGGTAAAGGTCACCCCCGTTTTGGATTTGGAGATGGGGGGGCCTAAAAACCTACCTGCACCTAATAATGCTAGGCCCAGAAGGTCCTCGGGCCAGTCGCAGACAGGGAGCCAGGGAGGCAGCCCCACAAATGGGGTCCCTCGCTCTCCTGACTATGTAAGTCCTCGCTACAAAGGTAACAGACCCATCCTGGGTTATGTGTGGACTCCTCCAGCCCAAGGGGGGGGATCCAGCCAAGCACCTAACCCAGGGAACTTCCCTCCAAACTTCCCACAGGAGGGCAGAAATTTACCAAACCCTGGGCAGAACTTTTTCCCCAGATATCCACCCGACTTCCAACCCCAAAATCATCCATCCTTCTTTCCTCAATTCCCTGAGCCCAGACCACTGAATCCGGGAGAGGGGAGGCCAAGGGTGGAGGGGTACCAAAATCTTCCCAACCAGGGGTACTACAAGAGGAGGGACAGCTACCCTTCCCGGGATCAGCCCAGGGGAGAAAACAGGGCCCCGTATCAGCCTGAGCGGGTTTCCCAGTTAGAGCGCCAGGTTCAAAACATGGCGCGGGATATGGGTCATATACTGAGGGCACAGCAGAACCCTCAGATCAGCATGCCGGCGCAGAACGCACCCAACTCTGGACCTGGTGCTCCAGAACAATGACGGGGCAGCACCCCGATAAATCACTGGTTCCCAGGGAGGAGGCACAAAGGGAAGGGGGGTGTAAAGCCTTGGAGGAAGCTTCCTTCCTCACTTGTAAACAGCCCCTGGAAACCCAGGAACCGGAAACAAAATCTCTTGCCCCTGAAAGTCTGCCTCCTAAGGAGCAGAGGGGGGGTAGGAGAAACAAAAGACCCAAACAGACTCAGTTTGAGGAGGAGGTACAGATCTTCCAATTTGAGGGAGAGGGATCCTCAGAGGATCCTGGGAAAAGGATCTTCTCCTTCAGAGAGGGGGGAACTCCTCCCAAAGAAAAATGGGTCCCTAGGGATGCAAATCCAGACTGGGGAGATGTGGAGACTGAGCTACCGCCGCCCACCATCTCATCCCAGAACCAACAGCAAGAAAATCCCCTGGTTCAAACCCATCCTGGCGACTGCCTCCAAAAAGGGGGGGCGGCCCAGAAACGGAGCCAGGGGAACCCACAATGGCTCTGATCTCCAGTTGCAAATTTTTTCTTTCAGATTCCCAAGACTCTCCACAGAATTCTGCCCAAATCTCCTCGCTAGCGATGTCCAAAACCAGAAAATTAGCCCACCAGTTGTCCAAAAATGTACATTATCTGTGCCCCCTTGAGGAGAAGGAGGGAAGATATTATGCCCCGGTACAAGTACAGGGGCAGGGTACAATCTCAGCACTGGTGGACACTGGATCTCAAGCTACCCTTCTGTCCAGAAGGGCCTTTGACGAACTGAATGCAGGAAGGGGAGAGAATTACCAAATTCCTCTCACCTCTCTTCCTGGACAACTGCAGAACTTTGACGGGAAGGAAATTCCCGTCGAGGGGACGGCAGACTTGGACATTAAGATCGGGCGACATAAGTTGAAACACCCGGTCATAGTTGTGACCCCAGAGGGCACCCCTTGTTTACTAGGGAATGACCTCCTGAGAAGGTTGTCACCCCTAATAGATTGCGTAAACAAGGTCCTCTGGACTCAGACTAGCCGACCCATAAAATTAAAACAGAGTGTCAACCATGTTAGTTTAAACGGCACATGCCACATGGTTGAACAAAAATCTGACCAAGTAGAATTTCACTTCCAGAACAACCAAATTCCAGACGTGACGGTAATAGCAGTAGGACAACAGACTGGTGATGGGGGGTCCTCTCTATTTCTGAAAATCAACCTTCCTTCCAGTCTAAAGTGGTATTCCACGCTGGAAGGAAACACTCTGAAATTCTATACTAATCCACAATCAGAAACCCCCACTCCTATAGTCCAGAAAGATGTGAAATCAGCTCAAAGCCTGGGTCCCTTACTGAAATAATTAAGAACCTTGAGTCCCGGGGAATAATCCGTCCAGTACACAGCACCTTCAATAATCCGGTGCTGGGAATATTGAAGCCAAACGGCCAGTGGAGACTCTGCGCCGACCTCAGGGAGCTCAACAAACGGGTCCATACTTCCCGATGGCCTCTTCCCTACATTGACCAAGGGCTGGCCCAGATTCAGGGGTCACAGGTATTCACTGCAATAGACCTGACCAATGGATACTGGACCGTGCCTGTCAGTAGGGAGGACCAATACAAACTGGCTTTTACCTTTGGGGGCCAGCAGTACACCTGGACCCGGACTCCCTTCGGATACCTTAACTCCGGTAATGAGTTCAATATTTTCCTACATAAGGCCATGCCCGACCTGGGTGCAAGGGGTAACCTGGCTTATGTAGATGACGTCCTCATCAAAAGCTCAACTGTTGAGGAACACATAGCGGAGATCCGTTATGTTCTGACACAGTTGAGGGCCGCCGGAGCAAAACTTTCCTTTCAGAAAGCACAGTGGTGTAGAACCCGTGTTAATTTCTTGGGGCATGAGATTACTCCTCAGGGTCTCTGTCCCCAGGAAAAGAAAGTGGAAGCACTTCAGAAACTGAAAGACCCCACAACTCTGCGGGAACTAAGGAGCCTCCTTGGTCTGACTAATTACAGCAGAAAGTTCATTGAGGGCTACGCAGAGATCACCAGACCCCTGATTCATCTCCTGAAGGGGGGGGTCAAGTGGGAATGGGGTCCAGAACAAGCCGAGGCGGTAAAACAACTCAAGAGAAGCCTCTCACAAGCGCCTTGCCTAGCTTACCCTGTCAGAAACAAGGAGTTCTTCCTGGAGACAGGGTTCTCTAATACGTGCTTGACGGCCGTATTATACCAAAAGCATGACAAGGTCAATAAAGTAATCTCCTATGCGAGCAAAACTTTATCCTCTGTGGAGGAAAAATTCAACGATTGTGAGAAGGCACTCCTGGCAACGGTGTGGGCATTGAAGAATTACCGCCCGTTTATCCAGGGGGAACACATCATAGTGGAGACTCCACACCAGCCTCTGCAATATCTCCAAAGTGACAGAATCCGGGCCGGAAATGTGAGTAATTCCCGAATTACTTCCTGGATTCTGTCAATGCAAGGCTTTCCTGTGGAGGTCAGATATGGCCAAAACAAGAAGAGTCCACTCGCGCAAGGTCTGGCTGACTTGCATGATTGTGCCAGAGAAAACTGTCTCAAGGACGAAAGTCTAAAAATAAAGGACAACATGGAGGCATACCTTAATTCCCCACACAAAGTCTTTGAAGAGGACAAGTGTGAGGGAATGCCCACTGTCTATGTGGATGGATGCTCTTACCATGTTGACAACAACGGGGAGAAAGAACTGGTGGCCGGCGTAGGGAATGCATGGGTGAATGAGTCCCCAGAACCCTCCGCTGGATACAAAATTGGTCCCCGAAGTAGTCAGGTGGCAGAATTGATGGCTGTGCATCAGCCCATCCTCACTGCTGTCCAGCATCAACTCCACGAACTGGTCATAATCACAGATTCGGATTATGTACGGAACGGGTTCGTGGAGCACCTGGTTAATTGGAAAACCAGAGGCATGTTATGTGCTAACAACAAACCCTTGAAACATGGGAAGTTGATCCAAAACATTGATGATCTGGTCACATCGAATGGGATGACCATTTACTGGAAAAAGATCAAGGGTCATTCCAAAGTAGAGGGACCAGACAAAACTGGAAATGACTTAGCTGATCAGCTGGCCAAAACCGGGGCCATCCAAGGGGATCTAATTGAGATTGAGTCCCTGTTGGGGGAAATCCAGGTCACTGCCATCACTAGGTCACAGACAAATGCTCACAACGACCTTTCAATTGCACAATGGAGTAAGGAGACCCCTGATGCTGATTTGATTACTGCTCAGAAGGGGGATCCAATAATTGGTAAATTTTACCAGCACCTTGAGGACCCTGAGAACTTTCCCCTGACGGATACCGATTACATTGGGAAAGAGGACCTAAGAGTGTTGATGAAATGTCCAAAAATGTTCCGGATCCAAG
Source organism: Ambystoma mexicanum (assembly GCF_040938575.1). NCBI lineage: Eukaryota > Metazoa > Chordata > Amphibia > Caudata > Ambystomatidae > Ambystoma > Ambystoma mexicanum. The sequence goes on along the minus strand of NC_090937.1, from coordinate 686,163,714 downwards.
ACGGTTTGTTGGTAAGGAAATCCAAAGCTGGCCATGATCAGTGGGTGGTTCCTACCTCATTCCGAAGCCTGATGTTAAGTCACGCCCATGATGCGGCCACCGCCGGTCATAGGGGGTTTCACACAACATTGGAAATCTTAAGAGAGGTTGCGTACTGGCCACACATGGGCCAGGACCTCAACCAATATTTGAAGGGGTGTCTTGTGTGTGCACAATTTCAGCCGACATCCCTCACACACCGTGCGCCTCTACAAAAGAGGGGAATGACACTGCCATGGTCAGATTTACAAATCGACTTTGTAGGCCCTGTGATTCGCTCGGCTAGGGGGAATAAGTACATGTTGACCGTGACATGCTTGTTTACCAAGTGGGTGGAATGTCTCCCAGCCCCAAACTGCAAGGCAGAAACTGCAGCTGCCTTGATGATTAACCACATCTTTTCCCGTTTTGGTCTACCTCAAAGGATTGAGTCAGACAGAGGTAGCCACTTCACCAGTGAAGTAATGACAAAGATGTGGGAGATACTGGGGGTCAAGAGAAAGCTGCATATTGCTTATAGACCAGCTTCTTCTGGGGCAGTAGAGAGATATAACCGGACAATTGTGAGCATATTAAAGAAGTTTGTGGCAGATTCTGGGCCAAGTTGGGATATCCGATTACCTCTGGTCCTAATGGCCATCAGATCTACCCCTTCATCTGCAACCAAAATGTCACCATTTGAGTTGATGACTGGGCGCAAGATGGTGCTTCCGCAGCATTTGCTCTACAGGACCCAAGAGCAGACACTGATAAATGCCTCCACTACTCATGAGTATGTAGAGAATTTAAGGAAACACCTCCAACATGCTTTTGCTTATGCTCAGCGGAATCTAGAAAGATCGACTGATAGCATGAAGACCCATTATGACCTGAAAACTTCCAGGAAGGAATATCAGGTGGGAGACCGGGTCTATCTATACAACTTCCAAAGGAACCAGGCCAAGCAGCGCAAATTTTTGCCTACATGGAAGGGACCCTTTGAGATCGTCGATAAGATCTCCCCTGTGGCCTACAAGATCCGCATCCCCAAAGGTGGTTCGGCAGAGGGGGAAGACAAGTGGGTCCACATAAACCAGTTGAAATGTTGCCATCCCAGGCACACTCTGCAACAACTGGAGGAATCCTCTGGAATCCTAGCGGGTACTGTATCAGACTAATTCAGTTCCAATCATAAAACCTACTACATCTAGTCTCTAAAATATTGTGATTTACATGAAACTGTCTCTAGTGATGCTGTTTTTTTTTTTCAAAATAAGAATGTAATATTTCGTTACGATGAAATGCATATGCTGCCCCACTATCTCAACAGTGGTGGAAAAAAAAATCGTCTATGAGTAGATATTGCCGCTCTTCCTTTATCATCCTAGGAGAGATGAAACCATGAAGGATGACCAAGAAGGACGATCCGGAGACCGGGAGCAAAGACACAACGGGCCCGGGGTACCGCCCAATCTTCCCATCAGGACCGGCGAGGAGAACTGATCGATCTGACCGGATGGAGAAGAAGATGCTGAACTGTGCCATCTACAGAAGAGGAAGAAGATTATGCGGACAGACCGGTGCGTGGGTCAAAACCCTTGGGCACGCGACTCCCCATTGACCCAAACTCAAAGTGCAGTCACGTGGGGGGGCTTGTAGGGTGTCCTGACCCACGTTTAAGCTACCCTGCTACAACATTTGGTGCTGTGGGCTTAGGAAATTCAAGATGGCGGAAAACCCACATGTGCGCCGAAATCCAGGAAAGCTGCGCAGTTGTGCGCACACCAAAATGGTTACCTAACTTGCCACCCACCAGGGTAAAGAAAGGTCTTTGTTAACAAAATCCACTTTTACTGATGTCAAAAAGTTGCTGAAATCGTGACTCATTGGACCACTTTAAAGATTCAACCCTTTTTGTGGGGTTCCACATAACCATCTTACTGTAAGGAGCCCCATCAAAACAATGTTAAGCAAGGATTTACTACCATGTAAGAACCATTCCTGTTTAGAATGCATTAATCCAAGAAAATCCCAAAAATGGGTGCAGTACCAGTACTCACCACTATCCAAAAGCCGGCGTTTTAAAACCCACTGTGTGTTTTTCTGAAGGCAAGCAAAATGCCTATTTCAAACCTTGCAACATGTGCAAAATATTCACTGAACACCAGCAGACATTTGGCAGAATGGAGTTTTGTGTGCCTACAAAATCTGGGAAATGAAGAGCCCAAAAACAATGCTTATAACAAAAATGCTATGGAGTCAGCAGCTTAAGCCTAACTGCAACTGGATTTAAAACCACCAAAATCGAAAATGTTAAATTAAATGAGTGACCTATGTTTGGTGTCACATGCCTTTGTAACTGTTGAAATGTCATAGTTTTGCACTTAGAATCAGCATTCTAGCTGCATGTGTAAAATTACAAGTTATTTTAAAAGCAACAAAAAGTTAGCTGAAGGTCTGGCTTAAGGAACTTGATTTTGCCTAGCAACGGATCCCATCAGGAGTGAAACTTGAGTCACAACTATGTTCCCAGGCCAATGTTCCTTTTGCTGCCCACACTAAGGATATGCCATCTATCTGATAATTGAATTTCCTGTGCTCTGCCAGAGAGTGAACAAAGCCCTCTCCACTCAGGCAAAGGTTTTTATTACAGACGTCGTAAAAAGTGGCTTCCACCTGGAGAAGCTGGGAGGGGCACTGCCTGTGAGAAGCAAGCTGGCTTGGCAGAAACTGGAAAGACTGGTTTCTGTACCATGTGACCTGAAAAGACACACCCCTGCAGCAAGGATATGATTTTATAAAAAGGGGGATAATTCATAGTGCGGACATGTGAACATTTTATAAATGATACCATAATTCTTGTGATTTTTCTGCCCACAGTTTAAGACGTGGTAGGAACCGGTGGTATGTTCAGGGGGGTTTTAGCGGAAAAGTGGATATTACTCTAAATGTGTGCATGTTAAAAATCTGAAACTTCATCAGTTAATGTCCCTACCCCCTGCACACATGTATGTAAAGTTGGGTCCATGTCGGAAATTGAAAAAGCAGTTAAAAAGTCAATTATGTACACTCTTTGAATGCAAGCTCCGAGAATGAGCAGATTTGGACATAGACATGGCTAAATTCAGCCACACCATGTATATGTAATTTCAAACAACTGTGTAACTCTGAAGTATGGATTTTGATCATATATATATTTGGGTGCACAGATGATAAGGGAGGTTGTTTCAAGAGATCATAAAATGACATCAATCTGACTCACAGTTCAGTTTGCCAATCAAGCGGAGGAATGGAAGCCTGACCAATGACGAATGAGAGGGGCAAGTCTAGTGATGCAACACACACACCCATTCTCAAGAAACAGATAAAAGCAGAGAGTCAGGACACATAGAGACATTCAATTTCATCTGCCGCTGGAAGCCCTGCCGGAAAAATCCATACTTACCTCCATCAAACTCCAGAAAGCCAAACTAGAGATTTCAATCTATCCAGAGCAGAGACCAGACCAGAGAGAAAGCAGTGCTGTGCCTAGCAGAGACCAGACCAGAGAGAAAGCAGTGCTGTGCCTAGCCGAGACCAGACCAGGCGCTGTGAGCAGAATCCGGAAAGACCTGACCAGACTGAAGATCGTGACCAAGTCGCTTTCCTGTTCAAAATCTCTTGTGAGTACTTAGCAAAACTCAGAACACATCTCTTAGTTTAAATTCATCTAATTCAATCTATTTAACCTAAGTAGAACTGCCTCCTATCTGTCACCTGTCATTTCTAGTAAAATTTGTCATTTTGAAAAAGTGTGCGTTTAAAATTTACAAAACCAAAAACGACCTTTACTAAATTACTCATATCTCCGCAACCGTTTGGGCTAGAGACTTGCAATAACTTTCATTTGGAAGCTGAGATCCCAGGCTTTCCTAGGACCCCAAAACGGTAGAGATAGTCCTTGCGGTTCCTTTGTAATAGCGCTCGGTGCATCCGCGAATTTTGCCGCGATTTGCAATTTCTTCACATGTAAAAAAACTGCTGCTGCCTGATTTCATTTGCCAGAAATTCGTTTAACCTGCTAACTATCCCTGCATCATTGCTAGTGTGAGCCTGGACTAATATTAACTAGATACCACTCATCCTGAACCTCTAAAAGGGAATTAAGAGCGTTTCCAGCATATTTCTCATTCATTGCTAGCACCTATCAAAGCATTTGCCTGTGTTTTCAAACTTCTGTCTAAGCTTGCTGGATTGAACTGAATTACAGTTGATTGCATTTCTGAGAACTGTGTGTTTTCCTTCCATTTCCTTGCCTTGCATCAAGGGGGGGAGGGGAGTAGCCAGAGAAAAGTGATTACATTGTTTGGTTGAAATCATATTGCGTATTTTCTGTACTGCATTCATTGAATATTGCATCCACCTGAGCCTACATAAAGCATCCTCTACCACATTATACTTTTGTTCCTATTTACCAGTGTGCTACCTTATCCATTTCATGTCAACTCATTAGTGATTAAAGAAGTGTGCTAGTGCCAGATTCTCCGTTGTTAATATTTACCATATCAGATTAAGTGTGATATTCAATTATTAATTTATTAAAAAGTGTGATATATATTTTAATTTATCAAATAAACCTTTTAAACTTGCAAAACAGAATTACTTCTTGGCTCAGTGGGGTCAGGGGGATTCCAAGAGAGGGGTGTTATACAAGGGTAGTCATCCAGAACGCATGAACTGGACCTAAAGATATATCAATAAGGGTTTTCATTCAGTATTCTAGACTAGGCGTTAACTTGGCTGTAGTGCTGAATTGAATCCTCTTACAATTCCAAACCTGGGTATCACTGGTCAGGCTCTGGCATGGCTGACCTCTTTCCTTTCCGGTCGACCCTCCCAGGTCCAAATGGGCTCCTTCCTCTCTGACATCTTTTTCTCCACCTGCGGTGTCCCCCAGGGATCCAACCTCTCTCCCTGGCTTTTCAACCAGTATCTGGCACTCCTTGCCCACCGCATCGCCGCTCTCTGCCCCTACTTCCAGTGCTATGCGGACGATACCCAGCTCATTTTCAGGCTACCCTCGGCCTCCTCCTCTCCTTCCCTCATCTCCGACTGTCTGTCTGCTATCCAGGTATGGTGTGCCGCCAATGACCTCTGCCTTAACGCCAGTAAGACTGAGATTCTACTCATCGGCACACCCACTCCCTCCTTCCCTGCAGCTCTCTGGCCGGCCTCCCTTGGCCCCCTTCCTGCCCCTACCTGCAAGGCTAAAAACCTCGGGGTCATCTTCGACTCCACACTCTCCTTCTCTCCTCATATATCTGACGTCTCTAAGAAGTCACACTACCAGCTGCACCTCCTCAGAGGTATTCTTCCCTTCCTCTCCTTCCCCCAGAAGCTCACTGTCTCCCGAGCCCTGGTTCTCTCAAGGCTGGACTACTGTAACAGCCTCTATCTTAATCTGCCTGCCTCCACTCTCCGCCCTCTGCAACTTATCCAGAACAGAACTGCGAGACTTGTCCTTGGCCTCAAGCCCAGGGACCGTATCTCTCCAGGACTGAAATCTCTTCATTGGCTCCCAGTGGCTGCGAGGATTAAGTTCAAACCCTCTGCATTGTCCACAAGGCCTTCTGGGGCCTGGGGCCTAAATACCTTCAACTCTCTCTTCCTAAATATCTTCCTTCACGAGCCCTTCGCTCATCCGTCTCCAACTCCCTCATGGTCAGCCGCTTCTTGAAGCAACGAGCTGGGGGTAGATCTCTCTCCGCAGCAGGGGCCTCCCTCTGGAACAGCCTTCCTGCCTCCCTGAAACTTGAGGAGAACCATCTCCGGTTCCGGAAGCACCTCAAAACCTTCCTCTTCGCTTCTGCCTTCTCTCTCCCTCTCCCCTACTAAACCTGCTTAACTCCCCACTGAATTCTGCACTAAACCTGCATCTGGGCCACTCTCAGCGACCTCGGTCCAGGGCCCAGCCACTCTCCACCTGCACTGCCTCCTTGGCTCCCCATGCACTGTGGGACTGTCACTGTATCCCTACAGCCCCCTTCCCAGCACTTGCTCTGCACTTACCTCGCACTTGCCACCAGCTGGCCCTTTTTATTTATTATTATTTTGTTTTTTACGCTACTTACCTTGTACTGCACTTTCCCCCCCACCTCCTCCCCCTGCACTTTCTCCTTTTCCCCTTACCTCTGCACTTGCGCGATCTGAATGACACCTGGCCTAGTAGGATCGTTTGTCTGTCTTCCCCTTGTTTCCCTCCCTCCCTGCCTCGTCGCGCCTTGAAACACTTGTGTATCGGCGCGTTACAAATACCATATCATATCATATCATATCAAAAGAACATGGCATTTCCCAAAGAAGATAACGAAACACCATCTGCTTCAAAATAAGCTGCATTATTGGAAACAATGTTCTTGTGGCGGCAGAAAAACAGACCAGCTCGTAACATGAAAGCACGCATGCCGCGATTGATGTTACACCTCCCAATACTTTGATCTGGACAGAAAACAGAACTGTTGTCACATTTTACTCTAGGGAGTACGCCAGAAAAAATTACTTTCGCAGTTGGAAAGATGTTAATGGCTGCTTGCACCAACTGTTCCAAATCTTCCAACAAAGTACATCAACTCACGTAGCCCAAATGGCAAGCACTGTAGTGCAAAAGTACCACATGGGGACTGTTCATCCTACTTATATCTCTGCAAACTTGGAGAATTGCTGCAACATTGCAATCAGTCTCAGCGCTATACACCACCTCCTCTCCTCTGACATCGAAATTGTGTGCCACATGCCTACTTTCGGAATAGTGTTGTAAACCATGGACAAAAATATCTCCGAGCACCAACACCCTGATAGTCTCCACCTCTGCCATCTTCAGTACACGCACCGTCTTTCGACACAAATGAACAATTTGAACATCTGATTGGCTGATGCCTACAGTCCCATTTCCATGCTAGATTTGCTGTAAAACCCTGTATGTGGCACGCCCTACCCACAGACAAGTGCTGTCTACGTGTGGCACGTAACTCTTAGCCAGTCCTTCTACCCTTTCCACATCACTGGCGAATCCATTCCCTCATTGGACACAGCTAAGCAGTCACACAACCATCCACCAATCACTTTCAAGATCTCAACATCTAACTCTGTCATCAAAGTTCCGCACTTCAAATGTACTACTGATCACTCTGAATGCAAGTCGCAGATCATTGCAAAGCACCTACTTCAAAAATTACTGTACAAGTGTCACGGATTTCTACTTACAGCTCCATGCATACGCACATGCATGAGTACAAAGTACAGGTGTGCATATTTTAAGCAGAGAACATGTGGAACCCTTCTGATTTCATTTAAACAAATTAATGCCACTAAATCTGCTTAGCCAATCCATACCAACGCTCCCCCTTTAAATGCAAGAATTCTGATTTTTCATTGAGAAACCGCACTACTTCTTACTGTCTCCCGCATAGCCTATCCATTAGAAAATGTCACCATTTTTTACTGTCTACCGCCTAAATTAATGCTACTTCCTATGTGATCGCATGAGAAAAGTAAACGTTCCCGATTGCTGTGGTGACATCTCCCTCTGAAGGTCTCCCGATTTTTCGCATTCGTACTTATAATATGAAAGCAGTGACATTTTTCCCATCTACTATAATGACCTCTCACTTACAACACCTCTGCTATGGACAACACAGCTTAAAAAAACAAGGCAATTTCATAAACTGAAAATTTTACTCATTTCCGAATCCGGGTCAACTCAAATACTGCAAATAACATATAAAGGCTTCACGTAGTGAAATGAAATGCACACATGCACTGTGTTGAGATATCAACGGAGAATACTCTGACGAAAGATGCAAAATGAACGTGTAAATTAAAATCACTGCTTTAAACACACAAAGTTACTAACTTCTTCCTTTTACAATTGCAGTGAAGACTACTCTTCTGAAAATCAAAAGCATCTACACTGCAAACAACATATCCGAAGACACCTGGTCATTCCGCAAAAAAAAGTTAGTACAGTACTACCTTTATATTCTTACTGTTCCTCAAAGAGACTGTGTGGGTCATTTATGTAATTTGCGCACCAAAAGAAACATTGATTTCTGAACCATTCTACCCACAAATCCCCATTTATCAAAGAAAGAATAACAGGCAGAATGGCTCACAAATCCCTGTGTTTTTGGAACACAAATAACATACAGAAGCCTTAGAATGTTAGTACTACAAAACAAATAGCTGTTTTAATTTTATACCATTATGTTTAATATAAATGCTTCTCCTCACCACTAGCTCACTTTGTACTCTCATCTGAAGCACAGTGTAGTAATATACAAACAGAAAAATAGCCTTCATAACTCATTGTAACTGCCCAATGCATATTCACACACCACCACAAACAGCTTCCCCATCAAACTCATGCACGCATGCACACAGCACACATACATTGTACAACAGACGAAATCATGCCTTCTTTTTTTTCAACAGACCCCAAAGAATGCCTACCAAAAGCAAGTCTGTAGAAAGGAACGCAGAAATAGAGCAAATTAAAATAAAAGTGTCCAAAGTAAGCATCCATCTGTAGCAGAGTTTGTAGGGAATGTTGGAACAAAACAGCTAATGCAGTCATTTAGCGAAACAAAGGAAGCTTCAACTACCGAAACTTGGGCTCCTCTATCAAAATGTGGCACGAAACAGAAAATGCTTTACAAAAAATCAGCTACTACTACTGCTAAGAATGCTCCTATTAATCCTGATATAGTAACAAGAACCCATAATAAAAAAAGTATTTTAGCACAAATGTTTCCCCACAGAGTCCTTCAAAATCTAATGAGAAGAGGACCGAAATCATCCTCAACCCTTAAAACCTACCATAGAAAATTAATCCTACAAGCTCTCATAGACAGTGCAATCCTTCTCAAAAGGAAGTTATTTATTTTAGTGTTAAATAGGATGAAACCACTAACAAAACTAAGTACTAAACTACAAAAGAAACTTATCAATAAACGGAATGTCAACAAAAATAACTTCTTAAATATTTGTGGAGGTGAATGGAGTCACACAACAACCACAGAACCATATTTTAATGAAGAAGCATACAAAAAAAAACAAACAAACACAATTGCCTTCCATATCAGTGGATGAGGGTATGAAAAAAATCAATAATACCATCATGGAACAAGAAACACTGCTTACAAAAGTATCCCCTGAAAACTCAGAATTACCTCTCTATTCGACTGAACCAGACCATTCAGTATACAAATGGCTGTGCATGTCAATGTGTGACATTCCTAACAGATCTTTCAAATCTTTACATAAGTTCCTCAATCAGTATGTGAAAGGTAAAGACAAAATCAAAATGAAAGTGCTGCAAAATATGGATATCTGTCCAGTGCGCAAATACACAGGACTACAAGGACATTCATTAGCCTGCATTTCAGGACCTATTTGCAAAAGCACCTTCCATGATATCAAAGGATATCAAAATATCATTCAAATGTAAGAAATCTAGTGTATAAATTGTACTATGCCAAAAGTCCAGCTTTATAATTATCCAATTTAAATAACACTCTTCTACATAGTACACCCAAATACCTACAAGAAGAAATCGACCGTATCCAGAGAAAATATTTTGGAAGTGAAAGCCACTTACAAAATGCAATAGTTATAGAACAGACTAGCAACAAGTATGCACACATCAACCTTCTATTGCACACATACAAAAAAGAAATAGTCAAATTTAAAAGTGCATCGGGTGAAGTACCAAACCATGTGTGTGTGTGTTGCTGCAGAACGTTTTACAAAATGAACATAAAAACTATAGATGTAACATGTAGAAGACAATGAAGATTCCAAATGGTTTGAATTAGCTCTCTACCTTTTAGCAGAAAACAAATACCAAATAAGTGAACCCCTAATATGTTGCAGTTACTGCACTACAAAACTGGACAACAACCAAACTCCTTCACGTGCTATCATAAATATTTTGGAATTATTCCCACTACCAAAACCCCTTTAACAACTCAATTTGTATGAGAGCATCATAATTCAAACAGTTCACCCATTTCAAGCAATAATACGCCTTCAACCAAAAACAGCTAAATTACCTCCCTCTGAATTGGTGAAAGGCATTAGTGGCAAAGCAGTTTATTTGCCATTAGATCTGACAGAAAATGTACACACTCTAGGAGTGCAACGTCCAATAGAGCATTCTCTAATTGTCTTAGTAAATGGTGTACCAACAAAAGACAAACAAATTTGGCAACAACTGGTGGACTCACATAAAGTTAGACAAGGCTTGCAATATCTGAAAAACAATAATGAATACTGCAAAGAAATAAATATTGAAGAAAGCTTAAGGGAAACAACTGAAATAATTCAAGAGTCATCAGAAACTGGTCAATTTGAACTTCTGGATCTTGCTGCAGTATCCACTCTTTTGGACCTTTACAAAATTCATCCATTGCATTCTAATGAGAGCATAGATGATGCACTAGAAACTTACCAAATGCGACAAACCAGAGGGTCACCAATGAGCATATGGGAAAAAAGTATAGAGCATGTGCTTTTCCACTGCTATTTCCGACTGGCAAAGGAAGACGATACGTGACAGACCCACTCAGATTACGGCATCAGAATACCGCTCATTACGAAGGTATTCTCAAGATCCCAGATTTAGACAAAATGTGGAATACATATTCCACCTACTCTTTGAAAGTGAATTAGCAACCCTATGTTATGGAGTTGCACACATTTTGAAATCTGGAACCCACTTTCAAAATATGTCAGCTACGCAATTAATACAAAAAGTGAAAGAAAAAGATGAGGTTTTACAAATCTGTTTGCAAATATGTGTGGTATCAAAGAATACTGGGTCCGACTGCACGGAGACGTACGTTGTATGATCAAAAATCTTGGACACCGACTTGATTTGTTAGACTAAGTTGTGCAGAGTTTGCATGGAAAGATTTACATGAGTTCCTAAGCATATCAAACAACAACAAAACCAACATAGATATACTAACAACTGGAGAACTTTGCTCTCTAGATCCTGTTAATGTGTCAAGATATTTTCATCATCGTTTCATTGCTATGCTACACTATATTTGTAATAAAAGTATTCCTCTCCTCGGAGAAGTACAGAAAAGAGAAAAGAATACCAAGCGAGAGGAGCACCACATATTCACATGCTTTTATGGATCAAAGGTGCATCTAAATTTGGTCAGGACTGTGATGCCACTGTTTTGCAGTTCATCCAAAAATATGTCACTTGTGAAATCCCTTCACAACATACACATAGTGAACTGCATGACAGATTTTACAACTTCAAAGACACAAATGTGGCAAATATTGTTGTCGCAAATACAAAAACAAAAGGAAATACTACACCAAATGCTGCTTTGGTTTCCCTAGACCAGTTACAGAAACAGGTGAAGTGAACAACTTCATGTCTTGAGTTCATCATAGTGTTAAAGCTAAATCACCTAAGAACACGTATTACATAAAAAGAACAGAAGAATCAAAATATATCAATGATCACAATGCAATCATTGCCCTCTTATGGAATGCAAACATAGATGTGCAGTACATTGCAGACAATTCCACTGCAGTTGCACGATATGTTACAGCCTACTTAACAAAAGCAGAAAAAACAGAGCTTCAAGACCTCTGGAATGACCTATCATCAGACAAAATAGTATCTCAGAAATTGTACAGCCTAGAAATAAAAATGCTCTCTCATAGAGAATGTGGCACCTATGAAGAGGCAGATTCTTTAACCGGTACTGCTTTGTATGGAAAATCAGAAAACATAGTATGGCTAAGTCGTGGTGCTGGTAAATCTCGAGAAAGAGTTCAGAAATCATATGAGGACGATTGCCACAAATGATCCCAACAACCAAGACATTTTAAAAAACAATTCACTGGACACATACTATCCGAACAGGAGTACCACTTTGGAAACCATGTGCCCACACCACATAACTCAAAACTTTGCATACAAAAATAATATAAAACCCGATGAAAGCAAAGGTAGATATAGAGTGACAGATTGTAAAGGCAGCTTAGTGAAACTTACCAAACAAAGCTTAATTAATCATGTAAAATTGTCATTAAAAACTCCTCAACAGAAAGAACTATATTACATGTCTCTGCTACAACTTTTTAAACCATGGAGAAAAGAGGAAGAGATAATAGATAACTATGACTGCTATGAAGATGCTTTCATAGCAAATGAAAGCGCTATCACTGATGTGAACTTTACGCAGTACAAAACAATGTTGCACAATGAACAGCAACACGAAGAAGAACTTCAGGCCCAACTAGATAAGGAACTTCAGACAGTAGTCAACCTTCTGTAACAGGAAGTCAAGAACCACTAGGACAGCCACTAACAGCAAATGAGGCAGAATTAGCTATGACAGAAGTGTAAAACACCATGTGTAACTATGAAGAAGATATAGAAGACTTATCTGTAATTCAAGCAAAACTTAACAAAGATCAGCGCACATTTTTGAAGAAGTAACAAAAGAAATTGCACATGGAGTACAACATGAAAATAAAGAATGTACCTACCAAAATTATAAAACTATACTGCTGTACGTCAGTGGTGAAGCTGGGTCAGGAAAAACATTCTTAATCAAAATCATCAGCAAGTTCCTTCAACAACTGACAAACAACAAACTGTCAGCTGTTGTAACTGCCCCCACAGGTTTAGCTGCCTACAACATAGGCGGTGTCACTTTACACTGATTACTACTCCTTCCAGTAGAACACCAAACAAATTAGACTATTACAAACTTTTTGCAGAAGCTGCAATGGAACTATGCAGAGTATTACAAAAAATGAAAATGCTACTAATAGATGAACTGAGCATGGTCTCCAACCTAATGTTGGCTTTGATTCACCTCAGATTGCAAGAAATACTCCAAACAAACTACGAAGAACTCTTTGCAGGGAAACACATTATTGTTTTCGGAGATCTTCTACAATTGACACCAGGTAAGGTGAACCTATTTTTAAAACATTAGGACACAAACTCTGCCATAAAACTGTTGGCAGCATAGGAAATGTCAACCTTTGCCAACATTTCCAATACAAAGAATTAACAGAAAACATGCGTCAATCTGCAGATCTCACTTACGCCAACATTTTAAAAAGTATTAGAGTTTGTGTACTATCTCAAGAAACACAAGCATTATTGAGAAACTGGCACATTCATGCACTTTATGGTGATAACGCATGTGTTACTGATGTTATGGAACAATTAGCGCACAAAAATGTCAATTGTATGGCCTTAATGCCAACTCTTGCAAGCTGTTTCAAATTCAATGAAACAATGTTAAAAAAAGAAATGCAACCAATAATGGAAATTTACTCCACAGACAAATTAGACGTACATGGTATGACACTACCCATGTGTAAGCAAGCCACAACAAGACAAAATACCTTAGAAAATTCAATCTCCAACACAGATGGGTTGGAAAAAATATTAAAATGATCCTTAAATTCTAGAGTAATACTTAAACGTAACCTTGACGTGGAGCAAGGACTAGTTAATGGGGCACTGGGTACAGTTGTTGGCTTTCAAACATACCCACGTGACAACAACATTCAGTTTGTCAATATTCGCTTTGACAAACTTTCAGAAGTGAAAAGGATAGGGCGCTCAACTGCTTGTTTCCTTCTTTTCAAAGACATGTATGTACGTAGAGAACAATTTTCTCTAACTCTTGCATATGCAGTCACCATTCATAAATCCCAAGGTCTTACCCTAGACAAAGCATTGATAGATATAGGAAACACAGTCTTTAAAGAAGGCATGAGCTACGTAGCACTATCACGCTTACGTACACTTGACGGTCTAATCTAATCAACTTTGATGCAAGTAAATTGAATGCTGATATTCCTTCCTTTTTAGAATACAATAGACTGCGTTCACTGTACACCCCCCATCTGAAATCATATCCTGTTCCAGAAAAAGTAAAACGTGGTAAAAGAAAACTATTTCAAACAGAAATGCAACAGAATCTGACGGGAAATCCTTCAAAGAAAACAAAATAAGCTAAAACTTCATCAATTACCAAAAGCAAAGAAGAACCTATTAGGGAACGTAAATCAGGTACTTCTTCAAAGAAGGAACAGAAACTCTGAAAAAATCCCCCAGAGACAGAACTAGCTGGTCCATTCAAATTTTCAAATGAAACTCGTGTAAGTTGCTATGCAAATGTAGCAATTAATATTCTATTTCAATTGCCACCAATTGTTAACAATATTTACTTACACAGTACAGACCAATTGTGTTTGCAAATGTTAGTCCTTCATAGAAACGCAACAAACAATCCTGACAACACGTATAGCGTTCACGGAATAAGACAATAATTGGACTACTGTGCTGGAATGGTGAGATTCACAAAAACTCATAAGAAGATCCACAAGAATTTCTAATGTACTTACTACAAGTACTGGAAAACAAAAACATACCTATGAATGAAATCTTTCAGATTTTATACATGTGGAAATATACATGCACTCTCTGTAACAATGTGACACAGGAACACATCCCAAATGAGTGATTTGTGTATGTATCCATACGTAATTGTGAATCCATTCCATTTCAGCAACTTCTACAGAATGCAAACCATGGCAGATTATATACTATGCGCAATTCAGATAATCGCTCCACCTTACTGATACAAACACATAGTAACTACATAATATGCTTCTACGTTACAATGCAGATGGTACCAAAAACAACAGCAAGCTGACTGGATTCACGCGGTCAAGTGTCACTTGGGAAGAAAACCTTTACAACAATAGGTATAATCTACCATGCAGGAGCTACAACCAATGTAGGTCACTACACTGCATACATTAAAAAGAAATGTGGATGGTTTGAATGTAATGATAGCACCATTACTCTAAAGCAGAGATTGCCAGCTAATCTTACAAATGCATATTTAATCTTCTTAAAGCCAAAATTTAATAATTAATGTGTACTTCAACATTAACAAAAAAATCAAGTAAAAGACTATAAACAGTTACAATACGCCAACAGGTATCTAACTGCCCAAGAGTGTATAACAACGACACAGATAAATGAATACCACAGATCCGTAACAAAAAATACACAGTTAGAATACGCGACAGGTATCTAACTGTTTAAAAGATCTGTAACAAGCCAACATACATAACACTAATCAGAAACACCAAGTAAACACTCAAAGGAAACAAAGAAATAGTTTGTAGCATAGCAAAGAAAGTTTTTTTTTAATCCAACAAGGATGTTTTTTCCCCCAGACCCAAGAATTTGAAAAAAAAACACAGAAACTGAGCAAAATGCACAGTACACTGGTTTGTAAACTAAATATGAGGGTCAAAAAAAGCTAAAATGTCTATTATACAATGTAATAAGTGTTTGTAAAATACAAACACTAACATGCTCTTTTCTTTTATCACAGAAATTAAAAAAGGATATTTCCGCCAAGTACTAAAGTCATATAAGAAATATATGGAATCTCAACAAAGTAAACAGTAAGTATAATTTCACACATGTCATACATATTCGAATCTATATGTCTAATCTATGGCAGTAATATGGTGCAGTGGCTGTAGGCAGGGCCAAGCGTCTTGGATCTATAACCTACCACCTACACCCTGCGACCAAGCAACCAAGACTATAGGTCCTACCCACAACCATCGCAGCATATCAAAACCATGGTGCTTATAATTTCACTACTTATAAGTTTACTCTTGCGTGCAAGGTCTGCAGCTATGATATGCTGCCTCTAGGCCCACCGCAGCATTTCACACTTATGGCGGCGTATAAATCAATAACACACCCATAGAAACAAAGAATTTAACTACGGCATGTACTCAATTTCAATGTTCGCTAACAACACGCGTGTCCTTAGAACAGTTTCAAGTTGCCTGCGCACAGCACGGACTGAAGTAATATCCTTATGAGACCCCCTCATTTTCAGTACTTACAAACATCCCGGACAAGGCGGGCATAGGGAATACATCATTGACACCTACCGCCTAAACAAATACAGTATTTCACCCATCTCTTACTCTCTGAACCTCCCCAAGCACTCTGACACACCAAAAGAGTTTCCGAAATAGCATTTTGCCTCTGGTCGCCACCGCACTGTCGGCGGATCCAAGTTGTCAGGCGTATCCAACACGGCTCACTGTCGTCGGTCATGGCGCCAGCCCCTTAGCCAATCGGTATCTTGTCCGCGGAACGAACAGGGAAGTGTGACCGCAGAGCGGACATAGATATCACTAATTTTTTTAGACCTACTTTTTGGTCGTTTTAAAGGAAACTACTGGACGGATTGTCACCAAATTTACAAAAGCATGCTTTCGGGACCAAGCCACTGCCCCAGCCGTAAATTTGATGAAAATCCGTCGAGCGGTTTGGCCTGTAGGCGTGTTTTTGCTCCATTCAGTCTAAGGGAAAAAAAGACGTTTGTGGACCCTCCCTATAACTTTTCCCCCCCTGGACCAAACATCACCAAACTTTGCAGGAAAAATTCAGAGTGGCCCACATGCTTATTTTGCAAAGTTTGGAGAGGATTTGTCCAGGGGGAGCGGAGTTATAAGCCATCCAAAAAGTGCTGTTACTATGGAAACTCAACCATAACTAGACAGCCACTACCGTGACTGTGTAATATTACAGGGCCTGCAGTAGCAGCCCTGTAGTTATGGTTGAGTTGCTCAACCCATTCAAAGAGCACATTTTGGATGGCTTATAACTTTGCACACACAATACTTTTCAATAAAAGTATATGGGTCTGTCAGATTGATTTTGTCTAGAAGGGGCAAAGTTATAGTGGGAGTCCCAAAATGTGTGGTTTTTCCCATAAGCGCATTGCAAAAATTATTTTGCTTATGCTTACAGCACAAACCGCTGAACGGATTTTCCCCAAATTTGCAGCAGGAGTGACAGCTTTGTCCCGAAAGCATGCTTTTATAAATTTGGTATAAATCTGTCCTGTAGTTTGTTTTAAAACAGCAAAAGGTAGGTAAAAACAAATTAGTGATGTCTCAGTTCGGTCCGCAGACTTAATTCCATTTTCGGTCTACTGACAGGGCTCTGATTTGTCCAGGAGGTGGGACGTCCGCAGACATTCGATGTGACCACTGATTGGATGGTGAATAGCATGAGGTGTGTCATATTTTCTGAAACGCCTGTCATGTTGTCAGTCACAGTAGTTTGTGGACAGCACAGTGAATGGACAGCTTGGGACACACATTTAGAGTTATTTGGTGTGTGAAAAGGGTTTGAAAAGGGTATGGGATTGAAAGAAAGATGATATGGAGCTGTTTCTATAGGTGGAAAAAAGGGGTTGTAGATGCTGCCACGTTCGTGGTCAAAGTTGGTGTCCGTGGACATCATTTTGATTGCAGGGAGTTCAGGGTGAGTGTTATTAGTTGACAGTGTATGGTACGTACTTGTTATATGTTTAATTGCATTGTGGTGGTTGTGACCAGCGTCCATATTCTGGGGGGCATGGCTGTAGGCCTTGGACCCAAGAATCTGCACATTGGCCACAACTACCACAGTAGTAATATGGCCAGAATCACCACAGTAGTAATATGTGTATAGTAATTATAGGTAATGTAGTGGGAGTTTAAAGTGTTTGTAATACAGTGGAATAATAAAATTGAACTGTATATGGTACTTATGATTGTAGTACAATTGAGGATAGTGCTTATAGAATATGTATTTGATGATACTTGGCATGGTTACTTAGTTCCATAGCGTTGGGAAGCTGAAATCTGTGGTTCTTTTTTTGTTAGAAAGAAACAGTATAATGTGTTAATCAGGATAGTTTAAAAGCTTTAATTGTATACAATTTTACATATACATTTACTTTTATAGTCCCTCATAAACAGTACATGATTCATGGAATGATTGTGCACCGAAATGTGTGACGCAAGCGTGAAAAACGCAGTTTACGTGTGCGAAACGCACGCAAGTGCCCGTTTCTCAATTCATGGAAGCCACAGCGCATGGCTTTCCTGGGACCTGCCCTGAATCCGCATGTGGCGCACACGTCACTGCGACATCCCGAATGCTGTGCACGAGTCGCCCAGTGGAGGTGTACAATGTCCAGCGCACACACCTAAAAAGGGGGCGGAACACGCGGAATGGGGAACAACACGTGAACATGTGGGCGTAACGGGGGAAGTCCAGCAGCGAAAACCTAGCAAAGCCCACATGCGCGCTAACAACACGTATTCATGGAACTGCACAGGGCAAACCTGTGCATGCCAAAAGAGGCACAAAGCCGGAAACACATCCGCCACTCGAAAGCAGGCATATGTACCACCACACAGCATAAAAGTGCATGCAAACAACAAACAAGCATATACAGCTACGATAAATTTACCATTTCACTGCAGGAGGAGGATAGCCATGCCCCACATTTTTTTACCCAGGACCAGCCTTTTTGGGATGCCTGATGACCAGGTCTATGGCAGGTATAGGTTTCCACCTCATATCATCCTAGACCTGGTCACTGAGTGGGAGAATGACCTCACATCACTCACCTTGTCCTCCCAAGGACTGAGCCCCTTGGAAAAGGTGCTCAATGTCCTGCATTTTTTGGCCACTGGGTCATTTCAGCAGAAAACTGCCATAGTTGGGGGCATCTCACAGGCCACGCAGTCACACTGCCTACACCAGGTTTTGGCAATCATGACTGCACGCCGCTCAGTCCGCAAGCACATATACATGCCCAGAACACCAGCAGAAAGGCAGGCCGTGGTCCAGGACTTTTACGGGGTGGCACACTTCCCCACAGCCCTTGGTGCCATTGGTTGCACCCATCTGGCCCAACGTCCACCTAGGGCCACTGAGCACATCTATCGCAACCGCAGGCACTGGCATTCCATCAACGTGCAGGTCACCTAAAATTCCCTCAACCCCATGTCACCCATCCGACACGCCGTGCCATTGCATGCAATGTGAAAACTTCAATAAAAAATCAACACACATGACACAACTGTCACAAAGTGCACCGTCACAAATGGAAACAGGCCAGAGACAATCGCCTCAGACATGGACTCTGAAGAAAAGAGTGAGCAAAAATATCCAACCTATACTAAAAGGACAAACATGCATGCCACCAAAGGTGTGAACACCAAACGCTCAAACCTTTGGTGGCATGCATTTCAGGGAATCCCAAAAAAGAAAAGAAAATGTGGGTGCTGCGGGCGTGTCCCCCGCAACACCATGCTCACTACACAACACAGTACAGTGAGTGGTGTTTGCGGCCTGGAACCCCTTGCAGCTGAATAAAAAAACAAAGCAAAAAAATTAGCCTGCAGCCCCGCGTTCACAATCATGAAAGTCAAGGTGAACTTGAGCAGCAGGGACAGAGCATGTCTCAGAAAGCAAATAGTGTGTGCGTGGGGGGATGTTGGGGTGGTGTTGGGGGTGTGAGTGGGGGTGTGTTGTGTGTGTGTTGTGCGGGTGTGTTTGCAGGGCTATTCTATTCATGTTAGCATGAGAAATGCATGAACCTTCAGTATTGCATACATTTTCTGTGTGAACTACTCCGTTGTGGACACATCTGCAACGGAAACATATTGCCGATCCCGTGACACATCATAAGCAAAACCAACACAGGACTATCAACTTATCAGCATAACATATCATGAACACAGGACCCAACAGTGACAATGTCAGACAATGATGAATCACCATTGCACAAGTGCCTCAATGTGACATTGCCACCACACGTCCCCCTTCCATCATGAGAGTGGCTTTGACAGCTACAGGGGGCATAGGACTGCATACAGCAGGAAGTGCATCAACAATGTACACTGTCAAGGCAATACGCAACATGAAATCATGCACAGTCAACAATATACTCACCAAAATGCAGTCCAAGCATGCACTGGAGAAGCCATCATGAATCCCCACTAGGGGTGTATTCACAGGTTGGACTTCAGACTGACCACAGATATGACAGAAGCCCAATGCATCTGTGTAAGTTACTGTCACATGGTGGCATCCTTGCGAGCCCATGGAAAGGGCAAGCAGGAGTGGCATATGTGTCCAGACTCCAAGCCGCAAACATAAACACGAGACAGGCCTGTATGGGCCCAGCCAGAACACACAGTGGATGCCATCGGATGCCACAAAGCAGCACACTGTTACATGAATGCACAATAGAAAAAAAAAGAAAAAGAAAAGTAGTCAACCTGAGGGGCAAGGTGCAGGATGCACCTCAACAACCACATGTGTTGATGTTGAGATAAAAAAAAAATCCTCCATGGGCTCATGGTCTGCACGGCCCGACGTGAGTGAGAGATTTGTCGTCGTTGTCACCCTCTGGTTGTACATCAGGAGGTGCGCGTGGTACAGGTGCCTGACCATGCATAGCCCCAGCAAGCACCTCCAAAGCAGCAAGCATGAAGGCCTTGTTAGCCTGGTTCTTCAGGAATATGGCACGGAGGTCCCCATGCAGCACCTCATGTGAAACACAGAGTTCCTCCTGCAAGGTCCCACGTGAAGCACAGAGTTTTGCCTGCAAAACCTCATGTGACAGAAGGACCTCCTTCCGCCTTACATGGAGTTCAGCTGAGATGGGGCGTTCCAGCTGCTCCACCATCTGTCCTGCCCGTGTCCCCTGGCCCATCATGAGTACAGCCAGCGTAGTTCTGAGGGAGGTGTTATCTTCCCACAGGGCTTCCCTGTGGGCCTCTGCATCAGCAGTAATAACTCTGCAATATCTGTGTGCAGAGCTACCAGTTCATCCCGGCAGGCCCTGTTGGAGGCCTCCATGCCCACCCTGAGTTAGCAGCATGTGGACTGCGTTGCCTGCTGCTGGAGCTCCACCTGCATATCAGGGGGGAGAATGGAATCGGCCACATGTTCCATGCCTTGAGCCAACATCTCAATTGCTCCGCCCTGTTGCTGTGCAATGGCATACATGGAATTCTCCCACCCAGTGTTCCCCGGTGGCACACGGCCAGCGCGTTGCTGGACACCACACCTGTTGGGCCCAAGGAGACGTGGTCCTCGCTGTGCTGGCACTGCCTGTGGCTGCAGGACTGCATTCCTCCGTTGATCTGATACCCCAGGAACAGGAGCAACTGGTGTGGAGCATGACCCTGCACCCGTAACCACCACAGGCGGACATTCCAACACTGACTGGCTCCTTGAGGGGTCTACCCCTACTGCAGGTGTGGTGGACAGAACAGCATCCACTGCAGAATCACTCATCGTCGATGGCATGGATTGATGAGAATCCGAATCAACATCAGAGTCAACGGGATCCTCAGAGTAGTACCCAGAGGCAGACCTGGACAGGATGGCCTGGAGCACCGATGTATGTTCTCAGCCTTTCACATCACAACCTCCACTGTGCATGGTTGTTGACCTGAACCCTCCATACTGTCTGCCATCTCCTCCGCCTCCTCTGCTTCCAGTGCCTCATCACCTGTAACAAAATACAAAAACACATGAGCACACATGTCAGCAGCACATACCACACACATAGACATCACAATATTGGCAGCCAACACATGAAGCAGACATGTCACACACAACACAAACTCTGGCATGCATGCAGTGGCAATGAAATGGAATGGGACCCTGAAAGCAGACATGGTTCCATGTCAAATGTGAAGCCCACACATGTACTGCATGTTGCATATCACCTGCATCACACACAACCTTCTGGCAGGCATAGATTTTATATGAAAATGACAGATGGAAACAAAGAGATGGCACGCAGCATAGACATGGCAGAATTCCAAAATAGCCACAGCAGTAAGTTAAATAGAACTTTCTATGACACATGTAAAATGCATGTCACCATGGACTACAAGAAAATAAATATTAAAAAGTACACGTGTCACAGGATGCAACAACGCAAGTGCATTGAAATACAGTGAAGGGAGGCACATGGATACATACATGCCAGGTCACTTTGACATCACACAAGTGAATAGGCATGTTGAAGGGTGGAACATGGTTCAGAGGTGCATGGGTGCAGTGCAGTACATGTATACAGCCTCAGCTATCCACATAAACAAAAACGTAGTGATGTCAATCTCGTAACATGACAGCAGTGTAAGGGCAAGTGCAGTCATCATGTGAAAAGTGTTGGTAAAGGGTTGTAGGGATACAGTGAACAACCCACCCCTCCTCCCCCTCCAGGGAATGGCAGGGAGGCAGTGCATGGCGCTGAATGGCTAACCAGAGTACTGTGAAGTTGCAGACATTGTTGGTAGGTGTTGATTGCATCATCTCAGTCAACTGAGACTACAGCAGATGAGAGGGGGACAGAAATCAGGACACATGAGGAACCATCAGAAGTACACCCATACACGCAGAAGCCACAACACTAGTTACCTAGAGGCAGGGTGGCTGTAACAGAGGGAGGCCTGTGCTCGACACAGACAAGGACACCGTAAACATGTGTGTGATGAGGAAGCGACCCTGAGTGAGCATGAAATGGATGACCAAATACCATGAGACGGAGAAAATACCGGAGATGTAGTACAATGAGTAGCCTGCCACGGACCCATAGGGTCTTGCAGGGAATGCACATGGTCCATGAATGAACACTCATGTCCACTGTGAGCCTGTGCCATCTGCACGGGCCAAGTGAGACACCCTGCATCAAGGACAAAGGATGTACCCCACAGTACAGATTTGGCAGGGTTGCAGAGGGAAGTGTGCATGTACACAGGAATGGGGAACAGGCCATTGCAGTAATACAAAACAGAAATCACCAGTACCATGGAGAAAGTGAGCTGCAGGGTGGTGGAGAGGCAAGGAAGCATGCCCGTGAGGAGGAGCAGCTTGCAGGGTGACCTCACATAGCCGTCAGTCATTTTACGACATAGGCTGAGTGTTGAGTGAAACAGCACCACAGGCCATATGCAAACATGTCAGTGAGCTTGAACATGGAAAGGAGAGGCTGCCTAGTGACTTGCATGTAATTAGGGTGCATGTGTGGTGATGAGGACTGCCCCCGTGTGCAGCAGATGGCCTGCATGCAGACTACATCACAACAAGCACGCATCAGTCAAGCATTGCATGTGTCACACATGGCACTCATGAATGCATAGCCTGAAATGGCAGTCAATCACAACACATCACACAAGCAAAACACACATGGGCTGAACTCACACGCATTAACACTCACCGGACGTTGCATCATAATCTGGCATCTCTCCCACTCCCTGGAGTAGTCTCTCATCGATTAACTCTGCAGCAATTAACTTGTGCTAGTGAGTTCATCCTCCTCGTGTGGTGGCCCACTGCCAGTCACCAGAGTCAAGGCATAATTAGAGGGCTACTTTTGTTTTGCACAGCATCGCAGGTCAGACCAACGCTTGTAGCAATCATGAGCTGTGCACCTCTCAAATCCCATGGCACTGACACTTTCCGCAATTCACTGCCAGTGGACCTGATGCCGGGCAGGCGTAGTATGGCAACCTGAGCCCACCAGTATATCACGGTCGTGTGCCGACACGTAGCCCACAAGGAATTCCAGTTCCTCTTTATTGAAAGACTTCTTCCTTGATGTGCTGGAGGCCAGAGCCCTGTGTGGGATCCCAGCCTCTTGCGCAGAAACACACTTCCTCCTCTTGGCGGGTTGTGTGGACCCTGAGTGGCTGATGCGGCCCTGGTCACTAGGGGAAGTGGCACTGGTGTACTGGCCAATGGCAGTAGTCATTGCCTCAGACATGTGTCACTGCTGTGTGGCCATGTTAGGCATGTATTTGGGTGCATTCATGTGTGCTTTTGTGAATGACATGTCGAGGGGCCAGTACTGGGAAGTGGGAACAAATGTCCACCCAAATGCCACACTACGCTGCCCCCCCAGAGTGCAACTCCACACCCCATGATTGTATGTTGTGACAATGTGTTTGCTGGGGGGACATGAGTCGGGGCCTGCTTGCAGGTTGCCGTCACTGGTGGGGACATGAGTCGAGGCCTGCTTGCAGGTTGCCATCACTGGAGGGGGACATGAGTCGGGCCTGTTTGCAGGTGCCCGTTACTGGTGGGGTGGGGGGACATGAGTCAGGGCCTGCTTGCAGGTTGCCATCACTGGTGGGGTGGGGGACATGAGGCGGGCATGCATGCAGGTTGCCGTCACTGGTGGGGACATGAGTCGGGGCCTGTTTGCAGGTTTCCGTCACTGGTGGGGGACATGAGTGGGGGCCTGCTTGCAGGTGCCCATCACTGGTGGGGTAGGGGAACATGAGTCAGGACCTGCTTGCAGGTTGCCGTCACTGGTGGGGTGGGGGGACATGAGTCGGGGCATGCATTCAGTGTATGGTGCCATGTGGGCTGCTTGCGGGCATGGTATGGGTGATGGGGGGTCCCTTGTGGTGTGGCCTGCAAGCAGGCATGGTCACGGGTGATGGGGGTCCCTTGTGGTGTTGGCTGCCTGTGGGTATCGTAACGGGTGATGGGGGGTCCCTTGTGGTGTGGCCTGCCTGCGGGCATGGTCACGGGTGATGGGAGTCCTTTGTAGTGGGGGCTCCCGGCCGGCATTGACGCGGGTGATGTTGGTCCCTTGTGGTGTGGGCTGCCTGCGGGCATGGTAACGGGTGATGGGGGATCCCTTGTTGTGCGGGCTGCCTGTGGGCATGGTCACGGGTGATGGGGGGTTCCTTGTGGCGTAGGCTGCCTGCGGGCATGGTCACAGTGATGGGGTGGGCCCTTGTGGTGTGGGCTGCCTGCGGGCATGGTAATGGGTGATGGGGGGTCCCTTGTGGTGTGGGCTGCCTGCTGTTAGGGAGAATTCTCTGTTTAGGCTGAATTTCCTAACCTAGTGAGTCCCCCAGCAGCTTTGCTGGATTTGTGGAGTTTCTTTTTTTCATCCTGCCAAGAGTGAGACTCTTTTTTCCCCCTCGTGGACATGATTTGTGGTATTTCTTTGAATGTTAATGTGTTCTATGGGCTATGGGGTCTTTTACTGCATAGGGTCTCATGTGTTTTGCTATGTGTGTTGCACAGCACCCTCCGTGCCGTAACACTGGGGTGTCCTAGGTGACCCCCACCATAGACTCCGTACCCTGGGACTGACTAATGTCTCCCAGGGCATGAAAGTCACCATTGGCTTTACTAGACCTAAAATTACTAACAGAACCAGTACAAACCATCCTATTGTGGACGTAATGGTAGGAGTAATTCGATTACCCCTGGGTCTGTTGTTCGAGGGGGCACTGTCCCATCCCCCCTCGTCGAGTTTTGGCTGGTGGCAGTGGATACTACTTTTTATATTCGACCGCGAATATATTCCTATGGGATTTTCCCATTGTTCGAGGCTAATACTTTTTCTATGTAGCCTCGGTCATACCACCGGTTTATTAAATTAATATAAACTCACCGGTTGGTATTTTCTGCCAGAACTCGGTTTTTAAAATGGCGTATGTGTGCGCCTCTGTAACTCCAAACCAAAGGTTGAGGCCTTTGTTCCACATTTGGCGGGCTTCTGCACAGAAGCCCTCCAGAGTGGTGCCATTCTGTCTGGGTACCACAGGGGGTGTGGGAGGAGGTTTAGGCACCCTGGACTGAGTTGCCTTGCCAACTCAAGTCGCACTCTGGTGTGATTGGCCCAAGTGGTGAGCCGCCCCGCTCACCACTTAGCATGTTTGATTGACATCTAGGCTGAATGAATGGGGGGTTTCTGCATAATAGCAGGGCTTTTGGGATTGGAACTTGAGAAGTCGCCACAGGACCTAAGAATCCGACGAGGGTAAAGCTGAGCCGACCTGCAACGACGACACCTCCGGTGGAGCCCTGCTGAACCGACTCACCACTTCCCAACGACAGAGGAGATCTCCCTGCTGGAGAGTCTTCATCCCCGCCAGAGCTGTCTCCTAACTTTCAAGGTTCTGTGTTTGCCTGGCTTCCCTTGAAACAGTTAGCGTGAGGTGTCTTAAATCCTACCTTTCCATTGGGTCGCCTCCAGACCATCTTAACTTTTGTTCTAAAACTGGTCCAACCTTTCTGTGACATTTTGCTACAAAGACTTGAAGTGCATTTCCACTGTGGTATTTTTGGGACATACCGCCTTGGCTCTCTCCGAGTGGGCCTGGCCTCGGAACTTTGTGATCTACAGTAGACCCTGCCTTGCTTGCCTTGCATTGGCTGCAAAAAAGTGTTGGTACCGAGTTGGTTTCAAACCCTGCCTTTTTCTCTCCCTTTCTAACGAATACTAGATTGCCATCTAGGTTAAAGCATTCACCTCTGTCTGCAAATAAGCGGTGCCGTTGAACCTAGACTTGTCGAAATATTGTTATGGGATTGATATATACTTATAGTAACTGTGATTGAAGTTGTTTGCCATATTAGTGCCAGTGTGTTTTTCATAGATGTGTTTTTAAATAAATAATTATATATCTTTACACCCAAGCTGTGATCAGTGTCTGCTTGTTCTACTGTGTACATTTCCCTGTTTTGTATACTCCAAATACTGCCTAACTCGTCTTGAGAGAAGTCTGACTGCTCAGCCACAGCTACCAGGTAAACCTGGGTGGTACAGACTGCTACCAATTGGGTTTACTGCTAACTCCTGTAGTCTTAAACTTTTTGCAGTGTTCCCAGAGGGAACTGCACAGGTTTCTGCCTAACACTGGTGTACAGCGGTGGGATTTGTATCGAGTATACAGTTTAGAGTGCTTTTCAACACTTTAGGATAACTAACCACAAAGCTTAGCACTAAAAAGCAACTTTCTAAAAACATGTCTACTATGGAAGTTTATAGTCAAGAGTCCTTGTCACGTGAAAATACTGAAAGTTTGAGAGCTCTCTGTAGACAAGAGAATCTTTCTGTAAGAGGCAAGAAAATAGAACTGATAGCAAGATTGCTGGAAAACCAAAGTCTGGGTAATGGTTCAGAGGAACCAACTTCTCCAGCAAATGTAGATAACAGTAATGGTGTTGATCTAAATCAAAGTTCTGATGATAGTGATGAAGAGGCTGAAGAGGAAGGAGAGGCTAATGAAACTGTCTCCCTACCCCTCTGTCTGCCTTACCAGCTGTACCTACTGGGCCTACGGCAGGTCCCACACTAAGTCCTCAAGTCCTTGAACTAGAAAAAATGAAAATAGACTTGGAATTCAGAAGGATTACTGCTCAAACTGAACAGAAACACCAAGAAATGCAACAAATTCTTAGGCTCAGAGAAATGGAGCTCAAGCATGAGTTAGAAATGAAAAAGTTGTCTGTTGAAACTGCCTCTGTCTCTGGCTCCTCTAGAAGTTCTAGTCCCAAAAGACCCCGGATGCCTAAGGAATTAATTGGTATGTATGAACCAAAGTTGGATGTGTTGGATTGGCTGAGTTTGTTTGAGTATAATCATGGACTTCAGAACATCACAGGTAATGAGTTACTTACCTGGTTGTTCTCTAGGCTCCCCCCAGTTGCAACTGATGCGGTAATGGAGTTGGGGGAGGAGGATAGGAAAGAGAATGAAAGTGTGAAACTAGCTCTGATAGCTAGATTTGGGAAGACCCCTTCCCAGTATCTTAAGAGGTTTAGATCCCTCAAAAAGCATGATGGTACCCCTTGGGCTACCTGGGTGAGTGAAGGGTTGAACAACTTAGAGGGATGGATTAAGGGTTTCAAGGTGAACACTTATGAGGGTATGAAGAATCTTTTTATGTTGGAGTCAATTTATGATGCCTGTTCTCCTGAGCTCAGACAGCACTTGGCTGATTCAAAGGAATTGGATTCCAGGAAGCTAGCTAAGGCTACTGACTTGTGGGTTACCAACAGGGCTACTCATAAGGATTCTGGGGCAACTCAGAAAAAGGATGAGGGAAAACAGCTTAAAAAAGAGAATTCTAATAACTCAAATTCCAAAGAGGGCCCCAAACAAAACCATAAGGGTAAGCCACAAGGAAAATCACAGCAGAATAGTGTACCTTCTGGTTCCAAACCAGAGGGAGGCCAGAACAAGCCACCATTGCAGAAAACATTTGGTAAATGCTTTGTTTATAGCTCTACTGACCATGTGAAAGGAGATCCCAGATGCAAGGGTAATCCTTCAGGGGTCCAGCTTGTCTCCTTAGCCTTCGCTCCAGAGGAGGAAGTCCAAATGGCAAGTGGAAACTTTCTACTGCTGGCTGATGAACCCATTGGAGTCTCAGTCAGTGTTTCTTTAGTGTCTCTGGGTTTGTGGGAACAACAGAATTTAGATATCTATAATTCTATCCCAGATAATACTAAAGAGTATTATAAGGACAGTGTCCAGGTGAATGGTCAGGAGACTCCTGCCATTAGGGACACTGGGGCCAGCATAACTGTGGTGGCTAAATCTTTTTTTCAGGCTGAGGATGTTGCTAAGGCACCCAAACGCCTTACCAAGTTAGCTGGAGGGCCTGTGCAGATGCTTCCCCAATTATCAGTTCTCATCCACTGTAACGACATGACTGTGAAGATACCTGTCAGCATACAAAGTGAGGTACCAGGACGCGTTCTGTTGGGTAACGATTTAAAAACTCTTGGAGTTGTGTCTCATACCCCCAGACCTCCTAGTAAACGGTTACAGGAGCTAACCAGACCTGCAAGGGAGAAAACCATGAGCGGTACTCCCGAGGAGATGATGAAGAAGGATATCACTCCTGCTCCACTGGATTTGTCAGCGGCTGTCTCAAGGAAATCAGAAGCGAAAGGGAAACCTAAAACTTCTGAACCAAAACCAGCAGCCAGCACTTCAGTGCAGGCAACAAGGACTTCCCCTCGGTTGTCCAAAGTTACACCAGTAACTCCCCCTCCAGCTGAGGCTGAGAGGGTGGTACAACCCTGTGGGGTAGAATTAGACTCTGAGGAAGAGCTAATGGAAGGACAGGAACTCATTGGAGATCTGGATCCTGTTGACCATACTGAGCTGCAGTCTTTACTGGCAGAAGGTGGACCGAACAGGGCAGACTTCAGTAAGGGACAGAGAGAATGTACAACTCTGGAAGGTATTCGCCACGAGGCAGAAGCTAAGGCTGAAGGGCAAGAGCCTGGGAAATACAGGTTGCACTGGGAAGATGGCCTCTTCTACAGTGAACCGACAGAGTCTGAACCTGGAGACTACAAACGACTTGTAGTACCCCAAGAGAACAGACAACAGTTCTTGCAGTTAGCCCACGAGATTCCTTTGGCTGGTCACTTGAGTTTCAAGAAGACTAAGGAAAGGCTCTCTCTCTACTTTTATTGGCCAAAGATGAGGGCCAAAGTAGAAAAACACTGCAGGAGCTACCACACCTGCCAGACCTCTGGTAAGGTTGGCTCCAAGAATGTGGCACCTTTAGTGCCTCTCCCCGTTGTGGGAGTCCCATTTGAGAGAGTAGGGATTGACATTGTTGGTCCCCTTGATCCTCCAACCTCCTCAGGCAACAGGTTTATACTTGTTGTAGTAGACCATGCTACTAGGTATCCTGAGGCCATTCCTATGAGGACTGTTACAGCTCCGGCAGTGGCTAAGGCCCTCCTTGGTATTTTTACCAGGGTTGGGTTTCCTAAGGAAGTAATCTCTGACAGGGGATAAAACTTTATGTGCCACTACATGAAAGCCATGTGGAAGAGGACCCCCTTAAACGAAAGTGTGATCTTCTACTGCCATGCCTTCTCTTTGCTTATAGAGAAGTCCCTCAGGAGGGAGTAGATTATTCTCCCTTTGAGCTTCTTTATGGTCATCCCGTCAGAGGTCCATTGGCCCTGATTAAGGAGGGGTTGGAGAGTGCTCCTTCCCCCAAGCCAGTCAGAGTGACTGACTACGTGATAGGTCTCCGGAGGAGAATGTCACACATGATGGCAGAAGCAAGTGATAACATGAAAGCTGGACAAGCATTGGTCAAGCACTGGCATGATCAAAAGGCTAACATGGTTGAGTTCACTCAAGACCAGCTAGTTCTCGTTATGATCCCAACAAGGCAGAGGGCCTTGCAAGACAAATGGATGGGACCCTTCAGAGTTGTGGGTAAACTTGGAGAGGTCAACTATCTGGTGGACTTGGGCAATCCCAAGGAGGCTCCAACAGTCTTCCACACCAACAGACTCAAAGCGTATGTCTCAAGACCTGATGTAGGAGCGTTGCTTCTAGCATCATCTGAGGAAGAAGAAGTGAGTGAAGCTCTTCCTGATCTCCTCAGAGGCTTACCTTTAGACGACAAGATTGAAGGAGTAAATCTCTCTTCAAATCTGACACCTGAGCAACAAGAGGAGTGCAAATCTATGTTGAATCAGTTTGCCTCTCTGTTCTCACTTTCACCAGCCTTGACCCTTTGGGGCCAGCATGACATACTGACTGGTGACTGTCTGCCAGTCAAAAGCAGAGGATACAGAATGTCAGAAAATCTAAGAACCCACATCAAAGGTGAGGTCAGCAAGATGCTTGATCTCGGGGTAATAGAGCCCTCTACTAGTCCATGGTCTAGCCCAGTTGTGTTAGTACCAAAGGCAGGATCTAAAAATCTTAGATTATGTGTGGACTATAGAGCTCTTAATGCAGTCACCAAGACTTATGCCTGCCCTTTGCCAAGAACAGATGAGTTGGTGGATAGACTTGGTTCAGCCAAGTTCCTCAGCACATTTGACTTGACGTCAGGCTATTGGCAAATAGTCCTGACAGACCATGCCAAGGAGAAAACTGCATTTTCTACCCCAGTTGGCTTATACCAGTTTAAGGTAATGCCTTTTTAATTGCAAAATGCACCTGCTACATTTCAAAGGATGGTAAACCAGGTTCTGAAGGGGATGGAGGACTTCTGCATGGCATACTTGGATGACATCGCAGTGTTCAGCAATTCCTGGGAAGAACATGTAGACCACCTGAGATATCTTTTACAGTCTCTTGGACAAGCCAATCTGACCATAAAGGTGAGTAAATGTAAAATTGGACAGAGTAAGGTAGTCTATCTTGGACATGAGATAGGAGGTGGAGAAATAAGGCCTTTGCTCAGTAAGATTGAAGCTGTGCAAAATTGGACAACACCTACTACACCTACTACAACACCTACTACTCAGACCCAGGTGAGAGCCTTCTTAGGTCTCACCGGGTATTACAGGAATTTCATTGAGAACTATGGGACCATAGCTTCTCCTCTGAATGTCATCTCCTCTCCAAAATTCCCTAAGAAGGTTAGATGGAATGAGGAGTGCAATCGGGCCTTTGAAATCTGAAAAAGGCTCTTTGCCAAGCTCCTGATTACCACCAAACTTTCATTGTGCAGACAGATGCTTCAAATGTAGGAATAGGTGCAGTACTCAGTCAACTGGATGGGAAAGGTAGGGAGCACCCCGTTTGCTTCATCAGCCGCAAGCTGAAGGATCCTGAAACAAGGTGGGCAACAATCGAAACAGAGTGCTTTGCTATTGTGTATTGTGTACGGCTATTAGGCCGTACTTGTATGGTTCTACTTTTGTCATTCAGACTGACCACCAACCCTTGAGATGGTTAATGCAAATGAAAGGGGAAAACCCAAAACTACTGAGATGGTCAATCTGCCTGCAAGGGTTTGATTTCACCATTGAGCACAGGTCAGGGTGTCACCACCAAAATGCTGATGGTCTCTCTAGGATGTATGTCATCGACTAGAGGTATGAGATTCATCCAGGAGTGGATTAATTCCTCCTGTCCCTTAGTCTGGGGGGGTGAGTGTTAGGGAGAATTCTCTGTTTAGGCTGAATTTCCTAACCTAGTGAGCCCCCCAGCAGCTTTGCTGGATTTCTGGAGTTTGTTTTTTCATCCTGCCAAGAGTGAGACTCTTTTTTCCCCCTCTTGGACATGATTTGTGGCATTTCTTTGAATGTTAATGTGTTCTATGGGTTATGGGGTCTTTTACTCCAAAGGGTCTCATGTGTTTTGCTATGTGTGTTGCACAGCACCCTCCGTGCCGTAACACTGGGGTGTCCTAGGTGACCCCCACCATAGACTCCATACCCTGGGACTGACTACTGTCTCCCAGGGCATGTAAAGTCACCATTGGCTTTACTAGACCTAAATTTACTAACAGAACCAGTACAAACCATCCTATTGTGGACGTACTGGTAGGAGTAATTCGATTACCCCTGGGTCTGTTGTTCGAGGGGGCACTGTCCAGTCCCCCCTCGTCGAGTTTTGGCTGGTTGCAGTGGATACTACTTTTTATATTCGACCGCGAATATATTCCTATGGGATTTTCCCATTGTTCGAGGCTAATACTTTTTCTATGTAGCCTCGGTCATACCATCGGTTTATTAAATTGATATAAACTCACCGGTTGGTATTTTCTGCAAGAACTCGGTTTTTAAAATGGCGTATGTGTTCGCCTCTGTAACTCCAAACCAAAGGTTGAGCCCTTTGTTCCACTTTTGGCGGGATTCTGCACAGAAGCCCTCCAGAGTGGTGCCATACTGTCTGGGTACCACAGGGAGTATGGGAGGTGGTTTAGGCACCCTGGACTGAGTTGCCTTGCCAACTCAAGTCGCACTCTGGTGTGATTGGCCCAAGTGGTGAGCCGCCCCGCTCACCACTTAGCATGTTTGATTGACAGCTAGGCTGAATGAATGGGGGGTTTTCTGCATAAAAGCAGGGCTTTTGGGATTGGAACTTGAGAAGTCGCCACAAGACCTAAGAATCCGACGAGGGTAAAGCTGAGCCGACCTGCAATGACGACACCTCCGGTGGAGCCCTGCTGAACCGACTCACCACTTCCCAACGACAGAGGAGATATCCCTGCTGGAGAGTCTTCTTCCCCTGACTGGTGGGAACAACCAGTCCCTGCTTTTTCTTCGCTTCCAGGACGTCTAGTGGTCGAATTGCCCGTGCTGAGCACCCCGGCAACCGCATAGCCACTAACCACTGTATCGTGACCAAAAGGTTGTGCCTTGTGACTGAGCACTCCGCGGCTGGTCTCTTGCCTGGTGGTGCAACGATCTTCAACTTTCCTCTACGACGAGATCATCTCTTCTTCTGGCAAAGCCCCGACTTGCATCCACCACCAGGAACAATTGCCCCCGCCGGAGCTGTCTCCTCACTTTCAAGGTACTGTGTCCGCCTGACTTCCCTTGAAACAGTTAGCGTGAGGTGTCTTAAATGCTTACCTTTCCATTGGATCGCCTCCAGACATTCTTAACTTTTGTTCTAAAACTGTTCCAACCTTTCTGTGACATTTTGCTACAAAGACTTGAAGTGCATTTCCACTGTGGTATTTTTGGGACATACCGCCTTGCCTCTCTCCGAGTGGGCCTGGCCTCTGAACTTTGTGATCTACAGTAGACCCTGCCTTGCTTGCCTTGCATTGGCTGCGAAAAAGTGTTGGTACCGAGTTGGTTTCAAACCCTGCCTTTTTCTGTCCCTTTCTAACCCTTTCTAACAAATACTAGAGTGCCATCTAGGTTAAAGCATTCACCTCTGTCTGCAAATAAGTGGTGCCGTTGAACCTAGACTTGTCGAAATATTGTTATGGGATTGATATATACTTATAGCAACTGTGATTGAAGTTGTTTGCCATATTAGTCCCAGTGTGTTTTTCATAGATGTGTTTTTAAATAAATAATTATATATCTTTACACCCAAGCTCTGATCAGTGTCTGCTTGTTCGACTGTGTAAATTGCCCTATTTTGTATACTCCAAATACAGCCTAACTCGTCTTGAGAGAAGTCTGACTGCTCAGCCACAGCTACCAGGTAAACCTGGGTGGTACAGACTGCTACCAATTGGGTTTACTGCTAACTCCTGTAGCCTTAAACTTTTTACAGTGGTCCCAGAGGGAACTGCACAGGTTTCTGCCCAACACTTGCGGGCATGGTCATGGGTGATGGGGGGTCCCTTGTGGTGTGGGCTGCCTGCAGGGTGTGTTAGTGGGTGCTGCTGGCATGCACTGCATTTTTCACATGATTCGGCAGGCCTGCCTGTTGCTGCAGGTCTGCATTCCTCCGTTGATCTGCTACCCCAGGAACAGGAGCAACTGGTGTGCAGCATGACCACAGGTGGACATTCCAACACTGACTGGCCCCTTGAGGGGTCTACCCCCACTGCAGGTGTGGTGGACAGAACAGCATCCACTGCAGAATCACTCTCGTCGACGGCATGGATTGATGAGAATCTGAATCAACATCAGAGTCAAAGGGATCCTCAGAGTAGTAACCAGAGGCAGACCTGGACAGGATGGCCTGGAGCACCGATGTATGTTCGCGGCCTTCCACACCACAACCTCCACTGGTGCATGGTTGTTGACCTGAACCCTCCATACTGTCTGCCATCTCCTCCTCCTCCTCTGCTTCCAATGCCTCATCACCTGTAACAAAATACAAAAACACATGAGCACACATGTCAGCAGCACATACCACATACATAGACATCACAATATTGACAGCCAAAACATGAAGCAGACATGTCACATACAACACAAACTCTGGCATGCATGCAGTGGCAATGAAATGGAAGGGGACCCTGAAAGCAGACATGGTTTCATGTCAAATGTGAAGCCCACACATGTACTGCATGTTGCATATCACCTGCATCACACACAACCTTCTGGCAGGCATAGATTTTATCTGAAAATGACAGAAGGCACGTAGCATAGCCATGGCAGAATTCCAAAATAGCCACAGCAGTAAGTTAAATAGAACTGTCCATGACACATGTAAAATGCATGTCACCATGGACTACAAGAAAATAAATATTAAAAAGTACACGTGTCACAGGATGCAACAACGCAAGTGCATTGAAATACAGTGAAGGGAGGCACATGGATACATACATGCCAGGTCACTTTGACATCACACAAGTGAATAGGCATGTTGAAGGGTGAAACATGGCTCAGAAGTGCATGGGTGCAGTGCAGTACATGTGCACAGCCTCAGCTATCCACATAAACAAAAACGTAGTGATGTCAATCTCGTAACATGACAGCAGTGTAAGGGCAAGTGCAGTCATCATGTGAAAAGTGTTGGTACTGGGTTGTAGGGATACAGTGAACAACCCACCCCTCCTCCCCCTCCAGGGAATGGCAGGGAGGCAGTGCATGGCGCTGAATGGCTAACCAGAGTACTGTGAAGTTGCAGACATTGTTGGCAGGTGTTGATTGCATCATCTCAGTCAACTGAGACTACAGCAGAGGAGAGGGGGACAGAAAGCAGGACACATGAGGAACCATCAGAAGTACACCCATACACGCAGAAGCCACAACACTAGTTACCTAGAGGCAGGGTGGCTGTAACAGAGGGAGGCCTGTGCTCGACACAGACAAGGACACCCTAAACATGTGCGTGATGAGGAAGCGACCCTGAGTGAGCATGAAATGGATGACCAAATACCATGAGACGGAGAAAATACCGGAGATGTAGTACAATGAGTAGCCTGCCACGGACCCATAGGGTCTTGCAGGGAATGCACATGGTCCATGAATGAACACTCATGTCCACTGTGAGCCTGTGCCATCTGCACGGGCCAAGTGAGACACCCCTCATCATGGACAAAGGATGTACCCCACAGTATAGATTTGGCAGGGTTGCAGAGGGAAGTGTGCATGTACACAGGAATGGGGAACAGGCCATTGCAGTAGTCCAAAACAGAAATCACCAGTACCATGGAGAAAGTGAGCTGCAGGGTGGTGGAGAGGCAAGGAAGCATGCTCGTGAGGAGCAGCAGCTTGCAGGGTGACCTCACATAGCTGTCAGTCATTTTACGACATAGGCTGAGTGTTGAGTGGAACAGCACCACAGGCCATATGCAAACATGTCAGTGAGCTTGAACATGGACAGGAGAGGCTGCCGAGTGACTTGCATGTAAGTAGGGTACATGTGTGGTGATGAGGACTGCCCCCGTGTGCAGCAGATGGCCTGCATGCAGACTACATCACAACAAGCACGCATCAGTCAAGCATTGCATGTGTCACACATGGCACTCATGAATGCATAGCCTGAAATGGCAGTCAATCACAACACATCACACAAGCAAAACAAACATGGGCTGAACTCACACGCATCAACACTCACCGGACGTTGCATCATAATCTGGCATCTCTCCCACTCCCTGGAGTAGTCTCTCATCGATTAACTCTGCAGCGATTTCCTTGTGCAAGTGAGTTCATCCTCCTCGTGTGGTGGCCCACTGCCAGTCACCAGAGTCAAGGCATAATTAGAGGCCCGCTTTTGTTTTGCACAGCGTCGCAGGTCAGTCCAACGCTTGTAGCAATCATGAGCTGTGCACCTCTCAAATCCCATGGTACTGACACTTTCCGCAATGCACTGCCAGTGGACCTGATGCCGGGCAGGCATAGTATGGCACCTTGGGCCCACCAGCATATCACGGTCATGTGCCGACACGTAGCCCACAAGGAAGTCCAGTTCCTCTTTATTGAAAGACTTCTTCCTTGATGTTCCGGAGGCCGGAGCCATGTGTGGGATCCCAGCCTCTTGCGTAGAAACACACTTCCTCCTCTTGGCGGGTTGTGTGGACCCTGAGTGGCTAATGCCGCCCTGGTCACTAGGGGCAGTGGCACTGGTGTACTGGCCAATGGCAGTAGTCATTGCCTCAGACATGTGTCACTGCTGTGTGGCCATGTTAGGCATGTCTTTGGGTGCATGCATGTGTGGTTTTGTGAATGACATGCCATGGGGCCAGTACTGTGAAGTGAGGACAAATGTCCACCCAAATGCCACACCACGCTGCCCCCCCAGAGTGCAACTCCACACCACATGATTGTATGTTGTGACAATGTGTTTGTTGGGGGGACATGAGTTGGGGCCTGCTTGCAGGTTGCCGTCACTGGTGGGGACATGAGTCGGGGCCTGCTTGCAGGTTGCCATCACTGGAGGGGGACATGAGTCGGGCCTGTCTGCAGGTGCCCGTTACTGGTGGTGTGGGGGGACATGAGTCAGGGCCTGCTTGCAGGTTGCCATCACTGGTGGGGTGGGGGGACATGAGTCGGGGCATGCATGCAGGTTGCCGTCACTGGTGGGGGACATGAGTCAGGGACTGTTTGCAGGTGCCCATCACTGGTCGGGTAGGGGGACATGCGTCAGGGCCTGCTTGCAGGTTGCCATCACTATTGGGGTGGGGGGACATGAGTCAGGGCATGCATGCAGTGTATGGTACCATGTGGCCTGCCTGCGGGCATGGTCACGGGTGGTGGGGGGTCCCTTGTGGTGTGGTCTGCCTGCGAGCATGGTCACGGGTGGTGGGGGGTCCCTTGTGGTGTGGTCTGCCTGCGAGCATGGTCACGGGTGATGGGAGTCCCTTGTAGTGTGGGCTGCCTGCAGGCATTGTCAAAGGTGATGGGGAGTCCCTTGTGGTGTGGGCTGCCTGCGTGCATTGTCACAGGTGATGGGGGCATCCCTTGTGGTGTGGGCTGCCTGCAGCATGGTCACGGGTGATGGGGTCCCTTGTGGTGTGGGCTGCCTGCAGGCATGGTAAGGGCTGATGGGGTATCCCTTGAGTTGTGGGCTGCCTGCGGGCATGGTCACGGTGATGGGGGGTCCTTTGTGGTGTGGGCTGCCTGCAGGATGTGTTCGTGGGTGCTTCTGGCATGCACTGCATTTTTCACGCGATTCGGCAGGCACGAGCGGGGTATGCAAGTTCACGGGGGTACGCGAGATGCTTTTCACTCGATTTGGCTGGCGCGACGGGGTACGCGTATTCAAGGGGGTGTGCAAGTCGATTTTCAAGCATTTTGGCTGGCGCAAGCAGGGTACGCGTATTAAAGGGGGTGCACAGGGAGATTTTCAAGCGCTTTGGTTGCTGTGAGGGGGGTACGCATATTCAAGAAGGTGCACAAGTAGATTTTCACACATTTTGGCTGGCGCGAGCGGGGCATGCATATTCCAGGGAGTATGCATGGAGAATGTCAGGCATTTTCGCTGGCACGAGCATGAGCAGGCTATGCATATTCAAGGGGATGCGTGGGGAGAATTTCATGCGTTTTGGTTGGTGTAAAAAGGGTACGCGTATTTAAGTGGGTGCACAGGGAGAGTTTGACATGTTTTGGTTGACGCGAGCGGGTTATGCACATTCAGGGAGTGTGCGAGTAGATTTTCACACGATTTTTCTGGTGCGAGCCTGTAACTAAATTTCGCAGGGTTCCGCGAGGCACTTTTCATGCGGTTTGGCTGGCACGAGCGGGGTATGTGCAGTTCTTTATCCGATTACGGTGCAGGGGGCTGTATGATGGTCCAGGCTTAGCGAAACCCTTTGCGCCGTATTGGGGATTTCTATGGCTTCTTCTGACGCAAGGGGCATTCTTGGGTGCGTAACTGGTGCTGCTGGATGTTCAATGTGCCACGGCTGCAAATTGCTAGGGAAATCCATGAATACGCGGTACGCAAAAATGTTGTTTTGCGCTGCGCCTGGCACACGCATGGGGCATGCTCACTCTCTGCACTAGGCCCGTGCGCTACTTTGGCACTAAATTCTATGAATTGGCCCTTATGTTTGGTACAACATTAGTGTATGATAGACTGCTGTTGTATTGACATTAAATAATCATCGGGTCATTGGGAAATAAAATCCATACTGGATTTAAAAAAACCTGATTGCAATTATGTGGGTGTAAGTGTGATAGTACATTTCTTTGAAGTATGTTGCAATTAAGGGAATGCTTAAAATAGTTGATACCTGTTGGCATATTCTAACTACAAGAGAGTTTAGAAGATGTTTTGTCGTATGAGAATTATGATGGCGTATTTGAAATGTTTTGCAATGGAAGGCATTTTTTAAGTAGTTAGATAACTGTTGGTGTATTCTAACTGTATTGACTTTTAAAAGTACTACTGTAGGATTATGGGTATAGTCAGATACCTGTTGGTGTATTCTAACTGTTAATTGTGGTACAGTTTAATGACTAAATTTGGGTTGAAGGAATATTAAGTAGGAATTTGTTGGATTTGCTGGTAACCTATGTTTTGGAGTAACAGAGGTGTAGTTATATTAAATCCAACCACTTCTTTTTTTGACCTATGCAGTACAGTTTCCTGAAATGGCAGTGGCACCAGTGTGGTGTATTATACATACTGTTGTGAAGGTTTTCTTTCCAAGAGATATTTGGCTGTGAGTGAAGCATATAAGCTTCCAGTTATTTTTGGTACTATCTGCACTGTACCTTAGAAGCATTAGTATTGCAAAAAAGGGCATAATATGCCATGATTTGCATTCTGCAGAAGTTGCTGAAATGCAATGGATTCAGAATTTGGTATGGATACATATGCAAATCTTCATTGGAGTTGTGCTCTTGTGAAACATGGTTGCAAATAGTGTGTGCATGTTTCCACGTTTATGAAATCAGAAGATTTATAGGAATGTGTTTGGTTTCCAGTACTTTTAGTAAGTACATTAGAATTCTTGTGGATATTCCTGTGTGTTTATGGTAAATGTTAACATTCCTGTACAGTAGTCCAATTCTTGCCTTATACCTGAGACACTGTGTTGTCAGGATTATTAGTGGAATTTCTATGAATGATGCACATTTGCAAACACAACTGGTCTGAGCCATTTAAGTAAATGTTGTGAGCAATTCGTGGCAATTGAAAAAGAAGAATGATTGTTACATTAGCATAATCTTTTAATCCAGTTATGTTGCTGAATTTAAATGCACCAGAGAGTTCTGTTTGTGGATCATTAGATGGGCCTGCAGATTTGTCTGGAGAAGAGACATTTGCGTCTTTGTTTTCTGATGGACGTGCAGTTGACTTTGTACTAGACAGTTTTGTGGTTTAATTTTTGATGCAGAAGGATTTGGTTGTTGTTTCTTTAGCGTTATTGTTGGGAGATCTGTTATAGATTCTGTTTGTATTAGTTCTCTGTTTAAAGGTTTCCTTTTTTGAGGTACAGGGTGCATATCTAGATGGGGGTGCATAGTGCATGTACAAATAGAGAAGAGGACCCAAGGTTGGAGTCCTCCCATCCTCTGCACGTACTGTGCAGGGGACGTGAGGACTCTAAACTTGGGTCCCCTTCTCTATTTGTGTATACTATAGGGTATTGTGCTAAGACCCTCTTTTCCTCCTCTGCACCTCCTAAATCCCTAAAAATGCCTTTTTCTTCGCTTCTTTAAGATTATTTCCTTAAATTACAGTAAATTGTGGTGTGCACCCACTTTTCCCTCCTTTTGCATAGTGCATGTAACCTGTTATGTTCCAGGATGCAAGGAATGTCAGTGTTAGCTTTGTTTGCATCAAAGGTAACTAGGAATAGACCAGTGAGTGTAAACAAATGTGAAAGTGCTACGTAATTCATACCTTCTTTAAAGACTGGCTGCCCATGTCAATCAATGCTTGATCCAGGGTTAGACCTCGTGATTTGTGAATAGTGACAGCATATGCAAGAGATAGAGAAAATAGTTCTCTGCGTATGGACATGTCTTTCAAAAGATGGAAACCTGCAATTGTGCGGCCAATTTCATTAACTTCTGCAAGTTTGTCAAAGTGGATGTTGACAAACTAAATGTTGTCATGTGGATATGTTTGGAAGCCAACAAATGTACTAATTGCTCCATTGACTAAACCTTGTTGTACATCAAGGTTACGTTTTAGAAATACTCTGCAGTTTAGACACAAAGTCAATATTTTCTCCAATCCAGTCGTGTTGGAGATACATGTATCTAAGCCATTTAGTTGTGCTGTTGCTTGTTGACGCATAGTAAGTGTCATGCTGTGCACTTCTAGGTTGTCTGCGGAGCTGATATGCAGTAAGGGTTGCATTTCTTTTTTCAACATTGTCTCGTTGAATTGACTACAGCTTGCAAAGGGTGGCATTAAGGACATGCATTTTAGATTTTGTTGAGTTAATTGTACCATGACATCAGGAGCATATGTGTTTTGTCCATACAGCTCATGGATTATTCTACTATTTAAGATGGATTTTGCATCTTTAGTATGCTTACCAGTTCTAATGCTTTTTTTAAATGTTGGCATAGTTGACTTCTGCAGACTGATGCATTTTTCAGTTAGTTCTTTGTAGTGAAAATATTGCCAGAGATTTACATTTCCAATGCTGCTCAGCGTATTGCAGTATTGTTTGTGTCCTAATGTTTTGAACATAAGTGGATCTTTTACTGGTGTTAACTGTAGGAGGTCGCCGAAAACAATAACATGTTTTCCTCCAACCAGTTCTTCAAAGTTAGTTTTTAGGACTGCTTGCATTCTCAGATGAATTAAAGCCACCATGAGTTTGGAAACCATGCTTACTTCATCTATCAGGAGCACTTCCAATTGTTTCAGAATTCTCTGTACTTCAGTAGCAGCTTCTGTTCATAATATGTAGTATTCTAATTTGTTTTGGCATTCTATGGGGAGGAGCAGTTGGCAGTGTAAAGCTACTCCTCCTATGTTGTAGGCAACTAAACCTGTGGCGCCTGCTACTACAGCCGAAAGGTTGTTGTTTGTTAAGTTTTGTAGAAATGTGTTGATTATTCTAAATAAGAATGTTTTACCCAAACCAGCTACACCACGTGCACACAGGGGCAGAAGCTTATAATTGTTACTGCTACAGGTTTAGGTTTCATGTTTAAAACCACGTTCAATTTCTTGAGTGACTTCTAGATAAATGGTGAGTCTTTCATCATTTACCTCTGATTCGAGCACTGACAAGTCTTCCTCAAATTGTTTATATTGATACATGGTATTTTCTACCTCAGTCATGGCTATTTCTGCTTCATTTAGAATGAGTGGTTTTCCAAGTGGTTCTTGGTGCCCTGTAAGAGAAGGTTGACTTCCCTCATCAGTGTCTTTATCTAGTTGAGCTTCAATTTCTTCCTCTTGTTGGCATTCATTTTCCAACAATTCTTTGCATTGTTGGAAATTGTCATTTGTTATACTGATTTCCTTTGCTTTGAGTGCAGCTTCAAATGAGTCATAGTCAACTAATACATCTTCTTCTTTACTCCAAGGTTTAAAAAGTTGGAGTAGAGCCATGTAGTACAGTTCTCTGTGTTGTGGATATTTAGAGATATAACTTTATATGATTAATTAGACTGGGTTTCATGACTTTCACAAGGCTTCCTTCACAAGATTCGACTGAACATTTGCCAGTTGTCTCATTTGGTGTGGACATCGTTTGTGTAGGTGTAGTTTTGGGCAATGTCATACAGACACATGTTTTCCAAAGCAGTACTTCTGTTCGGGTGGTCCGTGTCTATTACATTGTTTTTGAAAATGTCCTGGCTGTTGGGATCATTTGTGGCTATGTTTTCTATCTCCTGGTAGGATTTTAGTACTCTTTTTTGGGATGAAACTGGACCAAGATTCAGACGGACAATGTGTTCAAATTTGTTATATAAGGCTTTACCTGTTAAATGGTCCTCAGCTCCATAGCACCCACATTCTGTATTGGAGAGCATTTTTATACTGAGGCTGTACAATTTTTGTGATAGTGTTTTGTCGGATGATATGCCATCCCAGGGTTCTTTTAGCTCTGTTTTCTCAGCTTTGGTGAGATAGGCTGTGGCATATCTTGCAAATGCAGTGGAATAGTCAGCAATGTATTGTATGTCTATGTTTGCACTCCACAAGAGGGCAATGATTGCATTGCAATCATTGA
Source organism: Ambystoma mexicanum (assembly GCF_040938575.1). Lineage (NCBI taxonomy): Eukaryota > Metazoa > Chordata > Amphibia > Caudata > Ambystomatidae > Ambystoma > Ambystoma mexicanum. The sequence goes on along the minus strand of NC_090937.1, from coordinate 686,121,219 downwards.
TGTACTTGGATGCTTCGTTCCTTTTAATGTGGTATGTATTTTTAGGGGATTTGCCTTTTACGCAATGTCTAACAGAAGACATCAAGCTATTTACTTGTCCTTTTGTGCAAACTGGTCTTGGGAATCCAATGTAACATTTGGTATAGTATTTGCCTTTGTTTTTATATCTATGTCTGCAGTATTTGCCACACTTATGTTTTTGGAAGCATAGGATTTGTGTATTTAGGTCACTATCTGCATCACTATCTGTGGTCTCTGAAGGGATGTCGGAGGTAATGTATTTTTCAATGAAATGTAAAGCAGTGGTATTACTATCATGGCCATATTTAGGAGCATGTTTCATCCACAAAAGTAGAGGGGTAGTTTTATTGCAGATGAAGTGCAGCATGGCAGTGATGTCCGCAGACTACCACATGTGTGATGTCATCTTTATTGTCCTGAGTGTTAGTCTTAGCACTGCATGGAGGTAGCACGAGTTATGTTTTTTCTGTTTTACTTCTAACCATAATGTCCCTTTAACAAAGTTTTTTCACTGAATTTCATCGGTTTTTGTTAGTACAATTTATCATAACTTATCCATAAAATCCCTTTAACACTGGTTTTTTTTAGTGAATATATATATCATGTAAAAATGTATACATATTTATTTGTATTTTTTCTAATAATGTTGGATCAAAAATCCCATTTGATGATGTGAAAAGCTTGATGGAATAGCCATGACTGTTTTGCCATCAATGCACCAAACACATGGGGGTAATCTTCAGTACTCCAAGTCCAGTTCTTTGTTGTCAAAGTCATTATTCTATGTCAACGACTGTGACAAGGAAGATGGACGAGAGGTTATGACTTTATTACTTGCTGGTATTCTTAATTTCTCCAAGCACAGGTCTTCCTTGCCACAGTTCTTGCATACAGTGGTGACTGTGACTAGGAAGACAGATGAGGTTGTTTTCGTCATTACACTGGTCTGCGCATCTTGGTAATGTATCGGAACCAGGTTTTCAATGGAGGATTACCTACTTTCGCATGGCCTGAACACTGAAACACAGCTATGTTGATCAGAGCATTCATATGGTAATGAAACATCACACCCGGGTGTGTTAACTCCAACTCCACTTGCTGCACAAACTGATTTTGAGGCATGTGACAGTCGGAGAAAAACACTCTCTCAGCACCTTTAGAAAGGCAAAAGATTCTCTTGCTATCAATGTACATAAAAACATCAAAACAGCCTTTCTCAGTTCCTTATACATTATTTCTGTTGTCAAAGTTGTAACTTCTCAAAAAATAAAGGAAGCGGATGACAGAGTAACAATAGATTGTATTAAGATTACATTTCACAATTTTAACACTATTGTTTAAATAGCTGTAATTAGATATCAGGACACATGATATAATTTGGCACAGTTAAAAACAGAATATACAATATCTTCCACATTTTTGACTGTTTGGGGTGGGATAAGTCTGTTACTTTTGACAAGTGAGCAGATTTAAATTAAACAAAATCCTGCTTTGGCTTTTAAAAGTGATTTGTTGAAATCAGGAAAATAGGTCTTTGATGTGGTTTCCATTCCAAATGAAGGTGAGTTTCAAACTATGCTTCTGATTGGCCTTTCTCCGGTTCCATGTCTCAACTTCAATGTATCTAAGGCCAAGGTCTTTCCTAAGTAGTAAAAACTTCAAAGATGTTTCCCTCGCTCCCTGGTCCTACCCTGACCCATATCATTCCTCTCCACCCCCTGCCTCTAGCACCCATGAAGGGGGTTCGTTCAAATCTCCAAACTCCAAATCTCAACCATTACACACACATACCTGTGTCTCCCACTGCAGGTTCCCTTCCTCTGCCTCCGCTCATGAACCTTCCCTTCATCGCCTGTGCCCAAAACATCCCCTACCGACAGACTCCCTGCCCTCCTCCCATCATAAACAGTCACACCTCCCCACCACACAATTCTTTGCTGCTCTGAAAGAGGAGCATGGTAAATACCAACATTGTATTTGCTGCATGGTAAAGACCTGTCACACACTCTCTGACATCAGCGGCAGACGTTTAGGATGTATTTCACCGTTTTTTCTTTTACTGTGGGTCAATTCTTCTTCATCATGTCACGGAGGAATTATAAGGTATTTCTGAAAATCAATGCCACGCCCAGTGGATAAACTTGCGTTTGAGGGTTGCGGGTGAACTGGATTTGGATTTGGCAATTTGGAAGGAGTGTTACCACTTGGTAACAAAACAACCGTTCATAAATAAATAGATAAACCATCACAGAGGTTTTCTCAAAATATGGACCGACAACTCGCCCCTCTGAAAAATGTGAACACCTCCATTCTACATTTAAAACTGCCTTCAGTCCCATGTTTGCACCGATGATTTCATATGTTGCGCGCATTTTTTTCTCCTGCTGTCTGAGTGCCTCCTCCAGGCATGTTTTTTCATGAATGGAAAAGGCCCGCGATGCTGCAATTGGAGACCTTCAATGTGCCTGCAATGCCATACTTTGCATACTTACAACACAAGGCATACTATCGCCGCGTTCTGTTGTTCAGATTTCCAACTCTGAATGCATTCATTAATGAAGCACAATATACGTCGTTTTTTTACCTAGACTTGTGAAAAAAACTCGTCAAATATGAATGCTAAAATAACGTGTTTGATGTGCATTATTACAAGTTAGAACACTCAGAAAGATCTTGGAATTTCTATGGCTTGGCAGATGGAATTTCAAGGCCTGCAAGACTCGCTTTACTGTGGATAGTTACCGCTTCAGAAAAGGCACAGCTGTGATGGTGAAACACGTAAAACAGTGACTAGCAACAGAAACATGTCATTCATCCAATGCAGCAGCGCTTAATTGGGATACCTTAGTGAAAATTAAAAATATAATTGTGTCTAAACAAAATAATGAGGTCAAAATTAAAAAGTAGAGATGGTGGAAGTAACGATTCTTCAGAACCAGTTCATTTGTGAGCGCTCTCTGGCTAGGCTACAAAGATCCGTGTATGTACCTAACTGTCTTTTCAAAATACTATGGTAATTACTCCCATGTTGTTTTTTGACATAAAACCTTTGATCAATTCATATGCATACTTTTATCTGCCATATAGAGGTGAAAGGCTGACTCTGCCTTGCAAGGATTTGAAACTGTGGTTTGGTACCATTGGGGTGGAAGGGCTGTCTCATTAGGGGCATGACCTCTTCTATTTCCGTGGCCAAACCTTTCCTTTTATATGAAGAAGCAAAGCAAGTTTTGCAGGCTGTTGCTTGGGTTCCTAGGTGATACTGTTAAGTGTGCAGCTAAATGAACACCCTTAACATTAACACAAACACATTTAGTCACAATAACATAACAGTAGGAAAATAAGGCCTAATACCACCATCAGACGCAAGGCTCTTCCCTCCATTACATACAGTACATTATAACAGACTGTTTCTGAATGGATGCAAATGGAAGCAGCACAGAGGATTAAAGAAAAGAGGCATGTTTCAGTGGGAAGTAATTTCCTTCTCCGAGTACAGGATGCTAGATGCTTCTTCGGCAATGCATACACACAGATAGTAGATGCTCACCCTCCACTTCTGCACGCGATAGTGCGCGGTACAAATATCCATTAGCATTAACATGCAGCACTTACAATTGTCATTCGCTACTTGCCCTTAAGAGAAATGCAAAAAAAAAAAAATAAAAGTGGCGTATACATAATTAGATCCGCCTGCCTCACACCCAAGCAGGCTCCACTAAGTGGGACTCCACTGAAATTACTTTAAAAACTTTCTTCATATATATGTAATGCTTATGCTCATTATGTATTGCACACAAGGTGCTTCCATGTGCCAAACAATGAATACAAGCACGCAACGAAAAACCTGGATCTTTGGCCAATTACCGCAAGCCATGGAGTGATTTATATAGAACTAAAGTTTCTAAATGTCAGGTCCGAGCAAGTGAACCACTCCTGTCTTCAGGGTGATGAAGTCACAGATATATGTATTCTGAAATCCAGAACGTCATGTACTCCTCAGCCAAGACCATGATGTTTGACCTCTATTTTTGCACATATTTTTCAAACACGAGAGTGCTGCATGTTGGGGTGTCCTCATAGCCCCTACAGAGCCCCAGTTAGCAATGTTATCTTCCAAGACAGCACAGTGAATCAGAAGCCAACACTGCTTTCCTTTTTAAGAGCAAAACACTCTAACTCTTAAGTAAAGGTGAAGGACATTGGGCCTCATTACGAGTTTGGAGGTCCCCCAAACTCGGGTCCGGCTATGGCTCCCGTGAAAGGGGAATCATCGGGCCATTCAGACCTCGGCGGGCCCGGTAATTCCCCTTGAGCCGGAGCCGGTACGTGTCCATTCCCATTTGAGCCCCCATTCGGCTCAATGGGAATGAGGAGGATGGTAGCAGCGGTATCGTTCATAATGGTACCGTTGCTACCATCCAGTTCTGCTCTGGGTGCCACTCTGCACGCCTGGTCTCACTAGGCATGCAGGGTGGCACCCGCGAGCAGAACTAGTAATGTGGCAGTACAGTGACAACGGAGCCGGCAGCACAACCGGCGCCGTTGGCACTGTACCGCCACAATTGTAATGAGGCCCATTATCTCTTTGCAAAAACTACATCAACTGCATCATCAGTGCCAGATTAATGTGGCCATGAAGCTTGGCCTGCAGCCACGCTCCATGGTCACTTTGTCCTGGTGCTGATGATTACAGTCCGCAATAGCCTTTTCTCACAAGTAAAATTTTATCTACGTGTGAAAAGGGATTATGTTTGCAGTAGGCCAAATTATGACCAATTTAAATCATTGCTCCAAAGGTACCCAACCAGGTTGAGAACACACCGTTTAGCACCTACTAGCACTAACTACTGCACCACAGGCTTCACAACACAAAGTGAAATGATAATTCCCTCCAAACTGAATTGGCTAACCGATCATAATGCTCCAGATCCTGGCCTGCGACTAACCCTACTGCACAAAATTATCAGACCCAACGCTCACTTCACCATGAAACCAACAGAATGGCAAAATGCACCAACTCTTTTCCCAATTTATGAGGATGGTGAAATACATTACACATTTACAACACTACACTGAAAATTGTACAGGTAAACCTTGTCCGCTACTTCATAATCTTTCTTGGTGGTCATTTTTATTGCAATCGGTTGAGAACGTCACCTCCTAGATAAATGGCGGAAGGGACATCTCTCACGACTCAACAATTATGCTGTATGGTTTTGTTGAAAACTTTTGCATACACCTGATAGGCAGGAGATGTTTGGAATGTGGGGTTTCCAGGCCTATTTCCCATTTGTCAATCAATTTAAATGTGGGAATGGTGATGAAGCTCCTTCCATTATTCAGGCATACTCTGGCGAGCACTGGCTCATCCCCCTCATTTAACTGAAACGTGAAAACCAACTGTTCAGCCATTTTCTGAATGTCTGTCAGACTTTCAGCTGGTTCTTTCTTTTCTGGTTTCATGGCACTCAAAGGGTTGCATGACTTTATAATGGCACATTTTATATAGAATGCACTTAGAATGAAAATGTTACAACAAAACATAAAGAATTTTCTTTTTCTTTTTTTGGGGGGGGTTCCTGCCAAAACCCTGTTTCCCACCCCTAAAAACCCACACCAACCGTTTCACCACAATATTTAACCCTTTACCCCACCCATATACATTTGCGTTATGTTTTTCATTATAAAACTTTCGTTATATGTGCATTCTACATAACATTTTCGTTATAAAGACTGTACACCCATTTAAGGTATGTTCTGATTTTGAACTGGTGTACAGTGTTAGGGTGTTCCCTTCCAGTGTGGATTGCCACTTAAAACTGGGAGGAAGGTTCATTTTCAAGAATGGAGAAGGGTTCCCATCACCAGTTTGTTCTCCTACAGAAATGACAGTGATGTCTGGGACTTGGTTATTCCGCCCCATCCTGAGTTTAGTTGGTCAAAGGCCTTTTTGGACAGGAGGGTGGCTTGCGATCCAGTTTCCACGAGAGCTGATAATTCACACGGACCCTGAACCTTGACCAGTGCATAAAATCAGACTTTTTTCTTCTCCAAGGCGCAAAGAAAGTATGAGTTATTTGACAACCCAGAGGTAATTTTCTATATATTGAACTGTGACACTGTGTGATCATGGGCAATTTTCTGTGTCGTAGTTCGGGGATCTGTAAAGAAAACTTTGCAAGTCGCAATGTGAGTAGTTCAGAAATCCTCCTTCCCCCAACCCCTCCCAGCTGCGTGGCTGTCCACCTTTACCTGGCGGCAGTTCTCAGAACCTGTTTGGAGAAAGGACACCCACTCTGTTTCAATTTTCTCTGGCTCACCCTTGCAGGGTTTAAGTGTTTCTTGTTCTGGGCCAGGATTTTCCATCCTGAATCTTCCATCTCCCGGGTTCAGGTATCTATTGTACTGGAACCAGGGAGAGAGACAAGGTTTGTTTTGGAAGTTCTGGTTCAGGGACATCTGGAAAAAAAGTTCAGATTGGGAGGTGGAGTGATAATTCTCTCCTAAGGGAAGTTTGGAGGGAAGTATCCCCCGGCAGTACTTACCTGATCGGTTCCCCCCTTGGGCCGAGGGAGTGTATACGCACCTCAGGATTTGTTTAGTACCCTTGTAGCTAGGGTTTATATTGGTGGCAGGGTCAGAGGGATGATTGTTCTGGGCCCTTACCCGACTACCATTCGATTGGGTTGGAGGTTCCCTTCTGCCTTCCATTTTCTTTGCTTGTTGGCAGAGGGTTACTTTTAGACCCCCTATCTCCAGATCCAATGGAGAGGTGCTTTTTACCTCTGCCACCTTTGCAGCAGCAGGGTTGTTAGATGGTTTGGGGGGTTTTGGTGGCATTTCTATTTTCAGCAGGCTTTTGGACGTTATAGATCTAGGTGGCCTGTTCAATCGCCCATTCCAGTGCATGTGAAAATCACACACCAACTGAGTCATTATCTATTTGGGGAGCGCAATGAAATATCTACTACCCTACTATTAGTCTGAGCTTTTGCTCCTGCAAAAACTCCCTAGGTGCCTGATCCTCCCCACATTGCGAATTATAGGCAGCCTTACAGGCCGCCTGTGGCTTTCTGTGTGAGATGAAATGTATTAAAATGGCCACTTTATAGGTAGACCATTTATAATGATACTGGTCTTCCAGTCCTGCAAAGAAACTGAAGTACTTAGTTGAGAAATTCCATTTTGCAAATGCTATGCAATTCACATCATTCCTGATCTGGAATGATGCCATCATCTGCTCATAAAGTTCAAAGTGCTCCCGTACTGAATACTTGGCATTCTTATGGTATGGTGTCAGGACGCTCTTTATGGCCTTGATTTGTCTTATTGGGTCTTTCGCAAAAACCCTTGCTCTGTGTTCCTGTCTTTTTCTTCTTCGGCGCTGAGTCCATTCACTTTCTGACTCAGGACTGCTACTTGTACTCCCTTCCCTGTCCTCTAGGTGCTCCCTATCTCTATGAGACTGGGCATATCACCCAGAACCACAGGGTCTGGACTCCTCTCACCTGGGCAAAAGTGAACTCTCAGGGTAAATCTCCCTGTAGTTACTTTTAGGCCAGGATAGAAACCAGTTTCCTCATCCCTCCTTCCAGGGAGTCTGAGGAATTCCCCCCCAACCTTGCCCTGAAATTACAGAGGTTTTTAGAATGCCCCTCTTGGGCTGAAGCTTTAAAGGTTCTTCTCCAGCAAAGCGAGCTAGGGGTCTCTTTGTAGTCTCATCTTCAGCCAATCTAACTCCCCGACATTATCATCATAAGAGTTTTCATGGTCTGATGTACTTCCAGTATTATTCCTTACTTCCCAGGATACACTGGTCTGGCAACTTTCCCGTCTGTGTGGTAGAGATTCATTCACATCAATATCAGACAGGGAATGGCCTTTGGGATCAATTTTGTTAGGCCGGGGTAAGTCTAAATGTGAATGTAGGGAGTGCAGCGAGATGAAAGCAAAGCTAAAGGAAAATGACTTAGAGAAAACAGGGCTTAGTGGAGGCTAAGAATTGGCAGCATCAAATGAGTGGATAGGTGACAGAACTGGACGGAAAAACAATCAGCGAGTCAGAGAATGCAGGGTAGGAATTGCAGAGTAGCAAATACACCAGGGGAAAAAGCTAGAGAATGGGCAGATAATGAAAGAAGTAGAAAGAAGGGAAAGAGAAGAGAAGGGAGAAAGTGAAAGACTACGACAGGAAAGGGAGCGAGTGGAGGCATGAGAGAAAGGAGAGGGAGCAAAGAAGCAGAGAGAGCTAGAAGATATCACAAGGAAAATAGCAGAAGAATAAGAGCGGGAAAAACAACTGCAAATAAAGAGGGATAGAAGAAGGTTACAAGATGAGTGGCTCGTTAAAGAACAAAAATGCAAGGAAAGAGAGGAGCACAGAAGGAAGTGAGATAGGGATGAGAGCGGAGAAAGACACTCTCTGAAAGTTGTAGCGATTAAGATGGACATGGCTTGTTTAAATGATGAGGATGTGGAAGGTATATGAAGAAGGATAGGAGACCTCTATAGGAGCAGGAGAAGCAGCATGGTTGCAACATGGGCAGACAAAAGTGCTGAAACCTCAGTAAGGGGGGAGTGCAATGTTGCAGACCAAATGAGAGGAAAACAGCAGGTAGGTACAACATTAAGGAGACTGAGCTTTGGTGAATACAGAGAAGGAGACAATGACAGTAACATTGGGACTATGGGGTCAGAAGAAGATTCAGAGGGGAGCGAAGATGAGGAGGAGGGAAGGCAGTCTTGATTCTCCAGGGAATAAGCCCAGACAGAGACGCAATATGGGGAGGCAAAGAGAATGTAGGTAGAGGAGAGAAAGATATTGCAGGGTGACTACCACATTCCAAGGGCGAGTTACATAGCACAGACAATATCACTCTGTATGCACAGAGGCTCAGGGCCCAGACAGGACAACAAGGAAGAGATGGCAAGGGCATTCATCATCACTAAAGGCATGGAAGGACAGGACAGAGCGCCGACATGGGCACAGTTCCAATTACTGGAAAAGTGTGGTTGGCGACCTCAGTATATACCATGGCAGCAGATTGACAAGGACAATCTAAGATGTAAGGTGCCTTCATTGACTGCGGGGGCTGTCAGGTGGATTTATGAGATCGAACGACTGACAGCCAGAACAATATTAGCGGTAGGGGACATGAAACATTTACTCTCAGCCATTCTTTCGGGGGTAGCTGACAATGTATGGAAAAGTGTCGGATATCCTGGAGTGACTGCATAACACCTGGCACACAATGGTGCACCGATCAATAACTGCCAAGTGGCCAGCTGGCAGGCTCTAAGGGTGCAATACCCAGACACATCAGAGATAAGCATGATCATGGCATGCAAAATGCATGAGGACGAAGACCCACATTCAACAAATTCAAGAGTGTTGGCTTCTCAAGATGTGAGAAACATGGGACAAAACAGTGGAATTATTTTATCACATTTTATGTCAAGGGTTTCCTGAACAAGTGCAGAAACAGCTTAAGAAACTAGTGGGAATGGAGGATAAGTTGTGGTCAGAAATCCAGCTAACTATAGTGCACTATTGCAGGTTAATGCAAGAGAATGCGAGATAGAAACGTGAGGAGAGGAAACAGGAAGAAGCAAAGTTAGTGCAGAAGAAATTATCTAAGTATAAAGCAGAAGGGGTGATGTTGATGAGCGGAGAAGAAGTTGCTCATCAAGTGCAGAACTGACCAGAGATAGCAAGGGGAGGTTTTGCAGGACGAGGGAATATGAATCAGTGGCAGAGAGGGCAAGGAGGGATACCTCTGGGAACAGGGTTCAGACACCCAATGCAGCTGAACATAGGAGGGTTTCCTGGGGGACAACAAAGACCAATTGGAGGTCCCACACAATTCTGCGTGTGCGGACAGATGGGCAATATTGTGTGAGTATGTAGATCCAGGAGCGGAGGGGTATCTCAGGATGTGGGAATGCAGCAACAGCCCACATATCAGACAGAACAGACTGGCTATTATGCCCAACATCACACGCAAGCGCAGATGTATGCACCACAACAGATGCATACCCAAGATGCACAAGTGCTGCAATATCAGCCCATGGCACATGCATTAAAGTCACAGGGGCACATACAGCAATTCCAACCAGCACAGCAGGTGCCAGTTCAGCAGAACATGATAACCACAGCACATGTAGGCTCTACAATGTTGGCTCCTGTGCGAAAGCTTGGAAAGGTGACTGTTGTAGTGGGAAATTCATTTACAGGGACAGGAATGTCATTATATCTACATTAGGGCATCCTGTAGAAGGACCTGATGTGTCCAATCATTCTGTTACACCTATTCCAGCTGAGGAACCACATATAGGAGAGACTATAGGTGACAAGAGTTTTTCCTTTCTCGTGGATACAGGGGCGACCGGATCTTGTGTCAGGGAGAGGAGATATCCAATGTCAGGCATTGTCATGAATGAACAGGGATTCTCTGGGGAATGGATTTGGTTCCTTATACTGACGATTTGCCACTTTCTGTGGGAGAAGACAACCTGACCATGCAATCTTATATTTCTGACAGACAGAAGTAAATATAATGGGGAGAGACATGATGAGCCGACTTAATATGACCATTTCATTTACAGACGAAGGGATATTGTGCTCAATGCCAGGGATTCATTATCTGAAGGTGAGAGAATTCATCCAAGCATATTGCAGCATAGCGGTACAGAGGGGCGTGCCAGTAGACATTGAACTGTATTTATATGGGGTAGAAGTATTAATCTCATGGGTTCCAGGGATACAGGGTAAACTTTTATGCATACCAAATTAATTCCTATTCAGACCAGGGGATACGTCAGATGAGAAAAAGGTAAAGATATCCCAACAGAACTTGAGGCAGTTATAATAAGGCACAAGAGGATAGTACTGCATGGGACTGATGATACAGGATGATCATGATGAATTGTAATTGCAGTGGGGGAAGGATACAGGTTAACTGACATGACAGGTGAAAAATTATTCCAAGACGACCTATCAGATAGCGAGGTGGTGTTTGACATAAGCATTACACATTGGTTGGAAATACATTATAGGGAAGTACCGCAGAGAATGCTATGCTGTAAAAACTGCCACCACCATTCCTCAAGGGGTACCCAGTGTCTTATATGTGGGTCTGTTAAAAGGGATAGGAGCAGCCGAGATAAAGCTTAAACCCAGAGCTTGTTTGCCCAGGGCCAAACAGTATCACCTATCGAGGGAAGCAGATGAGGTAATTTATCAGAATCGCAGTATAATACCATAGTGTATCCAGTGAAGAAGGCGATGGGGTGATCATGGTGTTAATATTCAGGATTTGCATCTATTGAGCCAAATTGTTGAAGCAGAATGTCCTTTAGTTACCAATCCAGTGACACACTTGTGCAGCATCTCAACGGAAGCTACATACTTCATGGTAATAGATTTGAAGAACGCCTTCTTTTCTATACCACTCCATGAAGAATCACAGCACTTCTCTTCCTTCCTATATAGAAACTAGAAGTGGAAACATATGAGACTCCCACAAGGGTATTGTGAGTCACCTTCCATCATTGACAGGGTACTTCAGATGAATCTAGGTAACATACAAACAGCAAGCACAGTCAAACAATACGTGGACAACATTTTGGTATGAAGTAAATGAGAGGAACAATGTTGAAATGACTCATTTATTTGCATGTAAAGGTTACAAGGTGGACAAGGCAAATTACAATATTTCCAAAGGGAAGTGCTATATAGAGGACAGTTGGTATCACAAGAAGGATGAAAAAAAACTCCAGAATGAGCTGGGCGATCAGTAGAAAGCCAGGGCCAAAGACTGCGAGAGAAATGAAGCACTTTCTGGGCCTTTGCAATTATTGTAGCACCTGGGTGTTTGACTAAATCACATACACATGACCCTTGTTGAGCGGGTTTAGGGAAGCACACAGCGGGATTGGTATGTTGGTATGGACACATGAAATGACAGAAGTCTTCGAAGAGCTGAAGAAAGAAAGCAATATGCACAGCTCCAGTACTCGGGATCCCTGACAACCCCTTACAAATTGTATTTGTTCTCACACTCCAACGGAGTGGTGATGACATGCAGTACTCACACAGAAAACCATAAGCTAATTAAAGCAGACATTTACACCCAGTGATGAGCCACATTATCCCTGTGAGCAAGCTGTGGCTGCTGCTGCATTCGGGGTAGAAAAGTCAGTGAGTATTACCATGGGGTGCAGCACCACACTTTATGTGGAGCACACCCTCTTTGTAATTCTTGAAAGACCCAAGAGTACGCTAACCATGCTGAGAGCTTCTGGATATGAGGTTATTTTCTCAAATCCTGCAATCAAGGTAATGAGGTGAGGATTATTAATCCAGCAACTTTTTTAGCTGAGTCAGTAGAAGAGGGAGACTGTGTACATGACTGCACACATATATGGAACAGTATGATGACCTTCCCAGG